>NC_090266.1:1060928974-1061652099 GCF_040414725.1 Anabrus simplex
TAAGCCACCTACGTTAGTACGCACGCCGAGCGGTTGTTGGCGTAGTGGGAAGAGCGCGGACTGGTAATTCGATGGGAGTGGGTTTGACTCCCCGTGTGGAGAATATTTTTCTCAATTTTTATATTATTCATTCATTATAATTTATTTTCTTCTTCTTCTTAATCTGTTTATCCTCCAGGGTCGGTTTTTCCCTCGGACTCGGCGAGCGATCCCACCTCTACCGCCTCAAGGACAGTGTCCTGGAGTTTCAGACATTGGGTCGGGGGATACAACTGGGGAGAATGACCAGTACCTCGCCCAGGCGGCCTCACCTGCTATGCTGAACAGGGGCCTTGGTGGGGGATGGGAGGTTTGGATGGGATAGGCAAGGAAGAGGGAAGGAAGAGGCCGTGGCCTTAAGTTAGGTACCATCCCGGCATTTGCCTGGAGGAGAAGTGGGAAACGACGGAAAACCACTTCCAGGATGGCTAAGGTGGGAATCGAACCCACCTCTACTCAGTTGACCTCCCGAGGCTGAGTGGACCCCGCTCCAGCCCTCGTACCATTTTTCAAATTTCGTGGCAGAGCCGGGAATCGAACCCGGACTCCGGGGGTGGCAGCTAATCACGCTAACCACTACACCACAGAGGCGCACTATAATTTATTTTACTTATTTATATGCAAAAGGCATATAGGACGTCATTTTTTAATGAGCGCACAGTTGTAGAAAATTTGGAGTTGCGAACTTTCCCGACGTGTTCAAACAGATATTCTTCTTTTTTCTCCTTTATTGGCTATCTCCCCTCCGTGGGTAATGTACCATAAACGTGAATAGTCGTTTCGCTGTAAAATTCGTTTTCATCTTACATGTGAAGTTTGCTCCTGGCCGCTGTACACAAACAATAGATTCTTGGCGCAGGTAGACAGTGACAATGAAATCCCAATTTTTTACCTTTTCTGTGTCCTTTGCGTATACATTAATAAATAAAATGAATTATTCACCTCTTTGCGTAATTGGAAAATGAATAATATAAAAGTTGACAGAAAAAACGGCCTCCACGCGACGAGTCGAACCCACGACCATCGAATTGTCAGTCCAAGCTCTTACCGCTACGCCAAAAACTGCTCGGCGTGTGCAGTGACGTAAGTGTTTTATACAGTGCGAGAGCCACGTCAACATTTTTATTATTATTTTTATTTTCTATGCGCTTGGCCATCTGGAGTTCCCACTTCGGTTACTTTCATTTCCAGCCAAGCCCTGCATGCTCTATAAATTTGAGCGAAATCGGTGGTGACGAGTACGGAATGTCCCCTTGTAAGCCTCCCTGGAGATCGCACGTCACTATACTACTACTACTACTACTACTACTACTACTACTACTACTACTACTACTACTACTACTACTACTACTACTACTACTACTACTACTACTACTACTACTACTACTACTACTACTACTACTAGTCCGGCTCCATGGCTAAATGGTTAGCGTGCTGACCTTTGGTGAGAGGCGTCCCGGGTTCGATTCCCGGCAGGGTCGGGAATTTTAACCATTATTGGTTAACTTCTCTGGCACGGGGGCTGGGTGTATGTGTCGTCTTCATCATCATGTCATCATGACGCGCAGGTCGCCAAAGGGAGTCAAATCGAAAGACCTACATCTGGCGAGCCGAACATGTCCTCGGACACTCCCGGCACTAAAAGCCATACGCCATTTCATTTATACTACTATTACTACTGCTACTCAAAATCGGGACTAGCTTTTTGTTCAAAAGCTCCCTAAATCTGCGCGAAAATGGAAGTAGAACAAGGAGAAGAAAAGGGAAAGATGAAGGACCCATGATTCATTGACTTCCTCGATAATGTAAGAGGTTTGTTTAACAAGTAGCCTAGTTGTACATCAATTTTATGAACTTATGTGCCTCAAAAGCAGACAGTAAAGTTAGAAAAGAGACGAGAAAATGAAAAAGAACAGAATAGGCTGCAGATTTTCGATATCCGCAGGGAAGTGTTTGCAGTAAGTTTGCCAGATATATCCTGACATTTTATAACTTTTACTGCCTCCAGCAGGCATTTGAATTACTTTTAGGATTTTTGACCGTTAATAATTACCATTTATATTCACGTTGTTACTAAAAAGTACAAAAAGGAAATTTAATAGATCCTACTTCTATTCAGTCCCTAAGCAAGTGTAATTTGCCGATAAAGAAGTCCTTACACAAACAGTGATCACAAAAGATTTATAAGGAGATTTAATTGATTGAAATGGTTGTTTTGTGATGGTATTGAAGTATCCCTAAACAATGGGAATCTCGTGCGCAAACATTTATTAGGCCAGTCAGACAATTGTTACAAGCTGTTTGTAAACATTAACGGTCTAAAACAAACATTTCTAAATTAAGACGCCATTTTTATAAAAGTGATCAAGGATCTGTCCATACTATTAAATTAGTTGAACAGCACTGACAACTAACTGTCAATCTAGAGCACTTGAATGGCTTTCAAATATTCAGTTATACATTGAGAACTTATCTGATAGACGCCAATTACAGTACAATATTCAAGTCAATCAATTGATTAATCAGTTCCTTATTTGCATCTAGGATCCCTGTGTTGGTATAAAGTTTCAAGGGGAAACTCTTTCTTTCGATACTTCTAGCAGCCGTTACATGGTGATTCAAATATTATTTTTAGTCTTTCGAGCAATATTGCTACCGATGGTTACCTTATTTCGCACTCCCAGTCGTTCAGCCATAAGTGGTTCTTCTTTGCTCCCACAGGTAGCAACATACATGAACATGGAACCGGTACTAGAGGCGGGTGTATCGGTTCTCAAGTTATTGGAATCATTTCTATCCGGTTCCATCACCGACACACCCCAACAAATATAAATCTGGGACACGGAAGACCTTCGGTGCATGTATTAGCAATCTGTGTATTCTCATAGCCATCAGCGTAACTTAGACATTCACGACCTTCAGTTTGCATTTTTTCGTACAATTTGTTTTACGTCGCACCGACATAGATGGGTCTTATGGCGACGATGGGATAGGAAAGGCCTAGGAGTGAGAAGGGAGCGATCGTGGCCTTGATTAAGTTACAGTCCCAGCATTTGTTTGGTGTGAAAATGTGGAAACCACGGAAAATCATCTTCAGGGCTGCCGACAGTGGGGTTCGAACCCACTATCTCCCAGATTCAAGCTCACAACTGCGCGGCCCTAACCGCACGGCCAACTCGCCCGGTAGTGTGTAATATATTTTACGAGTTGCTTTACGTCGCACCGACACAGATAGGTCGCATGGCGACGATGGGAGAGGGAAGTGCTAGGAGTAGGAAGGAAGCGGCCGTACAGTTAATTAAGGTACAACCCCAGCATTTGCCTGGTGTGAAAATGGGGAAACAACGTAAAAAACATCTTCAGGGCTGCCGAACCTACCATTTACCGAATGCAAGCTGACAGGGTGTAGGCCTATAACAATTTAACAATGTGGATATCCTCATAAACACCAGAAGAGCATATCACGCTGAAGACACTCATGGCAGTCGGTGCAATTCAATAGTCTAATGACGCTCATGATTAACAATTAAACAAATCTAAATGAGTCATTTTCCAACGCTAACACTGGATAACTTGAATACGATAGCCGTACATCAAACTTAACATGCTGTAGATTCTCGAGACTTAATATTGTGAAGTCGCTCATAACCCGTCAGTTTTAATTACCTCAGTAAACATATGTTTGTTCCTTCTCTCAGAAGTGAACAAAATGGAGTAATTAATTTACTGAAGAAAGGTTACAGATAAAGTAAGTGTATAGGAACTCTTGAAAGTGTGTTAATGTGAAAAGAAATAGCCAAGACCATGAGAATTTCGGGTCAAATGCAGCTTGAATTTGACGGAAGGATGTCAAGGAGAAAAATAATTGTTCTTTTATGCTATTCAGTGAAATTAATGAGGGAAGTTGGTGTGATATAAGGCACAAATTGATTAAAATGCGGACTAAATAAAATAATGAATGATTGAGGTAATTATAGTGAATGCTTTCTTAATATTTCAAAATATGGGCCCTAATGAATTCGTGCTATACCATTTTCAGGAATTTACTCCAGCTGACTAGACGAAGTGCTATTTGTTTCCCTTGCATCCACGGCTAAGTGGTATGCTGAGTTCATCAGATACGGGAAGCATTTCCATGTCTTTGCTAAGATATTCCCACCGTGTAATCTAATAGGCAGTTGCGAAGTGATTGATGTAATCGTTATAATTTGCTACTCTTATCCTGGTGTATTAGGAATTTTTCTAGAAGGCCCAAGATGAGTAGATCTTGAGAATATTCTGTGTTTAACTACGGATTACATGAAAAGACGTCAAGGTGTCTGAAGCAGCAATAATTGAGAGCCTCTTTCCTGAATTTTAAGGACAGCATAAAGTAACGAAACTTGAACATGGTGATGGATGATACAGAGCAAAATGCAAAGGAACCACTTGGCAAGACTTCCATATCAGTGATGATGATGATTATTATTATTGTTATTATTTCTTGCGAAGGTCTGAAGCCGTATTATTGTCCAATATAATATGACAACGTCTATAAACTATATTTAGCCGCACTCAGGGTTTTCACTGTGCCGTTCCGTAGTTACCGGATTCGATCTTGCGTGAGACTGGTGGTATCTGAGAGTGTTGATATCCGATAATTCTGTGTCGCTAGCTTTCGGCACGTTTAATATCTAGTACGATGCGGAACAAAATTCTAACTACGTACGTAAAATTTACAGAAATTGCAGGGAAGTTAAACAAACACGCATGGCCACTTCATTCGGTATTATGTTATATATGTCTACTCCTTAGAGCCTCCATGGCTCAGGCGGCAGCGCGCCGGCCTCTCACCGCTGGGTTCCGTGGTTCAAATCCCGGTCACACCATGTGAGATTTGCACTGGACAAAGCGGAGGCGGGACAGGTTTTTCTCCGGGTTCTCCGGTTTTCCCTGTCATCCTTCATTCCAGCAACACTCTCCACTATCACTTCATTTCATCTGTCAGTCATTAATCATTGCCCCAGAGAAGTGCAACAGGCCTCGGCAGCTGGCACAATTCCTATCCTCGCCGCAAGATGTGGGCTTCATTCATTCTATCCCTGACCCGGCCACTGACTGGAAAACAGGTTGCAGGTTTTCATTTTAATGTCTACTCCTTAGTCCCGTCTCGTGATACGAGATCGGGGGTGAGGTGAGATGAAATTATATGGCATGTGTTTACGGGCGGATGCCCTTCCTGACGGCAGCCTCAGTTGAGAAGTTAACGGAGATGAAATGAATGATAGTGAGTGAAATTAGATAAGGAGGTGTAAGGAATCGGAAATGGCCTATGAATAGGAATTGTCCTGTCATTTGCCTGGAAGTAAAAATGGCAAACCACGGAAAACCATTCCCAGGACACCCGACGGTAGGGGTTCGAACCCACTCGTTACACTAATGCAGAGCTTGTCTTCATAGCCATAGCCCGTTAGCACGCATGGCCACTCCGTTCGTTATATTATATTATATTATATTATATTATATTATATTATATTATATTATATTATATTATATTATATTATATTATATTATATTGGTAGATATTAAAGAAGATCTTGTGACCAACTTTGTGTACAGGCCGACGAAGTCGTTGTTAGGTCCCTGAAAATAATAATAATAAATAATAATTTTATTATTATTATTATTATTAACGTCGTCGTCATTGTCACCATATCCTTAGGCTATATGTGTAGGCTACAGTTTATCCATTGCGAAAGAAAGGAATGAAATGGTGGGGCACAAGAAATGTTATGTTTTAGAAAGGAGCGCTACATAGCCTCCAATAAATAATTTTTAGGACACAATTCTAGCGGATAGAATAAATCTCTGTCCTCTGGGTGGCCCCCAAATTCAATTCCCGATCCCATCTTGGATACCTCCTTTTCGTGGCACAAAGGAATGGGATTCATTCAACTGAAAAGCTATGTTGTTCGAAACAAAAGTGGTTCCAGACTTCCCCCAAGAACTAATCCATAAATAGATTTTTTTCGAGCATCTATATTTATCTTTCTATATGTTCAGCTTACGTAAGTAGATTAGCTTATACAGTACCTTATGAACTAAGAAATTAAAATGATTGTTTCATATTGAAATACCTTATATTCACATTTCAATTCGTATTAAATGTTTACGTAATGAAACACTGAAAACTGAAGTCCAATCGTTTGTGAACACATGAAATGCTCCAAGCATGCTCGTTTATCTTCTGTGTTCAACAAATCTGCTGGCTACATGGTCTAGGGATGGCGATCCTCCTCTTAGTCGGAGGCCCCGGGTTCGATTCCCGGCCAAATCAAGGATTTTTATCTGGATCTGAGTACTGGTTTAGATCTACTCAGCCTATCTGAGAACAATTGAGGAGCTATCTGACGGTGAGATAGTGGTCCCGGTCTAGAAAGATAAGAACAACGGCCGAGAGGATTCGTTACGTTGACCAAGCGTCACCTTGTGATCTACAGGCCTTCGGTTTAAGTAGTGGTCGCTTGATAGGCCAAGGCCCGTCAGTGCTGGAGCGCCGTGGAGTTTGGTTTGGTTCAACAGATCTGGCCAGCGCCATGGTATAGGGGTAGCGTGTTTGTTTCTTACCCAGAGACGCCGGTTTCGACTCACGGCCATTCTAAAGATCATAATTCTGGACTGCGTATTAGAACGGGTTAACTCAGCCTCGTGTGAAATTACCCGGTCCCGAAAGACTAGTAATGCGTATGAGGATGCTGTTCACACATCAGCGGAGAGGTGGAGGGGGATTAGGAATTTTGACATGGGAAATAGGATAGGATACAATGGCAGGAAAAGAAGTATAGATTAATCAATGAATGAATGAATGAATGAATGAATGAATGACTTTAATTTATTAAAGAAAGGTAGAAAGAAAGAAGGAAAGAAAGAAAGAAAGAAAGAAAGAAAGAAAGAAAGAAATGCAAACTACAAGTCATTCCACTTCTCTTGATAGCAATGTTTCTTCTATTTTCAGTTTTTCATCATTCTGAACGTTGCTGTTGGTGGGACGTTCTTTTCAGACGGGAATCGCTACCTCCCATACGGCAAACCCTGGAACTGGTCTTCCCCACATCCCATGAAAGACTTCTGGGACGCCAAGGATAAATGGTATCCTACTTGGGAAGGAGAATCAGCTGCTATGAAGATAGACTACGTGAGAGTGTACAGCAATGCCCCTGGTGCTGACAAGTGTAATTGATGTTCAAATCTCTTAGATGACTTTGTTTATGTGCAGAACTTGTGAGTAGTGAATGAAGTACCGGAAAGAGCTTTAGGAAGTTACTATGGAATGAGGCAGGCCCTACATTTTAGATGAGAGAACATGAGGTAGTGATGGATTTTGGTACTGTCATATTGCAAATTTTCTTCGGATAATATGAACGTTGCCCAAATAAAACTGAGACTTTAGTACGAGCGGTGCTATTCAAAGAAAGAACACATTGCGCATGTGTTCGTCGCCGGCTATGCATGTCAGGAAGAAGTCTAGTATCGTCGTAAAGTGTTAGTGTGCTGTTTGTACGTGCGGAAGCGACTGATTTGGTATGATTTTGCCATGAATTCATTCAAAATCGCCCAGCGTCTGTTATTCAGTTGACGGCGGCAGATTGTGTTAGCGCAGCCGACATTTACCTTTTTATGAAGATGTATATCACGTTGTACACTGTTCAGATTGTCTCGGGAATTTCATCCTAAACGAGTAAGAACGTGCCAAAACCAGGGAAGCCTGGTGAGGAGAAAGAAATAAATTAACGGGTGCCGCTTCGCAAGCAATGGTGAGTCCAAGACGCTGCTGAAGAGTTGTTCCGCCGCCAACCAGTGATGTTGTTCGCTCGGGGTATCCATCATCAAATGGATGGCTGGGACACTTGCTTGAACCAACAAGGAGACTATATTTAGGCAGATACATCACTCTTTAATCCCTGTATATTCGCGTATTCTAAACAATAAACCATTGCAGAAATGAACTCAAGTCTCATTTTCTTTCGGACAACCCTTATGTTGTTCTCAGTGTGAAATGTAGGGTTCTACTATCTACATCCTGATGACATCTTAATTCCCGCCTAAGAAAGGATTCTATTTATTATGAAGAGTGATACGACAAGGTACGAAAAACCTTGAAATATGTAACTTAAAATTTGCGGAGAGTCATAACTCGCACGTTTCAGTCGATTAGCGCGCCCAATTGTCTTCGGCATGATTCATAAAATTAAATAGGATATATTAAAAACACTATTAAAATGAAATATGTATACTACACTGGCGGAAAATGAAATCCCTGTACCAAGAAGAGATTCGTTTAGAGGAAAGAAATTTAGGTTAAGCAATTGTCTGGATAAAATATTTATTTGATTAAATTTTCCAGGTCACATGTTCAAATATGCGTGAGAAGACGTGACCTGGTGGCACATTAATAACCGCTGTCGTCAACGCGATTTTATATGCAAGCATGGAAACGTGCATGCATTTTGTCGTAAACTTGCTGTTTTTCATTTTGTGGGATGGAGTTCCACGGCTGTTCCACTTGGTCAGTCAAATCAGCAATGGTTAATGATGGTTTTGGATCACTCTGGATTTGTCATCCCATAATGTCTCATAGTGCTTAATGGGTGAAATGTCTGATGATCTCCCAGGCTAAAGCAGCTGGTCGACACTCTGTAGAGCACTTTGGGTGACAGAAGCGGCATGCGGACGAGCGTTATCCTGTTGGTAAATACTCCCTTGAATACTGCGAATGGATGACAGAACAACCTGTTCAATCACCAGTCTGACGTATAAACCCGCTGTCAAAGCTCTTGGGATAACGATGAATGTGCTCGTACTGTCAAAGGAAATCGTTCCCCAGACCATAACTCCTGGTGTAGGTCCAGTACGTCGACGCCGCAGACAGCTTCGTTCCAAGCACTCACCTGGCCTCCTCCTTATCAAACTACAACAATCAATGGCACCAAGAAAGATGGCAGTGATTCGGAATTAGTGGCATGAAAGTTGCAGGGCTCCTGGCTCGAAGCTGTCCCTCAAGTAATCTTCGCTGTGTCACTCCGGTGCCAACTGAAGTTGTAATGGCTGCTGCAGATGCAGTACTACCCACCACAGTCATGCGGCGAATACGGCAGACTCCCCCTCTCCGTAGTAGCCCGAGTGTAGCCGGACCCTGGTCTTCTTGAGACAGTGCATTTCCGTGACCATTGTTGCGAACACCGATGCACTGTGGATACATCCCTGCCAAGTCTTCCTGCAATATCGCGGAAAGAACATCCACCTTCTCGTAGCTCAGGCCTCGTTCAAACTCAGTAAGCTGCTGATACTGCCTTCTTCGTTCCTTATGGCATGTTTGACTCACATCTACCTGAAAACATTAACACCGCACGATGACTAACGCTCACGAAGTGTACAGTGCGTATTTAAAGCAAACTTACTTTACAAGAACATAGTGGTGCTACTAGCTCCACTCTTCGCCGGCTAGTGCGCAAATTTGAATAGGCGTCGTCCTTCAGATGTGCAAACACACCTCACGAATTTCGTTTATCTAGCACAGGGCCTCTCAGGGTGCATGCACTGTGCACGGTGCAAAAGACGACTTCGCTTGGTTGACCAGAGTGCAGACCCCCACTCCTAGATTTGGAGCAATAGCGCTGTCTTTCTCTTTCCCCACGCCTGTCTCATTCGCTCCGTCTTCCTTCTTCCTCACTTGCTCCGTAGCGCTCCAAATCCGAACCGAGTTGAGCCGAGCTTAGCCGAGTAGCCCAGAGACGAAGCGTTGGTCCTAGCCGAGCCGAGTGGGACCGATGCACTGTGCACAGGAACTCTGCGCCTCAGTTTGCATGCGTGAGATTTTGGGCGTTTGAGAGGCCCTGATCTAGCACAACTCCTTCTTCGTGTTAGGTTTTCATTTTCCGCTAGTGTATTAAAAGCACTTTCCGTATAAGGAAGTTCAGAACGATTTATTGGTAATGGCTTTAGGGACATACTGTGGAAGTCTGAGACCTTCATGTTAGCCGTAACTGGATGCGAATTGAGATGTATCGACATCCTAGGTGGTATTCAATGCGAGCGGCTAGGTCTCACTTTATAACAACCCAACAGCAGGGTAGTCTACCTTATGTCAGATAAAATAATGAATGTAGTGTGCATACAACATGTATATTTAACCTCTTTTCGTTCTTTTTCCGATTGGTAAAGTATCTTTTTGTTTTTGACAGTTTCTCTTATTACTTTCGTTTGTGTGTGCTTTTATTATAGTTAGTCCTTAAATGCGCAGCATGTATTATGTGCTAAGGAGAACTTACTTGCTTGCTGCACATTATCTTGGGTAGTTGAGTATTGCTATTTCTGCTCTACAAGTTTGCAAAGGCACCGAGCTCGATAGCTGCAGTCGGTTTAATGCGGGCAGTATCCAGTATTCGGGAGATAGTGGATTCGAACCCCACTGTCGACAGCCCTGAAGGTGGTTTTCCGTGGTTTCCCATTTTCACACCAGGCAAATGCCGGGACTGTACCTTAATTAAGGCCACGGCTGCTTCCTTCCCACTTCTAGCCCTTTCCTGTCCCATCGTCGCCATAAGACTTACCTGTGTCAGTGCGACGTAAAGCAACTTGTAAAAAACGTTTTTGCAAAGCGGCCTACCTTGAAGACGAGCTCGCGAGATACCGCGCTGTGTATCAATAATTAACAATATTTTTCTAGCATATCTGTCAAGACAATGTCAGAGAAGAAGCTAGTCAATTGTGAAGTTATATGGAGGATATGATCAAACATGTGTCGTTTTTAAAGTAAGTTATTAAGCGCACTTTTTGAAATTTAAAAATTCTGCATTTATGTACATAAACAGTAATGGTAAAGTCAGCAATAAAACGTTGTTCGTCTCAGAGCATTCATGGGAATGGGCGTTCCTTAAGACAAGTGTGGTAGTAGCCACTGTAGGCAATTTTGCATATCGTCGTTGCGCCTCGAAATACCGATATGTGACAATGTTCAGGGGAGAAACACTGACCCGCAGCACACGTATCACTTACAGCGAGAATTCGTTGATACAGTTCATGCAATACTGAACCCTAGATAGCAGAACCTTTCTGGTCAGAGTTCCAAGCTGAAATATTATATCAGCCTTTTTTCTAGGCGCACCGACGATATACTGTACATAACATTTAAATTTCTTCATATTTTGACTTTGAAAGTGACATATACTTTTCGGATGATTATGCATTATTTTTGGAATGAATTCAAAGTAATAATAAATTGCGCACATAAGGGTTAAGTTTTATGTTACTAGTGTATTTTATCACAAACGTAAGTACACTACCTAAGCGATTGCCATAATGATATACGTGTTAACAGACGGAAATATCCAAGTTATTTAGAATTCTAGCTGAGTGAAAGTGGTAAATATGACTTACAAACAACCATTGATCACAAAGTATGTCAGATTTCAATTGCATTGTAACTAGTTTTTAAAGAAGAACATGATTTATATCGTCATAGTACATTATATCTTGTCTTCAATACATTCTTGTCGTCGAATCATAATATTGTAATGTATTTGTTTTTTATCATACCTTTGAGCTTCATGTACATTACAAATGAACTTGAAGCTTTTGGGCTACAATGTTACGTAGTGATATTCATAATGCCTATGAATTTCACCTAACTTGTATCTACTCCAGATGACATCGCAGGCAAATGAGCTGTTTCATAACAAGCCAAAAGCCAATTACTCAGGGAAATAGAACATGTCTGGAGTGGGATAGAGATACGGATAACCGATATTAAATTTATGAGGACGTGACAAAAGGGAAGAAAATATGTATATTGTACTTATTTTCTCAGCCAATGGTGTAGCAGTAGCATGGCTGCCTCTTACCCGGAGGCCCTGGGTTCGATTTCCGGACAGTCCAGGTATTTAATTCTGGACTGAGGGCTGGAAGCGATTCATTCAGCCTCGTAAGACGGACTGATGAGCTGACTAATACCAGAGAGTGGATTCGCTCAAGTTATCCAATCATTATGAGTAAAGTCATCTTGCTCGCCACGTGGAATACCAGTACCTGCAGGCCATCTTGCTGTGCAAGCAGTTGTCATCGCAGGCCAAGGTCTTCATGGGTAGTTCAACCATAGGTTTTTGTATGTTTATTATCATTTTTATTTTATTTCTTTCTTTAGAAACAGAATGTGACATTACAACCTACAAATATTCAAATACGTTAGTTCACTCACTGACTTATTTATTCATTCGTTCAACGATTTATGCACTGAAAAATTCATCCATTCACTCTTTCATTCACTCACTCATTCATTCATAAAATCATGTATACATTCATATGGGATATTAGCAGGTATTTAATGAACAGGAATACAACCTCCGTTCTGTGAGGTGGGTTAAGTTTTTGTTCACCCAAACTCCATGAACTTCCTCCTTCATCTCTCTTTGAATATGAAGAAGGAATGTTCACTCTTGAATGTAACACAATGAATATTTTGTTGAAGGTTTTCAAGTTTGAGTATGTATATTCAGTCCTCAGCCCTAAGGCTGGTTGGATCCTCAACAGCTCTGCCATCAGCTATTATAGATGGCCTGGGCATCACTGAAGAGGCGTACTAGGGAAAAACAACTTTTCCTCTTTTCATTTTAAACAAGTCACATAACAGGAGTTACCACCTATTTTGTGACTTGTGATATAGCATGATGTGATTAAAATTCTGTACAATTTAATTTAACATAATCATTTACATATTATAATATTTATAAAAATCCAGGAAGGTGAGTGCAATCCAGAAGTTACACAATCGAAAGTTTTGGTCTGAGATGTCAATATATCAGGTCGTAGATAATGGAAATGTAAAATATAAATGCACTTCAAGATATCCTGAGCAGTGTAATGCATTATGTAATTACTTCCTTGAAATAAAGTATCTCAAATATATCACTGAATGTAGTTATTTACACTTTTGATTTTGTACCCTTGTACCTAATAAGCTAAGGAAACACCCCATCAAGCACATTGAGCCGCAGTTCATTTGCGGAAACGTGACTAGTTCACTGTTCTACATAGTATGTTAACTACCTGTTACCCATGAAATCGCCGATTATTCCAAATATTACTTTCATATTGTAACAGTAAATGTGGTACTTCGGTGAGCACGAGAAACGCAGGGCGTGTACCAATCTGTTGGAGTGCATACAGAGGGAGAGGGTTTGTTTAGAGAAAATCTTTCAATTTTTTCTTAGTTTATTAATAAGTTCAAAATCATGTCACCTCTGTACAGAAGATACAGTAGAAAGTGTTCCTCGCCCTAGGGTTGGCGATGTCCTTGGATTCAGACAGCTCCTCTCTTTTCCATACCAGTGGACCACCATTCCTCCCTCGATGGAAGTTCTAGAAGATCCATTCGACGTCTAGAAGATCCATACGGTGCTGATGAAGGGTGTTGAGATAGACCACGTAAATGATGAACGTGAATGAACACCGTTAAGCCTTGGGGCAAGTTACTGCAAAAACTGCTTTCGAATGAGCATATAAGTTTAACACTCATAAAATGAAAATCCACTCGAAACTCATCGTCGAATTTCAAAATAGTCACTTAAAGTTTGTAGCTCTTGGCATAATGTGAAGTTATGCCACACGACTTAGTTCTTAGTTTGAGGCTCCATTCAATGTAATCAATTGGATTGGAAAAAATAAGGATGTATCACTCGTGAATTCAGACTTGTTCACGCATTGGTAATCGCATGAAATAAAAATAAAACGAAATTAATCATGTATTAACAGTCCTCGGTTCGACTGTTCATAGAATCGAAACGCACAGCTGAATGTTCGTAGAATTGAAATGTACAGTTCTTAGTAGAATTGAAATGAACAGTTCACATACACAGCCTACAGTTCATTACCTACAAATATTTACACAGTTCATGAAATGGTAAATTAGTGACGTAGTCATTCTTGCAATTTGAGTAATTCTGAATTAAAGCACAGTCTCGTTAACTTGTAGTATTCAGTACTTTGTAAGGAGCAAACTGTTCCAAATCCTGTCCACAACATTAAACTTTAAATTACGAGCACTTGAAAAATATTCACAAGTCTTAGACATTCGTGTAGAATAAACAGTCACTTGATGATGTTCAGATGAAGCACAATTTATATCAGCCCCATTGGAGCAGAAGTTTATCACTCACAGTTTAAAGAAACTCGTACAAGTTCATACTCGTCGCGATTGTGTTAAAGTCCACGGACTCGAAGTATGACGGCCGCTTCACGCTATATTGCGGTCCTCGCGAACCGACTGCACGAACTCCACTGCCATGCGTGCACATACACACACTGGTCACACACTGATCTGCTAAGCGAAGCAGTACTGTATTTATATCCGATCCGTGCCTTCACATCTCATTCCATAACGTCGTCGTCTCATGTCGGGTTTACGTGAAACTTTGCAGGAATGCAGATAAAGGATTGGGCTACACGATGATGTGGTTAATTTTATCTGATTATTATTTTGAGGAAAGTTATTATCCATAGAAACTCGAGGAACATTCCACACTAGTCTAGGCTCTCAGTGTTGCGGTGAGGCAGGCTATGACGTCACTCGTTCTACGTCACACGCACACAGCTGTTGCTCGCTGTTCAGTCAGTCTTTCGCTGCCGGTCTGGAGCGTAACGCGTAAGTTTTAAATTTCCATTACGGGGACTTAGTTTTGTACCGCCGTTACCGGTACACCTCCCCCTCCTCCTGGGGAAAAGAAAATTCGATAGGATTTTCTTTTAATGATGTTCTCTCCGAAATATTTATTTAGGTTGGCTGCATTGTAAATGCCCTCGATGCTTCCATCCAGCTTATTCATTTTGTTTGCCCCGTTTTCGAGAACCTCTGCAATTCTATATGGCCCTACATAAAGTGGGCAAAACTTTGCATAAATGCGAAGTTCGGGGTGCGAAACAGCTGGTTTTCTATCCCTTTGATCACAGTCCTGACTTCCTCTGGGTACTTCTCAGGAACTGGATAGGGCCGTTTTTTATAAGGTGAGGTGTCCTTAACATTCAACTGGTATTCAAAATCTCTAATAACGCCGGGTTTGTCATCAAAAACCTTAGCAAATTTCTCAAATATTTGTCGAGTTGCCTCTGCCACGCGGAAATCGAACTCTGGGCTTTCAGCCGCACTGGTGAGAAATATGAAGTGATCATGACCTTCGTCGGACACATCCTCAATAATGGGCACTTCCTGGCCCTGGACGGGCCCTACTTGACCAGGTCTACCCTCTTCGTAATCTATTCCATCGACAGGCAGAGCATCGCTCATCTTGCCTCCCGCTTCTATGAATGTGGTACCCAGACCTTGGCACTTCAAACCGTTACAGTCTACCAGCTGCAACTCTACAGAGTCGATGTTAAAAAATCGTATGACATTGGCAGGATAATCAATGATTCCCTCATACTTGGCCAGGAAATCTGACCCTAGGATGACGTTGAATTTCATCGGCGAAATGACTAGGAATATATGCTCGAACTGGACACCTTCAACGTCAGATGTAACGAAAGCTTGAAATTTACATTTGATATGCCTGTCCGGTACTATCGCTTTAATTTTTATCTGTGCGACTGGTATAAATAACATGTCTTCTTCCCCCTTCAACATGTCAATTAACCTCTCAGAAATTAATGAAGCCTGAGCTCTAGAATCGATTAAGGCAGTTACGTAAAGGGTATCCAAAGTAATATTAATAACTGGAAGACTTCGTTGGACCTTTGGTGTTGTAGGAGTGGGATCTCCATACAAGAGATCTGAGTCATCCAAGTACCGGTAATTAATGTTAGTGACACAAATTACTACCCCTCTACTCCGGTTTTCAGGCAATCTTATTGTGGTGTTGTCAAAGTTTTTATTTTATTTTATTGCGCCTGTCGATTCAGGGTTTATTGCAGGCGTCGTATTCTGATTTCTGGCGTGCTCTTGATATTCTAAAGAGGTAGCGCCAGGTAATCCTTCATCTCGCTTTCGGTTCTGGATATATTCGCGAGTTTCTCTCCATCTTCTTTCGATCTCGGCTTTCGGCGAATCTCCATCTCGAGCAAGCGACTCGATAGGTTTCTTCCACGTTTGATTACGTCTGTAAGGCGTACTTTGCCCGTATGGACGTCTCCTAAATCGCCGGAAATGAGATAACGGAACTCTCCGTGGTTCTACTTCCTCACGGGGTTCGGGATTCGATCTCGGCGGGTTGTTAACTTCGACATGGTTGGTTGCAACCTCTTTCGTCTTAGTAACCCTGGGCGGATTTTGTGTATGGGCAGTGTCAAGTTTCCTTAATAAATCATCAAGTTGTTCTAGGTCTTGAACATTGGCTGCCACAAGAATTTATTGTACGTGCGCCGGGAACTGTAAAGTTAGTACCTGTATTAACTCCTGTTCTGGCAAAGGAGGATCAAAGAATTGCATCTTCTTTAATTGAGAAATGAGAAAGTCAGAGTATCGCGAGGAATTAATCGCTGTGTTATATCTTCTGGAGTACAACTGTAGCTTAATCAAATGTTGGATTTCTGAATTCCAAAACCTCTTCAACAAGGCCTCCTTGAACTCATCATAGGTTTTAATGTTTAGTTTAAATGCTGTGTACCAATTTAATGCTTTCCCTCCCAATAATCTAGAAGCTATCCTCAATTGATGATCGGATTGTACTTTATTCTCTTGAAAGTACTCTTCAATGTTGAGAAGGAATTCTTTCGCTGTGTACTCTTCCTTTCCGGAAAATTTTGCAGGTTTATCGTCTGATAATTTTAAAACTGTGGAAATGCTAGAAGTATCTCCGCTAGACCCTTGACATTGGTGTGTAGACACCTCCTTCTCCACCTGAGATATCCTATTATCAATGGTCTCTATTTTTCCTTGCAATTCGACCTCGATAGTCTTAACTTGTTCACGGATGGAGTTTTTCACGCTCTGGACTTCCTTTTCGAGGTCCTGCTTCACTTCGTTTACGTCGCGGCCTATGCGAATGATTTAAGTATGTGCGTTATCTAATTGGGTTTTTACATGCTTATTTGTTTTTTCCTGCTTTGTTTTAAGTAAATTAACCCCATTACTTATTTTCTGGAAGTTACTCTTAAAAGATTCATGGATGTTATCCTGAATAGAGGCTATTTTTGCTTGTGCCTGTGATAACTGACCATGAGATTCTTTAAATTCTGCCTTTAAGCTTTCAACTTCCTTAATCAATTGATGTGAGGTAGGAAACGAAGCTTTTAAATCTTCAACTATTTGTAGTTTAAGGTCCTGTTTTACTGTTCCTAAGTCACGGGTGAGGCGTTCGTTTATTTCCGTAAACTTAGAATTAATCTTCGCATTAGTTTCTGAGAATTGTTTTTCAATCTCAGAACCAGCTTTAGTAAGACTATTTTCCAAATTAGCATTAACTTCGGTAAACTTGGTATTAATTATTTTAGTTACTTGTGTGATACGACTTTCTAAGTTGGCTTTAGTTGCAGCATTAGATTAGTTAATGCGAGCTTCTAAAGTAGTACCTAATTGAGCAGTTGCGGCATTGGCCTCATTAATACGAGTGTTAATCTCATTAATACGAGATTCTAAAGTAGTGCCTAAGTGAGCAGTTGCAGCATTGGCCTCGTTAATACAAGCTTGTAAATCAGCACCTACTTGAGCATGCGATTCGGCAATACGTTCATTTAAGCTAATCTTAAGAGCTTCAATAGCAGCTAAAATATTTTCCATTTTGATGGTAATGTATTTAAACCAAGCAACAAGAAAATCATAAATCACTTGAAAAGAATTCAGATATCACCATTATTGTCCAATGGTTAAAAGTTCATGTTCAAAGTCATTCAAACAATCTCAAAAAAAAAATCTCCAAGATATTTAACACACACAAAAAAATATCCCACATCATTGATAGCACTTCTTATAATAGAAAAGTTAAATCTTGTTAGAAAGTTCACTGGAATGTTAACAGCTATTCCACACAAAGCACTGTAAATGTATCTGGATTAAGTTGCTAAGTCACACGATTTGAGTGCTACTTTGTCTATCACTGCACTTCTAAATTTGTTACTTGTACTTCAAAATTGAGCCTAGAATGGCCAAGTGTCAATTTCATTTCTACTGCACTCACAATTAAGTTCTAATATGGCTGGGGCGCTAATTTCTAGTTCTACTGCACTCCAAATCGAGCCTGACACGACTGGGCGCCAATTTCTTCACCCTCTCCACTGTAACAGTAAATGTAGTATTATCCGCGCACTTTTTAGTGATAGATTTACACCCTAGTGCTGAAGCGGTCGACTTTGGTTATCTTCGAGATTCGTATTGGCAACCTTTGAAACACAAACTAAGAATCGCTTATCATCGCTGTGCGCCATCTGGCGTACACTTTAAGTACTCGTACTGTTGTTGTTTACACAGCAAAGCCAAAGTATAGAATTCATGCTAGGAACAAGTTTCGCAACGGGAAATGTTATATAGTATTAAATATTATGTGTGTGACACAGTTGTTTGCTTAAAATAATAAAGGTTTATAAAATTCATATCGATCGATCATATTATCGATTCAATTCAGATTTCATTTCCATTCAGTTGGCAGTATTGACGGAACCCTTCTTACTTCTCCAACGAGTACAAAAATCTATCACTAAAAAGTGCGCGGATAATACTTCGGTGACCACGAGAAACGCAGGGCGTGTACCAATCTGTTGGAGTGCATACAGAGGGAGAGGGTTTGTTTAGAGAAAATCTTTCAATTTTTTTCTTAGTTTATTAATAAGTTCAAAATCATGTCACCTCTGTACAGAAGATACAGTAGAAAGTGTTCCTCGCCCTAGGGTTGGCGATGTCCTTGGATTCAGACAGCTCCTCTCTTTTCCATACCAGTGGACCACCATTCCTCCCTCGATGGAAGTTCTAGAAGATCCATTCGACGTCTAGAAGATCCATACGGTGCTGATGAAGGGTGTTGAGATAGACCACGTAAATGATGAACGTGAATGAACACTGTTAAGCCTTGGGGCAAGTTAATGCAAAAACTGCTTTCGAATGAGCATATAAGTTTAACACTCATAAAATGAAAATCCACTCGAAACTCATCGTCGAATTTCAAAATAGTCACTTAAAGTTTGTAGCTCTTGGCATAATGTGAAGTTATGCCACACGACTTAGTTCTTAGTTTGAAGCACCATTCAATGTAATCAATTGGATTGGAAAAAATAAGGATGTTTCACTCGTGAATTCAGACTTGTTCACGCATTGGTAATCACATGAAATAAAAATAAAACGAAATTAATCATGTATTAACAGTCCTCGGTTCGACTGTTCATAGAATCGAAACGCACAGCTGAATGTTCGTAGAATTGAAATGTACAGTTCTTAGTAGAATTGAAATGAACAGTTCACATACACAGCCTACAGTTCATTACCTACAAATATTTACACAGTTCATGAAATGGTAAATTAGTGACGTAGTCATTCTTGCAATTTGAGTAATTCTGAATTAAAGCACAGTCTCGTTAACTTGTAGTATTCAGTACTTTGTAAGGAGCAAACTGTTCCAAATCCTGTCCACAACATTAAACTTTAAATTACGAGCACTTGAAAAATATTCACAAGTCTTAGACATTCGTGTAGAATAAACAGTCACTTGATGATGTTCAGATGAAGCACAATTTATATCACGCCCCGTTGGAGCAGAAGTTTATCACTCACAGTTTAAAGAAACTCGTACAAATTCATACTCGTCGCGATTGAGTTAAAGTCCACGGACTCGAAGTATGACCGCCGCTTCACGCTATATTGCGGTCCTCGCGAACCGACTGCACGAACTCCACTGCCATGCGTGCACATACACACACTGGTCACACGCTGATCTGCTAAGTGAAGCAGTACTGTATTTATATCCGATCCGTGCCTTCACATCTCATTCCATAACTTCGTCGTCTCATGTCGGGTTTACGTGAAACTTTGCAGGAATGCAGATAAAGGATTGGGCTACACGATGATGTGGTTAATTTTATCTAAATATTATTGTGGGGAAGTTATTATCCATAGAAACTCGAGGAACATTCCACACTAGTCTAGGCTCTCTGTGTTGCGGTGAGGCAGGCTGTGACGTCACTCGTTCTACGTCACACGCACACAGCTGTTGCTCGCTGTTCAGTCAGTCTTTCGCTGCCGGTCTGGAGCGTAACGCGTAAGTTTTAAATTTCCATTACGGGGACTTAGTTTTGTACCGCCGTTACCGGTACAATATAGCTCACAGAATGCTTGATTGAACGAGATTATACCGTTAGCTACTTTTATGCAGATATTATGCTAAAAAATATGACAAGTAAAACCTATCTTCAAATTTCAAGGTGCTCGCAAAGGATGTATAGTCACTCAAAAAAAACAGCGCATGGTATTGCTATTCTTCGCATTAAAAATGTATCAAACCGAATTTTACATGTCATCAATTGGTTGGTTCTACGATTAGTATACGCCTGCGAGGAGCTTTTTTTGACCGACTGTATGTACTTGTGTCCGCTTCTATGGTGTAGTGGTTAATGTGATTAGCTGCCACCCCCGGATGCCCGGGTTCGATTTCCCGGCTCTGCAACTAAACTTGAAAAGTGGTACGAGGGCTGGAACGGGGTCCATTCAGCCTCTAGAGGTCAGCTGAGTATTTTGGGGGGTTCGATTCCCATCATCCATCCTTGAACTTGTTTTCAGTGGTTTCCCGCTTCTCCTCCAGACAAATGCCGGGATGGTATCTAACTTAAGGTCACGGCCGCTCCTTTCCCTCTTCCTTCCTTCAAATAAGTTATCTCAGGTATATTACTGAATGTAGTTGTTTACACTTTCCAATTTCCCCACAAGGCCCCTGTTCATAATAACAGGTGAGGCCGACTGGGTGAGGTACTTGGCCTCCTCGCAGTTGTATCCCCGGCCCAAGGTCTCACGCTCCAGGACACCGCCAAGGCGGTAGAGATGGGATCCCTCTTTGATTCCGAGTCCTGGATGGTAAACGGATTAAGAAAGAAAGAAAGAAAGTATATACTTGTCATTTTTATACCAAGTTATATACGGTACTGCAGTTGTAACTATAGTATATTTGACTATTGCCATATAAAGTCTAAGGCAGTGCAGGGGTGCAGGTTGAGGACAAATGACCTTCACGACAATTTTGCTGATAGAGAAAATGTAACAAATGCCTCACCTGCCTGCCTTGGGTCCTGCGCTGTGCTAGTCCCTTTTTTTTTAATGTTCTTGACTGTGCCAGATAGCAGCATTTGAGCCGTGTTAACATCTACCTAAATTAGGGAATTTGTGGATTTCTGTTCCTTTTCCCTAACGCGTCACATGACGACTGTTTGAAAAGAGGAGCGGAGTATGTTCCTCTTCCCGTGGAACACACTATAGAGTCATTTAAAAGTCTTACTTGATGAAACCTAACGTTCGGTTGAATGGTCAGCATACTGCTCTCTGGTTCAGAAGGCCCTGGGTTTGGTTCCCAACTGGGCCGAGAATTTTAACTATTTTAACTGTGTACGGTTAATTCCTCTGTTTTGGGGGCTGGACGCTCAATACAACATGGAGAGTTTTCGAGGATTTGGAAACTGTAAGAATTCCACTTTCTCCTGGTGGGCATATTTTTATTACATCCCCGAAAGTATTGTTTACGGACATTCTGTAAATGCACACCCATCAGCTGTGTTTCAAAATCAGAATGAATAACTATCACATTGGATCATGTATTAGCTGAAATTCCAGGTGGGTGCCATTGTTTGGAGAGAACTCATCTTCGTTGCCATGATGCCAATTTTTGCACCACGAAAAGGAGACCGTTCCGAGACCTGATTTTCTAATCCCCACGCTGATAGTAGCTTTCATAAGTGTGTGTGTTGCTAGTGGTTTAACGTTGCTCTGACGCAGAAAGACTTTCGGCAAGTTCAAAAGCAACAAACTTCGATGAATTTGTTTAACCATACATAAGTAATCGTACCATCGATCACGGTATCCTGATGCAGATAATATCTCCCATATTGTACCTTACTGTCACACACTGATTTGAGCACTATTTTTTAAGATACTATTCACTTTGCAAAACACTAGTCTTCTTCTCTTCTGAACTCATCTAGGCCGCAGAGGTATACCGTAGACTTTTAACAAGTACCAGTAGAAGAAATCCGCACAAATTGACAAAGCTGGCGCCTGCGTAAGCGGATTTACGAGCAACAATTATAACAGTTCAACGGTACATTCACGATATCAATTATATGGCGACATATGACAGCTGGCACGTGACGAGTGGTGCTGTCTTCCCTTATACACATGCATAGAAAAATGGACACAACGAAACTTGTTCTGATGGACTGCATATCCATATGTGGCTGGAAGACGTGACCAGTTTTAAGGAAGGTAATGGATAGGAAGAGTATTGTGGCATACGAAGTTTTGTTCCTTCAACGAGGATATGCTTATGTATACGAAATACTAACTTTCGTTCTTTATTTCGTTATCCTGTGACTGTATTTATTGAATAAAATCATTTGGAAGAGAGTAAAGTTTTACATTCGGACATAATAGTATGATTGCCAACATAAACCGTGCCTGCTGCAAGCTATGCTTTGCTTCTACATACTGAACCTACTGTTGTTACGTCATCTGCACTAATCTTCGACGCTTGTAGTGTATGGTTTTGGGCTTGCCATAACTGCTTTAAAACGAGAGTCGTCAACATAAATCATTAGAATTAATGTTGTATCGCTTGTAATCGTGTTAAATAAATACATTTAGAGGTTTGAAATTCTTTATATTGTTCATGAAGAATTTGTAAACAATAAATAACGTATAGTTAAATAAATAATATAGTATACGATAGCATTCATGGAGTGTTGGGACATCTGTACATTCTTCGAACTTTGAGAAGATCGTTCTTTGTTGGTGCATCTCTTTGGCCCAGTTCAAGGTTTGGATTCATCTGCAACAAAGAAATAAGTGTTCCACGATTATACACCAAAAATTTCTATGAACGCGCTGACAATCATATGAGTGCCTTAGTAAATTCGTAAGTGGAGTTTTGGGCAGATACGTTAGATGTTAGGTCCCTTAAAAAGCGCAATGAAATTTACAAAGATTACGATCTCCCAAGGTACAACGAGTAATAAATTTAGACTTAAGTATTGATCATTTGGACCCGAATGTGTATTTCATGCAATTTTCCCCCTTTATTTATTTCTTTCTTTCCTACTTTCTTTATTTCATTATAAAAATAAACATTAGTCAACTTTGACTGAAAACAGGTTAACTTTCTTGATCATATAACACACTTCAATCCTCTTTAAGACGTTAGCCGTGTTTCCGTTATTTCATATTATTAGGGAATAATCTCTTTATTTATTTTTCACACCAGACAAATGCTGGGACTGTACCTTAATTAAGATCACGGACGCATCCTTCCCACTCCTTGCGCTTTCCTGTCCCGTCATCGCCATAAAACCTATCTGTGTCGGTGCGACGTAATGCAACTTGTAAGAAATATATATATTTGATTTGTTTGTTTGTTTGTTTGTTTGTTTGTTTATGGATAATTTTCCTACCAATCATTTCACAAAAGATGTCACACGTACCGGAACTACAGTCTATATTTTTTCCAAATATTATTTTAAATCAATACAGTTAATAAGTGTCATGATATTCCAAACTTTAAATTAGCAGATATTGATTGCTTGCTTGCTTCATAAAATACTTCACAGCGCATGTCATTGTGTAAACTAGCGATTCCCAAACTTTTCAGGCTGGCAGTCCCCATTTTATGCTACACAAATTTCACGGGCCCTTCCCCATACCATCATTGCAATTTTTCTCAGAAATTCGCATGTTGGAGAAATGTAGGAGAAATTAGTGGGTTTCAGATTGACAATAGAACAGTAATTAATTTTAACGACAGCTAGGACGTGTGGCTGAAATAAGAACGTAAAATGAAACATAAACATACTGTATAATCATACAAATAACAACAGTCTCAGTATCAGGCTACTGATTCGCATCTAATGAATGAATCCAATGAATTAGTGAATTATGAATCAATATATAAATCAATTATTTCCACGCTTTGGCAGGGTGTTTATGTCTAGGAAATCGTAGTGTGTAGCCTATGGGCCGCAAATCTAGGGGGGGACCGCAAAAGAACGAGGCACTAAACCGTTTAAACAACGTCTTATATCAAAATAATATTACTTTACCAGCCTACATTTCAACGGGAGTATACGTCTGTCTGCTCGGCAGACTGAAAAAGAAGTATGGTTACCAAACCCCATTTAAGTTCGAGGACAATTGGTTAGCAAAGTAGTCGCTGAGGCGGCAGCTTGTCTGTTGTCCGTAGTTTTGAAAAACAGGTAGACCCTACCAGATTCTAAGGATTTTGTCACTGTAGGTGCCTTTAAGCGTCCACAATTACCTTCAAACAGAAGAATTTATTCAAAATATGACCACGTTTATTGCTGCTAAAACCAGAAAATTTGGTAGTTTTAAGAGCACTCGCTCACAGCTTATCACGTAGAAGTTTCTTGGTCATATTCGGTTACTCATTTTTAGCCAGCCAGTCAACTTACACAGCTTCTAGGTGTTTGAGGACGCGGTAAGCAGTCTTACTTTATTGTGTGCTGCAGATTGTGATGTGGAGTCTGTTTCTCTTCCTATTGTGAGGAATTAGTGTGAGGAATGCTTTATACGCTTGGTGTACATAAGGGAAAAGTGAGAAAAGAAAACATCCTTCGGAAATTCTAGAGAATATTCCTAAATAAAATACATATTTTGTCCAAAAGTTATGTCCAAAGCAATTCTGACGGGTTCATCTTCAAATTCAACAGGTCATCCAATTGAAGATCCAAGATTAGGAGGACAGGTTGAGATCGCTTTCCTCGACGTAATGAACGCTACAAACTCGGGAACAGGTGTTTATGATTACGGACATACCAGCTCCCCGCAGTGAAGTAGAACCAACGAGTAAAATAAACCTACTTGATCCAGCTTTGTGATTAAATTTAACTTCCGATGATAACGACTATGTTATTAGAAACTGGCAAAAAGACCGTGATGTAAATAATGTGGGTTTTTTTTCAGAAGCAAGGTGTATTTACTCTGAGCAATCGAGGTAAAAAGCTGTTTTTCTCTGAAATGCCTAAAGAACAAGTTGATAAACGCGAGTGAAAACTATACCCAGAAAGCAAAGGTAGTTTTTCCTCTACTACTAATAATATTAATATTAAGTTACTGGTTTTGCATCCCACTAACTACATTTACGGTTTTCGGTTTACGCCGAGGTGCCGGAATTTAGTCCCGCAGGGGTTATTTTATGTGCCAGTAAATCTACTGACACGAAGCTGACATATTTGAGCACGTTGAAGTACCACCGGACTGTGCCAGGTTGGGGTCAGCCCTCTGAGCCACTCACCCCGGCTTTCCTGTACTCCTTGCAAACCATGGTGATCATTCCTTTACACAGGGATTTTGTGACTGAAAAGAAAAACACATAGCGATTAACTGAACATGAGCGTAGTAACGTTCATCGAAGGGGAAATATATTGGGCAAGATTGATTCTGCTTTGTACCAGCAGTACGTACAAGAGTGCCATACCTGGGAACAAGTTTTATGTCGAGCTGTCTCCTGGCTTTCGTGGTTTACCATTTCAAGGTGTGGGAGACAGTGAAATGTTTGGTTCAATCGAAAATGGAAACTTTATGGGACTGAATATGACGACTTCTTAAAGAGTCGTATCAACACACATGGCAATCCAGGGAGGGGGAAAACGTGTTATCGAGTTATCTGTTTACAATTTGCTTCACGTCACATCGACACAGGTAGGTTTTATGGCGACGATGAGATGTGTTCATTTCAGTGGGCTTGAGAGACTGAAATGTTATAGCAACTTCTGGCTCGGCGATGAAAGCAACGGGAAATTAAGTCAGTTCTTTCCCTAAAACGCCTCTTCAGTGATGCCTAGGCCATACTATGTCAGCTGATCGCGGAGATGTTGTGGATCCAACCAGCATTCGCGCTAAGTACTCAACATACCCATAATGAATATAGCAGAAAATGAAAAAGAATGCAACATAAATATTTAAACGGTGTAGTAAAAGGGATCAGGACAATTAAAATGAAGATAGGAACCCTGTAACTCGTAATTTTCACCCAGAGTCAACTAGGAAAAGTACGAATTCATAGTTTTGCACCCATTATACAGGGTGACTCAAAAGTCCGTTAACATTGGACGAGGCAATACTTCGCGGAATGTTGGATGTAGAGAGGTAATAACTGACGCACATAATTGGCATGACATGGGGTTTTATTGACACTAAAATGAAGTAAATGAAGCCTCACTAACAGTGCCTTTTCTGGCAACGTGAACATGCCGCGATTGCAGGCGCATCCGACGATCCCTCTCACGACAGATTCGTGTATACCGTACACGGGTCTCATGCAGCATCACCGATGCGTTCCGGCTCCATGGCTAAATGGTTAGCGTGCGGGCCTTTGGTCACAGGGGTTAGATTCCCTGCAGGGTCGGGAATTGTAACTACCATTGGTTAATTTCCCTGGCACGGGGGGCTGGGTGTGTGTCGTCTTCATCATCATTTCATCCTCATCACCACGCGCAGGTCGCCTACAGGAGTCAAATCAAAAGACCTGCACATGGCGAGCCGAACGTGTCCTCGGACACTTCCAGCACTAAAAGCCATACGTCATTTCATTCCACTGATATGTCACTATACAGCGCCATCTGATGGCGTGTTTATGCACTCCTTGGTGTCAATAAAACCTCATGTCATGTCAAGCATGTGTGGCCATATGTACCAGACGTGTTGCTATCCATCGCCATCTGTTGGTCATTTTGTGTACTTTATTTTGGTGTCAATAAAATCCCATGTCATGCCAATCATATGTGTCAATTATTACCTCCCTACTTCCCATACTCCGTGAAATATTGCCTCGTCAAATGTTAACGGACTTTTGCGTTACCCTATATATCAGGTGGTAGTCTTTGTGGTCCTTACTCTTTGAATCCGTTTTTTTTTTTTTTTTTTTACTTTCGAGCGATGATTAGAGTGAGAGAAGTATTGCATTTGTACAAAAATTCGACATCCAGTTTTTGACGAATCATGAGGTGTTACGACTACTAAAATCTACCTTCGTATTGTAATAGTTAGCGCTATTAGCTGCCGTCCTCGGGGGCCTGGATTCGATTCCTGGTACGTGGTTAAATATGTGCATGAAATTTGAGGTGTGTCTCAAAAGGGCTGAAGACACGAATTTACATGAGCACTATATACCGAAAAAGTGGGTTTCGCAACGTAACTGATTTATGGCGTCGTGGGGGATCACTTCGGGGCATTTGGTCTGCAGACCTCGTCTAAGTGACATTGAGTTTCTCGAATCAGAATGAAATTTACGAGTTAGAGATATTATTCCTCTCCTCATTTCAATGGTCTCGTTCCCCTTTATCATTGTCTGTGATTATTGAACGGCATATTTCCTACACCCTGGACATAGATAGCATAAAAGGCGCGTTAAGTGGAAAAGTATGAAATTAGAACCACTTGAGAGGGAAAAGCCAAGGTTTGTTTTCAGTTTAGGCTACAGCAGCTCCATCACCCTCTAGACACCTTCACGATAGCCCGCTTCAGATTTTCTGAGAGGCAATCTGTCTTCAGTACATTTCAAAGAAGATGAAGCACTATTATCAACCAGTCTGAAAGAAACTTCAAAATCGTAATTGTATTAAATTAAGAAAATACAGTGATGAACATTGTCCGGCTACTTCGCTGCGTGTTTAGCGTACTGGACTTCGGTTCAGAGAGGCCCGGGTTCGAATTCCGCATAAGCGGAGGATTTTATATGCATAGGCCTATATTAATTCGTCTGGCTCGAGGAGTGGATGTTTGTGTTCGGCTTAATATACTTTTCTTCATCTACGTACAACAAACTGCATTACTAACCACTACAGAAACATGCAATAGTGAATACTTCACTACACGTGGTTGAAGTCAAGAAGGGCGTAAAACTGGACCAAGTCTAGATCAAGAACCGCCCCCAATAAATTTGATAAATAAGGCCAGGAAGAAGAAGAAGATCACTGATGATCATTAGTAGAAAATAACTAATGTAATAGACTCTTTACTTACCTTAGAAACGATTGTAGGCTTTCCATTCTTCGTAAAGGCGTTTTTAGGATAGTGCATTATGCTCTTGTAGCCGTAAGGGACTCCAAAAGTTGATACTTTATCTTCTGGTGCCTTGTAGAAATCAGGCCAGTGATCTTTAGAAACGATTTAAAAACATGTATTAATACATAATTATACACTGATGGAAGTAAAGATTTGAAATCGTGGGTGGCATTGACATGCAATTTAATTTCACATATTAACTGTTAATACTGGGCAAGTACAAAAATATTTGGAGGAATTTCAGTGTTACTGTAGTAGAGAGTACACTTTTCCATGTACCCTAATAATAATAATAATAATAATAATAATAATAATAATAATAATAATAATAATAATAATAATAATAATAATAATAATAATAATAATAAAATACCGAGCTCGATAGCTGCAGTCGCTTAAGTGCGGCCAGTATCCAGCATTCGAGAGATAGTGGGTTCGAACCCCACTGTCGGCAGCCCTGAAGATGGTTTTCCGTGGTTTCCCATTTTCACACCAGGAAAATGCTGGGGCTGTACCTTAATTAAGGCCACGACCGCTTCCTTCCCATTCCTATCCCTTTCCTCTCCCATCGTCGTCATAAGACCAATCTGTGTCGGTGCGATGTAAAGCCAATAGCAAAAAAATAATAATAATAGTAATAATAATAATAATAATAATAATAATAATAATAATAATAATAATAATAATAATAATACCTGTGTGGGGATTTACCGGTTACCTCCATCGGGCGCATGAGGAGTGAGTACGCAAACTGGAAATAGCCTACCAAACATCCCGCACAATCTACAACAAAAAATGCCTTTCCTAAAACACCAAGATACGTCACTATGAAACAGTTCTGAAGCCAGTAGTTCTATATGCAGCCGAAACCCTGTCCCTAAATGCCAACAAAGGTATCCTTGAAGAACTGGAGAAAAGAGAACGCAAAATTGTGAGAGGAATCTTGGGATCAAAGTACAGACATGGAATCCATCAAAAGAGATCCAACAAGGAAGTCTACAGCAAAATAGAGAAAATTACCGACACAATCAGAAAAAAGACGGGCACGATTTTACGGTCATCTGAAAAGAATTGACGGAAGAAAGTTAACTAAAGAAATATTTCACTTTTATTATTCAAACCCCAAAACCACAATTCCCTGGTTTAGAAATACCAAAGAAGACCTGCAAATGCTACATATCTCAGCTGAAGACGCCCTTAACAGAGATCTCTTCCGCAAGAAAATATTGACGAACGGGCTAAACCGAGACGAGCAACCGAAGAGAAGACACGGTGCTCCTTGGACAGAGGAGCGTAAGCAGGCCCACTCACAAAGAATGAGGGAAATTTGGGCTCTAAAGAAGGCCAAGTTCAGTGTCAAATGCAACAAGACTTAACGTGGTCCTTGATGGCCCCAGCGAATTATATAATAATAATAATAATAATAATAATAATAATAATAATAATAATAATAATAATAATAATAATAATAATAATAATAATAATAATAATAATAATATGACCTCAGTTACCGTATCCAAACATTTTAATTTTAAGGTATTTGTGCTGCCTACGGGACAATTGTGATGCTCTCTTTTAATCTACCATGTAGCAGAGAAATGCATCTTTTTCTTTGGTGCTCTATGGCTATGTTTTAATTAATTTTGTCGAATGGACACCAAATGTGTCACCAGAGATCTTTTACATGCCGACATCGTACGACACGGAGTGTCGAATGGACGTTTGTGCGCCCTTCAGAACTCGCACTACCTTTGCCGGGTTCGAAGCGACGAAGTTAAAATCCGGAGGCAAACACTCTACCACTAATCCACAGAGGGTGTTTGTAGAACATCGTGTAGACTGATTTCGTCTGTAAGTTGAAAAGGCTTTGTGATCATTCTGTCCACATCCATTGTAACTCGTCTTCTAATTTCTAGGATACATGTACAGTAGATAAGATTGTCCTGTTGAAACACTGTCCCTGGGTGTCGCGTAGAAAGCCTGAGCTCTAACAGAATTCTGGATTACCATCAGGGATCCAAAGATGTCTCTTCCTACTGAGACACCAGGTGAATGCTTCTGTGTCTTTCAACAATGACGGTCAAGTGCCCCGCACACTAGATATTCACCACAATTAACGCGATTTCCATGTAGTAATTAAAAGAAAAAATGCATCGCAATTGGCCATTACAAGGAATGATATCAAAACAAGAAATTTCACAATGACAAAAAGAATAAAAAAGAAGTACGTAACAACAAGAAACAAAAAAGGAACACTTGACAATCAAAATGACGTACGAGTGGATTACATTATAATGAAAAGCAATCGAAAAGAAATTAATTCTAAATTTGGGAAAAATAACAAAAAATATCCCCCACATCTAGCCTAACATAATTACAACGTAGACTCTTAGAAATTCAACCAAAATTTACGTAATATTCCATTACAAGTAGCGTACCATAATAATAGTTACAACGCAATCTATATATTATAAAATAACTTGTCCTGACTGATTGACTGACTGACTGACTGACTGACTGACTGACTGACTGATTCATCATCGCCGAGCCAAAACTACTGGACATAAAGAAATGATATTTTGAGGATACATTTATATTACAATGTAGGTGCTCGCTAAGGGAGGATTTTTGGATATTCCGTAGCTAAGGGGGTGAAAAGGGGGGTGAATTTTTGAAATGAGTGTATCTATATCTCAAAACTTTAAAAGTTTACAGATCTAAAATTTGGAATTTAGAATCTCCTCTAAAAATTAAGAAACACGTTTTTTTCAGAAAATCCCAATAGGAGGGGTGAAAAAGGGTGAAAACCGGGTTGAATGCCTTTAATGAGGATACTTATATTTCAGAAACTGAAGACATTACAGACCTGAAAATTTGTATTTGGGATCTCCTTTAAAAATAAAGAATCACGTATTTTTTGTTTTTGGAAAATCCAATTAATGGGGGGGGGGTGAAAAGGGGAGTGAATTTTTAATGAGTGTATCTATATCTCAAAACTTTAAATGTTGAGGGATGTAAATATTGGTATTTAGAATCTCATTTTAAAAAAAGGAACACAAATTTTTTGTTTTCGGAAAAAACTAATAGGAGGGGTGAAAAGGGTGAAAAAGGAGTTGAATGCCTTCAATCAGGACACTTATGTCTCAGAAACTGAAGATATTAAAGACCTGAAAATTTGTATTTGGGATCCCTTATAAAAATAAAGAAACGCATATTTTTTTGTTTTGGAAAATTCAGTTAATGGGGATGAAAAGGGGGTGACTTTTTAAAACGAGTGTATCTATATCTCAAAACTTTTAAAAGTTTATATATGTAAAAACTGGTGTTTAGAATTTCCTTTAAAAATAAAGAAACACATTTTTTGTTTTCGGAAAGTCCCAATAGGAGAGATGAAAAAGGGTGAAGAAACGGTTGAATGCTTTTGATGAAGATACTTATATCTCAGAAATTGAAGATACTACACACCTGAAAATTGGTATTTGAGATCTCATTTAAAAACAAGGAAACACGATTTTTTTGGAAAATCCAATTAATGGGGGTTAAACGGGAGTGACAAATTGGGGTGAATTTTGAGAGAGATTATACCTACAGTGTATCTCAGAAACGTAAAATGTTACAGACTTAAAAATTGGTATTTGGAATCTCCTGTAAAAGTAAAGAAACATAGGTGATTTGTTTTTGGAAACTCCACTTAAGGGGAACTAAAAAGTGGGTGAAATTTTAAAATGAGCATTTCTACAGTATATCTAAAAAACGTAACATGTTACAGAAGTGAAAAATGGTATTTTTAAATCTCTAATACAAATAAAGAAACATGTATATTTTGTTTTCGGAAAAACCACTTGGTAAAGGTGAATGAAAGAGGGCTTGAATTCTTTTAATTAGGATACTGATATCTCAAAAACGGAAGATGTTACAGACGTGAAATTTGGTATATGAAATCTCCTTTAAAAATAAAGAAATAAGTAGATTTTTTTCGGAAATCCACTTAAAAGGGGGAGGGAAATACAAAAATTAGTTGAAATATTTGTATGAAGATACTATTATCTCAAAAACTAAAGATTTTGCAGACGTGGACATTGGTATTTGGAATCTGCTTTAAAAGTAAAGAAACACGTATTCTCGGAAAATCCAATTGAAGGGGGGGGGGGGGGGGGTGAAAGAATTGAAAACTGAATTGAATTAATTGTATGTGGATTGGTACATCTAATAAAAACTAAAGTTGTTACAGACGTGAAAATTGGTATTTGTATCTCCTTTAAAAACAAAGAAAAACGCGTTTTTAGGGGGAAATTATCTAGGGATGCGGGGGTGTAAAGGAGTTGAATTCCTTTTATGAGGATACATATCTGTAAAACTGAAGATGTTAGAGTCGTGATAATCGGTATTTAGAAGATACTTTACTAATAAAGAAACGCGTATTTTTTGCCGGAAAATTCACTTCGGTGGGGGGGGGGCGGGGGAGTATGAAAGGAAGTGAAAAAGTGAATTATTTTTATGCGGATACCCATATCTTAAAACTGAATGTAACAGGCAATATTGGTATTTGGAATCTCCTTTACTCATAAGGAAACACGCCTTCTTTATTCTTGAGCGGGGGGGGGGGGGAAGTAAATCAACTTAACGGCGGTGGGGTGAAAAAGGGGTTGAGACCATTTGATTTTACTGTTCATAATGTACTTATTCTGATCATAAACCGATCGTTTTTAATCTTTCCTGGGTTCGTTTTCAAGAGCCATCTCTTCCTTTGGAGAACTTAAAGTAAGATTACAGTAGATTCTCCTAGCATATAAATAAAAATGTAAACAGATTTGAAATAAACGATAGGAATGATATTGACCGTGCAATTATTCACATCTATAATAAGGTCAATAATCCAGGGAAGTATATCATTCGCATTGCCATAAATCCCGCGCATTTGCCTACGGGTGACAATGGTGCTGGTCACATTGTCAGCAATGACAATGGCAGCAGATGTTATTTACCGCCAAGTAGCGGTCTTGCATCTTGCTGTGGGATCTAGAACATCATTAATAATAATAATAATAATAATAATAATAATAATAATAATAATAATAATGTCCTGGACCTTCGTCAAAGTGTGCGACCACGCTGGAAACGGGTCCTGGCCGGGTAATGATTACGAATGCAGTACAGCCGCGAGTTCAGTACCACCAAGGCACCCAAGACGACACCATGCCGGATCTCCTCAACGATTTGATTCATATTAAAAATGCTTACAGGAAAAGATGGCAAAGATTTAGGGACCCAACTGACCGGATGGAATACCTGAACCTAGCTCGGCAAGTACGAAATCGGTTGCTGGAAAGAAATATTGAAAAATGGGAGGATCTTTGCCGTAATCTCTCAGAAAACAAGTCAGATCGCGAATTTCGGTGGATTATATATAAAGCGTTAAGCATTCAATTATAAATTTCAGTATAATACCGTAGCGAAGCACGGGTTTCTTGCTAGTCGCACATAAATTCACACACAACTGAAATATTTGCAGTGTCTTACCACTAGAACGTACAGTAAACTGTAAGTTTACAGTGACTTACTATTAGCGTAACAATGTAAATACAGAACCATCACAAAAATTAGTGGTCAGAGACAAGCGAGATTCTTCAAACCGAGCGAGTGGCCGGGTGGTTTGGGGCACGTAACTGACAGCTAGTAGTCAGATAGTGGGTTCGAATCCCACTGTCGGCAGTCCTGAAGATGAGTTTTCGTTGTTTCCCATTTTCACACCTTAATTAAGGACAATGCTACTTCCTTCCCACTCCTAGCCCTTTCCTGTTGCATCGTAGCCGTATGACTTATCTGTGTCGGCGCGACGTAAAGCAAATACTTAGAAAAAATAGACGAGTGACTAACGCGGTTTGTCCAAGCACCACGGCACGTTTCAAGTGAAGCCACCGATTATTTTGTGTTTTATAATATTGTTGAAAGAGGCAATCCAACTGTAATGATTGTCCTTCCATCAATGGTGCGAGATCACACATGATGGCCCATAATTAAGGAAATCACAGAAGTGGGGAAATCGATAACCTGTCTCACAAAGATCACATTAGTATGATTTCGCTAGTCGATGGCATTGCGGCTTACTATCCGATGTCAAAACGTCACTTGGAACAGAAATTAGAGCATTGCTTCTCAAACAACAGTCGTTATTCAAGGTGTAAGACTTAAGCGTCGTATCTGAACTTGTGTACGGTCCCCAAATCAATCAATCAATCAATCAATCAATCAATCAATCAATCAATCAATCAATCAATCAATCAATCAATCAATCAATCAATCAATCAATCAATCAATCGATCGATCGATCAATCAATCAATCAATCAAACAAACAAACAATCAATCAATCAATCAATCAATCACTACTGACCTGCATTTAGTGCAGTCGCCCAGGTGGCGGATTCCCTATCTATTGTTTTCATAGCCTTTTCTTAATGATTTTAAAGAAGTTGGAATTTTATTGAACATCACCCTTGGTAAGTTATTCCAGTCCCTAACTCCCCTTCCTATGAACGAATATTTGCCCCATTTTGTCCTCTTGAATTCCAAATTTATCTTCATAGTGTGATCTTTCGTAAGTTTAAAAACACCACTCAAACTTATTCGTCTACTAATGTCGTTCCACGCCATCTCTACACTGACAGCTCGGCACATACCGCTTAGTCGAGCAGCTCGTCTCCTTTCTCCCAAGTCTTCCCAGCCCAAAATTTGCAACATTCTTGTAACGCCACTCTTTTGTCGGAAATCACCCGGAACAAATCGAGCTGCTTTTCTTTGGATTTTTTCCATTTCTTGAATCAAGGAATCCTGGTGAGGGTCCCATACACTGGAACCATATCCTAGTTGGGGTCTTACCAGAGACTATATGCCCTCTCCTTTACATCTTTATTACAACCCCCAAACACCCTCATAACCAAGGGCAGAGATCTGTACCCTTTATTTACAATCCCATTTATGTGATTACTCCAATGAAGATCTTTCCCTATATTAACACCTACCTGTAGGTACTTACAATGATTCCCATAAGGAACTTTCACCCCATCAGCGCAGTAATTAAAACTGAGAGGACTTTTCCTATTTGTGAAACTCACAACCTGACTTTTAACCCTGTTTATCATCATACAATTGCGTTGGACACGTTTATTGATTAAACCAGGGTAGTGGTCAACAACTTACATTAAAGATGTCAGGAAACTTGTGGTTGAGAGCACAGTAAAACAATAACAGCATTAATCCAATTATCTCTCGCCCCTTAGCGTACAATTAGCTAATAACTACGATAATGAATTCGAATTTACAGTGCCTGAAGACCGATGAGTACACTATGTCGAAATGCCTAATTTCTACAGTCTGGAATATTCAGAACATTGAAACTAAATATGCTCCCCGCAACTTTCCAATTGGTTACCATTACAGGAGATTCAGAATCTTTCACGGGTACTGACAGCGCACTGGAAAGGAAAGCAACGGAAAAGGCAATAGCAGGTTCATTCAGGATATGTAGTAAACTGGTAAAATGTTCGGTGTTAGCTACATACATATAATATTTTATCTAATAGATCAAACGCAGAAGACATTAAAATCGGTGATCTATCGTTTCCCGCAGTGAGTGCACCTGGTACAAGTAGGACGATTTTTTGTTCAATTTGCTTGATGTCGCATCGACACAGATAGGCCTTATGGCAACGATGGGATAGGAAAGGTCTAGGAGTTGGAAGGAAGTGGCCGTGGCCTTCATACCGTACAGACCAAGCAAATGCCTGGTGTGAAAATGGGAAACCACAGAAAACTATCTTCGGGGCTATCGACAGTGGGGTTCGAACCCACTACCTCCCGAATGCAAACTCACAGCTGAGCGACCCTAACCACACGTCTAACTCGCTCGCTAAAATGTAGGATGATCACAATTCTTCGAGAAACATTCTTCAATTAGCCTACTTTAGAAACAGCCCTACAATGGAGTTTTGAACGAGCCAGTTTGCCTGGGGAGTAGGTATTCACAAATTAAATCGAATGATTTACGAATCTTACCGCCGAGAACAAGAAATGGTTTGCTTAGAAGCCACAACTTACAGTTTTGTCTGGTTTGTTTAACATAATATTTTCAACTTTTCAGTCCTCAACCACATGAAGGTCCGGCTCCATGGCTAAATGGTTAGCGTACTGGCCTTTGGTCACAGGGGTCCCGGGTTCGATTCCCGGCAGGATCGGGGATTTTAACCATCATTCGTTACTTTCCTTGGCACGGGGGCTGGGTGTACGTGTTGTCTTCATCATCATTTCATACTCATCACGACGCGCAGGTCGCCTACGGGTGTTACTCAAAAGACCTGCACCTGGTGAGCCGAACCCGTCCTTGGATCTCCCGGCACTAAAAGCCATATGCCATTTCATTTCATTTTACCACACGAAAAATATTCAGATTGATTTTGGAGGAGTTGGATCGTCTAGGGAATTTACAAGAAATTCAACTTAAAGTTGTAAAAGTATGAGGGAGATAAATAGTAAAACATTTACAAATAGATATCTGTAATAAGCCGCCTCTGTGGTGTAGTGGTTAGTGTGATTGGCTGCCACCCCCGGAGGCTCGTGTTCGATTCCCGGCTCTGCAACGAAATTTGAAAAGTGGTACGAGGGCTGGAACGGGGTCAACTCAGCCTCGGGAGGTCAACTGAGTAGAGGTAGGTTCGATTCCCACCTCAGCAATCCTGGAGGTGGTTTTCCGTGGTTTCCCACTTCTCCTCCAGGCAAATGCTGGGATGGTTCCTAACTTAAGGCCACGGCCGCTTCCTTCCCTCTCCCTTGTCTATCCCTTCCAATCTTCCCATCCCCCCGTAGGGCCCCTGTTCAACATAGCAGGTGAGACCGCCTGGGCGTGGTACTGGTCATCTTCCCCAGTTGTATCCCCGACCAAGCGTCTGAAGCTCCAGGACACTGCCTTTGAGGCGGTAGAGGTGGGATCCCCCACTTAGTCTGAGGGAAAAACTGATCCTGGAGGGCAAGCAGACTAAGAAGGAGAAGAAGAAGAAGATATCTGGAATAGCAAAATATACCGCGTGATAAAACAGGTTGAAGCAGCCGAGAGAGTTGTCGAAGTACAAGAAGTTTCGAACAGAAAAATATAGTCTAAGATGAACTCCTGGGTCAGAGCTAGCCTGGCAACTTCGGGAACGACATTATTGATATTTTATTTGATTTAATTCTACAAAATGCTTTATATCCCTAAACAATTCAGAACTGACAATCAGTGAAGTGATAGTCTGTGCACACGGCGAAGTATATGGCTCCTTGGCTAAACAGTAAAATTAGCGCTCTTCGATTCAGATGGCCCGGGTTCGATTCCCGGCGGTGTTCGAATTTTTTACCTTAAATGGTTAAATCTCTTGGCTCAGGGACTGGGTGTGTGTGCTTTGGAGAACATCCCTGCAACTCACACCCCCTATAAAACAATATACTCCACCACAATATCACGCAGTTTCTTATACACGATAGATGGCGCCCACCCTTGTCGGAGGGTCTTCTTTATAAGGGCTGCACCCGGCTAGAAATAGCCGCAAGAAATTATTATTATTATTATTATTATTATTATTATTATTATTATTATTATTATTATTATTATTATTATTATTATTACACAGCGAAGTTAGACACTGGACACTGAATGTGGTTTACAAAACCTGTCCCAACTGTCACCCACTAAATGAAAGCTTTTGTAAACAATAATCGTTTTCCAGTGCCTAACTTCGCTGTGTTAATGTTATTTGCTTTACGTCCCACTAACTACTTTTACGGTCTTCGGAGACGCCGAGATGCCGGAATTTAGTCCCGCAGGAGTTCTTTTACGTGCCAGTAAATTTACCGACACGGGACTGTCGTATTTGAGCACCTTCAAGTACCACCGGACTGACTTCGCTGTATGCACAAACGATTATGACTTTATTGAATGTCAGTTCTGAACTGTCTAGGAATGTCGAGCATTTTGGAAAGATAAGTGAAATAAATTGTCAATTATGCATTTTTCTTCACCAAGTGAGGTTCAGCTCGCCTCTGTGGTGTAGTGGTTAGTGTGATTAGCTGCCACCCCCGGAGGCCCTGGTTCGATTCCCGGCTTTGCCACGAAATTTGAAAAGTGGTACGAGGGCTGGAACGGGGTCCACTCAGCCTCGGGAAGTCAACTGAGTATAGGGGGGTGCGATTCCCATCTCAGCCATCCTGGAAGTAGTTTTCCGTGGTTTTCCACTTCTCCTCCAAATACCTGGATTGTACCTAACTTAAGGCCACGGCCGCTTCCTTCCCTCTTCCTTTTCTATCCCTTTCAATCTTCCCATCCCCGCAAGGCCCCTGTTCAGCATAGCAGGTGAGGCCGCGTGGGTCAGGTACTGGTCATCCTCCCCAGTTGTATCACCCGATCCAGAGTCTGAAGCTCCAGGACACTGCCCTTGAGGCGGTAGAGGTGTGGCCCCTCACTGTGTCCAAGGGAAAACCCGACTCTGGAGGGTAAACAGATAAAGAAGAAAAGAATAAGAAAAAGAAGAAGTGAGGTTCAAGTAAACGTATGTCGCTGTGGCATTCCGTGGCTAACTTGACTTAAGGTAGCGAAGCCTTATACGTGTTCTATGTCCGAGTGGTAGCCGCTGGAGCAGGTATGGAATGAATAAAAAAAGTATTGCATATTATCTATTAACTAATTGTAATATCACTGGCCCTCGTGCGAATTTGAAACGCATGACAAGTCTATAATGGAAAATAGGCTGCCTGTTGTTGGGCTTATGATTACAACTGAGCAATCATATAATTCAGTTGTCCTTGGATTTGTGTACTAATTCGCAAGACCGGCAGGCTCTTAACTTTATTCATCAAAGTCGTATTTTATCTAGGCAAACTGTCCTCATTATTATTAACCGACCCACTATTCGGTATACATTGTGATTCAAAAGAAACAGAAAATAGCAACACCTTGAAATGAATGTAGCCTCCTAGTTACATTAAGAAACACATGCTCTATCATGGAAGGTTTCCGTGGTTAGAACGAGTTGACTATCGTGTGCCAGTCGACTTTAATCCTATACAGCTGGGTGTCTTTAATAATTTTTAATATCTGTTTTTTGTCCCACTAACAACTTTTACAGATTTTAGAGAAGCCGAGGTGCCGGAATGTTGTCCCAAAGGAGTTATTTTACGTGCTAGTAAATCTACCGACACGAGGATGACGTATTTGAGCATCTTCAAATACCACCGGTCTGAGCCAGTATTGAACAAGCCAAGTTGGGATCAGGAGGCCAGCGCCTCAACCGTCTAAGCCATTCAGCCCGGCATGTGGAATTTAAGGCGGCTGAATGTCGTGCGGCGACTTCCAAGCTACTGGAACTCCAGCTGAGAACATGTGATGGAAAATTATTTGGAACTCATGAATGTGGATACTGGTCACCCTGGTGATGATCAACAGTCTCCGGTGCAGTTATGAGGAACGTAAGATTAGGAAATAAAATGCCAACAATAAAATTTCAAGCCCATAGCGACTAGATACTATCGGGTATTTCGACAATACTCGTCACGCGGCACGTAGTCCGTCAAAACATTCGGCCATGACATCGACACAGCCCCTGCCGTGCTGAGTGGCTCAGACGTTTGAAGCGATGGCCTTCTGATCCCAACTTGGCAGGTTCAATCCTGGCTCAGTTCGATGGTATTTGAAGGTGCTCAAATATGTCAGCCTCGTGTCGGTAGATTTACTGGCACGTGAAAAAACTCCTGTGGGACTAAATTTCGGCATCTCGGCGTCTCCGAAAACCGTAAACGTAGTTACTGCGACGTAAAGCTAATAACATTATTAACATTGTCGACACAGCCCCGTTCGAATTGATCTTTTAAAATTCAACGATGTATACATATTACCAATGTAATATTACAAACCTGTCCGTCTCTGTGGTGTAGTGGTTAGTGTGATTAGCTGCCACCCCCGGAGGCCCGGGCTCGATTCCCGGCTCTCCCACGAAATTTGAAAAGTGGTACGGGGGCTGGAACGGGTTCCACTCAGCCTCGGGAAGTCAACTGAGTAGAGGTGGGTTCGATTCCCATCTCAGCCATCCTGGAAGTGGTTTTTCGTGGTTTCCCACTTCTCCTCCAGGCAAATGCCGGAATGGCACCTAACTTAACGCCACGGCTGCTTCCTTCCCTCTTCCTTGTCTATCCCTTCCAATCTTCCCATCCCTCAGCAAAGCCCCTGTTCAGCATAGCAGGTGAGGCCACCCGGGTGAGGTACTGGTCATTCTCCCCATTTGTATCCCCCGACCCAAATTCTCCCGCTCCAGGACACTGCCCTTGAGGCGGTAGAGGTGGGATCCCTCGCTGAGTCCGAGGGAAACACCAACCCTGGAGGGTAAGAAGAAAGAAAGAATACTACAAATCTTCTTCTTATTATTATTCCTTCGCTTTTCCCACATCTGTGGGGTCACGGGTGCGAACTGTGTCGCAAAAGTGGATTTGGCCATGTTTTACGGCCGGATAGCCTTCCTGCAGTCAATTCTATATGAAGGGATGGAATTACTATTGCGTGTTTCTGTGGTGGTTGGTAGCGTAGTGTGTTGTCTGAATATGAAGAGGAAAGTGTTAGGACACAAACACCCAGTCCCTGGGCCAGAAGAATTAATCAGACGCGATTAAAATCCCCGACACGATCGAGAATCGAACCGGCGCACTCTGAACCGAAAGCCTCAACCTTGACCATTCAGCCCATGAGTCGGACACCAGTGTAATATTACACAATGATATTAATAATCAGGTGAATCACATCCTTCAATATTCGTAAAGATTGTCATGTAACATCTTACTACAAGGCCAGTGGTTGAAACTCAGGGATAAAAGATCATTCTCAGCTGCTTGCTTACTGCTGAGAATTTTAAAAAGCAATGCTCCCTTATACTAGGCCAAGTCCTTTGTTCATATGAGTCAAGTGCATGATCGGGACAACAGATTTACAGCTAAAACCCCTCAGGTTCCACAGCATCGTGCGGTAAAGTGCAGTAAGTCGTGTATTGTCACTGCCTCTCAGTTATACAACGACCTTATGAAATACAGCAAAGTGGTATCAACATTCAGAACAATTTCTTAAATACCGCTACCTTTCCAAATTACCAAATTAATTAAATATTTGGAAATATAATAATCTCCTAGATATTTCACATGTTTAGTAGCAGGTGAGGACGACTGGGCGAGGTAGTGGTTCTCGTCCCCAGTTGTGTCCCCCGACCCAAAGTCTCACGCTCCAAGTCACTGCCCTTCAGGCGGTAGAGGTGGGATACCTCGCTGATTCCGAGAAAAAAAAACCCCTGGAGGGTAAACAGATTAAGAAAGAAAGAAAGAAAGAATGCTACTGGAGTTCCTTCTTCAAGGTGTTGGATTATCTGATGAAAGAAGATTGGGACTTAACCCTGACAATTACACCATACGATTTTCTGACGTGTTGTGCAAATGAATGCCATCTAGTCCTCATAAGGAGGGGAGAGTTATCCCCTCCACCACCTCTATTCCTTGTTCATTGCGTCTGGTAACTTCAATGTAACTTTGTCCAACTCGTTGGCTGAACGGCCAGCGTACTGGCCTACGGTTCAGAGGGTCCCGCGTTCGATTCCCGGCCGGGTCGGGGATTTTAACCTTAATTAGTTAATTCCTACGGCACGGGGGCTGGGTGTATGTGTTGTCATCATCATTTCATCCTCATCACGACGCGCAGGTCGCCTACGGGAGTTAAATAGAAAGACCTGCACCTGGCGAGCCGAACCCGTACTGGGATATCCCGGCACTAAAAGCCATACGACATTTCACGTCTTCGAGACGTGTGGTGTAACTAAAGCGATATTCATAGACGTGTTACTGTCAGGGTTAAGCGCACAGATGTCGTTACTGGAAGTTCTCCAGAGCCATCTAGTGAACAGAAAGTGAGCTCTTGGAAGAAATTTGTCAGTCTTAAGATTGTATTGGTATTTTTTGGCATGAGTTGGCATTCATGCCACCCAATCTATTCTTTCTCCTCACTCTTTGTTCTAGTATGATTCGCCCGTTAAAGTTCTCCGCACCTAGTGTCTTGTTCCGCGGAGAGTAATTTGCGCAGCGTATATGAGAGGAGTTCCCCACTGTGTGAGGGCCCGGAGGAGGTGAGGAAGTTTTATTACGGAGTTGTAAAGTAAGCAGAATATCAATCACATAACCATTTGTGAAGTTTCCTCAGGAAGATTTCTACGTCCCCTTTAGTGTGTAATCGTTAGGTGCTTGCTTTTCAGTTCTTCACGTAGAATTTTCTTAGCAACTTCAACGTATGTTAACCCTCCATTTCCTTCTTCGCACTTTCAAATTCCCACTGATGGGACATTGTAAAATGTGAGGAAGCACGAGTCCGCTACCTTCGTTATGCTTTCTCAAATTTAAATTTTGAACCTTCTAAATTTAATGTTTTCCATTTTGCGTTTCCCTTTTACTTACTTAGCGACGGTTCTACCACCTACGGGTAAAGTAGCGCATAACTTGGCCTCCGCATAAAAGGATATCTCCGTTCGACCACTCCCAGGTAGCGCAATCGGCAACATAAATCGTAGTTACCCGGCGCCTAATTTATCGGCCACTTTGAGGGCCCGATAAGACGTTATCTGTATTTCTGGTGGCATACAGCTTAAATTAGCTTTGTATATTGATAAAAAACATGGTACCGTAACAGTGATCGATATTGTATTGCAGAATTTTGAACATTGTCCCCCTCTGTGGTGTAATGGTCAGTGTGATTAGCTGCCACCCCCGGAGGCCCAGGTTCAATTTCCGGCTCTGCCACGAAAATTGAAAAGTGGTACGAGGGCTGGAACGGAGTCCACTCAACCTCGGGAGGTCAGATGAGTAGAGGTGGGTTCGATTCGCACCTCAACCATCCTGGAAGCGGTTTTCCGTGGTTTCCCACTTCTCCTCCAGGCAAATGCCGGGATGGTACCTAACTTAAGGCCACGGCCGCTTCCTTCCCTCTTCCTTGTCTATCCCTTCCAATCTTCCCATCCCCCCGCAAGGCCTCTGTTCAGCATAGCAGGTGAGGCCGCCTGGAAGAGGTACTGGTCATTTTCCCCAGTTGTATCCCACGACCCAATGTCTGAAGCTCCAGTACACTGCCCGTGAGGCGGTAGAGGTGGGATCCCTTGCTGAGTCCGAGGGAAGAAACCGACCCTTGAGTGTAAACAGATAAAGAAGTGGAAGAAGAAGAAGAAAAGAAGAAGTTTGAACATTAATGCTTCTCTTGAGTTGCAACGGTCACGCCAGCCTCTCGCATCGACAGCGTCGAAGACATATTTTATACGTCAAGCTTTCACGAAGAAACTCTACAAGGATATAAAATCAAAACCTATTTTGATATCATCTCAAATGGGCTTTAATTTCCTAATTTTCAGTTTTCAGATTTCAGACACCAGGTATAAGTTAGTATATGTATCTCTATTATCCCAAGCGTTCTCGTAGCGTAATAGGAGATAAGCGGGTTGGAGTCGTCATTATGCCGAATATTTTTTTATTTTCATTATTAGTGTTGCATTCACCTGTACGCCTCTTTGCATACGTTCTTTTGTTAATAATATATTTCATTGAAATGTTTAATTACAATATTATGTTTACTAGGAAAATGTTTTATATGTGTGCTACTTATAGAAAGTGATGTTATGATTAATTCCAATCATCATTATAGTAGTAAAGCATACAGGACTGTCGCTCAGGTAGTAGCTTCCCTATCAGTTGTTTACATAGTCTTCTCGTAAATGATTTCAAAGAAATCGAAAAAATTCCATTCCCAAATTCCTTTTCCTCTGAATGGATATTTACCCCGATTAGTTATTTACATTTACAGTATCTTCCAACTTTTTCTTCATAAAGTTAAACATTAGAATAAAATGCATTATCAATAATTTTTATCAATAAATGGAACCATGTGGAACTAAACGAGGTCACAGGGCTAGTTGCAAATAGAGGATCGTGGGGATACTTAAATCAGTTCACAGAATCCTGCAGGTAGAATACTCAAAGACAATAAGTCCATGAGGAAGATGTGCGTGTGTATATACGTATATGGAAGCGCGTAAAGGAGAGTTAATAACAACGGCAGGGAACGAAAATACATTTTTAAATGTAAATTAGAAAGACGGAGAGAATCTGCGTATCTTCTATTACGGAACGAGCGACTTGACCAATCTACTACGAGAATACTTTCCAAAACACTGTCTTACATGACAGGTTATAACTGGCGTAAGAAAATGCAATCTCGAGATTTTAATCCCAATTACGTATTGATTTTGAAGCTCATGGATTAACCTCACAAAAGCTTGACATAAATCGTCCTCCATAACTCTTAAGGCGAGATAAATAGATATGTTTACCTAATGCCTGGATATTCACGAAACTTTGTGGGAATGTCACCCACATAAAAGTAGAGATATCATGAACATTTCTTTCATCTAAAATTAATAGTTTCTCAAAATATTTTTCTGAAAATTTAATTCCTTTTTCTCATGAAATTTAATTAAAATGTTAATGTAAATTCGTAATTAGGTAGATAATACTTCTCTTATAATCACTACTTATCAATTTTCCTGTACATAATTTATATAAGGAGATATATCGTACTAAAGTTTGTGTAATTTTTATGTTCTAAAATTTTGCACTTAAAAGTCCCTACTACTTGAAAAATTCTGCAATCAAAAATTCCAGCAGGTTTCTAGCTATGATACATATACCATACAAATTTTGTTACATTTAGCAGAATATTATGGGAGAAAAATGTGATTTAAATGTAAAATTACAGTTGGAAAACAAAGCGTTATTACAGTGAAAAATTGTTTGCATTCAGCGGAATAACTTCGTGACAAGAATAAAGAAACTCAGTCCTTTCAATTTCAGTCATAAAAAATTTCACCAAAATGACCAAAATATCGATTTTTATCTCCGGAGTGTCGCCTTATTATGCTTGTTGGTGATAATCAGCAAGATGCAATCACAGGAAAACAAGACAATCCAAATAAGCTTCATACATCTAACGATAGATGGCACGTCACTCGAAAGCGAGAAGTCGCTGAAAATCAGTATATCAGTGTCTAGCTCCGGGTAGCTACCTAGCGCTTGCGCCGAAGTGGTTGCACGCAAGCCAAAGTTCCAAATGATTTAATCCCCAGGTAGTTTACATCCCGGGTAGCTATCAGCCAGTTTACCAGCAGATGGTCGAACCGGCCCTTAGTCATAATAGTATGGACTAGAAACTAAGTGTCAACTTGCCGTCGAAATTATCTAAGTATTACGATGTCCGGCAGTATGAATACTGAGTTCGACTCGTCGCGTGCAGCATGACAAGCGAGCCAGCTGTGAAAATGCTAACTGAATTGCTACGCTTTTTTTTTTTCGGGGGGGGCCCCCGAAGCTCGCTCCCCCCGCGTGACCAACGACGCAATCTACATGGCCTCCTATTAAACTATTAAACTTTGAGGATTTCCGGCTCTTGGACTCCCTTGCCCTTTCTTTTGCCTATGGTAAATTTTATCTTGGCCTTGTTCCTTTCCTTAATTTTGTGGCCATATTGCCGGGGCCTTCCGTTCCGTTTGCGATCTCCTGATCCTCTTTGTATACTCCCTTCTCCCGTTAGTAACGAGTGTACCTAACTGTTATGCGCTATCTTGTAGGTGGTGTAAGTGTAAGTGAAACATGTCAAATGGACTACTGGGTTCAGACCCTTTTTGCTCATGCATTGTAAGCTACGGCTTCTTAAGTGTATAGTTCTTACAATATCAAGAAGTGTGACATATTGGCGGGCCTAAAACATGAACTATGTAGTTTTGTAAACATTTAGAATGTCCTGCTCCCTAGGGGAACATGGTTCTGAATCCCGAAATCTTGTAAAGGGGATTGAGCCTGGCACTCATATTTTGTGTAATTCATCCTACCTCCATTAATGTCATTTTGATACATGAGGCCTTGGCTTCACCTTTCTCTGTTTATTATATTGGTTTTGATATTTCTATGTATTTATTATGTGGAAAAGAAAGAAAATAGAAAAAGTAAAATATATAAAAAAAAATTACCGATGTTTTGGGTATCCTGTTGTCCGCCCATTCAACCCTCACGCTTGTGGAGAAATTGCTGAATGGCATGGACACAATCTTGGAGAAGGAGTACAAGATGACAATAAATAAATCCAAAACAAAAGTAATGGAGTGCAGTCGAACTCAGGTGATGCAGGAATTATGAGATTAGGAAATGAAGTCTTAGAGGAAGTGGATGAATATTATTACTTGGGCAGTAGAATACCTAACGACGGTAGAAGTAAACAGGACATAAAGTGCAGACTAGCACAAGCAATGAAGGTCTTTCTTAAGAAAATAAATTTGCTCACTTCGAACATTGATATGGGAATTAGAAAAATGTTTTTGAAGACCTTCGTCTGGAGCACGACATTGTATGGAAGTGAATCATGGACGATAACTAGCTCAGAAAGAAAGGGGATAGAAGCTTTTGAAATGTGGTGCTACAGAAGAATGCAGAAGGTGAGATGGGTAGATAGAATCACTAGTGAAGAGATACTGAGGAAGGAGAACGATTTGGCGAAATTTGACCAGAAGAAGAGATGGAATGATAGGACAGATCTTAAGACAACAACGACCTGTTCAGTTAGTTTTTGAAGGAACTGTAGGTGGCAAGAATGGTACGGGTAGACCAAGGTAAGAATATGACAGGCAGGTTGGAGTAGATGTAGGATGTAGTAGGTACGTAGAAACGAAAAGATTAGCACAGCCTTGAGCAAACCCCTTGATGTTATTCGATAGACGTAGGCTACGTGCCGACACATGGTTCCACCCTCTCCCTACCTCATCATCACCCCACGTCCAGATGCGCAGCTCACCCATGGAAGTCAAACAGAAGGAACTCCACCGGGCGAGACGAAGATGTCCTTGGACACTCGCAGCACTAAAAGCCATACGATAAATAAAATACTAACCCGTCTGTTCCTATTATAATGGAAACTAAAATATTATGTAGTATGAAATTTTAGTCATCTGTACAGAAAACATGTATGCTATCAATATAATATTTTATTAGCATAAACGAGGGACCTGCAGGATTCATGTTCAGAAAAACACAATTTGTCATGTTGTGGACAGCCTATGTAACAACGACACGCGTGCAGCGATATTCTGATGCCTTAACTGATCCGCCCACCACTGACCGATACCTTCGATAAAACACGCTCCCTTTAAAACTGAAGTAACACATTACTAATTTTGAAATACATAATTTATTATTTTACTACAGAATGACCCTTACCATTAAGTTTATGACGTCTCAATTAATCATTCTACCTAGCTTCATCGAAATCGGTCTATCCGCGGGTGTCAAACCTCGCGCGACGCGAGCGAAGTGCCGGTGATGTTCACGCGGGCGCCAGTCTCTTCCCCTCAGTCGACACGTTGTTGACTCAGGGCTGTGCATTCCTGCTGATGACAGCCTCCAGTTACATGCTTTTTATTCTATAAGTAATGGTTGAAACGTGACATATGGATGGACACAATAATTTGTTAAAGTGTATTTGTGAACTTCTCTATCAATACGGTTGCTTGAAGAGATGCTACTTTTATCTTAGCCTATTTTCTCTTGCTTGAGTTTATGAAACATGACATTTTGTTATAGAAAGGATATACAGTAGAAGCGCCACAGTATTCAGCATTAATCTCTCTCCCTTTCTTTCTTTCTTTCTTTCTTTCTTTCTTTCCTTCTTAATCTATTTACCCTCCAGGGTTGATTTTTCCCTCGGATTCAGCGACGGACCCCACCTCTACCGCCCTCAAGGGCATTGTCCAGAAAAGTTTGCCTGCTGCCTGACCTAGACTTTCCAGGCTATTAAAAAATCTTTCCACGACTTCTTGGATTCAGCAACTACTTGTTCTGCTTTTTTTTATCTAGATACAAATCCCTGCCTGCGTCAGTCCTTGTTTGGAGCCATTTCTGATACACCTTCCTTTTACTTCTCCAACCTGCTCTCACTTCATCATTCCACCAAGATGTTCCCTTTTTTCCATCTTTACACAGAGTTGTTCCTAGGTTTTCCCTACCGAGAAGGTGGCCGTGCGGTTAGGGTCGCGCAACTGTGTGCTTGCATTCGGGAGGCAGTTGTTTCGAACCCCACAGTTGCCTGCCTTAAGGACAATTTTACGTTGTTTCCAAACATTTGCACCAGAAACATGCTGGGGGCTATTATAAAGGCCACAGTCACTTCATTCCCAGTCGTAGCCCTTTCTTATCCGATCGTCGCCACGAGTAGGTGGGATGTAATGTCCACTGGTCAACGTCCGCGCAATGCAGAGAATGCTTTAAGAAAAAATATTGAGTTGAGCCGAACTCTTAGTTTTCAGAAATGAATCGAGTAGGCAGCATGGACAATTTACAAAACAGTTTGTTATTTTCCAAATTCCAGCAAGATATATATGTCATCATTCCCCGGCGTTTAATATGAAGTTCATCTGTTTTCGTTCTCTTGTAACTGGACGCAAATGGACTATTTTAATATCACCCAACGTGCTCTACAGAGTTTCGACCAGTGGCCCTGACCTGGGAGATCAGCAGACCTATCACCCATTGATCACATCTGAGGCGTTATGGGACAGCACATCCTGCGTCGTCCATTACCAGCAATAACCGTTGCTGATTTGACTGACCAAGTGAAACAGGCGTGGAACTTCATGCCACAAAATGACATACGGCACCTGTACGACACAATGCATGCACGTTTGCATGCTTGCATACAAAATCGTGGCTACTACAGCGGTTATTAATATACCCCCATGTCATATGTCTTCTGACGCATACTTGAACCTGTGACCTGGAAAGTGTAATCAAGTAAATTTGTTCATAGACAACTGCTTAGCCTAACTTTCTTTGCTCTAAACCAGGGCCTGTCAGGATGCATGCACCAGTGTATTGCGCTGTGCACGGTGCAAAATACGATTCCACTTGGTTGTCTCCTCGATTGGGAGCAATAGCGGTGTCTTTCTCTTTCCCCACGCCTGTCTCGCTCGCTCCGCTGTCTCCCTCTTCCACACTTGCTCCGTAGCGCTCCAAATCCGAGCCGAGTTGAGCCGAGCTTAACCGAGTCGCCCCGAGACGACGCGCTGGTCCGAGCCGAGCCGAGTGGGACCGATGCACTGTGCACAGGAATTCTGCGCACCGAGCTCGATATCTGCAGTCGCTTAAGTGCGGCCAGTATCCAGTATTCGGGAGATTGTGGGTTCGAATCCCACTGTCGGCAGCCCTGAAGATTGTTTTCCGTGGTTTCCCATGTTCATACCAGGCAAATGCTGGGGCTGTACCTTAAGTAAGGCCACGGACGCTTCCAACTCCTAGCCCTTTCCTATTCCATCGTCGCCATAAGACCTATCTGTGTCGGTGCGACGTAAAGCAGCTTGCAAAAAAAAAAATTAATAATCTGCTCCTCAATTTGCTTGCGTGAGATTTTGGGCGTTTGAGAGGCCCTGCTCTAAACTAATGTCTTCTTTGTGCTGGCATTTCATTTTACGCCAATGCAGTATACTGACACATTTTCTGACCAATCAGCAACCACTAGTGAGCGAGAATACTAGTTATCTAGTTCTTCATGTTCCGAAATTGCTTTATTCACTGAATGAATATGAAAAACCAGTAGAGAGTTTGGGATCCGACCAATGTGCTAAATTTGTAAACGAATCGCTGTACAATAGTTTCCAAGCCTTTATGTTGTACTCAAGCTATAATTTGACATCGAACGAAATCCTATGGACACTAGGATACTCACACAGTGTATCTACCTGAAATCCTTGACTGTTATTGAGTTGCCCTTACGTTTTGGTGTCTGGAGTAAAATAAGTTTGCATTTTAGACATCGAGGATAAGACATATTTGACTAAAATGAGTTAAATTAATTCTCTTCGTAAAAAACCCAGTATCTTTAATTTCTCAGAAGTGTTAGCGTTGGAATTTTTATCTGAAAATTCATAAAGTGACAGGAAACATGTCTAGCCTTACACTTACCCTGGAAATCAAAACGAGACTACGTGGCTCCCATGATCTTCTCAAAAGAAATATTTGTTTCGATGACATCCCCGAAGTATAGATGTCTCCAATTCCATAATATTTTATTCAACCATATTAAATGGAATGTACGTCTTTTTCAGTTTGTCTAATTTAAATTCATGTCATTAAAAAGAACAGACACTGGAAATCGAATGCTTGCCTTTCTTGTCCTACTAAATTTGAACGAACATAGTTACATACTTTTGTTGTTGTTTCATGTACGACACATGAGACTTCCTCATCTGAACAGGAATAAATGGTCTATTTCTTGAACAATCTTCAGATATGTCAAATTTATTTGAACTTCTAAATCAGTAGACTGCAATTTGAACGTCTCCCATACCTGGAAGATTTGGTCAAAATGTGGTCAAAATTATACATTTTTATAGTTACGTACATTACACCGAGAGGGGAAACTCCGGGCGCTGGCCCTTGAAAATGGCCTTCACCTGGATTCGAAACATTCAACTTTGGTTTCAAGTCCAAAAGAGTTTAACCCCGAAATGTGCGATTTATTATTTTTTTCAAATATTATGGTTTTTAATTCCGAAAGCAATACATTATTATCAGAAAAATATTTAAAAAATACTTATGTCAAAAAGTATTTTTATATCCATTTGGATCAGTAAAATGTTGAGAGTTTTTAATGTTTTACGTACCGGTATATGCAAAACTGTACGATTACCGTAGCTACTGCAACACTTCAGAAGTAAATGCACACTTGTAAACTCTTAAATCAGATATAAAAAGCAAGTACCTAAATTGTCCTTTGCACATATTCAATGTTGGGCATTTAAGGGTTAAGCGTTCACACAGATAGTGATTCAGTGTTCTTAAAGACAATACACCACCAACACCACCATCACAACCATTATTTAGTGTGTACATACCTTTCTCAATGTTCTGCCATTTTATTTCGACGAATTTGTTACGATCTGGGCGAGCTTGTTCGTGAAGCAGTCCAACTACGTGCAGCAGCTCATGTTCGATAGTTCCAATCTTGGTAAAGCAGCCAGGATACTCCAGGTTGACAGGCTGTGATCCTCCTACCCCTACCTGCCGTCCTACCATGGAGTAACAACCGGCTCCAGACCTGGAAGTGATCTCGATGTGTTGAGCTTCATTGCTCCACGGTATGAAGCGAATACAAGTTCCTTCCTCAATTACAGACATCGCTTTTCGTATCTGCATCCTACGAGGGTCACCTGTGAATTGCATACATACAAATTTTAAACTTAAGTGTCTCAAATCACTTGTATGATATTCTGTCGAGCTTGTAATAAAAAATACAACCATTTCACATTTATGAGGAAAAGTTGGTTATCTCCGATTATGGTAGCACCATTGGCGGCTGCTCACCATCAGACGAAGAGGGCTGCAAGTCTGGCTAACAGAGGATAGTGCTGGAGTTAAATATATCGTCCGAAGTTTTGCAATGGCATATATTACATGGTGATACAGTACATAAACGGGGTAGTTTTCTTCACGACCCCATTTCCGTGTGATAGCAGACAGGAAGATGCGATTGATTTCTAAATATGAAGAAACTCTGGCAGGTTGACTTGCCAGCAATTGCCAAAAATACGCAAGTTAATTTTTGTTAGGCGTCAATTGCTTCCTCGAATTTTCCTGCTTTGAAATCAAGTGATGCAGTACACAATACTTCAGCGCGTATTATTATCACTCGATTACGAAGTCCACTGTAGCCACGAAAAGGACACCCTAAGAGAGTATGGTGTGCACAATCCTCTTAAGAGAGACACGATACTGGCCATTGTGAGAAGGTTGGAAACAACTGGGTCTTTATCGAGCGAGTCTGGCAAGCATCGCACATTTGGTTTGCAGACGTGGCAGAAGATGTGCAGACTTGCTTGCTTCGGTCTCCTAAGAAATCGTTACGTCGTTTGTCTCAGGAGGCGGGGTGTTCATATTCCATACGTCAAAGAGCGACCAAGGTAAAAAAATTGTAGCCATACATGATGACTGCCATTCACGAGCTGCAAGAACCGGATAAGGAGAAAAGAGTCCATCACTGCACATGGTTCTTGGATTTTACAATACAGTTATCGACAATTCTGAATATCAATGTGGTTCGTAGATGAGGCCTGGTTCCATCTGATTGGTTACGCGAATTCTCGCAATAACTACATTTGGGTCACACATAACCCACGCGGTATTCACATTACCTCATTACCTCACGGAAGGTCGGAGTTTGATCTGCAGTCTTGACAAAGCGAATAGTGGGTCCATTCTTTTTCTCGGATACCATGGACACAGAACGGTGTAAGGAAGGATATTTTCCTGCAATTTGTCGAGAAACTAGACAACATTGAGGTAAATCAGGCTTAATTTCAGCAAGACGGCACGACCTACCACACGCAGCAGCTTCTTTGAAGAGAGAGTAATCGCTAAGGATTTGTGACTGCCAAGATCACCGGACTTAACTACGCCAGATTATTTCCTGTGGGGTTATATCCAGGATAAACTGTATCGAAAATGAACAACTGAAGATTTAAAAATCAACATCTTGACTGAAATCAATCGAATAGAAGAGGAAATGTTTCAACGAACTGCCTGAAGCATGGAGCGACGGGTACGGCTGTGTCTGCAGGAAGGGGGAGATCACTTCCAACATCTGCTATGAAGGTAAGCGAATCTCCCACAGTCTGTTCATATTTGGAACGTAGTAGCACCTTCCTATCCGCTGCCAGACGGAAATAGGATCGTTTTGAAAACTACCCGGTTTATATACACGACCTTTTAATATACGCCAATGCAAATATGAATAACTTTTGCAACACTCAGAAATATTTAACAACACTTCCTGCAATACCATATTTCAAATTATTGGCGTATAAATATGGTATGTCAAGGTCCTTTGGTTAGCTAAATTGTTGCCTAGTAGGTATACAACAAAGAGAGTGGAGTTCGAATATTGTAGATTGAATCCAGTAGGTCCTAGACTACCCTTCTCAGCGATCTACAAAGAGTTCTCCCTATTGGAACAACTATTATTATGTTGTATAAGTGTTTCTAGAAAGGAAATAAAAACATTTAAAACATCACCATTACTCACTGACCTTTCGTTGAATATATCTGAAAGTAGATTCGGATCGGAATATGAAACATGATGATGAAAGCAGTCGAAAATACATGTTCGGAATTTAACTGTTCTGTCAAAGCGAGAGATGGCGTAATAATGGGGAGGTATTTTCAAAACTGGGTCACAAACAGGGTTGTAAACTGTCAACAATATTATTTTTATTGTTTGTTGACGATTTCTCCCAATCGAAAGGCTTTGGGAAAGGAGTTTCTCCAAATCTCGAGAACAAAATTATTCCAGGCCTGAACTTACGGATGATAACTGAAAAGATACAAAACATATTAATCAGATAGAAAATAAATTCTAAGGAGTGTAATTTAAAATTAATCCGCAGAAAGCCAGAGTTATGATGTGTAAAATGGTTGACAAACTTTAAAAGAGTGGACAGTCTGTTAAGGCAAAACAAGAATTTGTTAAAAAATTGAATATTTAGGGATGGCACTATGCAGCAGTGGCACATGGGCACAGCGAAAATGAAGGAAGTGCTTTGGTTAGTATAAATATTACATATAAAGATGAAATATCGAATATGAAGTTCAAAAAACGTATTTAATTCAGTATTAAAAACAAAGTTATTGTATTAATCAGAAATTGGCGGATTAAATGATGGAATTGTATCATTCGATGTAGTCAGAAGTAAATTTGCTAGATTATTAATGGGATAGCCAATCTGTACTGTGAACAAGGGACTGAGAATGAGATTATTATGCAAGTAGATACTCTTAAGTCCACCTCTGTGGTGTAGTGGTTAGTGTGATTAGGTGCCACTCCCGGAGGCCCGGGTTCGATTCCCGGCACTGCCACGAAAATGTGACAAGTGGTACGAGGGCTGGAACGGGGTCCACTCAGCCTCGGGAGGACAACTGAGTAGAGCGATTCCCACCTCAGCCATTCCAGAAGTGGTTTTCCGTGGTTTCCCACTTCTCCTCTAGGCAGATGCCGGGATGGTACCTAACTTAAGGCCACGGCCGCTTCCTTCCCTCTTCTTTGTATATCCCTTCCAATCTTCTCATCCCCCCGCAGGGCTCCTCTTCAGCATAGCAGGTTTGGCCGCCTGGGAGAGGTACAGGTCATCCTCTCAGTTGTATCCCCGGACCCAATGTCTCACGCTCCAGGACACTGCCCTTGAGGCGGTAGAGGTGGGATCCCTCGCTGAGTCCGTGGGAAAAGCAACCCTAGAGGGTTCAAAACATAGGAAGACAAACTACAGATAAGAGAAAAGAATAGGTAAAACTGAAAATGAACTTGAAATTAACACTCAAGTTATCAAACAGAGAATGGAAGAAGGGGAGAACAGCAAAATTATCATCAGATGTACATGAGAAAAGAAATCTACAGTACGTTCGCAACCTTGGTGGAGTGCAGTCGCTTTCGAGCTCGCTACGTGTGACTCATCCATAGCCTGGTATTCCCGTCGTACAGCTTTCAGTGTTCGTGTAGGATATTTATCGCTCTTGAACTGCAGCTAACATTATCAACTGGACTATGAATGATCCGCCCGATACGGGGCAGATCATTAATTCTGCCCTACAGACTTGTTATGCAGATCCAGCTACAACACCTTTACGAATAAATCCTCTTGATTTCCAATCAAGTCTTCAAGATCAACAGCAACCAGCCCTCCCAGTGGAGCAACATCACACTTTACGTACTCGACACCATGAAGAGAGCAACGTCAGCACCGGCAACTTATCAACAGAACGAGGATCAAGTACAGGTACACATAGTCATAATAGTTCTAATATGAAGTGCAATTTAGACCCTAAAACTAAGCGTTTTCGTGCCGATCCCAACTTACATACGGAACAGTTAATAGACATGGATACTGAGAATGAAAATGCCTCTTCCGACACAACTAATGACACAAATGCATCAAACCACCTTTCTGTTAATACCCCATTAGTTGCCCCATCATCTTCTACTAGGGGTACACCGTCGTCATCCCGTCTCAGTCAAAATAATAGGTACAATAATACTGATAACGGACCGTTCCTTGTTGTTGTTGAAGGGACTAAGGATAATATAGGGAACTTACATCCGATGTCAATAGGACGATTAATCTTTAGTGAAAATATAATTCCCCGTCAACAAGTTCTGGACATTAAACCTTCTGGTAAGAATAGACTTCGTATCGAGACCTTATCCGGAATAGCAGCAAACAAGCTAGTTGAATCAAACTTTTTGAAGGAAAAACACCTTGATGTCTATATTCCCAGCAGTGTTGTGCACAGGCTCGGGATTATCAGAAATATAGACACGACATTTAGTGAAGATGAAATTCTAAAGGAAATTCAGAGTGCTATTCCCATTTCCCAAGTGAAACGATTTACAAAGAAGCTTCCCAATGGAGACACGCGACCTATTCCAGTCTGCCTCATAACATTTCGTGCCCAACACCTACCTCAACATATTTATATCCTAGGAACACGGTGCGAAGTTCAACCTTACATCTTTCCAGTGATGCAATGTCACCGATGTTTAAGATATAACCATTCATTATCTCAATGCAGAGGACAGCAACGCTGCAGTAGGTGTGCGGGACCCCATGACGTAAGAACTTGTACTGACACTGCACCACCATCATGCATGTATTGCCACGGTCCACACTTAGCCACGGATAGGGAGTGTCCCGAGTACAAGAAATGGTCCGAAATTAAATACCTTATGGCTCAGAATAATGTATCTCAAGAAGTAGCAATCAAAATGTACCATAACAGAAATTATTCTACTGCTGTACTGGCCCCGTCTTTCAATTGGCAAAGCAGGGATGAATTCCCTCCTCTCTCACAATCAGCGGTCCCGTCTCCAGCGGACTTTCAGCCACAGCTACCACGCACGGATATCCCGCCGGCTAACATGCAGCCTCGGTATCCAGAACAGGTTTCTCAGCAAATAAACAACTTGACCAACACGTCGTTAACCTCACAGCACCATCAACAACAAATAATGCCTCCTCAAAGACAACAAACGCCGATGAGAGTGCATCCTCGCATACCACAGCAATTGCAACGGCCCCAGAGACTTCCTCCCCCATCTACAGTACACCGCAACCAAATTATCCATCGATACAACAACGTCAGTATATTCCCCCACATTTGCCTGTAACACCAATTTCCCACAACCCCTATCCCCCCCAACCACATAACATCATGACAACCACCTCCAAAAATTATGAGCATTTGATCGGAAAGGTATTTAACCTTATCATGCTCCTCCTTACTCAAGCTCAATCTACAACGCCCGATGCCTTTAACCCGGCTATAATACATAACATGATCGCAAGTATATTTACTTCAGGTAATGAATAAAATACTCCAGTGGAACGCACGTTCCGTACTTGCGAATAAAGAGACCTTACGAAGAGTTTAATACACTGAAGATATTGATTTCGCCACCTTGAGTGAAACCTGGCTTAAGAACGATTCTAATCTAACCATTCCTGGCTATCATGTCATCCGACAGGACCGAGAAGACGGATATGGAGGGGTAGCAATATTAATAAAGAATACAATTCCATACGTAGAAGCAGTTATTGATCACTCGCAGATTGCAAGTTTTCAGGCCCTTGCCGCAAGAGTTCACATTAACAACCAAGATATTTCATTGGTCTCATTATATAGCCCACCACGAACAAAAATTCAACTTCAAGAATGGTATCGGCTTACGCAACAGATAGAGCCACCTTTTCTCTTTTGTGGTGATTATAACGCACATAGCACAACATGGGGTTGCAAGATAAATGACACATATGGTGATGCTGTCTTACAAATAGTGGATGAGTTCAATTTATTTGTGTTAAACGATGGATCGGCTACCCTGTTACCAGTACCGGGACAACGTCTCTCCGCTGTCGACCTAACCATTTGTTCTTCTAATATCTCATCTGATTTTCATTGGAAAATCTTGCCGTATCCAATGGGTTCTAATCATTATGCTATCATCATTTCGCCTGTTTTACCATTTCGTCCTTCACCGATCAAACCCACTATTAAATGGAATGTTCAAAACGCTGACTGGGTCAAATACAGAAGGGTGATAGACGCAAATATACACTCTGTGTTACATCAAAAAACCACGCTTGATAAATACAACGCCTTCGTACACACCATTAATTTCGCTGCCGCCATATCCATTCCTGAACGAAAACAAACCAACATCTCCAAAAGATTCCCTGCTCCATGGTGGAATTCCGAATGCAGTCGACAGATAGCTAAGAGAAATCAGGCCCTCAGCAAGTTAAAGCGAGCAACTACAATGGAAAATTTCCTCAATTACAAGAATATAGATGCAGCAGTCAAACGCTTTCTGAAAAGGGTAAAGAAGAATAGCTGGCGATCTTATTGTGAAAAACCGACCAAGGATACACCCCTATCGCAAATATGGTCGATGGTTAACAAAATGAAGAACAAAACGCCAACCCCTAAAGCACTTAAATGTTGGGCAGAAGAGTTTGCAGATATTATTGCTCCACCTACGACCTCATTTCCTCCAAAACAACGTCCACCGTTCGAACTTTTCCGTCCTACGCAAGATATTCTAACATCACCTTTCACGCTACATGAATTAGAACAAGTTTTAAAAACTACTGCTAACTCTGCGCCTGGATATGACCATATACATTACTGCATGTTTTCTAACTTATCTCGTAATGCCAAGGAAATATTGCTCTTACTTTTCACATATATTTGGAATGAAACCAATTTTCCCGACGACTGGACGACGCAGATTATTGTCCCAGTTTTAAAACAAGGTAAAGATCCTAACGAAGCTGCTTCTTACAGACCCATCGCTCTATCTTCATGCATAGCTAAAACTTTTGAACGGCTGTTGAAACTAAGACTGGAGTGGTGGTTAGAGTTTCATAATTTATTGCCTCGATCTCAATATGGGTTCCGGAAAAGTCGTTCTACTTACGACCATCTTAGCATTCTGACTACGGACATTGAACATACATTTCTAAACCATGGTTACCTTACCGCCATATTTCTCGATATATCTGGGGCATATGACAGCGTTAGTATACAAGTACTTTCTGAAAAGCTACATGACCTTGGTCTTCCCGAAATATACGTGCGAGGTATATATAACTTATTTTTCCGGCGGACAATCTATATTCGAACCCAAGATAACACCTTGTATGGGCCCAGACTAGTAACAAAAGGACTCCCTCAGGGTGCTATACTGAGTCCTTTACTGTATGCCATCTACACTGCAGATCTCGATCACATGTTTAAACAAACAGTCAAAGTTCTTCAGTATGCAGACGACGTATGTATCTACGCATCATCGCAGTCTCTTTGGTTAACATGCTTATGGCTAGACGACGCTGCAAGGAAACTCCACGCCTGGACATTTCAAACAGGTCTTAATTTATCCCCAACAAAATCCTCTATTATTGTCTTCACTCGAAAGCAGTTCCACTCAATATCACCATCTGTACATCTTGGGCCATACTCCTTCCCTTTACGAACTTCAGCCAAGCTACTAGGCTTATACCTCGATAGTAAACTTACATGGAGAACCCACGTCGAGTACCTGGTAACTAAAGTGGGCCGAACGTTAAACATAATCAGAGCATTATGTCGAGTATGGTGGGGAGCTGACCCATCTGTCCTATCACTATTATATAGATCGTTAATCCGATCTGTACTAGATTATGGCTGCATCTTTTTCGGCAACGCACCGCAGTATGTCCTACGAAAACTAGATGTCCTGCAGTTCCGCGCACTCAGAATATGTCTCGGAGCCATGAACTCAAGTCCTACTAACGCACTTCTGGTAGAGGCTAAAGAAATGCCCCTTCAGATAAGACGAGATCTGCTTGCCAACAACTTTCTTCTGCAACGCTCGTCCATAACTAGCCACCCTATAACATCTATACTGCGCCGCCTCCTTCCACTGTGTGACAGAAGAACAAACAGAAGACTACGGATACCTCTATTGGTCAAAAGTATCAAGAAATTGCAGCACATCATACCCCTTACTCTTCAAGATACAGCGCTTCCAGTATTTCGGCAGAGGTATGAACTTTCAGTATTTCAACCATCCACATTTCATCTTCCAGATTTTATAATCTGCAATACCAATATCAACGAAAAAGTAACAAATTTTATCAATGCATATTGGGGCAGTTATACTCAAATATACACAGATGGGTCTAAGACCAATGAAGGAGTCGGATATGCGTACTACTGCCCTGCACTCAACACTAGCAAAATGTTCTCCCTTCCCCACGAAGCTTCAATATTCACAGCTGAAATACTTGCCATTAAATCAGCCATCACGTACGGCGTCCAGCACTTCATCAGTATATTAATTCTCACGGACTCCAAGAGTGCACTTCAACAACTAGAACACCCATGCAGGAACACGCGTTCGAATAAATACATCATGGACATCCTAAGTTGCATATACCAAGCTAAGGAAAACGGAAAAGAAGTTCATCTTATGTGGATCAAAGGTCACACTGGAATTATACACAATGAAACCGTAGACCAACTGGCAAAGCAGAGCATTACAGAAGGCCGGTTCCAAGCACTACGCCTACCATACACGGACTTCCAAAGCCACATCAAGGAACAGGCTTACAAAGAATGGTCAAATTACTGGGCAACAACTCAACGCATCAAAGGCAAGCATTACGCCGCTATTCAGAGACACATCCCACAGAGACCATGGTTCAGTCTACTATCTCTAACTCGCCGCCATATGACATCAATTATCAGAATGCGACTTGGACATGCATCTTACCCCAGTCATCTGTTCAGACTCAAAGTCATAGACTCCCCAAATTGTCCCTCTGACCCCAGTCAAGAAGCAGACCTCAACCATACAATTTTAGGATGCACTAGATACAAACCACAAGTGACCAATTTATATCAAACGCTTATACAACTGAAAGTTCCACTTCCCACTTCCGTTTCGTCGTTGTTCAGCAGCTATGACATCCGTATATATCAAGCAATAGCCAAATTTTTAAGTGAATCCAATTTAACATTGTGATACGTTTGTTCTGTAGTCTGTAGTTAAACTGTTCTCATCCAACCAAAGTTCCTGTACCGTGGCTTTCCATCACCAATTAGTCACAATGCCATTAACGGTCCCATATTGTAAAGATGTTGCTCTTTGACTTTCCTGTTTTCTAAATGTACAGAGCTGGCAGCATGGTCTTACGGACCAAATGCCAAAATGCTAAAAAAAAAAAGAAATCTAAGGAAGGTGAAATCAGAGAGGAGTATGTAGCTAGTAGTAAGAATATACATGAGGAGGTATCCTAAGCTCCATAACTTAGTTGAAGTCTATAAAATATCTCAGAAGTCTAAGTTTGGCTAATTACGAAAGATACGTTCAAAAATGATTTATGTGATATAAATGCAGGGTGATTCTATGGACAATGGCCATGACAATGTTTACAGACCTTGAAAAACAAAACGTAAGTCAGGTTGCTTAGTTTTCTGTAACCCCTAGGCAAAGTGTAATTTACCAATTTATAATCGCAACATTCTTGAGTTGTTCACTAGAATCGCTCTACGTTAAGAGTGGATGTGCGCACTATCCAGCCCTTATTCCGGCTACTAAAATATGCAACGTGAAGAAGCGTGTGGTAGTGATCAGTTGTACTGCAGTGAGCGTAAGTGGAAACAAGTGAAACGTGATTTTTTGACCGAACTTCTCAGTTTGTGCTCTGCAGCCTTCGTGGTTACTCCCTGTTCGTTATCATGTCGGTTCCCTACTCAGAGTTGACAGATGTGCACTTAGTATATAGACTGGCAAAAGGAAATAGTCGCCACGCATGCCACATTTATGAAGAAAAATACCCAAATGGACGGTTTTCATTTCGTAGAAATTTTGAAGCCGACTATCGACGTCTGAGAGAAACAGATTCTCTTGTAATTCTTAATGCATTCACCGGTTACAGATGGCAGCCCTCTGCCGATCCAGAGCTGCAAGAAAATCGTGGAAATGGTGAGTGATCAATCCGGCTTTCAGTATACGTCAGACTGCCTTGACGTTTAACGCACCTCAAGCACGCGTGTGGCGTACTTTGGCAGACGAAAGACTGCATCCATTTTATCCCCAACCAGACAAGGAGCTGTTATCTCACGATTGCCCAAAATGGCCGGAGTATCCGACATGGGTCCACACCACACTCCTCAATATCCGAACTTCCCCAGAACGATATTATTCACAGAAGGTCGTTTCTCTCATGATGGTGAGATCAACACCATAATGTACATAATTGGTCCGAAGACAGTCCGAGTTCCGTTCTGGTTGCTGGACGTCAGCAACGTTTTCGTTAAACGTTTGATGTGGCATTGTTTGAAACTTCTTAATAGGACCGTGCAGGCTGCCAAATAATATGAACAGACACAGTACCAGTATATTCCCTGAAGATGTGATTCCTCGTTTACTGGAAGAAATGCAACTAAGAACGAGATCATCAAGTGGTTCATGCATGACGACGCTCCAGCGCACATCAGCCTACGGGTGAGTGGTGATCTCGATGTACAATACCACAGGAAGTGGATAGGTCGCGCGGGACCTGCTGAATGAACACCAAGGTCCCTAGATATAAACCCGTGTGAATACTTCCTGTGCGGGTATGTTTAAGTTCTCGTATGCGTCAGAGACAAAGGGTCGACTGATGAGTATTGAAAATTCTTGTGAGAAGTTACGCACATGGAGGGGAGGGGAATAGGGTGGTATGTATTTTGGGAAAATGTGCAAATGTCAGTACTTAAACCAAGTGAAGCATATGTAGAAATGGAAGGACTCCTTTGAAAATTTGCATCCTCTGCTCTGAATCTCTGTTAAGATGCTCAGTAAATGATCTCCTTTAAAGCAACTCTCTTGTATTACCAGTGTATACGTACTTTTGTTCGCCATTTTATGTACACTTACATTTTATTTCACGCCAAGCAAGCATAATGGCATGCACTATTGAAGAACCATGTAATTTTTCGTAACAAATTACACTGCCTGACAAAATATTGAAGCACCCAGAAGAAATGGTCGGATGTCAGTGTAACTCCATACACGTTCACATCATCGGCGGGCATGCAAATGATTAGAATCCAATTCTCTGTGACAGGTATTACGTCCACCGGGGTGTATTTGTGTTGTTCGTGTTTAGTTTTGTTATCAGACGTGGTAGAGTATAAAATGGGCGTGAACAGCGTCAGATGTTGATCAATCACTGTGAAGGGCACGGCGATGCCACGTACTCGTTTGAGAGAGCGTTATCAGCACCTGGCAAAATTCGAAAGGGGCCTAATTTTGGGTCTCCATTTGGCCGGCTGGTCGAAGCGTGCAATATCGTGATTTATGGAGTGTTCGGATGTGACAGTGGCCCGATATTGGACTGCATGGGGACGTGAAGGCAGGCATAATCGTCTTCAGGGTTCCGCTCGGTCACGCCTGACCACCACAACGGAGGATCGCCGTAGTGTGCACCAAGGACATCTGAACCCATTCACTTCTGCGCCTGCCATCTGAGAACAATTAATAGGCTGCCGACGACATTCTGTGTCATCCCGTGCCAGTGGTTGGAGACCAGCAGCAGCCAGACTAGAGAATTACCGTCTCATGCGTAGGCAGCCGAGAACACCACAACACAAACGGCTGCGTTTGGAGTGGTGCCGTGACCGGAAAGCATGGGCTGCTTGTGAATGGCACGCACTGTATTCAGCGATGAATCGCGGTTCTGCATTAATCCGGCTGACCATCGTCTGCGAGTATGGCGGTGACCTGGGGAGAGGTCCCATTTTTTCAATGATTGGGAGAGGCACAGCGGTGTTACTCCTGGTATTATGGTGTGGAGAGCCATCGGGTCTGACTTCAGGTCACGGTTGGTAGTGATTGAGGGAACTCTGGCGGCAGACTTCATGCGTCCTCATGTATTACCTCTGATACGACAGTATCGTGGTGCCATTTTCCAGCAGGACAATGCTCGTCCGAACACGGCACGTCGAATTGAGGTACTCCCGTGACCAGCAAGATCCCTAGACCTGTCCCCGGTAGAACATGTGTGGGACAGCTCGGGCGTCAACTCTGTCCCAGTGCCAGTATCCAGGATATCAAGGACCAGTTACAATAGTTATGGGCCAGCTTGCCTCAGGAGAAAGGCTTTATGACACTCTTCCCAACCGAATCAGTGCATGCGTCAAGGCTAGATGGGGTGTAACGTCATACTGATAAGTGGGCTCATACTGCTGAGTTCTTTGTAAAATTGACTCGATTTTGTAATCAATGAAATAACATCACACACTCTCTGAACACGCGAAGTTTCATTCCGTTTCCTCCTCCCCTTCTGGGTGCTTCAGTTTGTTTCGTCAGACAGTGTATTTTGTTCTGCAATTCTGTTTGGACTTACGTTACAAGCTGTCTAATGATACAGTAAAATGTAACGTTAATCAAGAACCTTAAAACAACTCCTTTTCCTTGTTCCTCCGCTCACGTCAGATCCTCCTAGAAAGGAGGGGTAGGCACGTGAAGTATTCGACCTAGAAGGCTGTTTTAAATTGGGTTTCCCTGAGGTCCTGTTAATCAAATGCTTGCTGTATTTTCATTTCTGTTCTGAGAATTGCGCATGACGTTGATTTATGGTGATTGTCTACAGGGCCATTCTGTATACAATTAAATTATACGTATTTTAATTGTTTTTGTAAAATTTTGCAAGTTGGAGTATCTTTGGTATTTTGTACTAACTGCATGTATTAGTAATGATTGCAGCAAATGAACGCTCTCACCGCAGTTGTTGGTCATCCCTGATTGGGACAGAAGGGTATTCTATTCTATAATATTCTATTATACCTCGTTAGGATGTTAGTGTAGATTGTAGTTAAGGTAGCATCTTACATGTGGTGCTGCCTATCCGCGCATGTGTGGAATGCTACAGAGTAGATTTAATAGACTGTAAATTTAGACATAGAAGATTTAGATTAAATTAGCGATAGATTTGGTTGTAGTTAAGTCGTTAGTCCAGTCATGTACTATTTTCTTTATTTCCTTTGCGGTTTCCTTATAACCGCATAACCTTTGGTGGTGCTATTTGAGGATCCAACCAGCCTCTGGGCTGATGACCTAACAGACAGACACCGATGGTTTGTAACTATGCTGGGGTAATAAAGATGAAATGTAGTGTATTCTATTCTATTCTATTCTATACTTACTGACATCAGAATGGAATACGTATGGGATCACACCACCTGGCCACAGCATGCTTGATATTGATACGGCATTCTTGGAGTTCTCCGAGCGTGTCATCGAAAATGGCAGCATTATGTCTCCTTGGTACTCATCCCCAAGCTCAGGAAACTCCTCTTCTGTGGGAAACAAGCAGCACACGCTGTATATGAATATCTAATATGGATTATACAATACACTATTTATTTATTTATTTATTTATTTATTTATTTATTTATTTATTTATTTATTTATTTATTTATTTATTGGAAACTATGTAATAACCTATATCTCTACGGTAGTGCCAACGGCCGTAGCCGTGTTGAAACACCGGATCCCGTTAAGCAACATTGGGCGTATTCAGGATTTGGATGGGTTGCCACGCGCTGTTGGTAGGAGGGTAAGGGAGCGGAAAGGAACTGGCCACCCCACCGTACGTAAACTCCGGCTCAGGCATACCTCTGCGGAGGTCCGGACCTGCCTTCGGGCAGAATCCACCCTTAACTTCTACGGTAGTAATGTGTGCAACTGTAATTATATGAACACACAATTGTGTTCGATATCGCGAGACTTTAAAGTAGATACTATTCCAGTAATTGTCAAGAAAAATCATGGAAATGTCACAGTCTGGGAAATCACCATAAGTCAGGATCATATTGTTCAATTTTGGCTTCTCATTTCTCTCTTGTCGAGTGCCTTAGAACGCTCTGTTATGATGTAGGCTTACAGAAGATACAGAACGCTATACAGAGGATCATTGCCTAGGATGTCCTATGCTCCTTGCATGAAACCATAACAGTAACAGCTCATTCAGTGAATTCACCTTTTAGCTTCAAGATCAGTATGTGAATATCAAACGAACAAACCCCTTGACGCTATAATCCTGATGCACCTTGATCTAGCAAGTGACTGCTGCTCAGCCTGAAGAACTGCCGATTACGAAGTGAACACGTGGTCAGCACGACGAATCCACTCGGTTGTTCAAAACGAACTCAAATAAAACTTCTCTGAATAAATATAAACATTTCCTGTAATCGACACCTAAAAATATTTTATGAATATATTTTTAAAATAAAAATATAGAAGAAATTTTAAAAGTAAAATTCCACTTCGGTGAATTCTCGAAACATGACTGTAATAAGAGTTAATAACAGTGAAGTTTGGTGTGAAAGATGCACGTAAAATTAAACTTTTCATGTTTAATGAACAAATCGGGTAGTAAAATCGTAGGCATATTCCTCTGTAATACCAAAAATGCGTACCGGTTATGTTAAGTTTTGTACATAAGTACAGAACATGTAATTTAAATATTATCAAATTGTCTTATCTTTAGCAGAGCCTCCGTGGCTCAGGTGGCAGCGCGTCGACCTCTCACCGCTGGGTTTCGTGGTTCAAATCCCGGTCACTCCATGGAATATTTGTGCTGGACAAAGCGGAGGTGGGACAGGTTTTTCTCCGGGTACTCCGGCTTCCCCTGTCATCATTCATTCCAGCAGCACTCTCCAATATCATTTCATTTCATCTGTCAGTCATTAATCATTGCCCCAGAGGAGTGCGACAGGCCTCGGCAGCCGGCACAATTCCCATCCTCGCCGCTAGATGGGGGCTTCATTCATTCATCCCTGACCCAATCACTGACTGGAAAACAGGTTGTAGGTTTTCATTTTTCTTATCTTAAGCATGCACAGTGAAATGAAATGGCGTATGGCTTTTACTGCCGGGAGTGTCCGAGGACAAGTTCGGCTCGCCAGGTGCAGGGCTTTCGATTTGATTCCCGTAGGCGACCTGCGCGTCGTGATGAGTATGAAATGATGATGAAGACGAAATATACACACAGCCCCCGTACCAGCGAAATTAACCAAGTAAGGTTAAAATTCCCGACCCTGCCGGGAATCGAACGCTAACCATTTAGCCATGGACCGGGCGAGTTGGCCGTGCGCGTAGAGGCGCGCGGCTGTGAAGCTTGCATCCGGGAGATAGTAGGTTCGAATCCCACTATCGGCAGCTCTGAAAATGGTTTTCCGTGGTTTCCCATTTTCACACCAGGCAAATGCTGGGGCTGTACCTTAATTAAGGCCACGGCCGCTTCCTTCCAACTCCTAGGCCTTTCCTATCCCATCGTCGCCATAAGACCTATCTGTGTCGGTGCGACGTAAAGCCCATAGCAAAAAAAAAAAAAAAAAAAAAAAATTTAGCCATGGAGCCGGACAGCATGAACAGTTCTAACAAACTACACATTGCAACTGCGAGCCGCACACTGCTGCACTGCAGCAGTTCCTAAGGCTTGGGCCACACTTGCGTGATTTCACGCTGCGTTACTGCGTGAAATCTCGTGTCAAAAATGCACAACACTAATTTGGGACCGGCCACACACACAGCGTAATTTCCCGCCCAGGGAAACGAGATAAGGCGCGTCTTCAAGGTCGCCCGCTCCAGACTGGGCCGAGGTTCATTTTGTTTGCGTGTTTTCCCGTTCAGTGCCTGGCCACACTTGCGCGCTGCGATATTGTGCTCTTGTTTGAATGCTGCACGTGGTCCATCTGCGTTCGTTTTGTAATTTCACTTTGCAGAATGGAATTAGACAGTGAATACATTATTTTGGTGGTACGAAATTAGCCGTGCCTTTACGATACAGAGGACCAAGAGTTCAAAAACAGAGACATGAAGAGAGATGCGTAAAGGGCGCTGTCTTGAGTTTCTTGTGGTCATAGCATTTTTCAACAAACAGAAAAGCAATTCAAATGAGGTCATGGACATTCTGTGATACAAAAAAAATGCTCCTGCTTGTCTTTTAATTTATTGTGTAGGAGCACAAATTGTGCATTTGATGACCTGTCACTTATTATAGGATGGATCCAATATTTTCTTTGACGACGACGGCGACGACGATGAACAACCAAAGCAGCACATAACGTAACAATGGAGTTATTATTTAATGGAATTCCTTCCATAAGCAGAGCAACGGTGAAGATTTTCTACTTCACAATATACAACACACTAATAAAATCAGGCAATCCAAACACGTAACTGAGGCCACGCGCCCTGTCGTCCAGCTACGTGAAAAACACGCAGAAATCCAGCGTGATAATGACCACCCACTTCGCAGGTCGTCCAGCTGCGTGAAAAATACGCAGTAACGCAGCGTGAAATCACGCATGTGTAGCCACCCACTTCGCAGGCCGTCTAGCTGCGTGAAAAATACGCAATAACGCAGCGTGAAATCACGCAAGTGTGGTCACCCACTTCGCAGGTCGTCGAGCTGCGTGAAAAATACGCAGTAACGCAGCGTGAAATCACGCAAGTGTGGCCACCCACTTCGCAGGTCGTCGAGCTGCGTGAAAAATACGCGAGAACGCAGCGTGAAATCACGCAAGTTTGCCACCCACTTCGCAGGTTGTCCAGCTGCGTGAAAAATACGCAATAACGTAGCGTGAAATCACACGCAAGTATGGCCACCCACTTCGCAGGTCATCCAGCTGCGTGAAAAATACGCAATAACGTAGCGTGAAATCACGCAAGTATGGCCACCCACTTCGCAGGTCATCCAGCTGCGTGAAAAATACGCAATAACGCAGCGTGAAATCACGCACGTGTGGCCACCCACTTCGCAGGTCGTCCAGCTGCGTGAAAACTACGCAATAATGCAGCGTGAAATCACGCAAGTGTGGCCACCCACTTTGCAGGTCGTCCAGCTGCGTGAAAAACACGCAATAACGCAGCGTGAAATCACGCAAGTATGGCCGTAGCCTCGCCACTCAGGCAGTCACGTCTACGCCTCCGTGCGAAGTTTCAAAATGTTTATTAACTATGTATAATCTTACACTTATAAACATAGTCAACAGACAACGAAGTTTAAATAGCTCAGTGCGTTCGTACTGCTCCACGACGGCAAAGCGAACAATAATTGTCTTAAACATTGCCAAGTAGGTAAGCAAGTTTGTAATTTGACTTGACTATTGATATCATGTTCCGAGCCACGAGACCTCCAGATTTATATACAGAAAAATCCGAACCACAGAGAAGTGTTCAAAAATCAGTCAAACGTTACCGGCTTAAATACATGTCTCGTTGTGAGTTCCTTTTCTAGTTTTAACCTGTCCGGTGTAATCTGCTGTCTGATGTAAACAAATATGCGTGGAAAGGTCGTATTCTGATTGGCTGCCGCATCTGCAGCTTGTTCAGCCAATATATCCTGTTTTCTGAAATTTACGGCATCTTTTAATAGACTATAACTAAATATATTTCATAACGTTATATTTATATTGCAACTTTCTTTCTTTCTTTCTTTCTTTCTTTCTTAAACCGTTTACCTTCCAGAGTTGGCTTTTCCCTCGGACTCAGCAAGGGATCCTACCTCTACCACCTCAAGGGCAGTGTCGTGGAGCGAAAGGCTTTGGGTCGGGAGATCCAACTGGGGAGATCGATCATTGCCTCGCCCAGGTGGCCTCACATGCCATGCTGAACATGGGCCTTGTGGGAGGAGATGGGAAGATCGCAAGTGGGAAGAGGAAAGGAAGCGGCCGTGGCCTTAAATTAGGTACCACCCCGGCATTTGCCTGGAGGATAAGTGGTAAACCACGGAAAACCACTCAGAGGATGGCTGAAATGGGAATCGAACCCCTCTCTACTCGATTGACGTCCCGAAGCTGAGTAGCACCGTTCCAGCCCTCGTACCACTTTTCAAATTTCATGGCAGAGCCGGGAGTCGAACCCGGGCCTCCGGGAATGGCAGGTAATCACACAAACCACTACACCACAGAGACGGATGTATTGTAACTTTAATTTGTAAATTTAGTGGGGAGAGATAGTTTCGTTCGGCAAATATTGTACCAAGTCTTTTTTTTTTTTTTTTTTTTTTTTTTTTTGCTAGTTGCTTTACGTCGCACTGACACAGATAGGTCTTATCGCGACGATGGTATAGGAAAAGGCTTCGAGTGGGAAGGAAGCGACAGTGGACTTTATTAAGATACAGCCCCATCATTTGCCTCGTTTGAAAATGGCGAAAAACCGGGCGAGTTGGCCGTGCGGTTAGGGTCGCGCAGCTGTGAGCTTGCGTCCGGGAGATAGTGGGTTCGAACCCCACGGTCGGCAGCCCTGAAGACGGTTTTCGGTGGTTTCCCATTTTCACACCAGGCAAATGCTGGGGCTATACCTTAACTAAGGCTACGGCCGCTTCCTTCCCACTCTTAGCCCTTCCCTACCCTATCGTCGCGCTAAGACATCTCTGTGTCGGTCCGACGTAAAACAAATTATTTTTTAAAAAGTGGGGAAACCACGGAAAGCAATCTTCAGGGCTGCCGACAGCGCGGTTCGAACCCAATATCTCCCGAATGCTAGTTGACAGCTACGTGACCACATCCACGCGGCCACTCACTCTGTATGTTTAATTAAAAATAGCGGCATTGTGTAAAGCTGGCCGAAGTTGTAAAATATCGGTCTGACAAATCTATGAAAAGTGATGGGATAAACGTTGGTATTAAAAGTCTTCCACAAATTTTGTGAAAGGTATCCGACATTAGCGGTGAGGCAAACCGATTCTTTACGGCAGAAATGACCAGAGTATTGTAAATGAGCGTAACACAACCTTTAGGCTACGGGACTTGAATGTCCTTAACAAAAGACTTGCTCACGTAACAGCTGAGAAGGGGCAGGCGGCTTTGGACCATGTGCTGAAGGAGGAGGGACAACTCGGAGTCTGGCGGAATTACGGATTCTGTCGTTGACGAGTTCATTGTTAGTGCACATGCTTCATCGTCATCAATTGTAGGAGAGATCTCCAAAACGGATATGGAGCTAATCTGACCATTTCCGAAAGACGAGTAATGAGACTGCCCAAGTATAACGTACATTGAGTGTGCTGTTTATTTATGTCTGTTGTCGCCGAGCTGAATGGCTAAGACGGTTAAGGGGCTGGATTTCTGACCGCAACTTGGCAGGTTCGATCCTGGCTCTCTCCGGTGGTATTTGAAGGTGCTCAAATACGTCAGCCTCGTGTCGGTAGACTTATTAGCACGTTAAAGAACTTCTATGGGACGAAATTCCAACACCTCAGAGTCTCGCAAAATCATACAAACCGTAAAAACAATAACATTATCATGTCTATTCATGTGTTATTAATTCTGAGTTTTAGAAATTCAGTCACGTGGCTCAGTACCGTTTGTTTCTACGAATGTAATATTGTAGGTTCGATCTCGGCGTAATTGTCGCTTTTATTAAGTTACTTGGAGCCTCCGTGGCTCAGGTGGCAGCGCACCGGCCTCTCACCGCTGGGTTCCGTGGTTTAAATCCCGGCCACTCCATGTGAGATTTCTGTTGGACAAAGCGGAGGCGGGACACGTTTTTCTCCGGGCACTCCGGTTTTCCCTGTCATCTTTCAATCCAGCAACACTCTCCAATATCATTTCATTCCATCTTACTTACTTTGACTTATTTCCTGTTGCTCCCTCTGGAGCATAGGGCCTTGGCAAAATTTCTCCACACAGTACGGTTCCTGGCCATTCTCTTCACTTCTCTCCAGGTCTTGTCAACCTCTGCAATTTCCTTTTCGATCGTCTTCTTCCAGGTCTTCTTTAGCCGACCTCGCTTTCTGGTGCCTTGAGGGTTCCAGTCCAGCACTGCTCTCTCAACAGCTCCATCCGGCTTCCTTAATGTGTGGCCGATCCAGCGCCATTTCCTCTCCTTGATCTGGATGTCAATCGGCTGCTGATTGGTCATGGTCCAAAGATCTTCATTAGAGATTATGTCTGGCCACCTCGCATTTGTTATGCGACGCAGACATCTATTTATGAACACCTGTAGCTGGTTATTGATCTGTTTTGTAACTTTCCATGTTTCACAGCCGTATAGAAGAATCGACTTTACATTGCTGTTGAAGAGGCGAAGCTTAGTCTTCCTGGAGATGTTTCTATTCTTCCACACGGGATAGAGCTGGACAAACGCACCATTTGCCTTCCGGATACGGCTTCGAACATCTTCCTCTGCTCCCCCATCCGTTGTAACTATACTTCCAAGGCAGAGGAAGGATTCAACTTGCTCAATTTCCTTTCCATTTACTGTCAAGTTGGTCATGATATCCGAATTTATTCTCATCTCTTTGGTCTTATTTGTGTTGATCATGAGACCTGCACATTCTGCTTCCTTCTGCAACCTACTCAGTTTATCTTCTATGTCCCGGTACCGCTGCGCCATAAGGCAAATGTCGTCTGCGAAGTCAAGATCTTCAAGCCTGTCTCTCATCCCCCATTGAACACCCCTCTTCCGTCCTCCTATTACCTTCTTCATCACACTGTCTAAGACCAGCAGGAACAGAGTGGGAGAAAGAACACACCCCTGTCTCACTCCAGACTTGACGTTTATCTTTTCTGTTAGTTTCCTTTCATAAGAACCTGACACTCATACCCTTCGTACATCTCTTTCATGATGTCGATAATCTTTGATGGAATTCTGTATTCCTTGAGGGTCTTCCACATAATTCTTTGATTTACAGAATCAAAGGCTTTCTTAAAGTCCACGAATGCGAGGTAGAGGATACTCCGCCATTCCACACTCTGTTCTATGATGATCCGAAGTGTATTGATGAGATCCACACAGCTGCGATGGTGTCGAAATCCCGCCTGTTCCTTTCGAAGTCTTCTTTCTATTGAATCCTTTATGCGATTCAGGATGACTCCCGACAGCACTTTGCTTGGAATGGAGAGCAAGGTGATACCCCTCCACTTGTTGCAATTTGTTGTGTCCCCTTTTTTCGGTAACTTGACTATCAGCCCCTTCTTCCAGTCGGTCGGCATTTTTTCCTCTTTCCATATCTTCTCCAGCAGTGGGTGCAGCAATTTGATTGTAGTATCAAGGTCTGCTTTCAGTATTTCCACTGGAATGTTGTCCAGACCTGGTGCCTTCCCATTTTTCATTTGCTTCAATGCTGTCCGTATCTCACCCTGGGTTGGAGAGTCAAGGCCGATGCCTGGATCACCTTCTGCTTCTTCCTCACCTTCTCCTTTCTGCTCATTTTCCAGTCCCACATCTCTATTAAAAACCTCCGCAAAGTGTTCCCTCCATCTACTCAGCTGCTGTTCGCACGTAGTGAGGATCTCGCCTGTCTTGCTCTTCACGGGCCTAGTCTTATTAAAACCTTTCTTCGAAAGCATTTTTGTGATACCATAAAGCTCCTTTATATCACCCCTTTTTGCTGCCTGTTCTGCTTTCTCTGCCTGCTCATCAATCCACTTCCTGTGATCCTTTCGCACACTCCTCTTTACTTCCTTATCTGCTACTGAATACTCAGCTTGTGTTTGAGCCTTCTGCTGTCTAGTTTTGCATATATTTATTTTGGCCTTTATCTCCTTCCTATAATTTATCTTGTCCCAGGTCTGATCAGATATCCATTCCTTCCGCAGGTAGTTTTTGTACCCGAGCTGCTTCTCACTTGTTTCCACAAAGATGTTCTTCACCTCGCTCCGTACAGTCTCCACATCCTTCTCTATCTTGGAATCCAACACCTGGAATCTGTTGCTAAGTTCCAGTTGAAATTGTTCCAACGTCTGCTGATTCTTTAGCTTACCAACATCAAACTTCTTGTGCCGAGTGTTGAACTTCTGGTGGACTGCCACGATCTTTATACGGAAGTTGGCGACAACAAGATGATGGTCACTGCCAATGTCCGCCCCTCTCTTGTTCCTAACATCTTCCAAACTCCTTCTGAACCTCCTGCTCACCGCAATGTGATCAATTTGATTTTCCGTGACTTGATCAGGAGACACCCACGTGACCTTATGACACCGCCTATGCGGGAACACCGTGCCACCTATCACCAAGTCTTGGCAGGCGCAATATTCCGTAAACTTTTCCCCATTTTCATTCATCTCGCCAAGACCGTGTATACCCATGATATGTTCCAATCCTTCATTTTTTGAGCCAACCTTCGCATTGAAGTCTCCCATAACTATGAGAATATCCTTCTTACTTTTTTTCATTGTGGCATCTCGCAATATTTGGTAGAATTCTTCCTTTCTTTCCAACTCCGATTGTTCTGTACGTGCATAGCATTGGATAATGGTCACATTCCTGATCTTGGTCTTGAATCTAGCAGTCAATAGCCTACTGGAAATTGGCTTCCACTCCATAAGACTTCTCATTGCATTTCTACTGAGCAGCAACCCCACTCCATCCCTGTGCTCTTCGTCCTCACCATCAGAATATAGAAATGTAATTCCATCTGTTGTCTGTATCTCGCCAAATCCTGGCCACCTCACCTCACCTCACTCAATCCCAGAATGTCCAGCCCGTAGTTCTTCATTTCCCGTGTCACTTGTTTTAGTCTGCTTTTCTCCCTCAAGGTCCTCACATTCCAGAAACCAATTTTCGTTATCCTCATCATGCCAAAGGTCATCGTCAGATTATCCGTCCGGTTTTGTAATTTCGCTTCAGTTTCTATAATCAGATTATTTAAGAAGAGCGAGTGATTAACCCACTGTTTCCGAGTGCCTTGACAGGGCTGCCATCTTAAGCCTGAAGCACCAGGCTGATTTTCTGTCGGGTTTCTTCCCTTAGCCTTTGAAGTTCCCACTTCTACTACAAGGCAGCATTTCCTATTTTATTTACCCAGAATAGGAGGGTTGCCCCTTCCGCCAATTCCACCGTTCTGAAGTCCCTCTTCTCCGCCTTCACTGCCGTTGAGGTCTTCGCCGTAACCCTGGCAAGGGACCCTTACATGGGACTACCAGCCGGGTCAGCTGGACAAAGGTTTTTTAAAGAGGTGTTACTCCTCTATCACTCGCCCTTTGTCCTGACTTGTGACAGGCAGAGCCTGGCTTCCCAAACATTGGGTTCAGGTTGGTGGGGTTATTTCATTCCATCTGTCACCCATTAATCATTGCCCCAGATGAGTGCGACATGCTTCGGCAGCCGGCACAATTCCCGTCCTCGCCGCTAGATTTCCATTCCTGACCCGGTCGCATGACTGGAAACAGGCTGTGGATTTTTTCGTTAAGTTACTTTGTATTCATTTTGCAAGCGTTCGAAGAATATCATCGAGTAAATATCATTCTTTTCACACTTGTTAGGCTGTACTTCAGATAGCGAACTTTTAGCGGTTTAGAAGGTCTCTTTTGGGTTTAAACAAGCAGTACATCTCTCCACGTGGCAAAACATTTCTAACCAATCAGAGAGTTTTCTTAGTGGTGAGATACTCTAGCTTTGTTTACATCGGACAGTAACCATCTTCTTCTTCTTCTTCTTCATCATCTTTTTTCTTTTATTCTTCTTCTTCTTCTTTTCCTACCGCTTTTACCACACCTGTGGGGTAGCCGGTGCAAACTGCGTCGCACATGTGGATTTGGTCCTGTTTTACGGCCGCATGTCCTTCCTGACGCCATCCCTATATGGAGGGTAGTAATCACTATTGTGTATTTCTGTGGTGTTTGGTAGTGTAGTGTGTTGTGTTGTGTTGTGTGAATATGAAGAGGAGAGTGTTGGGACGGACACGAACACCCAGTCCCCGAGCTAGAAGGATTAATCAGAAGCGATTAAAATCCACAACCCGGCCGGGAATCGAACCCGGGATCCTCTGATCCGAAGGCCAGTATGCTGACCATTCAGCCAACGAGTCTACATCGGACAGTAACCATAGGCACCGTTAAAGAGAAATAGCTAAGCACTTCCGCCACTTCAGTATCGGAACAAGAAATAAACATCGAAGAGTTGGCTACAGCGTACGTATCTCCGAATTTGGTGAGTCTCAGACTTGACTTTTGCTCTACTTTGGCTCAAACCCATTCCACGTTCAATCGGCTAATTTATTCCAACGCAGTCGAATCTATGACTTCATCTGGACTTACCAAGCTTGGTTAGGCACATGGAGCTCTGAATCTTTTCACAGCTCAGTCGTCGTCAGAGCTTACGCTGGTAGTGGGTTCGAACCATACTGTCGGCATCTTATAGCGACAATGGAATAGGAAAGGCCTAGGAGAGGGAAGGAAGCGGCCGAGGCCTTAATTAAGGTACAGCCCCAGCATTTGCCTGGTGTGAAAATGGGAAACCACGAAAAACCATCTACAGGACTGCCGACAGTCGGGTTCGAACACACTATCTCCCGGACGCAAGCTCGCAGCCGCGCGCCCCTAACCGCACGGCCAACTCGCCCAGGTTTTCCATTAGTAGTGACCTGGTTTTTCCAGATATTGTGTTGCGATAGTTTTCCAGAAAACATATGGGAAAAATCTAGGCCACTCTCTCCAATAGGCAACTGGCAACACTGACTGACTTTCTCTTTTTACCCCCCTTCAGACGCCCCAAAGAATCTTTGCTGTTTACTGCAAACAAGAGGCACAGGGCGACAGAGCGTGACGTCATTAGTTGTTCCGTGATCCGTGTTGATGGTGAAGCGGTAACTTAGTGTCAAGTCCAACTAAAGTAAACTGTGATTTAATTTGTTCTCTCGGTGTAAGGATTCCAAGGTGCTTGAAGAGCATAAAATTATGTTTAATTGATTTTTACTTCGTATCCTGTTATTAGATGTAATATATAAATAAATATATATAAATATATCAAAATTGGCAGTAATATAGCGGTTAGCGACGTGTCCAGGTGGGCGGTAGTAAATTGCACTCAAAAAGGGGAAATTGCACCAGAAGAAAATAAGCCGTCCTCCTCTGTGGTGTAGGAGTTAGCGTGATTGGCTGCCACCTCCGGAGGCCGGGGTTCGATTCCCGGCTCTGCCACGAAATTTGAAAAGTGGCACGAGGACTCGAACGGCGTCCACTCAGCCTCTGGAGGTCTACTGAGTAGAGGTGGGTTCGATTCCCACCTCAGCCATCCTCGAAGTGGTTTTCCGTGGTTTACCACTTCTCCTCCAGGCAAATTCCGGGATGGTACCTAACTTAAGGCCATGGCCGCTTCCTTCACTCTTCCTTGCCTATCCCTTCCAATCTTCCCATGCCCCACAACCCACAAGGTCCCTGTTCATCATAGCAGGTGAGGCTGCATGGGCGAGGTACTGGTCCTCCTCTCCAGTTGTATCCCGGACCCAAAGTCTCACGCTCTAGGACACTGCCTGTGAGGCGGTAGAGGTTGGATTCCTCGTTGAGTCCGAGGGAAAAACCAACCCTGGAGGGTAAACAGATTACGAAGAAGAAAAAAATAAACGTAAATTAACTTACTACGTAAGCTGCACTGGGAAGCGAAAACTCCTAAATGTAAATTGCACTGAACCAAGCGAGGTGGTTAACCGCTTTGGGTCGCACAACTCTGGGAGACTATCGGCAGCCTTCAAAATGGTTTCTCGTGGTTTCTCATCTTCACACTAGACAAATGCTAGGGTTGTACCTTAATTAATGCCACGGCCACTTTCTTCCCAGTTCTAGCACTTTCCTGTAACCCATCGTCACCACAGTACTTGTCTTTGTCAGTGCGACGTAAAACAACTAGCAAAAACAACTTTACGCTGAGGCGACAGGTTGAGAAAATTCTTCCCCAGACTGTACTTTGAATTGCACCTTCGAGAGAAAACCACCTCCATTTCATTTCAGTATCATAAAAATACTCAAAATCGAATTGTTCAATAAGTGGCATGCTTGATTTTTCTTTCTTTCTTTCTTTCTTTTTTCTTTCTTTCTTACTGTCCTCCTTCTCTCATTGGTTCGTTTCTTTTTGCCTTACTTTGAATAATATTAACAAGTGTAAAAGGCATGCTTGACTTTTCTTTCTTTCTTTCTTTCTTTCTTTCTTTCTTTCTTTCTTTCTTTCTTTCCTTCCTTCCTTCTTTTTTATTTCTTTCTGTCTTTCTTTCTTTTTCATTAGTGTTTTTAACAACTTAGTCACGCTCATAGGAACTGGTTTGGTTCCGAGTGGTATTATTTACTTTTTACTTACTTAACTGTAAGATCTGTTTCTAGTGTGCAGATTTCCACTACAGTTCATTTTAACATAGATCTCGGTCTGATCAGACGTCAACTTTTCCACGAAAATGTATACAGATTTGTGACAGGAATTAAAGCTTGCATTCTAATGTGAATGAAAAGATTTAAACGGAGTTGTAGTTCGTCCAGTTTCTGCTGATTCTGCTACCCACATACTAAGAGTAAAAGGGACACTATCATAAATATGACTTTATCTGATATATCTGAGTATCTAGTGAAGTTTATGCTTGTTTTATTTTGACTAGCAACACTGACTTTTACATGGTACAGTCTGGACAAAAGTTTCGTAAAATGCATTAAAATAATAACCAGTGCAATTTTCATCTACTCGCGTCAGTGATGCAGTGCAGTTCACATACATCAAAAAGGTTTTGCATCATCTCGGACCAAAGAGTTCCTGACTCTTAACAAAAACGAAAAAGAGGCGTACAGAGGTACCATATCAACGTTATTTATTGCCAACAAAACAAAAAGGATGAGAGCCCCTGCAAGAATACCGCCATGCTTTCTCAATTAGAGTTACAGAATAAGCAAACAAGAGTACCATCAGTACCGGGTAACAAGACTCTTTGCATTGATGCATGCCTGAATTCGTCTTTGCATACTGTACACTAGTTTATCAAGGTAATCTTGGTCCAGATTTGTGATTTGGCGTGTATCTCGCAGGATGGTTGGTGGGTCGCTATCAACAAGCTCCTTTAATTTATCCCAGGCATGTTCGTGTCCGAGTAACACGGCGCCCAGTGATATCGTGATTACGAATGAAGACATTAACGAGAATCGCACGATGGATGTGCGCATTATCGTCCGTTAAGACAATTTCTCCTCCTAAATACGGTGTCACTATGGGTGTGAGGATGTCATCCATGTATCGTACAGCGGTGACATTGCCTGCATGACTAGGAGCGGGGTACGGTGGCTCAATATAATGCGATCAGGGAGCCACCAGCTTGGTGTACGTGCTGAACAGTGTGTCTCAGACGTAAATACTGGTCAGGCTACCTCCAAACAAGTTGGCAACGATCGTCAGGAGCAAGACTTTTGCCACACTCATGGGTGAAAAGGTCTACATGTCAATTGTCAAGAGACCATTCAGCATAATTATTCGGCATGGTGGCATTACGTTCAGAGTTCCTCCGAACTCATATTCGAAGGTAATGGTCATCGACAGCATTCGTAGTCCTTGGACGACCTGTCATCAACAGCTCTTGTAGCGCGCCTCATTTGCCTGGGTTTGAGAGCTGCGCCTCACAATAGGCTTCGATAGTGAAGTTGTGCCTGGTGCAATCTGTTTCTCACAGTTTGAGATGAAACGCGGTGACCTGCGGCTGCCCAAATATCATTATTCAGTATGGTGTCATTACGTTCAGGATTTCTCCGAGCTGACGTCCGAAGGTAACGGTCATTGATTGCAGTGCGAGGCAAGTCATCAACAGTTTCTGTCTCCCTGTACAGCTTCCATGTTCGAACCTTATCACCTTGATTACTGGCCGGCTCCATGGCTAAATGGTTAGCGTGCTGGTCTTTGGTCACAGGGGTCCCGGGTTCGATTCCCGGCAGCGTCGGGGAATTTAACCGTAATTGGTTAATTTCGCTGGCACGGGGGCTGGGTGCATGTGTCGTCTTCATCATCATTTCATCCTCATCACGACGCGCAGGTCGCCTACGGGAGTCAAATCAAAAGACCTACATCTGGCGAGCCGAACTTGTCCTCGGACACTCCCGGCACTAAAAGCCATACGCCATTTCATTTTTTACCTTGATTACTGCCCAAACGTCGAGCAACTGCCCTTGTTGACCATCTTCTTGGCATAATGTGATTATGCATCGCACTTCCGGTGTGCATAGGACAAGCCAAGGTAGCAATACAGTTAAATGACACACAGGGGTATGCAAAACATCTTTAGATGTGTGTAGTGATTACAGACCTGCAGTACAGGAGTATACGCTGCGTACTTACAGTACATCAAATATGACTACTTAAAATCGTCTAATCTCCGATAAAGAACATTAGGAATGAGCAGAGAAAGTAAGGAACTCAGCACGTGTTAAATTACGTCGACATTACTGTTTCAACATACACGTAAAATCACTCAAAAAAGAATGAGTGCATGATATTTTATAAGTACCTTGCAGGTGTATTATTCTCAGAAACAATTGAACCTATAAAGTTCTGTGTGCTTATCCACAAGGTTTGCATCTATAGGGGAGATGACTTACATTAGGCCCATATTTTGATAATAATTAAAATTAAGTCTGATAAAAATACAAAATGCGAGGAATTTATAATATAATGCATTCATTCTTTTTTGATTATCTATACATGGTGAATATTAGCAGAGAAAGGACTCTATCCATCCACTCCGCGATGCCTGCAGGGGCTGTTACCATGATATTTCCCTAAAAGGCTTAATTTTCCGACATGTATTTTCACTGCCGTGGAGGAAACTAGAAGTTCTACATAATAATTCATTGAAGAAGTTCGATTCCCTCACATGAATAGGGGTAATTGCTTTTAGCGACCGATGAACGATCTCCAAAAACCTATAGTACTGGATATACTGAAATAAAAATGATCAGTTGGTATTGTTCAAAGTTTTACTAAAACTATTAAATATTAGACTAAATGTGGTAGGAGGTCCAAAGTATGGCATTTCCTCTTATTATCCACTGTGACGCACTTGTCGTACAATCAGTACCAGGCTTCCGTGATAACAATCATAACTCCATCTATTTTTATTCTCTTTTGGAGTGCAGATCCACGTTTCCAAGCAAATCTGAGTCAAAGCATGGTCAATATAAGATCTCTGCATGCATACTATCAACAACGACATCGCATACTTTGATAGCAAGTGAGTTAGTGCTTCGCGGAAGGGCGTGGACATCATGGTCAAGATCCCTTTGTACGTAACATGTGCTCAGTGAGTCATATCTCATTTTGATGATTACGATGATTACGATGCTGAAGATGATGACTGTTGTTTTATGGGGCCTAACATTTGGGTCTTCAGACCCTAACCCATTTTCCTGCAGTGCGTATGCTAGTGTACGTATTTGTAGTTAAGCAGGACGCAATAGCTGTGTTATCCCACCAAGATGGGGCGCGGTTTGAATGCCAGTCGATGTATGCGGGATATTTTACATTTAATTTCACATTCCTGAGGTTCAGATTCGAGGTAAAACTGGAGGCCACGTGGTTATAATCATGATACCATAAGCACATGAAACTCCAACCTTAACTACTTGGAATTAATTAGCGCTATGTTTGGAGATGAAACTGCACTGACCTTTGGGCTGAAGACTTATAACCGACAAGACATGAACCTATTAGGCCTCATCTAGGCCATTAAGAGCTTCATCGAATTTAAAGTACAACTTATACAGTAGTGAAAAATTGTATAAAAGGAAATGTAAATGATTTCTTACTGTAATTCGTCTTCCTCCTTTCAATGATAGCACAGACGACCAATTCGAAGAATATAGAAAGCAGTATAAGTCCCCAAAATGTCTTCATTGTGTTACACTAGATTACAATTATTGAAGCACTTGCACCCAGTGTCCGTTCTAGTGCGGAGTCAGTCTAAATATGTTCGGTTTATTGAGCAAGTGACAAGGGAATACTAAAATGATACAAATATCAAGTGATAACAAGTGAAACGTATAGGTCGTTAGTGTACGTAAACAATCACAACACAGGTAATTTTAAACGCATTATCAATATATTGATTAGAAAGCTCATGTGACAGGTCCAAGAAAAGCATTGAAAAAGCTAAATAACCTCACCAAAACAAGTTTATCTAATCATGCTTCATATTGTGCTGCTTCTACTCAGGCCTGGTATATTCCAGTAATTGACTATATTTGTGTCCAGTGAATGACATGTCTGCGTGCAAAGTAGTATGGTAATTACTGGGAACATTTCATTCCTGAGAATGGTAATACCATCTCGTATTAAAGTAGTGACCCAATAATTCGATATTTACCAGTAGAAGGTGCAAAGTGGCAAACTTATAAACAGTAAGTATTGATGGGTCCGCCTCTGTGGCGTAGTGGTTAGTGTGATTAGCTGCCACCCCCCGAGGTCCGGGTTCGATTCCCGGCTCTGCCACGAAATTTGAAAAGTGGCACGAGGGCTGGAACGGGGTCCACTTAGCCTCGGAAGGTCAACTGAGTAGAGGTAGGTTCGATTCCCACCTCAGCCATCCTGGAAGTGGTTTTCCACTTCTCCTCCAGGCAAATGCCGGGATGGTACCTAACTTAAGGCCACGGCCGCTTCCTTCCCTCTTCCTTGCCTATCCTTTCCAATCTTCCTATCCCCCACCAAGGCCCCTGTTTAGCATCGCAGGACACAGCCCTTGAGGCGGTAGAGGTGGGATCCCTCGCTGAGTCCGAGGGAGAAACCAACACTGGAGGGTAAGCAGATTAAGAAAGAAAGAAAGTATTGATGGAAGATTGTCTCTGATAAACAATTTCTTGGATTTATTTTAAGAATTAAATCAAAGGAACAAATGACAGTGTATTGATAACAAATTTGAAATTACCACAGTGACGAAAATCAAAATTGATGATAGGTGCTAAGTCATGCAGACATTTGATGCGTCCTATGTTACATTTATTATTCACAGATCTGCAAACCGGGCGAGTTGGCCGTGCGGTTAGAGGCGCGCGGCTGTGAGCTTGCATCCGGGAGATAGTGGGTTCGAATCCCACTGTCGGCAGCCCTGAAGATGGTTTTCCGCGGTTTCCCATTTTCACACCAGGCTGTACCTTAATTAAGGCCACGGCCACTTCCTTCCAACTCCTAGGCCTTTTCTATCTCATCGTCGCCATAAGACCTAACTGTGTCGGTGCGACGTAAAACCACTAACAAAAAAACCAGATCCACAAATGATATTCTTTGTATTCTTCCTAGCTGCCTCTGTGGATCAGTCGTAGAGTGTCGGCCTCCGGATCCCAAGATACCGGGTTCAAACCCGGCAGAGGTAGTCTAATTTTTGAAGGGCGGAAAAAAGTGTATTCGACACTCCATGTCGTACGACGTCGGCATATAAATGATCTTTGGTGCTTACTCGACAAAATTAATTAAATCTCGGACTCAGCGAGGGATTCCACCTCTACCGCCTCAAGGGCAGTATCCTGGAGCATGAGACATTGGGTCGGGGATACAACTGGGGAAAGTAACCAGTACCTCACTCAGGCGGCCTCTCAGGGGCCTTGTGGGGGGATGGGAAGATTGGAAGGGATAGACAAGGAAGAGGAAAGGAAGCGGCCGTGGCTTTAATTTAGGTACCACCCCGGTATTTGCCTCGAGGAGAAGTGGGAAACCACGGAAAACCACTTCCAAGATGGCTGAGATGGGAATCGAAGCTACCTCTACTCATTTGACCTCCCGAGGCTGAGTGGACCCCGTACGCCCTCATAGCATTTTTCAAATTTCGTGTGAGAGCCGGGAATCGAACCCGGGCCTCCGGGGGTGGCAGCTAATCTCACTAACCACTACACCACAGAGGCGAACACTATTACATTCTTCCTTGGCCAAATAGCCTTCAAATGGCCTTCAAATCGTTATTTCTTTTTTCGAGTGACGTAGAGGAGCTAACTTCTAACATTGCTAGTAGGTCTCTTACGTTTCTCACCGGGCGAGTTGGCCGTGCGGTTAGGGCCGCGCAGCTGTGAGTTTGCACCAGGGAGATAGTGGGTTCGAACCCCACTGTCGGCAGCCCTAAAGATGGTTTTCCGTGGTTTCCCATTTTCACACCAGGCAAATGCTGGGGCTGTACCTTAATTAAGGCCACGGCCGCTTCCTTCCCAATCCTAGTCCTTTCCTGTCCCATCGTTGCCGTAAGACCTATCTGTGTCGGTGCGACGTAAAACAACTAGCAAAAAAAATGGTTTTCCGTGGTTTCCCATTTTCACACCAGGCAAACGCTGGGGCTGTACCTTAATTAAGGCCCCGGCCACTTCCTTCCCATTCCTAGGCCTTTCCTGTCCCATCGTTGCCATAAGGCCTATCTGTGTCGGTGCGACGTAAAGCAAATAGCAAAAAAGGAATGAACAGCTCTGTGGAACAGGACTACTCAACACAAAGGACGATACTATGCCTACATTCAGCCAGCTATCCCACACAAACCATGGTATCAAGACGTCAGAAGCCAAGTAACTACCATCATTCGGATAAGATTTAACCATGCTTCATTCCCAGCTCACCTCAACAGGATTGGAATCTTCCAATCAGCACAATTTCCCTGTAGCGCAAGAAACACGAGAGATGTGAATCATATCATCTTCGAGTGCAGTAGAACTGTATCCTTTCGCAGAGAATTGTTCGCTACCCTCGTGCACCTTCGGGCTCCCTTACCCGCACATATTCAGCTATTACCGGCAACTGGAGACTTGCGTGTGTACAGTGCAACTGCAACATACTTGACAAAAACTGGTGTAAATATCTAAAGAAAGAAGTGTCTTTATTTCAAGTGTGTTTTGCTTTCTTTTCTTGCTGGGTTCTAGGTAATTTTTGTTATTTTAGATGTCTTTTAACTTATTGTCCCTTTTTTCTTTCTATTTTCTGTAACATTTTTATCATTGTACATTGTTGATGGCCAAATGTCCTACGGAAAAAGGCCATAATAAAGGGGGAAAATCATGTACCACTAATAAGGTGTACTGAGTAGTTATTTATGTTAACTTGTTTTTGTTTATGGACAGTGAGTATGTACACTAATTACACAGGTATCACTATAACTCAGGGCCTCTCAGCGTGCATGCACTATGCACGGTGCAAAAGACGACTTCGCTTGGTTGACCAGAGTGCAGACCCCCACTCCTCGATTTGGAACAATAGCGCTGTCTCTCTCTCTTTCCCCACGCCTGTCTCGCTCGCTCCCCCTGTCTCCCTCTTCCTCACTTGCTTCGTAGCGCTCCAAATCCGAGCTGAGTTGAGCCGAGTTGAGCCGAGCTTATCCGAGTAGCCCAGAGACGAAGTGTTGGTCCGAGCCGAGCCGATCGGGACCGATGCACTGTGCACAGGAACTCTGCGCCGCTGTTTGCACGCGTGAGATTTTGGGCGTTTGAGAGGCCTTGCGTGTAACTGATGACTATGCCATGAAAAGACCAGAATTAATGCATCACTGTGTACAGTACAAACTCGTAACTAAGATTCTGATATTGAAGAAAAGTTATATTTCATTCCTGAGGACATTTTACCAGAAAGCTTAAAAATAACGGTGAATTGTGTGTTCCTGAACCCATTTAAAGCAATTTTATATTGTATATTTCGGCCATTTTTATTGCTATGGTCATACCTAGCTCATTTTAGTGATATAAAGCCACATTTGATTATATTTTGAGCATTCGTGTTTAAATTGAGGCGTCTCTTTTTAACAAGGCACATGTCATCTGCGTCGATTTTTAAACACAAAATTTCAAAATACTGTAGTAGATATATTTTTCTCTCCATTCCCGAAGGAGATAGGTAGCAGGTTTAGAAGACATGATTCCGAGAAAGAGATGCTCTACGATAGTACGCCGACAGATACCAAAAAGCATGCTAATACTTCATTTTTCATTTTTATTGTTACTTGGATAGTAAACTAACTAACGATGGCAGAAGTAAGGAGGCCATAAAATGCAGATTAGCACAAACAATGAAGAGCTTTCTTAAGAAAAGAAATTTGCTCACTTCAAATATTGATATAGGAATTAGAAAGATGTTTTTGAAGACTTTCATGTGGTGGAGCGTGGCATTGTGTGGAAGTGAAACATGGACGACAACTAGCTCAGAAAGAAAGAGAATAGAAGCTTTTGAAATGTGGTGTTGCAGAATAATGCTGAAGGTGAGATGGATAGATCGAATCACGAATGAAGTGATACTGAATCGAATTGGAGAGAGGAGATCGATTTGGCTAACTTTGACGAGAAGAAGAGATAGAATGATAGGACCGGGCGAGTTGGCCGTGCGCGTAGAGGCGCGCGGCTGTGAGCTTGCATCCGGGAGATAGTAGGTTCGAATCCCACTATCGGCAGCCCTGAAAATGGTTTTCCGTGGTTTCCCATTTTCACACCAGGCAAATGCTGGGGCTGTACCTTAATTAAGGCCACGGCCGCTTCCTTCCAACTCCTAGGCCTTTCCTGTCCCATCGTCGCCATAAGACCTATCTGTGTCGGTGCGACGTAAAGCCCATAGCAAAAAAAAAGAATGATAGGACACATCTTAAGACACCCAGGACTTGTTCAGTTGGTTTGTGAAGGAAGCGTAGGTGGTAAGAACGGTAGGGGTAGATCAAGGTGTGATTATGACAAGCAGATTAGAGCAGATGATGCAATAGTTACGTATAAATGAAAAGGTTAGCAAATGATAGGGTGACATGGAGGGCTGCATCAAACCAGTCTATGGACTGCTGACTCAAACAACAACAAGGAAACCAGAATGAGAACTGCGCCTCATGGCTATGATACTGAATTAATGTATAAAGTTTTAATTTACCTTCTGTAGCTCTGTCAGTTTGCATGATTAAATGTGTCTACTGTATTATCGCTTATCACCTTTTGTACGTTTAATGTTAGTAATACTTGCTTCCTATTCCTAAAATGTTTAAGTCATATTTTACCTTTTTAGGTCATATTTAGCTGGTGTTAAGGGCATATTTGCCTGCATATTTTGTACTTCTTTACCCTAATAAACTTCTGAAACTTCCTAACCCTAATGAAATGATGGCCACCAACCTCGATACAAGCATGGCAAAGGCGCATGAGATTCTGCCGGACCCATTCGAAGATCTCTGGAGTGTTGCGTATCGCATCACATGCAGCAAAAATCCTGGCAACCAAATCCGTGTCTCTGTCTGCGGGGTCTCATACACCAGCGATTTCTATCCTTCATGGGGGTGGGGCTTCATTCGTTCTATTCCTGACCCGGTTGAATGACTGCAAACAGGCTGTGGATTTTCATCTAACTACTCAGGACACCTTATTCGTGTCACATAAGTTTAATAATGTCATTTCGTTTACGTCTCACTAATTACATTTACGGTTTTCGGAGACGCCGAGGTGCCGGAATTTAGTCCGGCTCTAGTTCTTTTACGTACCAGTAAATCTACCGACACGAGGCTGACGTATTTGAGCACCTTCAAATACCACCGGACTGAGCCAGAATCGAACCTGCCAAGCTGGGGTCAGAAGGCCAGAGCCACTCAGCCCGGCCTCATGACCATATATTCTCTGTGACGAAATGCTCAATGTAGCGGCCCCTATTATCAGTTTCTGTTTGGCACGCTTTCACTAGAACACTGCATATCGGGGTATTCGGTAGCTCACAGCTATTAGACAGACAGTATTTCACGTTGTCACGAGAGCGAGAAGCTCTCAAGTTTGTCCTCACTGCTTCTAACTGGCTAGCTCAGCTGTTGCTTCTGGCTTGTAGACATTTGCTACCCATTACCCACTTTCTCATCCCGCTACAAGTCTTCCCGCAGCAGGACAGTTCTTCATTAAAATATGGCTATGGCAAATGAAGAAGGCTTGAGCTCAATTTGTTGGCGTGCACTCAATTTGTTATGAACAATAAAAGGTGGTAATTAGTCGGGGAGTCATTGTCGGTCGTGAGTATCGCTCTGTGATGTACTGTGTCCAAATAATTAGTACGAAGGCCTTGTCTGACGGATCTCCTTGATCCCGTGTTCAAAGACCAAAAGCTATACAGGATGAAGCGAAATTCGCGCACTCGGGAGTCGCAGCGCGACTCCTCACATGCCAGCAATAAAAAAATGTCTCTCAATAAAGTTCGTCCTGCGAGTATATCATCATCATCATCTGTTTACCCTCCAGGTTCGGTTTTTCCCTCGGACTTAGCGAGGGATCCCACCTCTACCGCCTCAAGGGCAGTGTCCTGGAGCTTCAGACTCTTGGTCGGGGGATACAACTGGGGAGTATGACCAGTACCTCGCCCAGGCGGCCTCACCTGCTATGCTGAACAGGGGCCTTGTGGAGGGATGGGAAGATTGGAAGGGATAGGCAAGGAAGAGGGAAGGAAGTGGCCGTGGCCTTAAGTTAGGTACCATCCCGGCATTCGCCTGGAGGAGAAGTGGGAAACCACGGAAAACCACTTCCAGGATGGCTGAGGTGGGAATCGAACCCACCTCTACTCAGTTGACCTCCCGAGGCTGAGTGGACCCCGTTCCAGCCCTCGTACCACTTTTCAAATTTCGTGGCAGAGCCGGGAATCGAACCCGGGCCTCCGGGGGTGGCAGCTAATCACGCTAACCACTACACCACAGAGGCGGACCCTGCGAGTATATCCGGGAGAAAAAGGACGTTGAAGAGTGGCAATCTGGCAACACTCTAACCACATGTAGGGTAACTACCTCGGTCAGCAGACAGCAGTCGTGCGGTACAGGTGGTGCAGTGGATAGAATTTTGGGTTAGGATGCAGGAGGTCGAGGGGATCGATCCTAGTTTGAGGCGTATTTTCTTTATTTCGTAAATGTAGTCCAGGTGGAATGGTATCTGGTATCTTAATCGTCAACAGCGATTGCAGCGCGTCCTCTAGAAACCATTTGCACTTAAATACTACGATTCTAGAAATGGACGAACATTCGTTTTCATTGGTCAGCTTTAAAAGACGCCCTTTCCACGTCGTGGGCGTGAATTTATTCGCACTACTTCATCTACTAGATGAGTTACAACGTGTTTAGCGTTACTAAATTTTGTAAATGTAGGATACATGTGACCTTACTGTACTACAGTATGTAATGTCCGATGGAAATTAGCAAATGAAAAAGTGCGCCTCTACCCAGGACCGAACCCTCGACCTCCTGCATTCTAACCCAAAACAACATCCACTGCACCAGCTGTACAGTACGACTAGGGCATGCTGACAAAGGTAGTTACCCTACATGTGGTTACAGTGTTGCCAGATTGGCACTCTTCAACGCCCTTTTTCTCCCGGATATACTCGCAGGACGAACTTTTGTGAGAGACATTTTTTTTTTATTGCTGGCATGTGAGGAGTCGCACTGCGACGCCCGAGTGCGCGAATTTCGCTTTACCCCGTATAATTGAAGGTAGAAGGTTACAGCGAGTTGAAAGACAAAGAAACCCTAACGTTTAAGTCATAGCTAAACCATTCGAGAAGGACAAAAGCAATGTTGTTTTTGAGTGAATTATGGTAATACAAGGGCAAGGAGATATGTAGTTAGGTGGGCAATACGTCATGGCTGTGTTTGTCCCTCGTATTACTGACCTGACGCCCGGCGAATTTCTCTACGCTTCGCAGTTTATTTCGTACAAGTCCACAGCGGAGAAAGGAGATGAAATGGCATATGGCTTTTAGTGCCGGGAGTGTCCGAGGACAAGTTCGGCTCGCCAGTTGATGATGAAGACGACACACACACCCAGCCCCCGTGCAAGCGAAATTAACCAATGATGGTTAAAATTCCCGACCATGCGGAGAACCGAACCCGGGACCCCTGTGACCAAAGGCCAGCCGGACAGCGAAGAAAGGAGAACCGGGTCGATATGAATAGAAATGCCCAGAGAGTTCTTCCTTTTTAGTTCGTTTACACTCGAAGGTTGGCTTTTCCCTCGGACTCAGCGAGGGATCCCATCTTTATCGCCTCAAGGAGAGTGAGAGATTTGGTGGGGATACAACTGAGAAGGAGAACCTATACCTTACCCAGGCGGCCTCACCTGCTGTGCTTAATAGGGGCCTTGTGGGGGATGGAAAGAATGGAAGGGATGAGAAATGAAGAGGGAAGGAAGCAGCTATGGCCGTAAGTTCGGTACCATCCCGGCATTTGCCTGTAGGTGAAATGGGAAACCACGGAAAACCACTTCGAGGATGGCTGAGGTGGGATTCGATCCCCTCTACTCAGTTGACGTCCCCAGACTGAGTAAACCCCGTTGCAGTCCTCATACTTTTCAAATTTCATGGCAGAGCCGGGAATCCGAGGGCGGCAGCTAATCGAGGCGGACCTAGAGAGTTCTTACGAGCTGACATTAGCCTAACAAGGAGACCTTGTCAGCATGTCCCCACCGACTTGATCTATTTTCAACATACATGCATTTCAGGCCATGGCGAGAATTTTCACGGGCTCAAATTGCAAGGCGTAATTTCCACCCAATTCCGAGAAAAGGGAATTTCAACATTTCGAAAATGCTTCACAAGACGCGATACATTCCAACAATGGACGCAGATCGCAACGAACAAGCTCGTGATTCACAGATCGAATCTCGTCTACGCTGTGTTTCTGTTTCTTGCTAGAGAAGATACAATATGAGGCGTCCAGTATCAAAACCGGCCAAGTCACTGAAGGCATATTTTTCAGTATAGATGAAAAACCTGTAGAGACAAAGCAATGATAGCCAAAAAAGATTTTTCTTCATAGTTATATCCTCAATTTCCGCCTCTGTGGTGTAGAGGTTAGCGTGATTAGCTGCCACCCCCGGAGGTCCGGGTTCGATTCCCGGCTCTGCCACGAAATTTTGAAAAGTGGTACGAGGGCTGGAACGGAGTCCACTCAGCCTCGGGAGGTCAACTGAGTAGAGGTGAGTTCGATTCCCACCTCAGCCATCCTGGAAGTGGTTTTCCGTGGTTTCCCACTTCTCTTCCAGGCAAATGCCGGGATGGTACCTAACTTAAGGCCACGGCCGCTTCCTTCCCTCCTCCTTGTCTATCCCTTACAATGTTCCCCATCCCCCGCAAGGCCCCTGTTCAGCATAGCAGGTGAGGCCGCCTGGGCGAGGTACTGGTCATTCTCCCGACCAAGAGTCTGAAGCTCCAGGACACTGCCCTTGAGGCGGTAGAGGTGGGATCCCTCGCTGAGTCCGAGGGAAAACCGTACTTGGAGGGTAAACAGATGATGATGATGATGATATCCTCAATTGAAAATTATTTAAGTTCCGCTGTTTTGAGGAATCTGACTTATAATGAACCCATCCTTTTTGTTAATATAAATTTTGACTTGGCCGTTTTTGTTGCAATTTTGTATAATTTTAGGCTTTTTTCTGAAACTGTATTCAATATAAACTCCAAACCCTTGTGAAAAAAGGCAATTTAATGAAAATAAATTGACATTGTAATTACTTTTCTTTATTGCAATTTAAAAAAAAAGCATTTCAGCACACATGGGATAATAATATATATAGGAAGGACATCAGAAAGCTGAGGAGAATACAAAATAGGATTTCTCTCACTAAAAGTTTGTATTTCACTCAGATCTTGAACACAGTAAAAGAAAATGATCAGCAATAATAGTCACTTATATTAATAGAAAGCCGCCTCTGTGGTGTAGTGGTTAGCGTGATTAGCTGCCACCCCCGGATGTCCGGGTTCGATTCCCGGCTCTGCCACGAAATTTGAAAAGTGGTACGAGGGCTGGAACGGGGTCCACTCAGCCTCGGGAGGTCAACTGAGTAGAGGTGGGTTCGATTCCCACCTCAGCCATCCTCGAAGTGGTTTTCCGTGGTTTCCCACTTCACCTCCAGGCGAATGCCGGGATGGTACCTAACTTAAGGCCACGGCCGCTTCCTTCCCTCATCCTTGCCTCTCCCTTCCAATCTTCCCATCCCCCTACAAGGCCCCTGTTCACCATAGCAGGTGAGGCCGCCTGGGCGAGGTACTGGTCATACTCCCCAGTTGTATCCTCCGACCAAGAGTCTGAAGCTCCAGGACACTGCCCTTGTGGCGGTAGAGGTGGGATCCCTCGCTGAGTCCGCGGGAAAAGCCGAACCTGGAGGGTAAACAGATGATGATGATGATGATGATATTAATAGAATCATTAAGATAGGTACTGGTCACACATACTAAGTAATATTCTTGTTTTAAGCCTTTAATTTGCTCTTATTTATAATACAATGTCAGGCACTTCACGTGGACTACTGATGCAGAGTTTAGAGACATATTTTTTTTTTTTTTTTTTTTTTTTTTTTGCCATTTGCTTTACGTCGCATCGACACAGATATGTCTTATGGCGACGATGGAATAGGAAAGGCCTAGGAATTGGAAGGAAGCGGCCGTGGCCTTAATTAAGGTACAGCCCCAGCATTTGCCTGGTGTAAAAACGGGGAACCACGGAAAACCATCTTCAGGGCTGCCGACAGTGGGGTTCGAACCTACTATCTCCCGAATACTGACCGCACTTAAGCGACTGCAGCTATCGAGCTCGGTCGATTCTACATTGAAATGTGCTGTATACGCACAAAAGTAGCCTGGCTCCGTGGCTGAGTGGCCAGCATCCTGGCCTTTGGGCTGTGCCCTTTTCACATGAGCACGTGTGGAAGATTCACTCGTTGACCTGGGCTCCGGCAGCTGAAAAAAATAACTTACCACACGTAGACCCTCTTCTCAGGATGGAACGTCCGGCAGTTCCTTGTACAACAGGCATATAGGGGTGTAAACAACCAACTAAGGATCAAGCTAGCTACTGAAAATGACGTAACCCAAAGACCGATTGAAATTTGAACAAAAGTTTTATTAAATAAAATGAAATTGAATTTTGGACAATTCAACAAAAAAATGCAAAAATTTAAATTGAAATAAAACAGTGCCGCCTCTGTGGTGTAGTGGTTAGCGTGATTAGCTGCCACCCCCGGAGGTCCGGGTTCGATTCCCGGCTCTGCCACGAAAATTTGAAAAGTGGTACGAGGGCTGGAACGGGGTCCACTCAGCCTCGGGAGGTCAACTGAGTAGAGGTGGGTTCGATTCCCACCTCAGCCATCCTGGAAGTGGTTTTCCGTGGTTTCCCACTTCTCCTCCAGGCGAATGCCGGGATGGTACCTAACTTAAGGCCACGGCCGCTTCCTTCCCTCTTCCTTGTCTCTCCCTTCCAATATTCCTATCCCTCCACAAGGCCCCTGTTCAGCATAGCAGGTGAGGCCGCCTGGGCGAGGTACTGGTCATTCTCCCCAGTTGTATCCCCCGACCAAGAGTCTGAAGCTCCAGGACACTGCCCTTGAGGCGGTAGAGGTGGGATCCCTCGCTGAGTCCGAGGGAAAAGCCGAACCTGCAGGGTAAACAGATGATGATGATGATGAATAAAACAGTACAAGACTATGATACTATAAACTGATAAAAAAATATGAAACTCAAAAATAACTATACTCATAAAATCTTTTTTTTTGCTAGTTGCTTTACGTCGCACCGACTCAGATAGATCTTATGGCGACGGTGGGACAGGGAAGGGCTAGGAGTGGGAAGGAAGCGGCCGTGGCCTTAATTAAGGTACAGTGGGGTTCGAACCTACAGTACTATCTCCCGAATACTGGATACTGGCCGCACTTAAGCGACTGCAGCTATCGAGCTCGGTACTCATAAAATCTAACTTATCAAAACTTACATTTACATCTCAGCACAATGTCTAAGCGAGCTCCAAAGACCGATGAAACAACAAAGTAAATGATGAAAAAAGCCAATGAGGTGGGATACAAATGCAAGTTAGAAATGAACGCAGGACTCCAATATTTATCCTCCGGGAGATTTATAATTAGAAACATGAAATAAACGTGTGGCCTCAATTTAAAAAATGACCATGAACACACACTGCGAAATAAATACCGTTAATCTTCTCTGCTTGTAACCACACTCAACATTTAAATGGCTGTAAGTCGCCTATCATGGCAGTCTATATTTTAACAACGCAATACTGTTATAGACCAAATTATCTACCATGATAAAAGTCTAATTAAAATACACTGTGATCTCACTGGACTTAAATTTTTTCGAAAAGAAATTACATTCATTGTCAGAGGTCAACTAAAAATCTTCTATACATGAAAATTACATTAAATATTCCTGATTACCTCTGCCACATTTAGTGTCAATCACACTGGTATTACCTCTTACACTCTCTAGTTATATTTTTGGCGTTTACTTACACTATTAACAGAATACAAAATCGATCAGTTGACATGATTTACCTTCACGTTACAAATGTTTGACTGTGACGTGTAAATTCAAACCAAATTTAGTATCATATGTTCTGCGTTGCCATGGCCTAAGCCTACCGTAAAGAAAAATGCTGACATTTATTAGACTGTGAACACGAAGTTGTCCTTTATCTTACCCTAACATCTACCGGAATACAACGCACTTCAAAAATGAAATGAAATGGCGTATGGCTTTTAGTGCCGGGAGTGTCCAAGGACATGTTTGGCTCGCCAGGTGCAGGTCTTTTGATTTGACACCCGTAGGTGACCTGCGCGTCGTGATGAGGATGAAATGATGATGAAGACGACACATACACCCAGCCCTCGAGCCGGCGAAATTAACCAATGATGGTTAAAATTCCCGACCCTACCGGGAATCGAACCCGGGACCCCTCTGACCAAAGGCCAGCACGCTAACCATATAGCCATGGAGCCGGACACTTCAAAAATGGTATTTACAAATACACTGACTGACAGAGCAAATGCAACACCAAGAAGGAGTGGTTCGAAAGGGATGAAAGTTGGGGGAAAAAACAGAGACGGCACGGACGAATAATTGATGTTTATTTCAAACCGATATGCAGGTTACACAATGCGCACGGCATCGACTCAGTAGGATGTAAGACCACCGCGAGCGGCGATGCACGCAGAAACACGTCGAGGTACAGAGTCAATAAGAGTGCGGATGGTGTCCTGAGGGATGGTTCTCCATTCTCTGTCAACCATTTGCCACAGTTGGTCGTCCGTACGAGGCTGGGGCAGAGTTTGCAAACGGCGTCCAATGAGATCCCACACGTGTTCGATTGGTGAGAGAACCGGAGAGTACGCTGGCCACGGAAGCATCTGTACACCTCGTAGAGCCTGTTGGGAGATGCGAGCAGTGTGTGGGCGGGCATTATCCTGCTGAAACAGAGCATTGGGCAGCCCCTGAAGGTACGGGAGTGCCACCGGCCGCAGCACATGCTGCACGTAGCGGTGGGCATTTAACGTGCCTTGAATACGCACTAGAGGTGACGTGGAATCATACGCAATAGCGCCCCAAACCATGATGCCGCGTTGTCTAGCGGTAGGGCGCTCCACAGTTACTGCCGGATTTGACCTTTCTCCACGCCGACGCCACACTCGTCTGCGGTGACTATCACTGACAGAACAGAAGCGTGACTCATCGGAGAACACGACGTTCCGCCATTCCCTCATCCGGCACCATGCCAGGCGTGCACGTCTATGCTGTGGAGTCAATGGTCGTCTTCTGAGCGGACGCCGGGAGTGCAGGCCTCCTTCAACCAATCGACGGGAAATTGTTCTGGTCGATATTGGAACAGCCAGGGCGTCTTGCACATGCTGAAGAATGGCGGTTGACGTGGCGTGCGGGGCTGCCACCGCTTGGCGGTGGATACGCCGATCCTCGCGTGCTGACGTCACTCGGGCTGCGCCTGGACCCCTCGCACGTGCCACATGTCCCTGCGCCAACAATCTTCGCCACAGACGCTGCACCGTGGACACATCCCTATGGGTATCGGCTGCGATTTGACGAAGCGACCAACCTGCCCTTCTCAGCCCGATCACCATACCCCTCGTAAAGTCGTCTGTCTGCTGGAAATGCCTCCGTTGACGGCGGCCTGCCATTCTTAGCTATACACGTGTCCTGTGGCACACGGCAACACGTTCTACAATGACTGTCGGCTGAGAAATCACGGTACGAAGTGGGCCATTCGCCAACGCCGTGTCCCATTTATCGTTCGCTACGTGCGCAGCACAGCGGCGCATTTCACATCATGAGCATACCTCAGTGACGTCAGTCTACCCTGCAATCGGCATAAAGTTCTGACCACTCCTTCTTGGTGTTGCATTTGCTCTGTCAGTCAGTGTATTTACATAACACTCAGAATAGTGCTCGCCAAACAGAGCAACCAAAGCCCAACAAGCAAAACAAAAAATAATATATATGCAATGAAACTTTATTTCCAAAACTTGAAATTCACGACCTTCCTACCTGACTTCATTAATCAAATCCAATAAAATTCTAAACCAAAATCTAAGTGGCATAAAATTACCAGCGCGAAAATTTACGTTACGTTACACATATTTTAATAAATGGAAATAGTTCATTATAAGTTTAGGTCCACAAAATTCATTATCCACCTTATATTTACTTTCAAACAACACGGGTTACCCTAGTTTATTCAAACAGCAATTTATCCTCGTCATATTCAAAGTGTTTGCCCGCGTGGCGAAATTATTATTATTATTATTATTATTATTATTATTATTATTATTATTATTATTATTATTATTATTATTATTCAGACATGTGGAGTTACTACTGTCGGCAATCACTACCCCTACTTGTTACATTTAAACCAAATTTACCACATTTAATTAGTTGAGGGCCTCGTGGCCCCGGGTTCAATTTCCAGCTTGGTCAAGGGAATTTAATCTTAAACAGTTCATTCCCTCGGCTCGGGGACTGGGCATTTGTGCTGCACTCAATATTCCTGCAACTCACACACAACACGTAGCAGACGCCACCCACACTCGTTGCAGAATGTACCTTGCAACCAGGTAAGCAATAACGACGTATTATTATTATTATTATTATTATTATTATTATTATTATTATTATTATTATTATTACCTACAAGGTTATCAGTAGAACTGGAATTGAACTACCGCCACAGCCGAGGGCCTTGAAACACGTTCTATAGTAAAGTTGGGAAAACGAACTATATCGAGTTAGTTGGCCGTGTGGTTAGCGGCGAGCAGCTGTGGGCTTGTATCCGGGAGATAGTCGGTTCGAACCCCACTGCTGGCAGCCCCGCGGATTTTTTCCATTGTTTCCAATTTTCACACAGGCCTGATGCTCTGGATGTACCTTAATTACCGCCACGACCGCTTCTTTCCCACTCTTAGACCTTTCTTATCCCACCGTCGCCATAAAACCTGTCTGTGTCGGTGCGACGTAAATCAAATTGAAAAAAAACTGTTTTTCAGTCAATGGCCGGGTCAGGGATGGAATGAATGAAGCCCCCATCTTGCGGCGAGGATAGGAATTGTGCCATCTGCCGAAGCCTGTCACACTCCTCTGGGGCAATGATTAATGACTGACAGATGAAATGAGATGATAGTGGAGAGTGTTGCTGGAATGAAAGATGACAGGTAAAACCGGAGTGCCCGGAGAAAAACCTGTCCCGCTTCCGCTTTGTCCAGCACAAATCGCATAAGGAGTGACCGGGATTTGGACCGCGGAACTTAGCGTTGAGAGGCCGACGCGCTGACGTCTGAGCCACGGAGGGTAAATCAAATTGAAAATAAAACTAGTCCGCCTCTGTGGTGTAGTGGTTAGCGTGATTAGCTGCCACCCCCGGAGGTCCGGGTTCGATACCCGGCTCTGCCACGAAATTTGAAAAGTGGTACGAGGGCTGGAACGGGGTCCACTCAGCCTCGGGAGGTCAACTGAGTAGAGGTGGGTTCGTTTCCCACCTCAACCATCCTGGAAGTGGTTTTCCGTGGTTTCCCACTTCTCCTCCAGGCAAATGCCGGGATGGTACCTAACTTAAGGCCACGGCCGCTTCCTTCCCTCTTCCTTTCCTGTCCCATCCCATCTTCCCATCCCTCCACAAGGCCCCTGTTCAGCATAGCAGGTGAGGCCGCCTGGGCGAGGTACTGGTCATTCTCGCCAGTTGTATCCCTGACCCAAAGTCTGAATCTCCCGGACACTGCCCTTGAGGCGGTAGAGGTGGGATCCCTCGCTGAGTCCGAGAGAAAGCCGACCCTGGAGGGTAAACAGATTACGAACGAACGAACGAACGAAGAAAAATAAAACTATGAGCGGTGTCGGTACATGAATAGTCACAGTGGCTTTCTGGAAAATAATAATAAAATTAAATGTGTGAAAATTCGTGCAATCATCGATTAATTTTAGTTGAAGCATAAGGAAACAGAGTTTAGACTTTCTTAATGACAATTTTCATTTTAATTGCAGGTATTCGAAAGCTTTTTCCCGCTGATCGATACGCTGAGGTACTTTCATGAACTCGCCTGTGCATATCAGGTGTCAGAGGTACACATACCTCATTAATTCTTTGACTTAAGTATTCTGCATTCAAGGGTTCTGTTTGGAACATCTTGGCCTTAAATAAGTCGAGTGGGTTAAAATCGGGTGACATCGTGCGAGTGGCTGCGCGGTTTGTGTCACGTACCTGTCAGCTTACCATCGGAAGCACCGGGAATCGAACCCGGATCCCCGAGTACGGCAGCTAATAGCGCTAACCGTCACACTAGAGAGATGGACAATATCTGTGGTCATTTATGCCGACAGTTTCTGGGTAGACGTCCCCCTCGTGTGTGCTTCTACAATTGTAGGGGATTAACCTTGGTTACCCTCTTCAATTGAAGATCCTCTTCGTGGTGAGGGGGACTAGTAGCTCCTTTCTTGCGATGCCGAGTGGAGCCCTATTGGGTAACCATTCGGTATACAAGGAGGAGGAAGCTAAAGCACCACCCAACCCTAAGGTGTAACGCGACCCGTGCCGATGGGGTGCATGGCACATGGGAGATGTGTCCTGAACGGAGCCTTCGAGATACTTGGCGCCCTCTCGAAGTAAGTAGCCTTACCCGGGTATGCGGGGCTCTGCCTGGGCGGACATATATTTCCTTAGCTCCTCGTGGGACCTAAATGAGTACTGTAGCTACCCATAAACCGGAGAGCTCTTCTGGGGCCTCCGAGAGAAACACCAGTTCAACAACCGATGGGGACTCTTCGGAGATACCCTCGGATAGTACGACCTCGACAGTAAGAGAGCTCACTCTAGAGGTGGGCAATCTACTAGTCCAGAAGAAGAAGAACAGCGCTCCGGCGCTGAGAAGAGGAGGTATAAGAAGGCTTTAAAGGCCCGGGAGCAGGCCAAAGGTGGCCAAACTCCTGGAGCTGAGAGGCCTTCTACTGCCATGACAGCGACGACTGTGGGGGGGATCCAATGGGCACAAGAGGCGGGACCCTGAAAAGGGCTCTGCTTCTAGGGCACAGAGGACTCCACCCACCAAGACGCCAGTGGGGAAACGACTTCTGTCGGGGGCAACCCCAGAAGAAGATCGGCCGACCCACAAAAAACCCAAGGTGGAGTATGCTAGGATAGCTAAAGCTGGGATCAGGATGGCCATAGTACCTGTAGGATATCCTGACCAGCAGCTAACCGAGAAACAGGTAGAATCTGTGGAGGAGGCTATCACCGATCTGATAGATGGGCTTCCGGAGCAGGGGCCCATTAAGCCTCAGTTCCTGGACTGCTATCTGTCGAGAGGTGCGGCCGTCATTATCGCAGAGAATGATGAGACTGTAGCATGGCTTTCTAGTCTTGTTACAGGTCTACAACCGTGGGAAGGAGCCAGGCTCAAAATTGTGGGCATGGATAAACTCCTTTCCTATAAGAGAGTCATGGTCTGGATACCAGGACAACCAAAGGACAATAACGTCCTTTTGGGAAGAATGGCACGCCAGAACCATGGCATAAATCCCAACAGCTGGAGGGTCTATGACCGCAAGGAGGAGAAGAGAGGTGTCCGACTTGTGGTCAGCATGGACTCCAGAGATGTGGAGAAAGTGGTGGGGAAGAAGATCTTCTGCGGGGTGCATGTTGCTACCTTCACCTTGGTGGAGGGCAAGCGCGACAAGCAGAGGACCAACCCCACCACAGACAACACTGAGACTAGCAGGGGCGAAGAGCGGGAGCCCGGGAAGGAACCGGGGCCAGCCAAGCCTCAAGATTCATCGCGGGAGACGGAGCTGCACGTTCCGGAGGCCGCATAAGGTAAAGTATTGCATGAAAGTAAGGAATGATTACTTTCATACAAGCAAACATACAACATTGTATAGCGGCCTCCAGGGTACTTATTAGAAGTATCCAGAAAGGCAGGTTTTCGGTCGCCCTGATACAAGAAGCCTGGCTTAGACAGGGGCATATCATGGGACTAAGATGTGCAGGCTTCACTCTATTCAGTGGAATAGCAGAGGAAAAGCCTAGAGCATATATACTAGTTAAGGATCATAACGCTTGGGCTATACCAGGCTTCATTACTAGAGACCTTGTAGCAGTTCTAGTGAGATATGAAGAGGGCGGACAGCCAAGAGATCTGGTTGTCTGTTCTGCATATTTCCCAGGAGACTCTGAATCTCCACCCCCGCCGGAGGAGTTCAAGAGACTGGTGATATACTGTAGGAAACAAGGATTAAACCTCATAGTAGGATGTGACGCCAATGCTCATCACAGCATTTGGGGAAGCAAACACACAAACCGAAGGGGAGAGCATTTCATAGAATTTCTATGTACAACTGATCTTGAGATCATGAACATAGGTGATACCCCTACCTTCATCAATAACAGGAGTGAGGGGATCATAGATCTTACCCTGGGTTCCATGGGAATCATACAGGAATTTAAAGACTGGAAAGTTTCTTTAGAACCTTCCTTGTCAGACCATAGACACATTGTGTTACATATAGAGGGCTCCTTCGAGATCCCACCTTATAGAAACCCTAGACGAACCAACTGGACGTCTTTCAGGGAGGACGTGAGGAGGGGACTGGAAGGAGGACCCTCAAATATAATTAAGAACAAAGAGGAGCTGGAGCTCAGTGTGAGCTTTCTCACACAAACACTGGTTACCTCTTATGAATTAAACTGCCCAGTTGTTAAGGCAAAAAGAGCAACAGGAAGTTTCAAGTGGAACAGTTATCTTGAACACCTGAGGAGAAACACACGAAGGCTCTGGAATAAATACAGGGAACTTCAGGATCAAGAAAGCCTAGATTCTTATAAAGAATCACAAAGAATGTATAAGTCAGAAGTCAAAAAGGCTTCTAGGAAATCTTGGAGACAGTTTTGTGACTCCATTGAAAGTCAACATGAAGCGGCAAGGCTTCATAAAATTATAACCTTGGATGGAAGGGCAAGGCTGGGCTCACTGGAGTCACCTTCGGGTGGATACACATCCACAGAGAGGGAGACCCTGAACTTACTGCTTGATGCCCACTTTCCAGGTTCAGCAGTCACGAATAGTGAAGTAGAATCGAGCGGATACTTCAGACCCGATAGAAGTGGCTGGAAGGAATCCGCAGAGATTGTTACCCACAGAAGGGTGAAGTGGGCATTAGAATCTTTTGCCCCTTACAAAAGCCCAGGAATGGATGGGATCTTCCCGGCGCTTCTTCAGGAAGCGGGTGAGGTCCTTATACCATACCTGGTCAGAATTTTTAGAGCCTGTCTCACTATGGGGTACGTGTACTCCTTGTGGCGTCAGGCGAAGGTAGTATATATACCTAAACCCGGAAGGTCTTCATATACTAGACCTAAGGATTATAGACCCATCAGAATAACGTCTTTTCTTCTTAAGACCTTGGAAAGACTAGTGGATAGACATATGAGGGAGAAAGTGTTAAGAGACTGTCCCCTGCATCCTCATCAGTATGCATATCAACCAGGGAAGTCGGTTGAGACGGCACTACACCAGCTAGTTTCTAGGCTGGAGAGTGCCTTGGATCAGCAACAACTTGCTATGGTTGTATTCCTAGATATAGAAGGGGCCTTTAACTACACATCTTTGGGCTCCATAGAACTTAGTCTAGAGAGAAGAGGAGTGAGCAGGATGCTCATAAAATGGATTATGGCCTCGCTGCAGGGCCGTCAAGTTCTGTTTACCCTCAACGCAGTTATGTTGAGAGCCAATATAGACAGGGGGTGTCCACAGGGAGGAGTATTATCACCATCATTATGGTGTCTGGTAGTGGATGAACTACTTACCAGGTTAAATGTTGGAGGAATTAACGCCCAAGGCTATGCAGATGACATTAGCCTGATGGCGGTGGGAAATTTCCCCAGTACGGTTTCAGAGCTCGTACAGAGCTCCCTACGTAGGGTGGAAAGGTGGTGCCACGACACGGACTTGTCGGTTAATCCCGACAAGACGGAGCTCGTGGTATTTACCAGGAGGAAGAGGCTAGACGGACTGTCAGAGCCTTTCCTATTTGGGAAAAAATTAGTTAAGACAACCTCAGTGAATTACCTAGGGGTAATCCTTGAGGCAAGACTGAGCTGGAAGAAACACATAGACCATAAGGTGGATAAGGCTCGCAAGATTATGTGGGCCTGTCGCAGGGCCGTTGGAAAGACTTGGGACCTAGGACCTAAGGTGGTCCAGTGGCTCTATATTTCTATTGTACGGCCCACGATCACCTATGCATCTTTAGTCTGGTGGCCAGGCTCGGAGAGTAAAACTGTGACCACCAAGTTAAACAGTGTCCAAAGACTTGCGTGTCTAGGAATAACAGGGGCACTGGATACTACACCATTATGTGCAATGGAGGCCATCCTAGGTCTTCCCCCCTTACATTTATATGTTAAGGAAATAGCGGGAATGAGTGCCTACCGCCTTTGGTCACTCGGAGGATGGTCCTTCAAGAATCCGAATAGAGGTCATGCCTCTATTCTCACAAGGCTTCACCAGACCTGCCCTATGACAACGATGATTGGGGACCTGATGCAGCCTAGTTTTAATTTGAACTATAAATTCACAGTGGTGATACCCACAAGGGAGGAGTGGGCCGCGGATGCCGGGGCCCGTCTTAGGTCTGGGGGCTGTACATGGTACACAGATGGCTCGCGGACAGAGACGGGCACAGGCGCCGGGGTCTGGGGGCCTAAGACAAGGCTCTCCCTACCTATGGGTAAATACGCTACTGTTTTCCAGGCCGAAGTATACGCAATACTGGCCTGTGCTGTATATATATGGAAAATGCCTGGACACAGAAGATGTATCACTATTTGCAGCGATAGCCAGGCAGCGTTAAAAGCACTATGTGCAGTTAAAACAACATCAAAAATGGTATGGGAATGCCAAAGGATGTTAGATCAGCTGTGTGAATTTAGCACAGTTATCCTATTATGGGTCCCTGGGCACACAGGTATCAGTGGAAATGAAGAAGCTGACAAACTAGCGAAACAAGGCTCAAAAGGTCCTTTTATAGGACCAGAGCCCTTCCTGGGAGTGTCACTCCGAAGCGTGAAACTGGTAATATCCCAGTGGACAAACCAGTCTCACTTAGACATTTGGAAGAGGTTAACTATAGCAAGGCAGGCACGTGAACTTATCAAAGGGCCTAGCCAAAGTTATAAAAAGGTCCTGATAAATTTGAATAGGACCAGAATGCGAATGGTAGTTGGACTGTTGACAGGCCACAATACCTTACAGAGACACCTACACATCATGAAAATCAGTCAGGATCCGATGTGTAGAAGGTGCGGTTGGGAGGAGGAGACCTCCGCGCATGTGTTATGTCAGTGCGAGGCTCTTGCAAGCACTAGACATCGATACCTTGGCTCACATTTCGTGAGCCTGGAAGACATCAGGAATGCCAACATCCGGACACTGGTATCCTTTATAGGAGCACTAGGTCTGGACTAGGCAAACCCGTTTAAGGGACAAAAAGGGTCTTCACAGACCTACGTGTGGAGCCCTGCGAAGGCAGGGTTCACCCATTCTTTATCTATCTATCTATCTATCTATCTATCTATCTATCTATCTATCTATCTGGGTAGACGTATTGTATTTAAACTGTAGCATAAGGTTCATCGTCTTCGTTAACGATATTTAAAACTACAATGTAATTTAAATCCCACAGAAAAAATAAGTATACATATGCATCGCATATTTCATGTTAGATTTCCGTGCTTGACTATGTACAAAGCCCCGGAATGTGCGTCATGTTTAGCTTTGAGTCACGAGGTTTCGTCCGAACCAACCCTGTGTTCGGAATCGAAGGAGTCAACATACTCGATTCCAGGCTTCAGCTGTGCACATCCGTACGGTACTGTGCAGTGTTCATACTGACCATGAGTTTTCAACAGTATCAGTTTCAATCTGTTTCATGGACAGTAGAGCTGGGGACGGAGCGGAGCGGAGCGGAGCAGTTGTTGTGACGTCATCACCCGGTAGTACCGAGTGAACTACCGAGTAAATGTCCTGACGCGGGACGTTTAAACACGTTATAGGTATGCACTGCGAAGGTATTGCATCCCTCTATTAATACCCTTCTCTCACAACGTAACAACTGTAAATAACTGCATATATATTCACTATAATTGTTATATACGTAACTGCTAGGGAGTAGGAGGTAGTATGTGGAATAAATGTTAGTTACTCGTATAGTTAACTCATTCGAATAGTGAAACAAAGTATGGCGCATACCTACCGAAAGGGTTTGTATACAAGGGGATTGGAAGTTAACAGAAAAGTAATGTATTAACAACTATTTCGTAAGTTTGTGTGATACGGTACAGTGTTAATGAGAAGAATAACCTGAATATAAAGAATCTTATGAGAATATAATGATAAACACTGACATAATTTCATCTACAGGATGACAAAAGTAATTACGTAAATGAACGTTGACTGGAATGTCCTTCTTTGCAAATGTGATTACAAAACATATCTGACAACATAGTACTACACGTCCCAATGCCAAACAGCTATCAGTAGAATGCTTCTATAAATACAGTTATTATATTATATTATATTATATTATATTATATTATATTATATTATATTATATTATATTATATTATATTATATTATATTATATTATATTATATTATATTATATTATATTATATTATATTATATTATATTATATTATATTGGATGTGCCACCACCCGTCGCGTATGTGCGGCCACAAAATTTGCAATTTGCGTGTTTCCTATTGTCAGTGATGTCAAAAAACTGCCAGGCATCCGACGGTTTTCGTGGCCATTGTGGAACAACTTTCTGTAAATATTTCTTTAAATTCCTTTAAATGTTCTAAAAATATAACTACTATCTACGAATATGTTTAAATATCACACTAACACCACAAATATAATCTAACAGACTTTACATTATCTACAAAACATAACAAGCGTAGGAAATATATACGTACATTCGAAACAACACAGATTGAATACAGGTACTTTCGTACGTGTGTTGTGCGCTACACTGTGCTCAGGTCCTCCGCGAGTACTCGCAGTTGTAAGCGGAGGGGATCGGTTGTGCGCTCTACCGCTACAACCGGATTACTCATCGGTATTACTCGCTCCGTCCCCACCTCTAATGGACAGTTCTTTTTTCTTACATATTACTTTCTATATCTTGGAGGTATTTTACTAGGTAGGTTTCCTTTTTGGTGTACAGTACAAGTATAACAAGGCAGAATACAAAGAGTAAGTTAACTTTAAGTTCGTAAGTGTTCCTGTTTTATTAATGTTACGCGTCTGGATCTAGCGCGAGGATGGCGAATGTGAAGACAGTGACGTTTTTAAGATTATAGAGACTACTCGGGTACAGGTCAGCGGATGCATTTTACACTTTTTGTCGGTACAGGCCTAAGAGAGAATAGACCACTCGGCATTTGATAGACTGATCCATTCTTTTGAGGACAACGATCTGTTCCACGAAAGTAAATCTTCCCATGTCTGGAGGAGAACATCATACGTGATATGCTATACTTCAGCGGTGAGTAATTTCATATATTATATTCACTTCTCATGGTATTTTAACAGGCATATTATTACTTGCATTTGACGTTTAATTTCTGTTGCTATATACAGTGCTTGTTTCTGAGTCAGATGGTTTTGTATACATTTGTTTTCGTTATGCATGTTGCAACAACGTGGCTAAACCTTATACTATTATCATTATAATAATATAGATGTATTGCCATTAGACAACAGACAGTTGCAGTACGTAAATTACAGTATAAAAATATAAATACACCTGAACGGTATTAAACATAAGTTAGCACGGTATACAAAAAAAAAAGGTTATATATACAAAATGTTAAAAAAAGAAACCTAATCGTGACTCTCAGAGCTGTTTTCTATTGAATAGTAACCGTGGATCTGATCATAAATACCGATGTTACCTACCTATTAGGAAGGCGCTGTCTCTCATATTCGCCCCTTGACAATATTTTCTTCAAATTCAGACAGTCCGTAAAACTCTCTGATACGAGCCATTTTTAAGATATGTTGCGAAGTTACCTATAGGTGTATCCTTCCATTGGGTAGGTAGCTTATTGAATAATTTAGGCCCATTATACCTATAATTTTCTTGCGTCATTTTGAATCTAACGTACGATAAGTCTAAACCATTCATTTTCCGTGTATCGTATGAGTGTACATTTATAAGAGATGCCAGATTATCGAGATTTCCTTTAATATTCAGTATGCAATGCAATGTGCATAATGACGGGAGGGGCATAATTGCAAGTTCTTGAAACATATAGTAGGCCTCCGTGATTCCCTATTGGCCTTACAGTTCATGCACCTTATTGCCTTCTTTTGCCACTTAAACACATCTTGTGCTCCTGCCGAATTTCCCCATGATATGGTACTACATGGTAACGAAAGCAGGGCATAGTATGCACACATCATACTACTACTACTACTGAAAACCGTAAAAGTAGCTAATGGGACGTAAAGCAAATAACATTATTTACTACTCTTTGTCTACAAGTAAAACATATCCCTCTGTCTAGACAGTCTTATATAACTTTCGTGTGTAAATATACCAGGTTAATTTAGAATCCAAATGTAATCCAATAATTTGATAGAACTTCGATTTACTCAATCATTAAATAAAACTTGTGACTGGTAACAGGTTTTATTTCATTGTCACGGACAAGGCAAGCATAAAACATGGTTTTGTTTAAGATTATGTTCATTCTCACCTAAAGCCGATGTATTGAAGTGAAAATAAATGCCTTTTGATTTATAATTATTTATGAATAGAGGAGCATCAGAACAAAAATCGAAAAATCCAGAAGAAGCATTTATTAGTGAATATAATAAACACCCTGAGTTGTGGTTACTCAAGTTATAAAGAAAAATACTCTACTGTACAGGAAACTTTATTCCAAGAGTTAAATCAACCGTGAATTAACCATTTTAATTATCCAGGTATTAAATTTAAGAAATGGAGATTTTGGTTTTGATCAGACTGCCTGGAGTTATCGGATTTTCATCAGTCCACAGCGGATATATTTAGTTAAATAGCTCATACGCGAGCATTTCTTCTCGAGAATACCATTTCGTTTATTTCAAACCAATGCAGTTTTAGTACATAAAAGTTGAAATTTAAAATGACAATCACACTGGTCATCTTCTTCATTGTTTTTATTGTCCTAAAGCAGGCTCCTGTACCAGAAAAAATATCATTCGTCCAGTCCTTTCCAAATTTATTGACCACCAAACCCAATACGTTTGATTTATTTTGAGCCATTGGACTATTTAATGTCTTCATAGATTGTGTATGTTGGCAAATGTTCAGTTAATGCAGCAATTTTTCAGCGCAGACATCTAAGCGCAATTGCACTGTCCTTTGTTTCTTTCTCGCCGACTACTCGCGGTGGAAGGGTGGTGCACAAGGCTGCCAACCCTTTACCTTAAGAACTAGTGGGGAGATAGTGGGTTCGAACCCCACTGTCGGCAGCCCTGAAGATGCTTTTCCGTGGTTTCCCATTTTCACACCAGGCAAATGCTGGGGCTGTACCTTAAGGCCACGGCAGCTTCCTTCGCATTCCAAGGCCTTTCCTGTGCCATCGTCGCCATAAGACCTATCTGTGTCGGTGCGACGTCAAGCAAATAGTAAAAAAAGAAACTAGTGGTACATTGTTAGGTGCGGTGGCGCTACTTTTGAACTTACGAACTAGCGGATTGGTTTGGACTGCGATCAAGCAAAGGGGGCCTGGGGGCGTAAGCCCCTAGGTTTGGACCGCGAAACGGCTATTAGGCCTCTAGCATTCCGTACGATAGCAATGTATTCTGTGTTGGACAGTGGCGAAAAGCTTGTAACAAAGCCTTTGGTCTGGATTGGTTAGGTCCGGCTAGTGACAAAACCATTGGGCTGGATTCCTTAAGTCTGATTAGTGACTAGACCATTGGTCTGTGATCAAGCGAAGGGGGTTCAATGTTGGATTGTGTCTAAAAGGTGACACTGACATAGCCGTTCGTTACATGCAGCTAGTGACAAAAGAAAAATTTGTTCTGTATCGTACATTGTTTCGTTGCAGATTGCATTTAGGTGTGTTTTTTTTGTAGGTAGAAATTCAGTATGTGCAGCATACGTTTTATACCATTATAATGGATTTGAAATAGTACAAATCTTATGTAGAATACCTTGTAGAGGAGAGATGAGGTCACTGCGGCAACCAGCCCCCAGAATTACATTTTATTTTATAACCTAATTTAATTTAGCACCCGCTATTATTCATTGCCTAAGCACGGTTTAGCATTTCCATTCGCTGAGATACAATAGGATATGACGTCTTTTCCACCAGTCAAGTTGCCAACCCACGCACAATAAGGTGAAAATCCAGTGACTAAACCACTCGGGTGGTCCAAGGAATGTGCACCATTCTACGCCAACACCATCGATGCGCTTCCTGTCAGTAGACAGCACTGCCTTAAGTCTCACACGGAGAACACAAGGATTTCAACTAAACGTACCTTAGTACTGCTTGTCATTGGCCCTGTTCAATAATAGTGAATTATTGAGCAGTGACAAAATATAAAGTACATTTTTATACCTGGCATGAGTGCATTAGAAAGATACCGAACTAATCAATGACATGACTAGAAGCAGTTAACTGTAGATGAAGTAATTCGTGAGGAACATTAGAACTGAAATTGAATTAAATTAGGAAGCGTGCACTATACTTAACACAGAATTCTGAATGAAAATGATGTCAATGTTTAAAACCTTCCATTCATTAGAAGTTTGTGGAACAAAAAAGGTTCATTTCCCTTTCCTTTTTTACTCTCTCAGAATTAACCAACTAGTTTTGTGCCATAATCTAATGGAAGCCTTCATCCATACCTGTGTACTTCATACTTTTACGGGAAGTCAGATGAGGAAGCCGTTCGAAATGAGAAATCGAGATGCCAAATGGGACTTATCATATCTAATAATTTCGTGCGGCTATTACCAGGCTGGTGCAGCCTTTGTAAGGCAGACCCTCCGGTGAGGATAAGCGGTATCTGCCGTGTACAGTAACCTGCGTGTTAGCGTGGTGGAGGATAGTGTTGTGCGGAGTGCGTGAATCGCAGGAATGTTGGTGTCGGTCCCCGTGCCAAGGGAATTCATCGCTGAAGATTGAAATCCATCGATCAGGTCGGGGGGTATCGAACCCGCGGCCCTGAGGACCGAAAACCATGACACTGACCATACAGCCATGGAATCGGACATCATATCTGATGTGAAATTATATCTCTACAAAATGTTAGCTGCTGAGCTCAAGAAGGGCAGCCGTAAGAAGTTCTCCTTCCCGTGGATTTGACCCAGTTCTAAGGCGGGATGCCCTTCCTGACGCAATCATATGGCGATGGCTGTACTATCTGCGCACTTTTTAGCGATAGATTTGTGTACGGGATTGAGGAGTAAGGAGGGAGCGCTTCCGGTTCCGTTAGTACTGCCAACTGAATGGAAATGAAATCTGAATTGAATCGAGAATATGATCGATCGATATGAATTTTCTAAACCTTTGTTATTTTAAGCCAACAACTGTGTCACACACACATTATATAACATTATATAACATTTCTCGATGCGAATCTTATTCCTAGAGTGAAGTCTATAGTTTGGCTTTGCTGTGTAAATAACAACAGTACTAGTACGTAAAGAGTACGCCAGACGTCGCACAGCGATGCATAAACGATTCATAGTTTGTGTTTCAAAGATTGCCAGTACGAATCTTGAAGATTGCCGAGGTCGACCACTTCAGCACTAGGGTGTAAATCTATCGCTAAAAATTGCGCAGATAGTATCCGTTACTGCGTGTTCCTCTGGTGGTTTGTGTGCTGGGTGTAGATGAAGAGAAGTATTAAGACAATCACAAATACAAGTAGCTGAGCGAGAGAAATTAACTAAACGCAGTTAAAATCCTCGACCCGGTCGGGAATCGAATCCAGAGCCCCTGAACCGAAGGCCAGTACGCTGACCACTTAAATAAGAATAAGAGTTATTATTATTATTATTATTATTATTATTATTATTATTATTATTAGGGTTCGGAGGTTTGACGACCTTAAGAAAGGTAAAAATGACTTAAGAATTTTAGGGGTAGGTAGCAGTAGAGTATTACAAACATTAGACGTGTCAAAAAGTGATAAGCGATAATACAACATACACATTTAATCAAGTAAACTGGCAGAGATACAGTAGGTAAATTAACACTGTATACATTCATTCAGTATCATAGCCATGAGGCGCAGTTCTTATTCTGTTTTCCTAAAAATTAAGCAAGAAGCTGCTTTACGTCGCACACACACAGGTAGGTCTTATGGTGAAAATAGGATAGGAAAAGGTCAGGAGTGAGAAGGAAGCGGCCGTGGCCTTTTCCTGATGTGGAAATGAGAAACCACGCAAAAAACCATCTTCAGGGCTGCCTACAGTGGGGTTCGAATCCACTATCTCCAGAATGCCAAAAATGAATTATTTTTGTTACTGTCGGCGTACGGTCGTATAGCTTCTCTTTCTCGGAATTATGTCTTTTAAACCTGCTACCTGTTTTGGGAAAAGAAAGAAAACTTAAACTACTACAGTATTTTGAAATCCTGTGTTTGAAAATCGACGCAGATAACGTGTACCTTGTTAAAACGGAGACTCAATTTAAACACAAATGCTCAAAATATAACCAAATATGACCTTATATCACTAAAATCAGCAAAATATGACCAAATATGACCTTATATCACTAAAATCAGCAAAATATGGCCGAATATGACCTTATATCACTAAAATCAGCAAAATATGACCAAAGCAATAAAAATGTCCGAAATATGCATTTAAATGCAACATAAAATTGCTTTAAACGGGGTCAGAGACTCGTTCAGTTATTTTTCAGATTTCGGGTAAAATGACCTCGGGAATGAAATGACTTCCTGAACATCCGAACCTTAATGATGATGATGATGATGATGATGAATACAGACTGGCTGCATGGTCGAGTACGACTGAAAGCAAAAAATTGAAATAAAATAAGCCCACTACAGCTGAGGTTCCTTCTACTGGTGGTATGTCCGACTCATTGGCTGAATGTTCAGCGTACTGGCCTTCGGTTCAGAGGGTCCAGGGTTCGAATCTCGGCCGGGTCGGGGAATTTAACCATCATTGTTTCATTCAAGTGGCCCGGGGGCTAGGTGTTTGTGCTGTCCCCAACAACCCTGCAACTGACACACCACACACAACACTATCCTCCACCACATTAACACGCAGTTACCTACGCATGGCAGATGCCGCCCACCGTCATCGGAGGGTCTGCCTTACAAGGGCTGCACTCGACTAGAAATAGTCACATGAAATTTGTTTCTGAATGAGCAAGATATTGCGCGTGATATGAATAAATGAACATGAACTTAATTTCAATGGAAATTATTTTTATTATTACTATTAGCAGCTGAGGAGGAGTAACTGTACGTCTTAGCTCGTTGGATTGCCCCGAGCAACAGTGTGTGTGGTGCCTGAGCAGAGGTACTGGGCTAAAAGGTCAGCATACCAGTCTTCCTTTCAGACGGTCCTGGTTTTGATTCCCGGTCGGCTCGGGGATTCTAGCCGCGCCTGGATAAGTCATCTGGCTTGGAGGCTGGATATTTATGTTAGTCCTAAATGTACAAGGTCATATCAACTCCATAATATCAGTTCAAAAATATTTTTAAAACTTGCAAATAGTAGCACATCTCTATATATAAGTAACTTGTACCGACTGACTGACTGACTGACTCATCATCGCAGAGCCAAAACTACTGGTCATAAATAAATGAAATTTTATGGATATATTCATATTACAATGTAGATGCTCAATAAGAGAGGATTTTTAGATATTCCGTCGCTAAGGGGGTAAAAAGGGGGTGAATTTTTAAAATGAGTGTATCTATATCTCGAAAACCGTTTAAAGACATGAAAATTGGTATTTGAAATCTCCTTTAAAAATAATTTTAATCTCTTTTAAAAATAAAGTAACACATACCTTCTTGCTTTCGGAAAAATCACTTTGTGTGGGGGAGGGGTAAGAAGGACTGAAAGAGGGGTTGAGTTATTTTTATTAGGATTCTAGTATCTCAAAATCTGAAGATATTACAGACGAAAAAATTGGTATTTGTTATCTCCTTTAAAAATAATGAAACACTTATTGTTGTTTTCGTAAAATCCACTTAAAGGGGGTGTAAAAAGTACTGAAAAGGGGTTGAATTCTCTTAATGAGGAAACTTATATCTCAAAAACTAAAGATGTTACAGACATGAAAATTTGTATTTGGAATCTTCTTTAAAAATAAACACGCATTCTTTTGTTTTCGGAAAATCCAATTGATGGTGGGTAAATGAATTGAAAAATGAGTTTAATTCTTTGTATGAGGATACTTACATCACAAAAACGAAGGATGTTACGGACGTGAAAACTGGTATTTGGAATCTCCTTTAAAAATAAACACGCATTTTTGGGTGGGGGAGGGAATCAACTTAAGGGGGTGTAAAAGGAGTTGAATTATTTTTATGAGGATACAAACAAGAAATCGACTTCAAACAATACACACCTAAGGGGTTCTGACTGGGGAATGAGGAATGATGACAAAAATATACATTTATATGAAACCGTTTGAATTACGAAATTAAAATGTCAGATGATATCCTAGTTGTTAAATAACAGAAGGTTTGAAACAAATTTAAACCCCTCAGAGAGTTAAATGGGGGTTAAGATCCGAAAACAAATATATTAATTCCTTCCTCCGAAATGGTACGAAGACAAAATTCCAAATAGTTGTAAATATTTGAAATTCTAGGTGTGAAATAGGAAATATTTTTAAACGTTCCACCGCTAAAGTGTCAAACGAGGTTAACTCCGTAAACTAAATTATTCATCCCTCCAAAACCGTTTGGCGTACTAAGTTGTAAATTTACGAGAAGGGTCTTCTTTTATGTCCTAGGTGAAAAATGCCGTATACTTCAAAACATCATCGCTATAAGACCTATCTGTGCCGGTGCGACGTAAGGCAACTAGCAAAACATCTTGTCCTGACTGACTGACTGATTCATCATCGCCGAGTCAAAACTACTGGACATAAAGAAATAAAAGCTTGGGGATACATTTATATTAGAGTGTAGGTGCTCACTAAGGGAGGATTTTTGGATATTCCGTCGCTAAGCGGGGTGAAAAGGGCAGTGAATTATTTATGAGCATTTCTATATCTCAAAGACTGAGAAGTTTAAAGATGTAAAAATTGGGATGAGGGGAGGAACCGCAGGAAAGAACGCGCGAATGCGAGGGATGACATTCTTGCACAACCATCTGCTGCAACTACTAGTGTGTGCTGTCACTGCAATAAAGTCTGTGCATCCAGAATCGGACTGTTCAGCCATCTGAGACGACACAATTAATATGTCCAAATGACATTGTATTTATATACTACATATTCGTTGACGAATAAATGCCTATTATGATGATGATGATGATAACAATACACTATTTTTTGTTTTGGAAAAATCCTCTTAACGGGGGTGAAAAAAGGTGAAAAAGGGGTTGAATACCTTTACTGAGGATACTTATATCTTAAAAACTGAAGATGTTGCAGACATGAACACTGGTATTTGGAATCTCCTTCAAAAGTAAAGTTGGGGCCGATGACCTCTATGTTAGGCCCCTTTAAACAACAAGCATTATCATCATCATCATCATCATCAAAAGTAAAGAAACACCTATTTTTTGTTTTTGGATAATCCACTTAATGGGGGGTGAACAGGAGTGACAAAAATGGTTTAATTTTAAATGACTGTCTGCAGTATATCTCGTAAACTTAAATCGTTACAGACGTGAAAATTGGAATTTGGAATATCCTGTCAAAGTAAAGAAACATAGATTATTTATTTTCGGAAAATGTACTTATGGGGAATTGACAAGGGGTGAATTTTTAAAATCAGAATATGTACAGAACATCTCATAAACTTAACATATTACAGACGTGAACATTGGTATTTTTAATCTCTTTTAAAAATAAACATTTATTTTTTTGTTTCCGGAGAAATTTAGGTGTCGGAGTAAAATAGACTGGAAGGGGGGTTGAAATCTTTGTATTACGATAGTGATATCTGAAAAACTGAATACGTTACAGAGGTGAAAATTGATATTTGGAGTCTCCTCGAAAAATAAAGAAACAAGTATTTCTTTGTTTTCGGAAAATCCGCTTGAGGGGGGTTGGTGAAAGAATTGGAAAAATAGTTGAATTATTTGATGAGGATACGTATAGCTAAAAAAACCTAAGATGTTACAGATGTGAAAAATGGTATTTGAAATCTCCTTTAAAAATAAAGGAACACGTATTTTTTGCTTTCGGAAAATCCGCTTAAGCGGTTGAAAAGAATTCTAAAAGCTGGTGAATTTTTAAAATGAGCACCGGTGTATCTACAGCATATGTCAAAACCTTAACATGTTACTGACGTGAAAATTGGTATTTGAAACCTCCTTTAAAAATACAGAAACATATATATTATGTTTTCGGTAAAACCAGTTAGGTGGGGGTGGAGAAAGCACTGATAAAGGGGTTGAATTGCTTTTATGGGGATACTTATCTCAAAATCTGGAGATGATACAGACGTAGAAATTCGTATTCGGAATCTCCTTAAAAATTAAAGAAACGTGTATTTTTTGTTTATGAAATGTCCAGTTAATGGGGGTGATTTTTAAAAAAATTACTGTGTCTATAGTATATCTCAGAAACGTAAATTGTTACAGATGTGAATAGGTGCTTGGAATCTCCTGTAAAAGTAATGGAACGTAGATAATTCATTTTCGGAAAATCCACTTGAGGGGAACTGTAAAAGAGGGTGAATTTCTAAAACGAGAATATCTACAAAACATCTCATAAACTTAACATGTTACAAACATGAAAATTGGTATTTTTAGTGTTTTAAAAATAAAGAAATGTGTATTTCTTTGGTTTTCGGAAAACTACTTCACGGGGGTAAAAAGGACTGAAAAGGGGGTTGAATTTTTTTATTAGGATAGTGATAACTCAAAACTGAAGATGTTACAGAGGTGAAAATTGGTATTTGGAGTTTCCTTTCAAAAATACGTATTTGTTTTCAGAAAATTCACTTAAGTGGGTGTGAAAGAATTGAAAATTAGTTTAATTCTTAGCATGACGATACTTATATCTCAGAAACTAAAGATGACCGGGTGAGTTGGCCGTGCGGTTATGGGCGCGCGGCTGTGTGCTTGCATCTGGGGTATAGTGGGTTCGAATCCCACTGTCGGCAGCCCTGAAGATGTTTTCCGTGGTTTCCCATTTTCACACCAGGCAAATGCTGGGGCTGTACCCTAAGACCTCGGTCGCTTCCTTCCAACTCCTAGGCCTTTCCTATCCCATCGTCGCTATAAGACCTGTGTCGGTGCGACGTAAAGCCACGAGCAAAAAAACAACTAAAGATGTTGCAGACGTGAAAACTGGTATCTGGAATCTCCTTTTAAAATATAGAAACGTGTACTTTTTGTTTTCATTAAATTGACTTAGGGGGGTGGGGTTGAAAATAAGGAAGAAAGGAAGGAAGGAGTTGAATTCTGTTAATGAGGATACTTATATTATATCTCAGAAACGGAAGATGTTACAGGCGTGAAAGTTGGTCTTTTGAATCTCCTTTTATAAATGAAGAAACGCGTATTTATTGTTTTCGGAAAGTTCATTTAAGGGGGGGGGGAGAGTTGGAAAAAGAAGTGAAGAAGTTCAATTATTTCTAATGATGAAACTTATATCTCAAAAACTGAAAATGTTACAGACATGAAAACTGGTATTTGGAATCTCCTTTAAAAATAAAGAAACGCGTTTCTATTTTTTTAACCCACGTAAGGGGGTTAAAGAATTGAAAAAGCGGGTGAATTTTTTAAATGAGTACCGTTTTATCTAGAGGTTGTGTCAAAAGTTAACATGTTAAAGACGTGAAGCCTGGCATTTGCAAATTCCTTAAAAAAAATACAGGAACATCTATTTTTTGTTTTTGGAAAAGGCACTTAACGGGAGTGAAAAGAAGTAAAAAATATGAGTTGAATTATTTTTATGAGGATACTTATATCTCAAAAACTGAGGTACAGACGTGACAATTGGTATTTTCAATCCCCTTTAAAAGTAATTAAACACGCATTTTTAGGAAAAACCAACTTGGGCGGGGGCAAAGAGTTGTATTGTTTTATGGGGGTACATACATCTCAAAAGTGAAGACATTAGTCATGATAATCGGGCTCTGGAAGCTCCTTTATAAATAAAGAAATACTAGTTTTTTCAGTTTTTGGAAAATTCACTTAAGGAGGGGGATGAAAGAAAGTGAAAAATTTAATTATTTTTATGGTGATACTTGTATCTTAAGAACGGAAGCTGTTACAGACGAGGAAATAGATATTTGGAATCTTTCAAAAATAAACATTTTTTCGATTTGAGAGAAGACTGTTTCTTACATGTACAATTCTATGTTGCATGGTCATCTTAACCCTCAAAGGCAATACCACAAACGTGGTTTGCAAAGAGTTTCTGGGGTAAGTGAAACTCAGTTTTTTTTGCTAGTTGCTTTACGTCGCACCGACACAGATAGGTCTTATGGCGACGATGGGATAGGAAAGGCCTAGGAGTTGGAAGGAAGCGGCCGTGGCCTTAATTAAGGTACAGCCCCAGCATTTGCCTTGTGTGAAAATGGGAAACCACGGAAAACCATCTTCAGGGCTGCCGACAGTGGGGCTCGAACCCACGATCTCCCGGATGCAAGCTCACAGCCGCACGCCTCTACGCGCACGGCCAACTCGCCCGGTAACTCAGTTTTTCAGTGAGTCGTTATACCTTAGCGATTTTCAGATAATGTCTTAGTACAATACCGGGGAACGATTACTTTTAACAAATTACGAAATCCACGCGAGCGAAGCCGCGGGTAACTGCTAGTATTATATAAAACTAGCTGATATACCCGTGCTTCACTACGGGATTCTCAGAAAGACTGACTTGGTGGTTTTCCTAACTGAATTCAACATAGGTCATTAAAAAAACCTCAGTAGGAATGTAGCGATTGAAAGCAATGTTATCATATAAAATACTCGATCAAATGAAAAACCGCACACTTTCTCACTTTCAACGAACAGTACTACGGTGCCGATCTAACATTCCAAAGTTCCAGAGCTGGAATAATCAGGTCGCAGACTGGCATGAACACTCCTCTGTCATTCTTCCGTTAAATATACACACTACTCATTCCAATCAGTGCCTCAGAGTAGGGAGTGAATAGCTCGAATACTATGATGAACCAGTGTGTTACGTACCAGTAATATCAGAAAATCTATGAACCAGGGGAATGGCATGATAAAGAAGAAAGTTATCTAACTCCCCAGCTACTTCCCGCCAATATACAAGCAGTCTGTTACACTCGGTACGACCAGGCGAGTTGGCAGTGTGGTTAGGGACGCGCAGCTGTGAGCTTGCATCCGGGAGATAGTGGATTCGAATCCCACTGCCGGCATCCCTGAAGATGGTATTCCGTGGTTTCCCATTTTCACACCAGTCGCACCAGGCTGTACCTTAATTAAAGCCAAGGCCGCTTCCTTCACACCCCTATTCCTTTCCTATCCCATCGTCGCCATAAGACCTACCTGTGTCGGTGCGACGTAAAGCAAATTTGAAAACCTCGGTACGCTGCAGTAATTATATCTATCAGGAATGAGTGGAAACAGAAGACAAAAAGCACATCACATCAAACAATGGTCAATGTAATGTTATTGTTGATAAAGTTTGAGCTTTCTATATTGCAGGCCTTCAACTCTGTGATATTAGGGCGTCTTACAAAATTATTTATATCGTAGACTGTAGTTCCTTATTCTCAGACTTTATATACCGATTTTCACCAAATTCTGTTTACCCATTTTCTCGTGACTCGGCGCTGATATGGACTTAGTAACAAAAATCCAAATTCATGAATATCTCTGTGATTATATGCGGTACGGTAACAATGTATAAGACATAAGTGATAGGATAATAACTTCTTACATAACTACTACTAACTTACGACATAACTCAAGTTATGTTAGTTATGTAGTATTTATCCATACGACCACTAATAACATAAATAACTTATTTGAGAATTACATTTCAGGCCTTCCCCTAAACTACCATTTCACTCAGTGTGAATGAAATTATTGACGGTCTAGATTATAGCGACATATTCCCCGACTTTGCATACCAATTTTCGTGAAGATACGGCCACTAATATAATAAATATTTGAGAATTAATCTTTAGGCCTTCCCCTAAACTACCATTTTTCTCAGCATGAAAATACAATTATGTATAGCCTATATTGTAGCGACTTATTTACCCTCTTTGTCTACCGATTTCCATTAAGATACGACCACTAATAACATAAATCTTTGAAAATTAAATTTCAGGCATTCCCCTAAACTGCCATTTCACTCAGCGTGAATACAATTATTTATGGCCTAGATTATATCGACTTATTATCCCGACTTTGCATACCGATTTTCATTAAGACACGACCACTAATACAATAAATATTTGAGAATTAAATTTCAGGCCTTCCCCTAAACTACCATTTCACTCAGCGTAAATAAAATAATTTGTAGCCTAGATTGGAGTGGTTCATCACCCGACTTTACATACCGATTTTCAATTCTCTTCAGCCGTTTTCTCGTGACGCGTGTACAGACAGACAGACAGACAGACAGACAGACAGTACGGAAAAGTCAAAAATGCATTTCGTTGTTACTGTGGACATGACCGATACAGAAATACCATTCTTTTCAAATTCTGAGCAATGTACAGACAAAACTCTTATTTTATATATATAGATGACTTGCATTAACAAATAGTATCGCAAATAATACAACTAGAGGCTGGCTGCATGGTGGAACACGGCCTAAAGCAAACAATTGAAATAAAATAAAATCACTGCAGCAGAGGTTCCTTGCAGTGGTGGTGTCTCTGTTTCTGAATGAGCGAGGCATTGGGCAAGATGTGAATAAAGATATTCTCAGCCTGTTTCTAGTCATTCGACCGGGTGAGGCGAGGATAGGAGTTGTGCCGACTACCGAAGCCTGTCTCACTCCTCTGGGGCAATGATTAATGACTGCCACGAACCTGCTACGTAGGCGTAGCAGTGGGAGAGGTGATACTCCCGCGTGGCGCGTCCCAGGTGGCGGATAGGGGGGTCCTAACCGGCTTGCCGACGGACTTGAGGGAAATAAAATACCTCTCGCGGACCAAACACACTACCCCCTGTGGGTGGGGGAGGCAGACGAATAATACACCCACGGTATCCCCTGCCTGTCGTGAGGGGCGACCAAGGGATGATTGTATTAGATCTATGAAACTACTTGTGATCAGTACCACCACGCTGAGAACACCAAGGGTCGCTTTTACTTGCGCGTGGTACCACTATATTAGGTACGAAATAGGTTTGTGATTAGTAGCACACAGGAGCACCGTGCGGTCGGCTTTTGCAGTACCTGTGATTAGTACCACCATATGAGCAGGACATGGGATGATAGCTACCATGGTTCTGCCTTGCCTATGATTAGTACCCACTATATGAGGAACACCACGGGATAGCGGAAGGTCCCTGTGGTTAATACTCTTATGTGATGAACACCATAGGGTTGCGTTGCCTGTAAATGGCGCCGCAATATGAGAATGTATATGTATTATATGTCGAATTTCATAACCTGTGAGTAGTACCATAATGTGTGGAATACCGCGAGTCTCTGCTACTTTTGATTAGTACCGCAACATGACAAATACCATGGTTCTACTTTCCTAGCGATAAGTACCGTTATGAGGGGCCGATAACTTGGATTTTGGACCCCCTTTAGACTGCAAGCATCCTCGATTCAGTATTATGCTCTAGCAGCAGTCCCTTGGTCAGTAATCCTATTGTTTTTCCGTCAGTTTCTATGAATGTAAGGTATTGTGGGTGGCATCCACTGATTGTTTTAAATTCATATCCATCCATTCATTCTTCGTCCTCATGTTTTGAATTCTGGTCAGTGGAGAATTTTGGGCTTTTAATTTGTCATTCCATTTCGTCTCATTTCGTACCATTAGGGGCCGATGACCTCGATGTTAGACCCCTTTAAACAACAAGCATCATCATCATCATCATCATCACGATTAATGACTGAAAGATGAAATGAAATTATATTGGAGAGTGTTGCTGGAATGAAAGATGACAGGGAAAACTGGATTACGCGGAGAAAAACCTGTCCCGCCTCCGCTTCTCACATGGAGTGACCCCTGCCGCCCGAGCCACGGAGGGTCCTATTAATTATTTTATTAGAGTATCCGTGTCGGTGCGACGTAAAGCAACTTTTAAAAAAATTCTTGTTCTTTCACAAACGTATCTAGATCTTCATTTAAATCAAATATTGAACTGATGCAGAGATTACAGTACCTTCAGATATCTAGGTCTTCTTAGATATCCTCAGCTGTACTAGTCATCCGGATGGAGCGCATTATGTAGCTTGGTGATTCTGTGGTATATACGGTAGAGGACATCAAATCCTTGTATTTAGCGTTTTTTTTTTTTTTTTTTTTTTTACAAGTTGCTTTACGTCCCACAGACACAGATAGGTCTTTTAACGACGATGTGATAGGAAGGAGCAAGGAGTGTGAAGGAAGCGTCCATGGCCTTAATTAAGGTACAGCCCCAGCATTTGCCTGGTGTGAAAGTGGGAAGCCACGGAAAACCATCTTCAGGGCTGCCGACAGTGGGATTCGAACCCACTATATACCGATTACTGGATACTGGCCACACTTAAGCGACTACAGCTATCGAGCTCGGTAATTTTTTATTCTTCTAGGACGAGAATATTTCACAGAATATGTGCAAGTTACGTGACTTCTTGAAACATCATGAAGTCTTTTCTTTGAATAAATGCCACTGCATTCTTGCTAACTTATCAGTTCCAAGAAAGGAAGTATTTTGTGCATTATAGTCGCCAGTTTTATACAGAACACAGAATACTATAGCTTTTCGTGGAATTTACACTAGCTCACATTAGCTGCCACTGATTGCACGCTGCACTCACATCCAGCATCTTGCTGTTTTACAGGATCCAACTCTTTTGTTTTATCACTGATATTCTCTAATCCCGAATTTCTAGACACTTAAGCCGTTTCTATTTTCCACTTATCGCCATTTCTAACTTTTTCTTCACAACAACTCACTATTATATCTCTTTCCGTCCGTCATGCTGTACACGACTGACACGCGTTTGAGAACAGGAGCAGCTATTGGCCAGCTTGTGTAGCCGACAGACAACGTACATCATGAATGCTTCTATCTGCTTGACATAGCTCACTGTCTCGCAGTATGAACATGAAATAAACAATTCGCATAAAGGAATTTCTTTAAAATAGGAGAGAAGCAGCCTACGTTTGTTTTAATATTACGTACACTGAAGGATGAATGTACACCCTACACGAGGGTTTAAAATAAATTTACCAAATTCTCGGCATAGCTCACTCGCTCACTCACTCAATTGAAGGAACTTACTAGGAAGTTGCATCCAGCGAAGAAGTCAGCTAAGGATACCATGATGGCAAGCACAATTGGCAGTCATACATAGTTTAGTGAAAAACGGAAGGGTATGTGTAGTACTTTAAGATAGAAACAGGTTCCATTAATGAGCAAATGGAGTGTATATGTGAGGATTTACACAAGGCAGGAGTATTCAGTCAGCAGTATGTAAAGATAGTTGTTAAAAGAATAATGTCCAGGTAAAGAAAGTGACTAATTCTAACGAAGTATTGAAATATTTACCTACGATAACAGACATTTACGATAATACACGAAAGTTGAATACTGGACAAGCAACTGGAATTTAGAAGATTTCTGGGCATATACTAAAGGCAATTGGTTGGGATATAGTAACATATCTGAAGTACTTGTTTGATTACTGTTTGTATGAATGAGCTATGCCAAATGAATGGATAGTAGCCCCTATGTATAAAGGAAAGTGTCATAAACATAAAGCCGATAATTACAGGCCAGTCAGTTTGACATGTGTTGCATGTAAGTTTTCGGAAAACATTATTTCTGATTATATTAGACGTGTGTGAAAATACTACCTGGTTTGATAAAGGCAGTTCGGGTTTAGGAAACATAACATTATTCCAGTGAATCTCAACTTGTAGGATTCCAGCAAGATATAGCAGATATTTTAGATTCAGGAGGTCAAATGGACTGTATCGCGATTGACCTATCTAAGGTGTTTGGTAGGGCAGATCATGAGAAACTACTGACAAGAATGAGTAAGTGCAATTGACTAGACAAAAGAGTGATCGAATGGGTGGCTATATTTCTAGAAAATAGAAATCAGAGAATTAGAGTAGGTAAAACATATCTGATCCTGCAATTATTAAAAGGGAAATAGCTCAAGGCAGTATTATTGAACCTTTGTTGTCTTATGCCCGCCCATTGGGATCTAGTTTTATGCAACCCGTCGCGTTTACTACAGTTGTGAAATACATCAGTCCCTTTGCCTAAACCGGGATCGAGATGTGCGGTTACGGGGCTAGAAGACAGCAGGAATCGTAGAGGCTTAAGTTAATACATTATGAGTACCTGGAATAAACCACTAAGACGAGCACAAATACGGAGAAAATGGACATTACAACAGGAGGTGCACACACAGACCAGAAACATACATTGTGCAGACTGGAAAATGCATGCTGTATTTCAAGCTTCGCAACAGCTCGCTTGGCAGGGGCGCGATCGGAGATGTGATAGTAGACAGTGCTCGAGATCTTGAATGTTCGAATCCCTCGCAAGTATATTTACCGCCAATTGCCTGGGATGTGGCAAGGTTGTGCACTGAATAGTTTAGTATCATGGCATAGGATATGGAGTTGGTTCGACGAGAATGAGGAAGTGATGATCCATGGCTAGGAAACACCCACTTCGCTACGCCGTACGTGTTCCAAGCTTCGTGGATCACAGGTAACACAAAGTGTGCGCCATTGGAACGATAACAACATGCGGTAGTGGGTGGGTAGGTAGGTAGGTAGGTAGGTAGGTAGGTAGGTCCGCGAACTCCCCTCCTCATAGTCAAGTTTCAACACGACACAGATTTTATTCACTGTAGTCTATGTGGATGTGTTGCTCATTAATCGTTTAATTAAAAGCTAGACAGAATGCCATCCGGGAAGGTGACAACCGACAGGCATGATACACTGACTGACAGAGCAAATGCAACACCAAGAAGGAGTGGTTCGAAAGGGATGAAAGTTGGGGAAAAAACAGAGACGGCACGGACGACTAATTGATGTTTATTTCAAACCGATATGCAGGTTACACAATGCGCACGGCATCGACTCAGTAGGATGTAGGACCACCGCGAGCGGCGATGCACGCAGAAACACGTCGAGGTACAGAGTCAATAAGAGTGCGGATGGTGTCCTGAGGGATGGTTCTCTATTCTCTGTCAACCATTTGCCACAGTTGGTCGTCCGTACGAGGCTGGGGCAGAGTTTGCAAACGGCGTCCAATGAGATCCCACACGTGTTCGATTGGTGAGAGATCCGGAGAGTACGCTGGCCACGGAAGCATATGTACACCTCGTAGAGCCTGTTGCGAGATGCGAGCAGTGTGTGGGCGGGCATTATCCTGCTGAAACAGAGCATTGGGCAGCCCCTGAAGGTACGGGAGTGCCACCGGCCGCAGCACATGCTGCACGTAGCGGTGGGCATTTAACGTGCCTTGAATACGCACTAGAGGTGACGTGGAATCATACGCAATAGCGCCCCAAATCATGATGCCGCGTTGTCTAGCGGTAGGACGCTCCACAGTTACTGCCGGATTTGACCTTTCTCCACGCCGACGCCACACTCGTCTGCGGTGACTATCACTGACAGAACAGAAGCGTGACTCATCGGAGAACACGACGTTCCGCCATTCCCTTATCCAAGTCGCTCTAGCCCGGCACCATGCCAGGCGTGCACGTCTATGCTGTGGAGTCAATGGTAGTCTTCTGAGCGGACGCCGGGAGTGCAGGCCTCCTTCAACCAATCGACGGGAAATTGTTCTGGTCGATATTGGAACAGCCAGGGTGTCTTGCACATGCTGAAGAATGGCGGTTGACGTGGCGTGCGGGGCTGCCACCGCTTGGCGGCGGATGCGCCGATCCTCGCGTGCTGACGTCACTCGGGCTGCGCCTGGACCCCTCGCACGTGCCACATGTCCCTGCGCCAACCATCTTCGCCACAGGCGCTGCACCGTGGACACATCCCTATGGGTATCGGCTGCGATTTGACGAAGCGACCAACCTGCCCTTCTCAGCTCGATCACCATACCCCTCGTAAAGTCGTCTGTCTGCTGGAAATGCCTCCGTTGACGGCGGCCTGGCATTCTTAGCTATACACGTGTCCTGTGGCACACGACAACACGTTCTACAATGACTGTCGGCTGAGAAATCACGGTACGAAGTGGGCCATTCGCCAACGCCGTGTCCCATTTATCGTTCGCTACGTGCGCAGCACAGCGGCGCATTTCACATCATGAGCATATCTCAGTGACGTCAGTCTACCCTGCAATTGGCATAAAGTTCTGACCACTCCTTCTTGGTGTTGCATTTGCTCTGTCAGTCAGTGTATTTCGGAGTGTGGAAAAATGACTGCGAGCTACTGTGCCTCTGGGAAGGACACAGCCTGTTCGCGATCGTCCCGTCACGTCTGCTCACAATGAAGAGGTTGTGTTGGAAGCTATCCGGCATAACCCAGACACTAGTACATGGGTCATTACACAGGAGACTAACATCAGCCAGGCGTCTGTTATGCGGATATCGCATACACAGCGGTTTCGCCCGTACAATCTGCATTTACGCTAGGAGCTCCATAGTCATTATTTCGAAACCCGGATGGCATTCTGTCAATGGGCCCTACAGCATGTGGACACTGATCCAGCATTTTTAGCGACCACATTTTATACGGACAAAGCGCCATTCTACAACAATGGAAATGTTAATCGCCATAATATGCACTACTGCAGTATGAATAATCTCCACTGGGTACGTCAGGCAGCTTTTCAGGTGCAGTGTGGCGTGAACGTATGGTATGGCATTGTGGGTGATCGCCTCATTGGTCTCCATTTCTTTGAGGGCAATCTGGCGGGAGATCTCTAATTACGGGTTCTCAAATATGAACTACCACCGTTCTTGGAACATGACTCCTTGGCCACTGCAGGATGTGCGTTCAGCATGACAGAGCTCCACCACACGCGGCGGTAGTCGTCCGGAACCATCTACATGCGACGTATCCTGATAAATGGAAAGGAAGGAGAGAACTGTTCCCTGGCCCACCAGATCGCCTGATCTAACGCCCCGAGATTCTTCCTGTGGGGCAATGGAAAAAATACTCTATGCACAGAAGCCGGCTAATCCCGGTTACCATGACAGTTCATCACCGAGGCATGTTGATTCATTACGCAGGATATGTTTCAACGTGCCAGACGGTCCTTACAACATCTCGCGCAGCTCTGTATAGAACACGGTGGTCGTCAGTTCAAGCAGATACTGCGTTAAACGACGTGGATAACTGAAATGCTGTCGCATGTTTCCTAGCCCCTTTCAACACTGCTCCATGCCATATTCCACAATACCAACGGCCCTTTCCCAGGCAAAATAAACAAATCAGTCCTTGGAAACTATTAAATATGCAACCTTACCAAGTCCCTGGCAATTGGCGTCAAAAATATTACTCGCGTGGAATTCGAACCTCCATACCCTCGAGCTTTTCCCACTATCACACCTCCGGCGATGCACCTGGCAAATGATTATTGCTAGGCTTCATAAGCTGGGGGTAATACCAAGCCTATACAATACCTGTCCCCGGTCTGTGTGTGCACCTCCTGTTGTTACCGTGTTGCAGTGAGTCGGTGTAACGTCTCCAGAGTCCGGAAAAAGTTCATACCAGTGGCAAATCCTGACTTCTGGTTTATAGGATGTAACCGAAAAAAAATTGAAAACATCAACGCAAACAGACCGTTATTCCAAACACATTTTTCAAGGTAAAACAACAAACAAGGTCAACAAAAAAGTTTATTTAAGATCTCACATCCACTAATCCAATGGTCTGTTTCATAAATATTTCTGTTGAAATGACGAACACACGACTTAAGCTGTGTAGTTATATTCAGAGTTGGACGCGGTTGTCCTTCAATTATAATTTTGCTTTTCTCCGTAAAAGAAAGTATACCAAATATTTCTCTTAAAAATCGTTCAATTCTAACCATTGTGTAATTGAACGATTATTAAGAGTGACTCTGGGGCTCTTACATCCATGCCTGCTGAACTAGACTGATCGGTGTGATGTCATTTCAAAATCGCATCATTCCCGCATTTTTATTGTTTGATATTTACACTACAAGCACACGAAACTGAATAATTTACATCACAACACACATTTATCATATATCACCGCTTATAGCACAAGAAAAGAACCATTCACAAGCAAGAACTCCAGTATTTCACGAAATAGCAAATAATCCCGGCCACACGCGACAACTTACAGGATTCCAGCTTGCACCACCCTCTTGATGGATGTGGCTGTTCGTTCCGCATGCCAACCCCACGAAAGAGATCAGCAAACAAGGGTCCAATGCTCATGCTGCCATCTCTGGAGTAGTTTAGCAATTTGTAGCAGTCACTAGCCAGCAACGCTCTTTTCATCCATCTCTGAGTATCGATAACCGTGCGTTTGAATTTTATATAAATAACTTCCATTGATATATGAACAATAATTTTTATTTTCGTTGAAAATACAAGGAATGTAACACATCAATCGCATGTATGGGAAATTCGCCACTGGTTCATAGTTACCTGCCATCGCATGTTGTGATCGTAGGAATGGGGGAAGCTTCGTCCTAGCTGTGTCCTACGAAGGTTGCAATACGTACGACACAGGTAAGTTGTTGCGTGTGTCCTAGCCACAGACAATTACCTCCTCGTCATCGTCCAACCCAGCTCCATACCCAATGCCACGATACCAAATTATTAAGTATGAAACCTTGCCACCTCCCAGGCAATCAGCGGTAAAAGAAACACTTGCGTGGGAACCTCGGTACCCTCGAGCACTGTACGCTGTCATTCTTCCGACCACACCCCTGCCAAGTGAGCTATTGCGAGGCTTGGCATGCAACGGGCAGTTCACACCCTATTCAATACTATTGTTCCTAGTCTGTGTGTAGACCTCCTGCCGCAAGGTCCGTATTCTATGTATCCGTGCTCGTTTAAGGGGTTCATTCGGGGTATCCCTAGTGGATGAATAGCGGCGCACTCGATTCCTGCTGTCTTCTAGCCCGTAACCAGACATTTCGTTATATTACCTCGGTTTAGTGAGAGCGACCGATGTATTTCAGAATTAAGTGTAATATACACGGCGAGTTGCATAAAACTAGATTGTAAGGTGTGGGTGGACCACCCGCTATATATACTGGCGGAAAGAATTTCCTAACACCATGAAATAATGAATGTAGAATACGAAAATATTTGGCAATATATTTAATTGATTAAAGGTACAAGACTAGAGGTTAATATCCGCGCGAGAAAGGCCATCTCAAATGTGCCATGCTGGTCCATTAATAACCGGTGTAATCGCCTGACTGTTGAATGCAAACATGCAAACGTGCATGCATTGTGTAGTACAGATGCCGGATGTCTGCTTGTGTGATGAAGTTCCATGCCCGGTGCACTTAGTCGGTCAATACAGGGACGGTTAATGCTGGTTGTGGATGACGCTGGACTGTCATCCAATAATGTCCCATACGTACTCGATTGGGGACAGATCGGGGAATCGGGCAGGCCAAGGTAACATGTCGACACTCTTTAGCGCACGTTGGGTTACAATATCGGCATAGGGACGTGCATTATCCTGTTGGAAAGCTCCCCCGGGAATGCTGTTCATGAATGGCAGCACAGCAGGTCGAATCACCAGACGGACGTACATATATGCAGTCAGGGGGCGTGGGATAACCACAAGAGTGCTCCTGCTGTCATAGGAAATTGTTCCCCAGACCAGAAATCCCGGTGTAGGTCCAGTGTGTCGACGCCACAGACAGGTGGAATGCAGGCGCTCACCTGGCTTCCTTCTAACCAACACATGGCCATCACTGGCACCAAGGCAGAATCGGCTTTCATCGGAAAACACAACGGACCTCCACTCCATCCTCCAATGAGCTCTCGCTTGACACCACTGAAGTCTCACACGGCAGTGGTTTGGGGTAAGTGGAATGCACGCCGCAGGGCGTCTAGATCGGAGCTGTCCTTCAAGTAAACGATTTGGAAAGTTAGTTGCGTCACTGAGGTGCCGACTACCGCTCGAATTGCTGCTGCAGACTCAGTCCGCTGCACCACAGCCATACGCCAAATACGGCGGTCCTCCATCTCGGTGGTGCCACGAGGACGTCCGGAGTCCGGTCCTCCTGCGAGCGTACCTTGTTGTAACCATTGCTGCCAGCACGTTCGCACAGTGGAGGCATTCCTGCCAAATCGTTCTGCAGTAGCGCGGAAGGAAAATCCACCTTCACGTAGCCCTATTATACAGCCTCGTTCAACTGCAGTGAGCTGTTGATACTGGCCTCTTCGTCGTCGTCGCCAAAACCTTCTTGATCCACTCACAATCACTCCGCCCAGTCTCACAGGTAACTAACGCTCTCGCACAGTACAGCCCGTATTTAAAGCAAACGTGATGTGAAACGTCATGGGGCCGCTACTAACATCACGCCAATGCGATTTGCGTGAAATTCGAATCAACGTAATATTTTAGATATATGAACACGCCTACCAACGTTCGTTAATTGAGCACATCCTCCTCTTGGTGTTTGGATATGTTTACCGCCAGTGTGTGTGTGTGTGTGTGTGTGTGTGTGTGTGTGTGTGTGTGTGTGTGTGTGTGTGTGTGTGTGCATATATATTATGAGTGAAGAAATGGAATCTGAGGTAAGCTTTTTTGCAGATGGTGTTATTCTATGTAGAGTAATGAACAAGTTACAAAATTGTGAAAGACTGAAAAAAGACCCGGACATTGTTGTTAGATTGACGGAAGGCAATGATATGATGATAAACGTGGTAAAAGATCATAACAGTTTCACAAAGAGGAAACGTCCTCTGTTTTAATTTCTACGTTGAATGGGTGGAAGTTCCTCATGGTGATCACAGAGTTTCTAGGTATTAATATTAGGAGTTAATCAGGTAAACGGCATTGTGAATAAAGGTTACAGATCTCTTCATATGGTTATGGGGGTATTTAGGGGTTGTAGTAAGGATGTAAAGGGGAGGGTATATACGTCTCTGATATGATTATGGTTTCAGTGTATGGGACCCCTCACCAGACTACTTGATTCGAGAAGTGGAAAAAATCCTAAGTAAAACAGCTCAGTTCTGGGCGATTTCCGACTTGAGTAGCGTTACGAAAACGTTGCGAAATTTGGGCTGGTGGGAGTGCTTGGGAGGAAAAAGAGACGAACTACTTGACTAAATGGTATGTTTCAGTGGAGAGATGGCGTGGAATGACAGTAGGCGAATACGTTTGAGTGGCCTTTTAAAGAGTAGGGAACATCACAATATGAAGATAAAGTAGGAAGTCAATAGAATAATTTGAAGCAAATATTAATTTATGGGCCGAGGAGTTAGGGATTCGAATAATTTACCAAGGGAGTTGCTGGATAATTTTCAAAATTCTTTGGAATTATTTAAGAAACATTAGGTAAACAACTAACGGTGAATCTGCCACCTGGGTGACTGCCCAAAATGCAGATGAGTGAGTGATTGGTTGATTGATTGGATGGTTGATTGAGTGATTGGTTGATGATATCTGTAGTCTATCAGTAGATATACTGTGACGTTAAAGAAACCCTCCTCAAGGCAAAATTCCGGAACTCTGGGATCTCCTAAGACAGTAGTTGAAGAAATTAATACAAATTATTATTTGTATTATTAGTAGTAGTTCCATGGCTAAATAGTTACGTGTGCTGGCCTTTGGTCACAGGGATCCCGGGTTCGATTCCTGGCAGAGTCGGGAATTTTAACCAAAATTATTGGTTAATTCCGATGGCACGGGGACTGGGTATGTGTGTCGTGTTTATCATCATTTCATCATCACGACGTGCAGGTCGCTTACGGGAGTCAAATCAAAATACCTGCACGTGGCGAGCCGAAGTCCTCGGACACATCCCGGCACTGAAAGCCATATGCCATTTCATTAGTAGTAGTAGTAGTAGTAGTAGTAGTAGTAGTAATTATAAGAAAATCCTATTCTCCTTAGTGCGCGAAACTGGAACACGCAGCCGTTATTCAGACAGTGTCAACCTTCACTCTCTAAACTCGCAACTTGCGCGGCGGGAGGACCGATCTCCGACCTCAGGGCAGGAAGAGCAATGGGTACAGGCCCGTGCAAAACGACGGCGAAAGCCACGAATGGACATACTGACAACACTCCTCTAAAGTTTCTGGTATCTGCTGGAGCTAGAAAAAAATGTTTCGTTCATTGACCTGTCTAGTGTTAGATTTTGACAATATAAAAAACAAAAGAAATATACGTAAAATGTGGAAATGAATGAGGAGGGCACACAGGCACACTGGTGTAGCAACCTGGGTATCTGGCGTTCGGATCCCGGTGGCTTGGAGTGGACTTGTCTGTTGGACCAGGGCGGGATGGCAGAAAGGAAACCTTTATAACCTCCGGCAAGTCTTGTAGTACAAGTTGCTTTACGTATCGTCGACATAGATAGGTCTTATGGCGACGATGGGACAGGAAAGGGCTGAGTGTGGGAAGGAAGTGGCCGTGGCCTTAATTAAGTTACAGCCCCAGCATTTGCCTGGTGTGAACATGGGAAACCACGGAAAACCATCTTCAGAGCTGCCGACAGTGGGGTCCAAACCCATTATCGGCCGAATACTGGATACTGGTCGCACTGCAGCGACTGCAGCTACCGAGCTCGGTTATCCGGCCTGGGTGCTCCGGCCCCACAAAAACGTCGAAGTTGGTAGACTAATACCAACCGTTATGCATCCAATCCTTGTGATAAACGGGAGTAAAGCTGTAGTTTTGTATATTCACTTGGTGTATAGCGTACATATCCCAAGGTCTGACCGGTTGATATGTAATACAACCTTCTGTTGTATTGAGGAAAGCAACGGGAAACTTACATCTCTTCTCATTTCCCTAATATGCTCCTGCTTTAAAACCTGATGGTGGAACTGTTGGGGACCGGAACAGTCTTTGGAGCGAGAACACAACTCACCCGTTTAATTTTGTATTGTGTTGCTAGTTGTTTAACGTCGCACTAACACATTGAAGGCTTTCGGCAACGTAAAGATGGGGCGGGGCTTGGAGTGGGAAGGAAGCAGCCATGGCCTTAAGGTACAGCGTGTTGTGAAAAAGGAAAACCACGGAAAACAATCTTCAGGACTGTCGACGGTGGTAATCAAACCCACTATCTTCCGAATGCAAACTCATATCTACCCGACCCTAACCTCACGGCCAAGTCGCCCGGTCATACCCATTATTATTATTATTATTATTATTATTATTATTATTATTATTATTATTATTATTATTATTGAAATGAAATGGCTAATGGCTTTTAGTGCCCGAGGACAAGTTCGGCTCGCCAGATTCACGTCTTTTGATTTGACACCCGTAGGCGACCCGCATGTCGTGATGAGGATGAACTGCATGATGAAGAATTCACCTACACCCAGCCCCCGAGCCAGCGGAATTAACTGATTTTGGTTGAAATTCCCGACCCTGCCGGGAATCGAACCCAGGACCCCTGCGACCAAAGGCCAGCACGCTAACCATTTAGCCATGGAGCCGGACATTATTATTGTTATTGTTAATGTTATTTTTACTGAGCGAGTTTACTGCGTGGTTCGGGATATGTATCTGTTAGCTTGCATGCCAGAAATGGTAGGTCTGATCCCGTATATCAGCAGCCCCGAAGATGTTTTCCGTAATTTCCCATTTTCATACCTTACATCAAGCTACGGTCGCTTCCTTTTCAGTCCTAGCCCTTTCCTATCGCCTAGTCATGAACATACCTGTTTCAGTTGGTGCAACGTTAAAGTGCTAAGAAATAATAATAGAGCGTGGCGTTTGCACACCCGGGGTGACCTGACTGACTTTGAGGATGAAATCTAATGTTAAAATACGACACAAGCACTCGGCCCCCGAGCCCGGGGCATTAACCAATGAAGGTTAAAGTTCTCGGCCATTCTGGATTCGAACCCGGTACCCCTTGAAAAAAAAGGCCGTCGTGCTAAGCAGTTAGCCACGGAGCCATACATTGTTATTTTTATTGTTATAATAATAATTATTATTATTGTTGTTGTTGTTGTTGTTGTCGTCGTCGTCGAGTTTTACGCCTGGATGCCCTTCCGAATGTCATCCCTTTGTGGAGGAATTTCTGTGATGTTCTACAGTGCGGAGTATTATGTGTATTAGGAGACACAGTCATACCCAGTATGCTAGCTGCAAGAGGTAATAAGACGCGGGTAAAATCCCCACCCCGGCCGGGAATCGAACCTGGCATCCACCGAATTGAACACCGCTACGCTTACCATTGAGCAAAGGAACTGAAAGTTGTTGTTATTTGCAATGAAATGCGAGTACCCCATGCACAGAACTATTGAATACACGCTCAGGAGCTTACCGTTACTACACACGTACTGTATCCGGTGATAAGGACAAAACCACTTTCTCTCCGATAGCTACTGTGTTAAGTTCAGTATGTTATTTCCGACAGCTTCAAAGATAACGAGAAAGGAAGTAATAACCGACATCGATACATAATCCTAGATTCAGATGGTTTTGTTGAGAGCAAGGCTCGATCTTAAGCTGGCTGGCGAGTGAATTACGAATTCGGCGAGCTTGCCTGTGTGCTTTTTCATTTTTCTTTCATCTCTGGTCAAGAGTTGTTTAAAGTCCATGTTGCTACATGTAGAAAGCTTCGAGAAATTTCAAAGATCGAAATGACATACATTTTACCCTTTTAGAAAAATTAACACCAGAATATCAATTCTTTCCGTGGCATTAGTCCATTTTATTTTGAATGTGTGTTGGGTATACAGCCCGAAGGCTGGTCTGATCCTCTACAGCTCCACCAACAGCTGTCATAGAGCAGTCACAGATAACCTAGGTGTCGCTGAAGAGGCATACTAGGGAAATGAGGTGTGAGATAGTTTCCCTTTGCTGTCGTCACTGAGCCAGAAGTTGCTATTACATATTAGTCTGCCAAGCCCACTGAAATGCATGCACCAATCGACCCTATGAGCGATATTTCCACACCATTCATAACAGGGACTGGCTGCATAAGGAACGGTATTACTAGAATCGCTCATACCTCGGTCACTTTCATATTGTCAAAGCCAAGGATGAGACTGAGACAGGTCAATGAAAGTAACGAATTTATTCTAGCCCGTGCCAGAAGACATAGTGCACCGTAAACGCTACATCGCGCCAACAAAGACATTTTATTTTAACATGCTTATATATTTCTTCAAGTACGTCTTGGCTGTTACTGGGTACACCTACTAGGTCTCTGTGTACCTTCCGAGGCTGAAGACCAGTCATCAAATATCACATTTAAATATGTAAGTTAAAAGGACCAAGCATCCATATCTTTGTTTTTATTTGTACTTCGATTCAAAAGCAATCGTGGTACACCTAAAGTTTTTCATTTTCAAATATTGTGAAGAAGACCTGTCAGTACTGTATTTCGTTCGTTTCTGTCTGTAGGTCATTAGCCCAGGTGCTGGTTGCATCCTCACAAAGCACCACCAGAGTTTATGGGCGGTGTCAAAATGAGGCATACTAGGCAAGGAGGGAAGTGAGGTAGTTTGCCATTGCTTTCCTCACTGGTCCAAAAAGCTCTATTGCAGCACAACTGAACCTATGAGTAATACCTTCAAAAACACTCAGACGCACTGGTCGTGCTCCGAATGCAGCTTCCATACTGTTACAGCCATGGATGAGACTGAGATTTCGGTTGTGGCTACTCCAACCCCTACTCTTATACATTCATATCTTCCACACAATATAAATAACATTTGTTTGAGCACCAGTTGCTTTTTTAAGAAAAACAACAAAATTCGGTAGAGCATACCTCTTATATCAATTATCTCAAGGCGTGAGGTGATAAACTCACATATCTGGCAATATACAGGGATATGGATCAGGACAATATTAAATTACTGTTGCATTTCCACAATTGAGGATTGTACATGGAACTGGAATCACTTATTATACTTAAAATAAAACTGAGTTTATGACTATAATTTACGTCACAATGAACAAGAATTGACGTCTTTTAATTTAACAAAAAAATATATATTGTGAGATTTGCGGTAATATTAAAAAGAAAATTTAATCTAAACAAAAAAGCTATTAGCATGAACTTGAAGTGAGATGTGATATCGCCGCTGATTACATTCTTCTTCATGTTATGAATGCATAACATGTCTGATGCTTTAATTACCTGATGTCTGCATACACCGCTGTTCAACTTGAAATTCTTGGGAAAACCTATGAGCTGAAGTCGGGAGCCGTCTGCTGTTATCTTCTTATATAACAACGAGTTGCCCTACATACCATGTACGCGTGTAGGGAGCTCCAATGTAATTACGTCCACTCAATATATTATAAAAAATTGGAAAATATTATTGAAACATCTTGTGAAGTCCATCCTCACAAGAAGATGATGTTTCTTTATCAGCATAGTACCCGTCTATGCTCGGATACAACCACCACTTGTAGACCTCCTCGATTATTACAAGACCTCTTGAAAACACAACTCTTAGCTCTGACCATCACACTAAGACCACTTCTTCCATTTGATACATCTGACTGTTACATATGATCTGAACGATATGATCTGAATACCTCTCACCACCGTTGCATCGACTTTTATAACCTCGCGATGACGACTCATCTCCCTACTCTCTGTTCATCCCTTCCACTTCAACATACAGTAACTGGCGAATACTGACACTTGGTCGCAATCACGTGCCCACGCACTGATGTCATCAGTCATGTGTCGTATAAGCGTACCCAAGCGGATTGCAGATGACTATGCGGCATGAGTCACCGGAAAACCTACTTGCACATAACATTCTCAGTTAAACATAGCCTCGATTGCAAAATACTATGCCAGCTCATCTAGCCAGAGTTACAAGCCACAGCATGACTATATGAAACCAACAAATCTCACTTACTAATATACAGCATAATTACAAACATATTCACTTAACCTGTGATTAAATACAATAATATACGTGATACCTAATTATTACAGTCTAAATGATGAAAAACGGATTATAAAATCTAATTAATCGGGTTAATAATAATAATAATAATAATAATAATAATAATAATAATAATAATAATAAATACTGAATGGAATCTGTAACCCTGTTGTACGGTTACACGGTTGAGGAAATGAATTAAGTAATGAATGTAATTTGCCTGGTGTGAAAATGGGAAACTATGGAAAATCATCTTCAGGGCTGCTGACAGTGGGATTCGAACCCACTATTTCCAGAATGCAAGCTGGCTCATACTATTGTCGAAAGAGAGCTAGGTAGGGGAGAACTTGTGTACAAAGATAAATGTGCTTAACATTATTTTGATCAGACATCAATAATATAACTATCATTAATGTATATTTACAAGAAAGTATTTTACATTTCGTTATGTATAAATTAATAAGAAATTAACAGTAAATTAACGACCTTCAGTAATCACAAATTAACAGGTTTAACTTTAACCTAAAACGAGACCTGGCCAACGTGTCCACACCGATTTGATCCATTTTCAACATAGATCAGGCCATGGCGAGAACATTCATCTGTTTGAATTGCAAGGCACAACTCCCAAACAATTCCGAGAAAATGGAATTTTAACATTTCTAGAGAGCTTAACGAGACCAGCACGCGACACATTTCTTAAAGAAATTTGCAGCACAACGAGCAAGCTCTGCGCGTAGTTATTTTCTTTGCTTCTCTTGTTTTTTATAATTATCAGAACCACCCTAATTCATGTACCAGTCCGTCGTGCAACAAGACCCGTGCAACGATACATATGGTAGGGGGCCAAATTCCTCCCTCCCCCATAATTTCGTCCCCCTGGGGATTTCCAGTTTGCACGGTTTGGTACCTAATGTTTAGCCGCGCGCACACGCATAGCCTCATCCCATAGTCTTGTGAGAGTTGGTTGTGTGCACCACTTTTAGTTTCCGTGTACCAGGATTCATTTTTCATGCTGAGCTGAGTTAGTGCAGCATTCAAATTAAGAGCCTGTTATTCCTAGAGTGAGCACTGGTATGTGTATGAAATACTGGACTGCATTTCAGTCGTGTGATGTAGTTCCTGGCGTGTAATCGCTATAGTGAGGTGGTTGGCGTGAGTTACTGGAACGTAAATCTAGGAATGTTCCTAATATCGTCCCCCTTCGTTTTATTTGTTATTTATGAAGTTTATTATTACTATCAGATGGGAAAACGCAAGCAGTCGGATAAGGAGACTACAGGAAAGGCTATTAAGGCAGCGAGGGACAAGATAATGGGTTACAAAAGTGCATGTAAAGTGTTTAACATCCACAAGAAACACTGAAAAGCTATGTTTAAAAATTCTAAGATAACACTTTTCATAAATGGCCTTCAAGTAATTAATTGTAGGGAAAGTCTTCAGTAACTTTAGAAAGGAAAAATATGTTAAAATTAATTGTATTTTTGATAAATTTGGTGGGGGGTGAAATTACGAACATACTTTGGTAGTTTGGTTTTTGCAGTGTTTATGTCAAATATTGACTACCTTACGTAACATTTACAATGAAACTTGCCTGTTAGTGGAGAATATATTCAGTAATACATATATCAATTTCTAGCCTTGTCCATAACATTCCTGAAGTTCTAGAAGTCTTAAATCTGCTAAGGGTACGAAGTATGGGCCCCATACCATAAATGACAGACAGTAAACATGTCAACGAAGGCGTGCGAAAAAAGTTCGTGAATGCTTTAGTCACAATTCGTTGCCCAAACATAAAACGCTGCGAATGTTGGGTATTCCATTACAATACCAAACTCGTAAACTACCTACATTGTTCTTAAAACAGTTCAACAATAAGGTGCTCATATTAACATCAGATTTCCCAGAGAAACATATGACGATGCACACATGAGTCAACCAATACTCTTGAATAGGTATAGTACTGCACATATATTTAGTCTTCTTGTAGTGAATAACCTGCAAGTTGGTTGGTAAATCCACAAAAACACTACCGAGGCGAGATACGATCCGTGGATCACAAGCTTGTGAAGCCGAGAGCATACTCGTTTCGCTGCGCGTTCGTTGTATAGGTATAGTTCGCGAACCTTACCTTGAGCCCTAGTTCCCATTCAACACTATGGAGCTCAGGGCTCAAAAAAAAGGTTCGCGTACTACGTGTGGCGTGCTAGTCTGGACCGTTTTCTTGGAGTTGGGTGGGAGTTGCGCGTTTGAATTTGAACCGGTGAAAATTCTTGTCGTGGACTGCACGTAGGCCTATGTTGAAAAAGAGATCAAATCAGTGGGGACACGCCGGCAAGGTCTCCTTGTCGGAGTTACGTAATCGGACATGCAGGTAAATAGATTAATAAATAGACATTGGGTCGCCTCTGTGGTGTAGCTGTCAGTGTGATTAGCTGCCAGCACCGGAGGCTCTGGTTCGATTCACGTCTCTGCTCGAAATTTGAAAAGTGGTACGAGGGCTGGAACGGGGTCAACTTAGCCTCAGGGGTTCAACTGAGTAGAAGGGGTTCGATTCCCACCTCAGCTATCCTCAAAGTTGTTATCCATGATTTCCCACAATTCCTCCAGACAAATGCCGGGATGGTACCTAACTTAGGTCGTTTCCTTCCTTTTTTCTTGTCTATCCTTTCCAATCTCTCCGTCCCCAAACAAGGCCAGTAGTATAATACAGGGATTCAGCCGCCACCACCACCACCGGCTCCCAGAGGCCTCCTCCACCACCACCACCACCACAGCCAGAGGCCTCCCAGAGGCCTCCTCCACCACCACCACCACCACCACCACCACCACAGCCAGAGGCCCCCCAGAGGCCTCCTCCGCCTCCCGCGGGAAATTTGAATTGGTAAACAAAGCCACGTGCTTTTTGACAGCTATCATCGACAACAACGCACCGTTAACCTCAGTACTGCCATCTTGACGGGCCTAAACCTCAGTGGTACCAACTTAACCTAACTAGCGCGAGATTTGAATAGGTAAACAAATCCACGTGTTTTCTGACAGCCACGTGCTTTTTGACAGACAACAACGTATCGCAAACCTCAGTGCAGCCATCTTGACGGACCTAAACCTCAGTGCTACCAACTTAACCTCACTAGCGCGAGATTTGAATTTGTAAACAAATCCACGTGCTTTTTGACAGCTGTCATCCGCCATCTTTAAACTACAGAGCACCGTGCTGCCCTCTTTATCGCAGTAGCTGCAAATTCGTCACCTGTCATCGGCAGTGCTGCCATCTTGGCGGGCCTAAACCTTAGTGCTACCAACTTAACCTCACTAGCGCGAGATAAACAAATCCACGTGCTTTTCTGACAGCTGTCATCCGTCATCTTCAATCTATAGAGCACAGTGCTGCCCTCTTTAGCTACTTACCTTTGAAATGTGGTGGCGGATAATTTGAAAAATGCTTTTTGACAGCAGCCATCTTTGAGCACCGTGCTGCCCTCTTAAACAAACTCACGTGCTTTTTTCTGACAGCTATCATCCGCCATCTTGCATCACAAACCTCAGTGCTGCACTCTTTAGCTAGATACCTTTGAAATGTGGTGGCGGCAATTTGAAAAATTCTACATTCTCTTGTTTGGAATCAAACCCATGCGCTTTTTTGACAACTGTTATCCGCCATCTTTAATCAATAGAGCACTGTGCTGCTATCATGCGGGCCATTTCGTCAGCTGTCATCCGCCATCTTTCATCCACAGAACACCGTGCTGCCCTCTTTATGACATTTAGTAGCGGGCAATTTGAAAAGTTCTGTTAGCTGTCATCCGCCATCTTTAATCAAGAGAGCCCCGTGCTGCCATCTTTAGCTAGATACCTTTGAAATGTGGTGGCGGCAAATTGAAAAATTCCACGTGCTCTTGTTCAGCAAACAAAGCCACGTGCTTTTTGACAGCTGTCATCCGCCATCTTACATCGCAAACCTCAGTGCTACACTCTTTAGGTACATACCTTTGAAATATGGTGGCGGATAATTTAAAAAGAAAAATTCTACAGCAGCCATCTCTCGACGCTAATTGCATAAGGTGGTGGCTATACATGACTCCTTAAGGGTGCTTACGCAAGATGGCTGCTATACACAGGTTCTTATGAGACGCCCTTGGGATGCTTGCGCAAGATGGCAGTTATACATGGCTCCTTATGAGATGCCCTAGGGATGCTTGCGCAAGATAGCGGCTGCTCTTATGGGACGGCTTAAGGGTCCTTGCACAAGATGGCTTGAGACACCCTAAGGATGCTTGCGCAAGATGGCGGACACAAGATGGCGGCTATACACAACTCCTTATGAGACGCTTTAAGGGTGCTTGCGCAAGATGGCTGCCGCTCTTACGAAGAAAGCTAGCTTAGAGGCTAACGTGTCGTGCTAGTTCGATTCATTAAATTTGGGGCTTAAATGCAAAATGTTAAATACCTCGAAAACGGTGCACCGTAGAGCAAAACGGACAAAATGTTTCTGCCCAATACCCAGGTTTGCAGTATGAGGAACATGATAGCATAAGAAAAACATAGTCTAATGATGGGATCAACGGTTCGGTTCCTACTTAGGCCCTTTGGCATTCGCTCTGTTTTAGCTTGTATTGAAGCGAGTCTTCGTAACATGATCAGGTCTAGCTATGGTAGAGAGTATAACGTACCGTGCTGATTCGATTCATTAAATTTGGGGCTTAAATGCAAAATGTTAAATATCTCGAAAACGGTGCATCGTAGAGCAAAACGGACAACATTTTTCCGCCTAATACCCAGGTTCGCAGTATCAGGAACAAGAAAAACATAGTCCAATGATGAGATCGACGGTTCGATTCCTACTTAGGCCCTTTCGCATTGGCAAAGCTGTCAGAAAAAAGCACGTGAGTTTGTTTAAGAGGGCAGCACGGTGCTCAAAGATGGCTGCTGTCAAAAAGCATTTTTCAAATTATCCGCCACCACATTTCAAAGTTAAGTAGCTAAAGAGGGCAGCACTGTGCTCTATAGATTGAAGATGGCGGATGACAGCTGTCAGAAAAGCACGTGGATTTGTTTATCTCGCGCTAGTGAGGTTAAGTTGGTAGCACTAAGGTTTAGGCCCGCCAAGATGGCAGCACTGCCGATGACAGGTGACGAATTTGCAGCTACTGCGATAAAGAGGGCAGCACGGTGCTCTGTAGTTTGAAGATAGCGGGTGACAGCTGTCAAAAAGCACGTGGCTTTGTTTACCAATTCAAATTTCCCGCGGGAGGCGGAGGAGGCATCTGGGAGGCCTCTGGCTGTGGTGGTGGTGGTGGAGGAGGCCTCTGGGAGGCCTCTGGCTGTGGTGGTGGTGTTGGAGGAGGCCTCTGGGAGCCGGTGGTGGTGGTGGTGGCGGCTGAATCCCTGTATTATACTACTGAGGCCCCTGTTCAGCATAGCAGTTGAGGCCGCGTGGGCGATGTACTGGTCTTTCTTCACAGTTTTATATCCCCGACCCAAATTTTCACGCCCCTCGAGGCGGTAGAGGTTGGATCCCTTGCTGAGTCGGAGGGAAAACCAACCCTGGACGGCAAAGTCATTACGAAAGAGATATTGTAAAATAATTGTTAAAATAAAAAAATACGAAACTACAGTAGCTTGTGATTGTGATTTTGCTGATGTGTTTCGATATTTTGACTTCACAATTCTTTGAATATTTGGCTTTCTATTGATGGAAGTATTATTTCCTTTAAACGCAGCCATGCCAGCATACGATCTTTCCGCCCCACCATTTAGCCTACTGCGCTGTGCGAGTTACTGCAAGCTGCCTCTCAAACGAGCCACGGTAGAACAATCTGGCCAATGCCTGGTATAAGTAGTAGCTTCGCGTACAAACACCATAGGTTTGATTTCCGTCTCTACCATTTTGTCACTTATTAAAGACTTATTTGGGGTGCGGGAACGAGGTGCATTCAGCCTCAAGTAACAGGACTGAAAATAGAACTAATTTCAAAAGAACCTACATCTTCAAGTACACAGAACTGTTTACCTCGACGACGACGACGACGACGACACGAGAATTAAATGTGCTTCAACAATACTCTAGGTAAGACTAAGTGCCTCGTACTATAGCGCGCAGGCTTTCAGAGCATAAGTTGACTGGTTAGATCCCGGTTCAGTCGTGAGGTATTTGAAGGAGCCCAATTTAGTAGCCTCTGTCAATAAATTTATCAGTGCGTAAAGGAACACCTGAAGGACAAACTTCTTGGGAGTCTCTAAAAACTGTTCAAATAGTTAATGGGACTTAAACCAGTAACATTATTTTGGTATGTTCACTATTTCCAATAACTGCCGAGTCATTAATTTGGGTTGATTTCAACCAATTCCTTTGCGAGAACATTGTCCGCTGCATTCCAGAAAATCCGATAATCAATGGAACTGCCTTGATTTGCATTTGAGCTTCGTGGTTCATATAGAGTCAGTGTTTCCATACTGCCCTTTCCCATATTACTTTAATTTCCCTGAACATCATCATCACTGGGTGGATTTTTACTTCGGCTATTATTTTTTGTTTCTAACATCTTAAATTTAAAATTATGAAAACCTGGTCTTTTTATCTGAAAAAAGAACCCGGACGGACGTCATTTATACAAACGAAAACGAGGACGTATGTTAACCTTAGAAGGCGTGGCCATTTCCTTTCCATCCCTCCTCTAGCCAACAATACGTGGCTAACCATCCAAGTGCTGACCTCACCCAATGTTACTTCGGTCCCTCAGGATCAGGTGTTTCAGCATAGTTACGCGTTAGCCAATATTAGCATTACCCCCCTGTGGGTGGGGGACGCAGACGAAGAATACACCCACGGTATCTCCTGCCTGTCGTAAGAGGCAACTAAAAGGGGCGACTAAGGGTTGATTGTAATAGAACCATGAAACTGTGATTAGTACCATCACGCGGGGAATACCATGGGTTGCCTTTACTTACGAGTAGTACCACTAGGTTAGGTACACAAAAGTTTGTGATTAGTAGCAGCAGAGAGCAGTTCAAGGTGAGTTTACAGCACCTGTGAACAGTACCAGTATATGCGGAACGCCACGGGTTTACGTTGCCTGTGATTAGTAGCACTTTATGAGCGACAGCGTGGGCATGTGTTACCTGTGATTAGCAGGCCTGCTCACTAGTGAGGAACACCACGGGAATACCGGCGCCCGTGATTGTTACACCTAGGTGAGGAACACCATAGGTTTGCATTGCCTATGAGTGGCGCCATTGTGTGAGAAACACCATAGGTATGAGTTACCTGTGCGACGTACAATTCTTTTGAGTACAGTAATACCATAATGTGTGGGACACCATGAGTCTACGCTACTTTTGATTACTACCGTAACATGACAAATACCAGAGTTCTATTGCTAGTAAAGTATGAGTGGCCGTTGACCTGGTTTTTGGACCCCTTTAAACAGCAAGCATCATCGATTCAGGATTGTGCTTTAGAAGCAGTCCCTTGGTCAGTAATATTATTTTAAGATAGTTTCTGGGAATGTGGGGCATTGCGGGTCGGATCCACTGATTGCTTTTTAATTCATATTCATCCATTCTCATCACGTTTTGAATTCCGGTCAGTGGATAATTTTGGACTTTTAAATTGTCATTACATTTCGTCTCATTTCGTACCATTAGGGGCCGATGACCTAGACGTTAGGCCCCTATAAACAACAAATAATAATAATAATAATAATACTATAATACAGTTATAAAACCAGAATGCCTCTATGGATCAGAGACACTAATTTTGAACAGGAAAACTGATCTAGAAAATATTCAGAAAAAGGAACGCAAGATCATTAGAAAAATTTTAGGCCCAAAACTCGTAGATGAACAGTACCGCCTTAGAGGGAAACAGGAAATCAAACAATTTTCTAACATTCACAGCGACATCAGAAAACGCAGATTAAGATTCTTTGGACATATAAAAAGGATGAACCCAGATAGACTTACCAAGCAAATAGTTGAATTTTATGAAAACCGAAGTAAAGCTAAAACGGACACAATAAAATGGATTGGCGAAATTAAAACAGATCTCAAACTGGCAGGAATTACACCTGAAGACATCCAAAGCCGGGTTATCTTCAGAACCAAAGTTCATAAGTGGCAAGTTGACCAAGAGGAAAAACCAAAGAAGAAGACCGGAACAACATGGTCTCAAGAGAGAAAAGAAGCACACAGCAAACGAATGAAGGAAGTGTGGGCACAAAGAAAGGCAAATGCCTGTCTCTAAGTACTTTGCGTAGTCCTAATGGGCTCATTCGCAATATATATATATATATATATATAATAATAATAATAATAATAATAATAATAATAATCACCAATATCGGCATTACGTCCTTTAAACAGTTCTAGTTTATAAACGACGCCAGGGAGTAAGAATTTCATCTTACGGGAGTTACTATTTGCTTTACGTCGCAGCGACACAGATAGGTCTTATGGCGACGATAAGATAGGAAAGGGCTAGGAGTGGGAAGGAAGCGGCCGTGGCCTTAATTAAGGTACTGCCCCAGCATTTGCCTGGTGTGAAAATGGGAAACCACGGAAGACCATCTTCAGGGCTACCGACAGTGGGGTTCGAAGCCACTATCTGCCGGATGCGAGCTTACAGCTGCGCGCCCGCATGACCAACTCGCCCGGTAGAGGGAGTTAGGCCTACTTAAAATCCCACAAATGCCGCAGACCTCAGCCAGGATCGGACCCGCCATCTTGGAAACAGAAGAACAATGCCTAACCCAGGCCTCTCAAGGACGCTGGCAGCTGCGGGAGGGTTGCGGCAAGCATGCCAGTCCCGGCAGACTGCTGCCCTCGGTCAGTTATAAATGGACTAGTGTCCAAAAATTAAGCATAGGTTACGAGTAAGCAGGACAACAGGCAATAGACCGCAAATCGCACGACATATGCACCTACTAACCTTACGTGTTCGCTCTGTATAGGAAAGGAGTGTTCCCTGCTTTGACTAGCGGCGTAACCGCAAGGTGAACACAGCCAGTGCCTGCGTCCCATGTTCCCTCAGTCGTGTTTGCCCTGTTATGGTGTGCGGACTGTAGCTTCGCGGTGAACGTGACAACATAATGGCACAAGGACGCCATTTGGACCCCGATTTGCAGGGTAGATTACTCGGCCGCGTGGAAGCTGGCCAGACACAGACCGAAGTCGCCGTATCCTTGAATGTCCCACAAAGTGTCATTTCCAGGCTTTGGAGACGATTTCGAGACACAGGAGATGTTAGTCGTAGGCCAGTACCAGGTCGACCAAGGGTAACCACCCCACAGCAGGACCGATATCTGGCCTTAACCGCCCGACGAAATCGGAGTGCACCAGCAAGACAATTATTGTCGGCGGAGCTTGCAGCCATCTCAGGGGTTGCCGTTTCCCGGCAAGTTGTGTACCGGAGGCTCAGAACAGTAGGGCTGTTTGCCTAATGTTCAGCAGTGTGAGTCCCGCTCACTCCAGCACAGAGACGGGCCCGTTTACTGTGGAGCCGTCAATATCAAAACTGGACCATGAATGAATGGAGGCATGTGGTCCTCACAGATGAATCCCGCTTCAGTTTGCAGAACGATTCCCGTCGTACATTAATCTGGAGAGAACCGGGTAGCCGATACAACCACAGGATCATCGTGGAACGGGACCAGTATGGTGGTGGTGGTGGCGGCGTCATGGTGTGGGGAGGCATCACGTTGAATGGTCGTACGGACCTGCACATCTTCATGGGTGGTCCGAGGAACACTGTTAACGCTTGGAGATACAGGGATGATGTACTGAGATCACTTGTTCGACTCTTCAGAGGTGCGGTTGGTCCAGACTTCCTCTTAATGGACGATAATGCCCGACCGCACCGCGCTGCCCCGGTGGATGAATTTCAGGCTGGGGAAGACATTCATCTCATGGACTGGCCAGCGAGGTCTGCGGATCTGAATCCTATAGAACATGCTTGGGATACATTGCGGAGGCGAATTGCATCCTGTCAGCCTCCACCAAGGACCCTCCAAGGCCTTCGCAATGTCCTTACGGAGGAATGGGATCAACTGCCACAAGAGCTTTTGGACCATCAGATAGAAAGCAGACCACGTCACTGCGAAGCATGTGTGGCCGTTACGGGTAGTCATACACCCTATTAACAGCATATTTTGTTGTGGAAGACATTGCCAGGTTTTGTTAGTTGCAAATGTGTACCTTAGCTATCAAAACCTTTCTGACACTGTTTATTATTTTATTTTTTGGACAAGTTGTGTGACATACGGTGTGTGTCAGCTTCCGTTTGTTCAGCAATCCGTCTGACATTCTTGTCAGGCGGTATGGCCTCGTTTAGTGATTACGCTTAACTTTTGGACACTAGTGTGGAACGTACTAACGTTGGGATTCTTGTGACAGTTCTTGGTTTCGTTTCATATTCCTTGTAAAATTAAAAACACGTAGATCGTTCACATAATAATATATTACGCATATTCTGAGATTACGGTGGCACTATGGTGAAAAGGATCCCCATCTTTATTGCGTAAATTATTTTCCCTTCAAAATACTTACAAATGCGTGTAAATAATAGATAATTATCGGATATTTGTGGAAAGTGAAGATACATGTTTATTAATTGAAATTACCGAGCTCGATAGCTGCAGTCGCTTAAGTGCGGCCAGTATCCAGTATTCGGGAGATAGTAGGTTCGAACCCCACTGTCGCCAGCCCTGAAAATGGATGTCCGTGGTTTCCCATTTTCACACCAGGCAAATGCTGGGGCTGTACCTTAATTAAGGCCACGGCCGCTTCCTTCCCACTCCCAGCCATTTCCTGTCCCATCGTCGCCATAAGACCATCTGTGTCGGTGCGACGTAAAGCAACTAGCAAAAAAAAATTAATTGAAATTATACCGACAATCATGATAATCCACCCTCTGTTTCCAGTCATTCGACCGGTTCGGGAATGGAATGAATGAAGCCGCCATCTAGCGGCAAGGATAGGAATTGTGCCGGCTACCGAACCCTGTTGCACTCCCATGGGGCAAAGATTAATGACTGACAGGTGAAATGAAATGATAGCCTACTGGAGAGTACCTGGAGAAAAACCTGTCCCGCCTCCACTTTGTCCAGCACAAATCTCATATCGAGTGACTGGGATTTAAACCACGGGACCTAGTGGTGAGAGGCCGGCGCTCTGCCACCTGAGCCACGGAGGCTCTCCTTATTGACCATCATCAGAATCATAAATAGACGGGCTAAGTGGCTCAGACGGCTGAGGCGCTGGCCTTCTGACCCAAACTTGGCAGGTTCGATCCTGGCTCAGTCCGGGGATATTTGAAGGTGCTCAAATAAGCCTCGTGTCGGTAGATTTACTGGTACGTAAAAGAACTCCTGCGGGACTAAATTCTGGTACATCGGTGTCTCCGAAAACCGTAAAAGTAGTTAGTGGGACATAAAATGAATAACATTAGAATCATAAATATGTTATTTCAGGGGCGTTCAGAGGAAAACATTTGATATTTCGTAATATTTCTTTCAATAAGAAATTAATAAATAAGGAGCCTTCAATAGCCAAAAATCAACAAGAATTTCCTTTTATTCAAAATCAGGTAAATGAACAAAGAAATCTAACCGCAAGAGGCTGGACGACGCTACGGCACCCTCCCAGTTCGGCGCGGCGACGTGTTCGATAAGACGTTTTCGAGAATCGGGAGTCTTAAGCAGACATACTGGTTCGGGTTCGTGGCAGGTATCTGACCGTGAACAGGCGATCGCTTGATCGCTGAGGCCCATTCGACCCCGTTCATAAAGGCCGAGCAGCTACACCAGGCCGCACGTTTTTCCAGCTGCTCGAGGACGGTCTTCAGAGGCCTGAATGATGAAGGATTACAATCCCGGCGAGCGGCATAGAAACAAAAACTCACTGATGAGCAGAGAGTGTACCATTTTGCGTTTGCCGAGAACAACGTGCTACGTGATTCGTCGAATGTCATATTCTCCGACGAATTGAAGTGTTCGTCAGCGAACGATAGATCGGTACGAGTGCTTCACCCTTTCGGCGACAGACACAGTCCGGCGTACGTGACCAAGTATCGGCGCTCTGGCCGTAAATCTATTGCATGCTGGGGTTGGATGAACTCTCACGGGTTTGGAATGTAACACAGAATCGTCCAACGTCTCACTGCCGGGCATTATGTGCACATTTTTACATATTATGGACCGAGCGAGTTGGCTGTGAGCTTGCATTCGGGAGACAGTGGGTTTGGTTCCCACCATCGGCAGCCCTTAAGATGGTTTTCCGTGGTTTCCCATTTTCACACCAGGCAAATGCTGGGGCTGTACCTTAAGGCCTTTCCTATCCCATCGTCGCCATAAGACCTATATGTGTCGTTGCGCCGTAAAGCCACTAGAAATAAACGGACCTTGTGCAGCATTGATATAATCTACACATTACTCAATTGTATTAATAATACTTTACCTAATGCATTTGTGTTTGAACAGATGGACTGTCAAGGGGGCATTCCCTACTCGTCACCACCGATTTCGCTAAAATTTATAGAACATGCAGGGCTTGGCTAGAAATGAAAGTACCCGAAGCGGGAACTCCAGACGGCCAAGCGTATCGGAAATAAAAATAAAAATAAAAATGTTGACGCGGCTCTCGCACCGTACAAGCCACTTACGTTAGCGGGCGCACCGAGCGGTTGTTGGCGTAGCGGTAAGAGCTCGGACTGGTAATTCGATGGTCGTGGGTTCAACTCCCCGTATGGAAACTGATTTCTTCTGTCAACTTTTATATTATTCATTTTCCAATTAAGTAAAGAGGTGAATAATTAATTTTTTTATATATTTATACGCAAAAGGTATAGAAGAGGTAAAAAATTGGGATTTAATTGTCAGACCTTTTTCTACTTGCGCCAAGAATCTATTGTTTGTGTACAGCCGCCAGGAGCAAACTTCACTTGTCAGTTGGAAACGAATCTTACAGCGAAACGACTATTCGCGTTTATGGCACATTGCCCAAGGAGGGGAGATGGCCAGTAAAGGAGAAAAAATACGAATTTCTGTTTGAACACGTCGAGAAGTTCGCAACTCTAAATTTTCTACAATTGTGCGCTCATAAAAAAGTGGCGTCCTATATACCTTTTGTCTACAAATAAATAAAATAAATTAAAATAAGTCCGCCTCTGTGGTGTAGTGGTTAGCGTGATTAGCTGCCACCCCCGGAGGTCCGGGTTCGATTCCCTGCTCTGCCACGAAATTTGAAAAGTGGTACGAGGGCTGGAACGGGGTCCACTCAGCCTCGGGAGGTCAACTGAGTAGAGGTGGGTTCGATTCCCACCTCAGCCATCCTGGAAGTGGTGTTCCGTAGTTTCCCACTTCTCCTCCAGGCGAATGCCGGGATGGTACCTAACTTAAGGCCACGGCCGCTTCCTTCCCCCTTCCTTGCCTATCCCTTCCAATCTTCCCATCCCTCCACAACTGGGCGAGGTACTGGTCATACTCCCCAGTTGTATCCCCCGACCAAGAGTCTGAAGCTCCAGGACACTGCCCTTGAGGCGGTAGAGGTAGGATCCCTCGCTAAGTCCGAGGGAAAAACCGAACCTGGAGGGTAAACAGATGATGATGATGATGATGATGATGAAATTAAAATAAATGAATAATATAAACATTGCAAAAAATATTCTCCACATGGGGAGTCGACCCCACGACGATCGAATTACTAATCCAAGCTCCTACCGCCACGCCAACTACTGCTCGGCGTGCGCGTTAACGTACGTGGCTTGTACGGTGCGAGAGCCGCGTCAACATTTATAGTTTTCATTTTTATTTTCTATACGCTTGGAGATCTGGAGTTCCCACTTTGGGTACTTTAATTTCTAGCCAAGCCCTGCATGTTCTATAAATTTGAGCGAAATCGGTGGTGACGAGTAGGGAATGCCCCCTTGTGAGAATGACCGCCGGGCTGAATGGCTCGGATGGTTGAGGCGCTGGCCTTCCCCAACTTGGCAGGTTCGATCCTGGCTGAATTCGGTGGTATTTTAAGGTGCTCAAATACGTCAGCCTCGTTTCAGTAGATTTACTGGCACGTAAATGAACTCCCGCGGGACTAAATTACGGCACATCGGCGTCTCCGAAATCCGTAAACGTTAGTGCGACGTAAAGCCAATAACATTAATAGATTGAATGACCAATACTGAACGTCATTCTTCAGCTGCTCCAATAAATATTTTACACAGAAAGGCCTCATGTTCCTGCCTAGCTCCTTGGTTGAATGATCAGTTTAGTGGCCTGGGTCCAGAGGGCCCAGGGTTCGGTTCATTACTGCGTCTGGGATTTTAACTGTGTATCGTTACTTCCTATGGCTCGGGGACTGGGTGTTTGTGTTCGTCTCAGTATGCATCACCTACACACATTACTCTTCTAACCACCACAGAAACACGCAACAGTGATTACGTAAGTTTGTCAGGCGCATGCAGTCTGTATCTCGAGCCAGTGCTGGGAAGAGTGATTCAGAACTCTCGGGGCATTTTGAGCAGCCGATACAGCCCATACCTGGTAATCCTATCTCGAAGTTCTATCGGGACATTGCAATGATCACTCACATGGTTATCAACTACGAATAGCACGTCCAATAGTGTTAATATGTATCAATGTTGTATTTTAATGATATTTCACTTACTTCAGAAGGAAAGCATTATTTAGATCCTGCTATGGAAATGGAGTGTGACGTATTCTTAAGATTTAATTAAAATAAACTGTCTTTTACGACACATCGAATAACGTAATAATTTGAGCTGAATCAAACATAAAATGGCATAACGATACTGATATGTGTGCATATATTTGAAAAGCGACTAGTTCTTGGGTTAACTCCCCTTCTGGACTATCTATTCTGCTGTATACGTAAGGACTAGCAAATGTACCCGTGCTACGCTACGATATTCTACATTTTATTTATACGGATTTCTACGTAAACTACTGTACATGCAGTGAGTAAGATTTTAATAAATTGCATGTCTCTTAGCGTTATCCGCTTAACACCATTGGGAGGTTCCCATACGTTGTTTTCCATGTAAGGTGCGAGTTCGGGAGTTTGATGATATGGCAGGCCCCCTTTCCTACTGCCATTCACAATCGAATTCGGGAGTTTTCATTATAATGGCAGGCTCCCTTCCCTACTTCCAGATACATTCCATTTGACGAGTTTTCATTATGATTGCAGGCACCTTCCATATGCCTGTATAGTCGCGAGCCCGAACTGTGTCGCACATGTGGACTTCGTCCTGTTTTAACGGCTAGATGGCCTTCCTGATGACAGCCCTATGTGGAAGGAAGTTTTTACTTATCACGTGCTTTATGGTTGTTAATAGTATCACGGGTGCATATGGTGAGGGGTTTACTGGAACAAATCCCTAGTCTCCGAGTCAGAGGAAATAACCAGACTCAGTTAAAACCACCATCTCGGCCAGGAATTGAACTGGGGACTCTCTGAATCGAAGACCTTGACGTTGATCACTCAACCACGGAGCCGGACTGTTGGTCTTGCTCAATGTTACATAAATATCTGCGAGTCATCAGCAACTGGAAATAATAGAATCGTACGCGCTACCCACTCGCAAGGAAAGGAAGTTAAGTGGGTGGTTTGGGAAATGCTTAGCCAAAGTGATACTTATTGACCGAATGGGTTGGCTAAGCGGTTCGATTCATGTAGCTGTTAGCTTGCCTTCGGAAGAGAGTGGATTAAAGCCCCATTGTCAAAAGCCCTGAAGATAATTTTCCGCCGTTACCCATTTTACACCAGATGAATGCTGGGGCTGTAACTTAATTTAGGCGACGGTAGCTTCCTTCCCAGCTAGCCTTGTCCTATTCCGTCGCCGCCATCAGATCTCTCTTCAGTCGGTTCGACGTAAAGAAAAAAGAAAAGCCTATTGCACTCTTTCCTGGGGATCATTTTGGGAATGCAGATATATATCCTCATCGTAGAACAAGAGTCCGCCTTTGTAGTGTAGTGGTTAGTGTGATTAGTTGCCACTCCGGAAGGCCCGAGTTCGATTCCCGGCTCTGCCACGAAATTTGAAAAGTGGTACGAGGACTGGAACGGGGCCACTCAGCCTCGGGAGGTCAACTGAGTAGGAGGGGAGTTCGATTCCCACCTCAGCCATCCTCGAAGTTGTTTTCCACTTCTCCTCCAGACAAATGCTCGGATGGTACCTAACTTAGGGCCACAGCCCCTTCCTTCCCTCTTCCTTGTCTATCCCTTCCAATCTTCCCATCCCCCCTCCAAGCCCCAGTTCAGCATAGCAGGTGGGGCCACCTGAGCGATGTTCTGCTCCCCCTTCCAGTTTTATCCCTCCGACCGCAAGCTTCACGCTCCCGAACACTGCCCTTGAGGCGGTAGAGGTGTGATCCCTCACTTATGCCGAGGGAAAAGCCAACCATGGACGGTAAACTGATAAAGAAAGAAAGAAAGAAAGAAAGAAAGAAAGAAAGAAAGAAAGAAAGAAATATCGTAGAACACGAGAAACTACACCGACTGACAGAGCAAATGCAACACCAAGAAGGAGTGGTTCGAAAGGGATGAAAGTTGGGGAAAAAACAGAGACGGCACGGACGAATAATTGATGTTTATTTCAAACCGATATGCAGGTTACACAATGCGCACGGCATCGACTCAGTAGGATGTAGGACCACCGCGAGCGGCGATGCACGCAGAAACACGTCGAGGTACAGAGTCAATAAGAGTGCGGATGTTGTCCTGAGGGATGGTTCTCCATTCTCTGTCAACCATTTGCCACAGTTGGTCGTCCGTACGAGGCTGGGGCAGAGTTTGCAAACGGCGTCCAATGAGATCCCACACGTGTTCGATTGGTGAGAGATCCGGAGAGTACGCTGGCCACGGAAGCATCTGTACACCTCGTAGAGCCTGTTGGGAGATGCGAGCAGTGTGTGGGCGGGCATTATCCTGCTGAAACAGAGCATTGGGCAGCCCCTGAAGGTACGGGAGTGCCACCGGCCGCAGCACATGCTGCACGTAGCGGTGGGCATTTAACGTGCCTTGAATACGCACTAGAGGTGACGTGGAATCATACGCAATAGCGCCCCAAACCATGATGCCGCGTTGTCTAGCGGTAGGGCGCTCCACAGTTAATGCCGGATTTGACCTTTCTCCACGCCGACGCCGCACTCGTCTGCGGTGACTATCACTGACAGAACAGAAGCGTGACTCATCGGAGAACACGACGTTCCGCCATTCCCTCATCCAAGTCGCTCTAGCCCGGCACCATGCCAGGCGTGCACGTCTATGCTGTGGAGTCAATGGTAGTCTTCTGAGCGGACGCCGGGAGTGCAGGCCTCCTTCAACCAATCGACGGGAAATTGTTCTGGTCGATATTGGAACAGCCAGGGTGTCTTCCACATGCTGAAGAATGGCGGTTGACGTGGCGTGCGGGGCTGCCACCGCTTGGCGGCGGATGCGCCGATCCTCGCGTGCTGACGTCACTCGGGCTGCGCCTGGACCCCTCGCACGTGCCACATGTCCCTGCGCCAACCATCTTCGCCACAGGCGCTGCACCGTGGACACATCCCTATGGGTATCGGCTGCGATTTGACGAAGCGACCAACCTGCCCTTCTCAGCCCGATCACCATACCCCTCGTAAAGTCGTCTGTCTGCTGGAAATGCCTCCGTTGACGGCGGCCTGGCATTCTTAGCTATACACGTGCCCTGTGGCACACGACAACACGTTCTACAATGACTGCCGGCTGAGAAATCACGGTACGAAGTGGGCCATTCGCCAACGCCGTGTCCCATTTATCGTTCGCTACGTGCGCAGCACAGCGGCGCATTTCACATCATGAGCATACCTCAGTGACGTCAGTCTACCCTGCAATTGGCATAAAGTTCTGACCACTCCTTCTTGGTGTTGCATTTGCTCTGTCAGTCAGCGTATTTCTGCGACGTCTTGGGAGATGGTTAATGACGTCAAACAATGATGCATACATTTAACGAGATCCAATCCATACACATAAGATAATGGCCTTGAAACGTACGTATAAGTGAGGCCTTGTACTATGGCAATCTGTTGGGGGTATTTATGTATGTTGGTGGGGGTTGCGATCTGAAACTACTTTCTCTCACGTGAAGAAGATACGTAAATAACAGATGATAACCTCTCCGCGATCGTTATGTACTGTATCAAGGTAGTGTGTACTGTATGTTGACTACAGAAGCAGGTAAAATCAAGCCTTGCATAACCCTTCCTGTGGTTCACCTGCTCCATCCCGAGTAGCAACAAACTCTGATATAATTCTTCCTTCAAGTTCTGGTAGGTTATATTTGTAAAAGTAGAAACAAAACTGTGGCGCAACAGCCCATTTTAGCCTTGGCTTGCCAAGATGGTTTGATGGCCTACAGATTCCAAAGTTTCACGTGGTCAGCGTAACAACATCCTTAGGGTATTGCTTGAATTTCTTGACCGGATCCGCTACCTCTCGTATAAAGCAGCTCTTCAGTTGGCCTGAGTAAATACCATTCTAGTTTTCAGTCCTCATTTAAAATCCCTGGGCTGTCTGGAATCGAACCCATGCTACCCGTAGGGCTGGCCACAAAATTAGAAAGTACCGGGTGAGTTGGTCGTGCGGTTAGGGTCGCGCAGCTATGAGCTTGCATCCGGGAGATAGTGGGTTCGAACCCCACTGTCGGCAGCTCTGAAGATGGTTTTCCGTGGTTTCCCATTTCCATACCTTAAGGCCACGGCCGCTTCCTTCCCACTCCTAGGCATTTTCTGTCAATTCGTAGCCATAAGACCTATCTGTTTCGGTGCGAGGTAAAGCAAATAGCAAAAAAAAGTAGAAAGCCAATTTTTTAAAAATTGGGCGTTAGAAATGGGGTAAAAATAATGCATAATTTATTATACTTTATGTACAAGGCTGCCCACTGTCACCATACATCCTTAACCTGTTTACAGAAAATGCAATTAGAGAAATGAAGGGACATACGAAAAGGGTGAATTTCAATGGTATTCAGGTGCACAGTATCCGCTTTGCAGATGACATTGCTCTCTTAGCTAATTCTGAAAAGGATATGAGTTAGATGCTAAGAACATTCAACAAATCCTTAGAAAAATTTAAACTAAAAGTAAATACAAAGAAAATAAAATTAATGGTAGGAGACAAAAGGAAACCTTCCGGTAGGAAACACTTCAAAACACACCGATATAACAAGTCACAGAATTCTCCTATTTGGGTAGTGAAATTACCTCTGATAACAGTTCCCTTTCAGAAATAAAGAAAACAATAGTGGTAGCAAAGCAAGCCTTCCAAAATAAGAAAAACTTATTGCTAAACAATCATCTCCGTTTGGAAACCAGAAAACATTTCTCAAGACATTTGTTTGGAGTGTGCTGCTTTATAGGTGCGAAGCCTGGACATTAGAGTAACAGGAAGAAATAAAACTTGAGGCTGCTGAAATGTGGTTTTGGAGAAGTATTACAAAAACAAGTTCGATGGATAAAAAAACAAATGACTTTGTTTTAAAGAACGTAAGAGGATCGAAGTTTATTAAATACGATAAAGAAGAGGAAAACAAAGCTCCTTGGGCACGTGCTGAGACATGACTCTCTTCCCCAAACCACCATTGAAGGTAAAGTACTGGGAAAGAAACACAGGGGACGTCCAAGGATGTCACACATTAGGAACTCCATCGGTGAACTGGCATGTGGTTCATATAGTAACATGAAGAGGCTAGCAGAAGATCGTCAGATGTGGCTACAGCGACAAGGCATTGCCTTTAGTAGATGATGATGATGATTTTACTGTGATCTTGTTCTTCTTAATCTGTTTACCCTCCAGGGTCGGTTTTTCCCTCGGACTCAGCGAGGGATCCCACCTCTACCGCCTCAAGGGCAGTGTCCTGGAACTTCAGACTTTTGGGTCGGGGATTCAACTCGGGAGAATGACCAGTACCTCGCCCAGGCGGCCTCACCTGCTATGCTGAACAGGGGCCTTGTGGAGGGATGGGAAAATTAGATGGGACAGGCAAGGAAGAGGGAAGGAAGCGGCCGTGGCCTTAAATTAGGTACCATCACGGCATTTGCCAGGAGACGTGGGAAACCACGAAAAACCACTTCCAGGATGGCTGAGGTGAGAATCGAAACCACCTCTGCTCAGTTGACCTTCCGAGGCTGAGTGGACCCCGTTCCAGCCCTCGTACCACTTTTCTAATTTCGTGGCAGAGCCGGGAATCGAACCCGGGGGTGGCAGCTAATCACGCTAACCACTACACCACAGAGGCGGTACTGTGATCTTCTACTGGCATAAAACTCTATCAAAGACATCAAGAAAGACATTTTTTGTTAAATAAAAATAAAGTATTAGTTAACTGGGTGCCCGGCTCCCTAACTGAATGGTTAGTGTACTGCCCATCGGTACAGAGGGCTTCGGATTCGATTCCCGACCGGCACGGGGATTTAAACTGCGCAATAATGAATAGATCCCTCGACATGCTACGTCAGGAGGGGCATTTGGGCATAAAACTAGGCCAAATCCACGTCAAGTGCTGACCCAAGGTCAGGAAGATCATTTAGGCCTAACTGGGCCAGAAATTGACTAGTGAAAATCTTCTTGCAATTCTTGGAGATAACAACCTGCTATGAAGAGTTGTATTCAGATTGATCGAATAATAAAACCCTTTCAGACCTGAAGAAAACTAATGTGTCAATTTTTGGTTCAAAATAAAAAATGGACTAAGATGCTTTTAAATATATTGTACCCGTCTCAATGGTACCTTATGGGAACGAAAGGAGATTTGATTTAATGTATATTTATTCATGCAGTACGCTCGGACGAGCTAACGGCTGATAGCCAGGCCATCCCGTTGAAGCAAGCAGGTCGGAATTAGGTCGAGCTGTCAAGGACACGTGGGCTACGTCACAACGGTATGCTAACGTCATGCGAGAAGACTGGAAAAGTGGATGTCAGAATTCTAGAAAGATCGGTGTTCTCGTAAAAGGGAACAAATCACAATTAGGCTCCAATGTCGACCAATAGTCACTCTAATCGTGAGATTACGTCACTTAACCAGACGTAACGAGAGGTGTAATGTTAAGAAGATGAGAAGGAACGAACGTTCTGAAACAGTTTTTGATTATTACAAGTAATGAAAATAATTTTTTGCCCGTATTGAAAGTTTCGTAAAGTATATAGGAAAATATTTAAAAAATGTTATTTCCACCTATTCAATACAATTCAAGATGTTGGCATTTATGTTAAAACATTTTTCAAATGTGAGACATGTTTCGCCTCTTACTGTGAGACATCTCCAGTCACTAATAAAAACCTTATAACTTTTGTCAGATAACATTACAAACACTCTACAGCTATTATAAAAAATTCATGAAACAACTAAAAATCTAGTCTAATGATGAACTCATGTGTAGATCACTTAATGAATAGGACGTCATTAGATGGTACAATAGTGCAGATGATGGCTTGAAGCCTTAGTCAATATTAGATTTCAAATACGTAGTGGAAAGTATATAAAATCATTTCATTGAAAATATACAATACATTTAAATGATATTAAAATAGTATGTTCTTAGGTGTTACACTTAAAAATGGAGGTATCATATAATTATAAGTGACAGTTGATGGCTGAATGCCGTAGTCAGAGTTTGAAGCATAGGGAAAATAACATGTTAATATATGGTAAATGAATATGAAAAAGATTACATTAATGAATATAAAATGTAAAGGAAAAACATTCCAAATGCTGGGCAATTGTTATTGACGTCAGCGTATAATTGCCCGTAATGTTCAATGGTCAACAGTTCATAGGATGTTCAGCGAGATTGTGTTGACACGAAGTTTAGAGTTGGCTTAAATTTATTTTGAGTCATCTGAGTAAGTTTGTAGAAATGAGGATGAGCAGTTATTCTCTACGTTGATAAGATTTTGACACGAAGGTTGAATGGCTGTTGTTTTCATAACTGATTGCCAATATATTTTAAAAACGTTGATATTGGAAAATTTTGTATTATTGACGAATGTTGTGCGAGTTTGATGGGGCTGTTGAAATAATGTTGTTGATTATTTGGTTCTGAAATGAAGAAAAAATTGTATTAATTTTGACGAGAATGAAAGAAACTTGGGAAGGTTATGTCCAAGTGTTGATTGAGAGAGGATGTTGGTAATTACCTATGGTGTTGTTGGCCCGTTTGACTTGTTGTGTGAATCGTTGTCAGGATACTAGTTGTCGCTAACGTTTGTACTCCTTGTGTTGTACGTATGTCGTCTGTGCCGTGGGGCATACGTTGGAGGGGGCGGGGCTGTAAGCTTGTGATTGGCGCACGGAATGGAGTTGTGTATAGTGGGGGAAGCGAAGGGGCGTGAAGCATTTATTGGCTTAAGATTGGCCCGTGGAGGTGAGTTACGTAAGTTGGGAGGGGAAGGGGGGTGTGATGTGTTTGTTGACGTGGAAGGAGTGTTTATTGATACTGTATTGAAAATATTGAATAAATGTTTGTCCTGAAGGTTTACTTTATTAACCCTTTCCCGCCCATATTAAAATGCATATTTTCCCCAGAATTAAAGCAATTCTTTTCAGCCATCATTATGATAATGCAGACATTTAATGCAAGTGAGCAGCATGCTCATTCGTTTTCTGGGCAATTAAATCGAAAATGTTGTCATCAAATATAAGGGAGAAGTACTCTAATGCTGTACTACCCACAGGAGGAGAATGGCAAGATTCTAGCTCTTCAGTAAAGTCCGACGGTTCGACATAAGGCAATGTATTTGTCCACTGAATGATAGGCCTACAATCTATGTCATCACGCATGTGTACGTCGTCATTTCCTGAAATATCGTCAGTTTCATTTTCACGTTCCACTCCGCTGAGTTCACTTAAGCTACTACTAACAGTTTCACATTCAGAATTATCGTTCACCAAACGTTCGGTGTCGTTATCGCATAAAATATTTTCACGCGAATTCAGCGTCGACATGTTTGTTTACAATATATCACTGCCTTCCGTATTCCGTGTTCTAATACGCCTGCTAAGGTTTTAAAAGAAGAAAACTAATATCATTGGTCTCTAGGAAGTGCACATGCTAGTAACAGTAAGTTATATTTATCTATCGGCCGATAGATGGTTCATACAGGCGACTAGAAGTACAAGTACGCTTTACTACGCTATGGATGGGAGGCCCTAAGCTTTCGCGCTACGTACTACTGCGCTGTGGGCGTGAAAGTGTTAAACAATGTTACCATTTTTTGGTAATATAAAGGGCTTCTATTGTCTATTGGATCATTTAAATTCTTATTAACATTGAATTTTTGGTCCAAAAATATATATAAATTCTCAAATTCGGTCATGAGTCTACCATTTTTTAATCTTTTTAAAATTTGAAGGTCCTGTTCAATTGTGGTAAAATTGTGCCCAGTTTCTTTCATGTGATTGCTCATTGCTGAGTGTTTATTATGTTTCTGAGCATTGAAATGCTCGGAATACCTATTTATGAAGCTTCTTCCTGTTTGTGCGAAGTATGAGCTGAGGCACTCATTACGTTTTAATCTATAGATACCGGAGCCTGAGTATTTATTATTTTCAGAATTTATTGTATTGTGGTTGAAGAACATTTTTGGTTGGAATTTTGAGTTGTGAAAGCTATTTTGATCTCTTGATTTTTTAAGGTATTGGTTATTTGATGTATGATTTGGTTGGTGTATGTAAGGGTTGCGTAGTTTGATTTTAAATTCTTTATTGGGGAGAGGTTTGTGGATAGTTTCAATTTAACCTTATTAATTAGTTTGTCTATGATGGAGGGCTTATATCCATTGAATGAGGCTATTTCTTTTTTTTAAATTGATGGTTGGAAGGGGAATTGTTAGAGCTCTGTACACCATAGTGTAAAAAGAGGGCTGTTTGTGTGATTGTGGATGTAGGGAACTTTGTTTAATAGTTGTAGGTGTGAATGAGGGCTTTCTATAAATTTGAAAATCAAACTTATTGAAAGTTCTTGTTATTGTGATGTTATGAAAATTAATAGAGTTGTGGTTCTCATCCTCTTTAGTGAATTTGATGTTCGACTCGTTGACTGAACGGTCAGCGTTTTGGCCTTCAGTTGAGAGGGTCCCGGGTTCGATTCCCGGCCGGGTCGGGGATTTTAACCTTCATTGGTTAATTCCAATGACCCGGGGGCTGGGTATTTGTGCTGTCCCCAACATCCCTGCAACTTACACACCACACATAACACTATCCTCCACCACAATAACACGCAGTTACCTACACATGGCAGATGCCGCCCACCCTCATCGGAGGGTCTGCCGTACAAGGGCTGCACTCGGCTAGAAATAGCCATACGAAATTATTAGTGAATTTGATGTTATCTAGATTATTTAAATAAGATAATATGTTTTCACAGTTGTTGAGATTTTTGTCAATTATTACCAGCGTGTCGTCGACATAGCGTAGCCATAGATTTAATCCATTAATAAAAACAAGTATCAAAACCTTAAAACTAAAATTAGCAGGATCTCAAGGGATATTCAGTTTCTAAAAGAATGTGTAATATCCAATTTAGTGCCGAAGTTTTTAAAATCAACTCAAAGGAATAACATTCCGAAACATAAATCTAAAGACATTCAAAATAAAATCAACAACATTTGGCTCAAAATCAAATAAAACTACTGTATAAAAAGAAATCGTTTTTGAAAACACAACTTTATCGCGAACATTTGATTATCGCGCAATCTCTATCACCTCTAGAATGAAATTCTTATCAACAACACATTTCATATAAAATACAGATTACATTGAACAAAAAACAAGAAACTCTAAATCGCAAATTAACACATTTAAAAGAAAAAGCAAAATCGCTAAATCAGAACAGTAGTATAAAGATATCCCCCTCTCCTTGGAGCAATGTTCTTACTACAATCAATCTATCTGACATCACTTTTCCAGACAAAGAAACACAATTGTTCAACCAAGGCCTAAAACATAATTGGCCCAACACACACAAAGCAGAAGATATAATCACCACAATAGCCGAAGCTGAAGCAAACATAAATAACAAATTCCAACAAACAGAATGATGTAAAATATGAAATTAATAAGAAATTACCTGCTCTTTTAAAATAAATTTCTAACAAAAATAACTCTACCTCACAAAAACAGATCCTAGAACTAAGAAAAAAAGTTGACACTAATAACATCATAGTAACTAAAGCTGACAAAGGCAATACTATAGTCTTAATGAAAAAACAGGATTACATTCGTAAAACAGAGGAGTTCTTCTCTAATGAAACTTACACAATCATCCCAAAGGTTCATACTACAAAAACTCAACGTAACCTAAAAACACTTTTAAAAAACTCTCCATTTTTATTTAATGAACATGAATACCGAAGCTTCATTAATATGAACCCCAAACTACCCACCGTCAGATCATTACCGAAGGTACATAAAAAGGACGTTCCCATTCGACCGATCATAAACTGCCAAAATAGCCCGACATATAAAACTTCACAATTCCTCCAAAAATTACTCAAAAAACATTTTAAATTCCATAACAAGCACCCTAAAAATTCAATAGAATTATGTGAAACACTTAAAAAATTCAACTTAAAACCTAATCACATAATGTGCTATTTCGACGTCACTAACATGTATTCAAACATTCCCGCTAAAAAACTATAGAAATAATAAAAACAATCTTTCCAAACACAGCAGTTTAAGCAAAATAGAAATAGAAGAACTCTTAAAAGTACTAAACTTTGTCTTACGAAACAACTATTTCACTTTCAACGATAAAATATCCAAACAAGAAGGCCTGGCCATGGGAGACCCTTTATCCGGAATCCTTGTTGAAATTTATATGGATAACCTCGAAAACAACAAAATAATACAAAACATCAGTGGATTAAATCGACGGCTCCTCTATGTTGACAACACGCTAGTAATAATTGACAAAAATCTCAACAACAGTGAAAACGTATTAACTTATTTAAATAATCTAGATTACAACATCAAATTCACTAAAGAGGATGAGAACCACAACTCTATTAATTTTCTTCACATCACAATAACAAGAACTTTCAATAAGTTTGATTTTCAAATTTATAGAAAGCCCTCATTCACACCTACAACTATTAAACAAAGTTCCCTACATCCACAATCACACAAACAGCCCTCTTTTTACACTATGGTGTACAGAGCTCTAAAAATTCCCCTTTCAACCATCAATTTAAAAAAAGAAATAAACACAATAAAAGAAATAGCCTCTTTCAATGGATATAAGCCCTCCATCATAGACAAACTAATTAATAAGGTTAAATTGAAACTATCCACGAAGCTCTCCCCAATAAAGAATGAAAAATCAAAGTACGCAACCTTTATATACACCAACCAAATCATATATCAAATAACCAATACCTTAAAAAATCAAGAGATCAAAATAGCTTTCACAACTCAAAATTCCAACCAAAAAATGTTCTTCAACCACAATACAATAAATTCTGAAAATAATAAATACTCAGGCTCCGGTATCTACAGATTAAAATGTAATGAATGCCTCAGCTCATACATCGGACAAACAGGAAGAAGCTTCATAAATAGGTATTCCGAGCATTTCAATGCTCAGAAACATAATAAACACTCAGCAATGAGCAATCACATGAAAGAAACTGGGCACAATTTTACCACAATTGAACAGGACCTTCAAATTTTAAAAAGATTTAAAAAAGGTAGACTCATGACCGTATTTGAGAATTTTTATATATTTTTGGACCAAAAATTCAATGTTAATAAGAATTTAAATGATCCAATAGACAATAGAAGCCCTTTATATGACCAAATTGTAACATTGTTTAATAAAGTAAACCTTCAGGACAAACATTTCTTCAATATTTTCAATACAGTATCAATAAACACTCCTTCCACGTCAACAAACACATCACACCCCCCTTCCCCTCCCAACCTACGTAACTCACCTCCACGGGCCAATCTTAAGCCAATAAATGCTTCACGCCCCTTCGCTTCCCCCACTATACACAACTCCATTCCGTGCGCCAATCACAAGCTTACAGCCCCGCCCCCTCCAACGTATGCCCCACGGCACAGACGACATACGTACAACACAAGGAGTACAAACGTTAGCGACAACTAGTATCCTGACAACGATTCACACAAGAAGTCAAACGGGCCAACAACACTCTAGGTAAGCACCAAAATCCTCTCTCCATCAACGCTTGGACATAACCTTCCCAAGTTCCTTTCATTCTCGTCAAAATTAATACAGTTTTTTCTTCATTTCAGAACCAAATAATCAACAACATTATTTCAACAGCCCCATCAAACTCGCACAACATTCGTCAATAATACAAAATTTTCCAATATCAACGTTTTTAAAATATATTGGCAATCAGTTATGAAAACAACAGCCATTCAACCTTCGTGTCAAAATCTTATCAACGTAGAGAATAACTGCTCATCCTCATTTCTACAAACTTACTCAGATGACTCAAAATAAATTTAAGCCAACTCTAAACTTCGTGTCAACACAATCTCGCTGAACAACCTATGAACTGTTGACCATTAAACATAACGGACAATTATACGCTGACGTCAATAACAATTGCCCAGCATTTGGAATGTTTTTCCTTTACATTTTATATTCATTAATGTAATCTTTTTCATATTCATTTACCATATATTAACATGTTATTTTACCTATGCTTCAAACTCTGACTACGGCATTCAGCCATCAACTGTCACTTATAATTATATGATACCTCCATTTTTAAGTGTAACACCTAAGAACATACTATTTTAATATCATTTAAATGTATTGTATATTTTCAATGAAATGATTTTATATACTTTCCACTACGTATTTGAAATCTAATATTGACTAAGGCTTCAAGCCATCATCTGCACTATTGTACCATCTAATGACGTCCTATTCATTAAGTGATCTACACATGAATTCATAATTATATTAGATTTTTAGTTGTTTCATGAAAATTTTTATAATAGCTGTAGAGTGTTTGTAATGTTATCTGACAAAATTTATAAGGTTTTGATTAGTGACTGGAGATGTCTCACAGTAAGAGGCGAAACATGTCTCACATTTGAAAAATGTTTTAACATAAATGCCAACATCTTGAATTGTATTGAATAGGTGGAAATAAAAAAGTTTAAACATTTTACTATATACTTTACAGTTTTTGATGCCATAACTTCGTCTTTTCTATTGCATCTCAAAACTTTGCATACGTCGACATAATCTTATGGACTTTATCTTTAAATGTCTTATGAGTTCGTATTCCACCTTCGAGTTAGAATTTCATTCGACGATTTCGTGTGGATTGCTTCGTTCTGAAGTAAACTTGGGAACATTTCGAGTCGCCGAGAAGAAATTATCATTTCAGGAGAGAACTCGTGAACTTGTCGAATACGAAGTGGATCAACATAGAAGTTTACCACAGTGCGCAAGTTAGCTCGAGACAAGTACCTTATGGCGAGAGTTATGGAATTGTACAACACTGAATCAAGATATTAAACTCAATTGAGCTAGGAGTTATACGTTTTGGGTACTATTCCAAGGAGACAAAAAATGAATGGAGCGTAAAATGTACACCTTTGCGTCAACAAATAGACAAGTAAACAGTACACAACTCTTTGGTACAAATGCAAGTGGATCAAATTTCTAATTTGAGTGTTAGTTTCAGCCTAACTACGAGTGCAAGATCATCAGTCATGGATCTGTGAGAGAGAATCTCCATAAGAATTTCGTGGAATTATCGCCACAACTTCGCATTGCCTCATTTTGTGGACATCATGTACGCCTAATTGTAAGCTGTAATTGTGTGAGCCAGCGCAATTGACTTGTACTATCCCACTTAATCGAGAGATGAGACCTGTCTTCTTCTACACTTCCCAGCTGAATCTGCCTGCATCGAGAAACATGAGTACCAACTACATACTATTTTCTTCTTTTCTGTAGATTTTCGTCAGATTGTATTGTAGATTAAGTAATTTGTTTGCTATTAGATAAATATTGACCTTTTCTTTCATCATGGTGTTGGTTAATTAGAGCATGGATGTTACTAGTTCATTTTAATGTGTGTGTGTGTTAATTACGATCTTCAACGATTATCACTGAAATAGTGAGGCCCTAATAATAATAATAATAATAATAATAATAATTTCGGAAGCAGACAGTAAAACAATGACTTGAATTAGAATATCGATTGAAGTTGAGACGTACCCTAACCATTTGAATCAGATCGCAATATTGATTTCATTCCTTGGCAGTCACGTGATATTATTTCTTCTGAATACTTTCTCGTGAGGTAGGGAATAACAATCAGAAAATAAAGGTAAAGTAAAGTAGGACGGGATAATTAAACACAAGTTGTTGAGCGTTAAATTAGTTTGTAAGGTGATTGTTGAAATGCCGAGGATGTCCAGTTCGACTGAAATGATATGGAGTGGTTTCCATGCGGCGAATGAGGTGCATGAGTGGGCTAATTGCAGTGATGGGTTGAGTTATAACCACGTGGTGTCCGCGTATGTGTATTATCATGTATGATAATAAATGAATTTAAATGAACTCGACAACAATTAAAGAAGATCTGTATGCTGTGACTAAGTATTGGTTTCGCACGATTGAGTGTATGTTATTTGAATTTATCCCTATTGCACGTGGTGATGACGGAGTGATTTATGTCTTACACGTGATCTTTTCGTCCCATTCTTTGTTTTCATCCCTTACTAGGAGTTGCGTGGGTCGTCAATGTAGGGTGGTCTACATAATCTGAGGGCTCATAATCTAAAATAAGGAATCAATAACAATAATAAAACTAGATAACAATAAACTAATTAAGTACCGGTCATTAAACCCTTATCTGATATGATGGTGTGGTTGTGATGTGGTTTGAAATCTTGTGAAAATAATTTTGTTCATTCACGTTTGGATTTTCTGAACTCTGTGCATATTCACGTAGCGAGAGATTCTGATCATGTTGAACCAAGGACTATGATTTGTGATGGATTATGCTGTAATATTTACAACAAATTTGTTTGATGATGACTAGATTGAATACAATCGAGCGAGGTCTCGGAAAGGAGGGAATAATCCAAAGAATCTTATAAAAATAGAATTTGATAAAAAAGAAGGTTAGTAAATAGAGAAAGGGTCGAATAAATGGAAAATGTGATAGAGGATATAGAGATAAATGTATTGTAAGGAAATTGAGCATGAGGGATATAATACACACAGACCCTGTTGACTTATTGACATGAGTGTGAGGCAAGTCTCGTAAAAAATAAATGATGCAACTAGTATTAATGGACGAGTGTCAGGTTAAAATGCGACATAAATTGACGATAGTATTAAATGTTGCCTATATTTAGTTGAGAAGGAGATTATGAGATAAAAGGAACTTAACTGAGGAACTTAAAATAAACTTTGGTAACGAAATACTTTCTAAAATTGTGAGTAAACGATAGGAAGGTTAATGGAGGCTACTAAACTGTATAAAATAGAACCTAAATCAATTAAACCTTTATAGATTACAATCAAATCTTTGTGAATAAACTATACAGTATTATAGGTAAAAATTAGGACATAGAAATAAAAATAAAAATCTAATTTCTTAGAAGGGTGTAAACATAAGGATGAGGAAGTAGATGTGTTGAATTCCACATGGTTTAATCCATAACTGAGTAAGTGGGGTCCTCAATTCCTCAGGAAATAGTGTCGACTGAAACAAAGAAGTTATATTGAGAAGTAACATGTTGTGATGTTTGGGACATCAATGCATGTATAAAATTATTGAACTATATAATTAATTCATAATATGTATATATTTAATCATTGGTAGGTCATTTTTAAATTAATATGTGTATATATATTCTGCCCGTTTAAGACAGTAAGGGGTGCTCAGTAAGGGATTGACATGTTCCATATGAAAAATGGTGTGGATCAAGGAGATGGGCAGATATTCGTATATAATGAACCATCGAAATCCAAATAAATGGTGGATGATTTATTCCAAAAATAATAATAATTCCTTCCTTCTCAGAATGGTGATTATGTGAAATGATCGCTAAAATTTTAATTTTATATCAACTCTTGCTGTACATCCAAAAAATTGAAACAAATGGGATGGTACAAGTTAATGAATTCTATTTCATTCTGACAAAATTGTTTTGTCCATGTCACATTTTTTTCCGAATATTACTTTGAATGTTATCTGATTTTTCTAGAAAATGATGCTCGCACGCATGTCAATTCATGCCGGAAAATCTGGAACAAGATTTTAAATATTAAAGTTATATGACTGAAAAAATGAAAATACAAAATAAAAGTTTTAACAAATTACTTTTGTCGCTTAATTTCACCTTTTAATTTAATTACTTTTCCAATTTAAATCGACTTTTCAATGATTGTCTGCTCGGCGTAACATAATACACGTGATATTACGTGGCAAAGTAGGAAAGAAAAAGAGAGAAAGAAAAAAATTAATTTAAATTAAATCCTTAACCATGTGTCATAATCCTGACACAACGCCGAAATTCGGAACAACGATGGTTACACATAAATCGATATTGCAAATAAAAATTAAATCACCCAACCTGTGGAATAACAACATAAAAATGCACGAAATGATCTATTACCATCATCCACCAAGGAAAAACAATTGCAACTAACTACAACTAAGAGTATTATTTACAAATATACACCTGTCCACACGTTGTCCATTCATCTCCTGGGAATGGCAGACTCCTGTAAATAATGATCCGCACCTGTAACTAATCCACCTGCTACAAACAATCTAGGTAATGATGACTGAAAAAATATCGCCAATCGGTATCGAACTCAGGACGTTACCAACATTTAGCATATATTGAGGAAGTGAATAGTATTATACAACTTCGATTTAATATTATTGGTGATGACGCTCATCCAGTATGACAAATAACTATCTCATACACTCAATTTTATTTTGAAGGAAGACATGTGGTTTACCTCGTGGTGCAATATTTAATGAAGACGCTATCGCCTATAATTCTCTCACAAACAACAACTCGCGCATACGTCAAATGACGATAAATTATTCCAAAATCTCCGTTCATCAATGCACGCAACATCGCAAAAATATATTAAATGTGCCTCTATCCATAGAGGCGTGAAGATTCGCCTTCGAATAGCACATAAAATCAGCATAATTCATGCCATAATTCACCACATGGCACAATATGAGAGGTAAAAATGGCGAAAATAACTCGCAACATCCGTTCAAAATATTACGGGAAAATTCACATAAATGACTTGAACCACATATAAATATAATAATAAGCCACTATCCTTCCTTAAAAAGTATGAAATTGGATTCAAAGAAAGCTATCCGTATCGTTAGCACAGCGTTAATATGTCAGATGAGCCTGTTGCCTCGTGTAAAATATAGCAAACACTTTTGGGCAAAATATAAGAGAAATACATTTCGAAGAATGAAAATATCACGCGTACACAATCCTCAATATCATAGTAATCGAATAGAAATGTAAAATTCCTTAGAGGTTAGTAGATGGCTGATATTTAAATCAGATACATGTCCGATGACATAACTATCTGAAACCCGCATGGCCGATGATGTTGACACCCTGTCATCATGCACCTTAAAATCACGTAGTAAGTGAAACTGCAAATCCAACGTCGAATAATGCAAGAAAATAACATGGTAAAGATACTAAAAAGCTACTCGAACTACTGTATAATTAATAATCCCTCCAAGAAGAAAGTTAACTACATATTACAGCTACATAGAACAGATAATACCCAGTATAAATGAAATGTCGACTTAACTTGGATGTCTTGATGACCATGGTGTTCTTCTAGGCAGGATTCAAGGCATTAGGACGCCGTTGGCATCGGTTCTGGGTTTTAGTGCTGCATCATGATCCAAGCGATGTCTCCAAGGCACACGAACTTCACACTGCAGGCTGCCATTTCCGTGGCCGGTATCGAACTCGTATTACTTGCAGTACACTGAAACTTTCACACAACAATATTAACACAAATGCATCGAACTCGTGGTTTCACAATTAGCAAAGGATGATACGTGCCTTCTTTTCTAACACTATTGACTTCTGTTAAGATGTTGAAATGATCTGTTAAAGCTGCGCTGAAATAACACTGCTCCCCTCGTAGACCGAATAACAGCTGTGTCCAGGCCTGTAGGAGACTTTCCTATGTAGTAACTTCCCGAGCAATCACGTAGCCAGCAGAGAACAAGAGCGAAAACAAACGTGAGAGAATGAATGAGAATATTCTAGTACCAGCTCGCCACCTATGTTCCGAGCTCTGACGTCACACCTCATGATTCAATTGACGTCCTGAATTCCTCGGCGTGTAATTGAGATGTCCGTTAATTTCTTGTTAAATAATTATATAATTAATTCCATAATTAACTTAATTTTCAATTATTACTATTCGTGCCTTCCTGAAGTGTGGTATCACGGTTTTTTATGCATACTTGTTGGAGAGTGACTATTAGGATGTCGGATCTGACGTGGTAATATGACGAAAGATTTTAAATGTAATACTTGTCGGAGGTGAAAGGTTCAGCTGTATCAAAAAATTTTCTCGTCTTCTCTTGTGGTAATAACGTTGTCTTTCACTCCTCAGCAGGTAACACAAAAGATAAACAAAAAAAATCATCCCTTTGCACTTCCCTGTCGACACTCCGCGCGAGACACCTGGGGTACAGCCCGGTCTTATAAAATTCACGGCCGATCACAGTAGACCTAAAATGTCACAATATATATATATAGGGTTTTAGTCGTCCATTTCACATCATTTCATTTCTATGTATTGCGGCTATAACGTATTCTGAACGAACAACTTATTGTGTAAAGTATTTCAACACCATTCGTATGGCTTGCAGTAAATTTTCCAATAGCCGTAGTGAGGTGACCAGAGTCAGGAGGCAGATGCCATAACTTCGTCTTTTCTATTGCATCTGGAAACTTTCCATACGTCGACATAATCTTATGGACTTTATCTTTAAATGTCTTATGACTTCGTATTCCAACTTCGAGTTAGAATTTCATTCGACGATTTCGTGTGCATTACTTCGTTCTGAAGTAAACTTGGGAACATTTCGAGTCGTCGAGAAGAAATTATTGGCTTTCTAGACCGGGTGCGCTATCTCACAGTCAGGTAGCTCCTCAGTTGTAATCACGTAGGCTGAGTAGACCTCGAACCAGCTCTCATATCCAGGTAAAAATCCCTGACCTGGCCAGGAATCGAACCAGGGGCTTCCGTGTAAGAGGCAGGCACGCTACCCCTGCACCACGGGGCCCAAAAACGAGTGCTAACAACAAAATTCTTTAGTCTTACTGGACTTCGTTCATTCCTCACTTACGTGAGCTTGCACAGCCCAGTAATGGGATCATTCGTTCATCGACAAAGTAGGACATGGATTAACATTAGATGGCAGGAAATCTCTTACGAACAGTGTCAATGATTGGTTGTATCTTCCACAGTTTGTTAGTTGAAACCTTGTCAACATTCACTGCAATTGCTTCCACAAAATGTAAACACTGTCGAAGATTGAGAAACCTGTCTCTAGCTATTGCAGATGCTTCAGGTCCAATTCGACATCATCATATCAATACATTCACATTTGCGGATACGGCAAATTTCACATAACTCTATTTACGGGTACTCCAAAGAATACTTTCATTTCGGATGCACTAGTTTTCAGTTCATTTCCATTCAGTATTTATGCAATCCTGTTTTGCTGTAAATTGCTCCATGCACAGTTTAACTATTACAGTTTTCGAAACGTGCCAGTTTCACAGCTGTGCACATCGGTAACTCTCTTCTGATTGTGGCTCCCCACTTCCGACATTTGAAGCACTTCATAATTATCATCAAAATATGAAGTCTACTGCTTTCTTACTGTCCAGTAGTATATTCTGGTTTTACGATTAATCTACTCTGGTCGGAAATCTTCTTGACCAGTGTATGCTAGGCAGAAAGGAAGGAAATTTATAGTGGAAGGAAAAAGACTCCAGACGAGGGCGTGGTGACAAACACTTCTCACATATGTTGTTCCTTTAGATGTTCAATTATTTGAAATTGCTTTTAGTGGAGAGGACGATACCAGGTCGCACGTCCGAGATCTGCTTTAGGTTCATCTGGGTTGCTGGCGGCTAATGCAGTGGGTGTTTTGCATTCCGGTTTGGGCAACAAATTGTGGTTATTCTAAATATGGCAGTCCTATCGCCTTCACGTGCCCATTTTCTTCGTAGTTTCGGGTATCTATGTTCGTCATGTGCCTCTATGGAATAGGTCGTTCAGTTAACATACGTTCGACGTATTGCCACTTTTTCCTTTTTGTTATCAATGAATTGTCATTCATTGAATCCAGTTGTGTTCTTTAAGAGCAGGAATTTACGCAACACTCTTCATATTATGGCATGCCGTATTTTTTCCACGATGGTTAATTTAATGTGAGAAGACAACACCTATTCCAAGAAATACAATTTGTAATCCTAGGACGAGATGTAACTTCCGTTTGCCCTGCCGGATTGGGAATTGTTCATTGATATTCGTCATTCATATTGCCGCAATTTCTTTTGCAATGAAGGCAATATTTATGAAGACTGTGTTTATATACTAGATTAAAATCCAGATTGTGTGTGTTGGAAAAACATTCGACATTTGTGCTGGGAATTCGCAAACCGCCTTTTCTTTCTTTAATTCCATAGAATGATATTTATATTCGAGACGGTAGTGTTTGGAAGTGAATGACTTCAAACTTCCAGGGTTCCAGATATTTTGATAGGGGTATTGAGAAATGACATAATGTTTTCCAGCGGGATGCTATTTTTGTTAGAAACGGCCGGAGATCGGGACTTACTAAAGTGCTTACCCTTCTGTGTAATCTGAAGGAACTTCATTATGAACAGTTTCATATTCCATGAATTGTACCATTATGTTTAAAGTTATCAATGATGTGGCAACTTCAAAGGTCCCTGGACTGAAACAGAAAATTACGGTACTGAAAAGGTTTCCTCTTCTCGAGTGCCCAATGTTCTAGTCGGTTTCTTGGGGGAATTTTCTTCAGCCTTGCATCTCTTGTAATAAATATATTATTTTGAACCCTAACCTGTCTCCCTGCTTCATTCTAATTCTAGGAGATCTTTGACGAGCATGGAATAGGCCCAACTGGAGCCCACCACGGAGACTCGGACCTTTAGTTCGAACCAATCAACGTTTACTACAGTGAAGACTCTGGGGGCAAATATGTGCCTCGCGCCGTTCTTGTTTGTCTTGAGCCTGACCGCTCTGACCGAAAATGAAGTTATCAGGACGTAATATCTTGACGAAAGGTCCAGATAACTACATTTTTGATCAGAGCGGTGCTGGCAACAACTGGATGCCGTTCTGGATGTAGTCAAAAAAGAGGCCGAAGGCTGCGGCTGCCTGCAGGGATTCCAACTTGCACATTCAGTGGAAGGTGGTAATGGATCCGGCATGGGAACACTCCTGATCTCAAAGACCCGCAAGGAATACCTCGACAAAATTATGAACACCTCTTCAGTGGTACTTTCTCTCAAGATATCAGACACTACCTCTCTGTCCACCAGTCGGTTGAAAATACAGACTAAACATACCGTATGGATAAATAAATAATCTCTACGATATTTGCTTTAGTATCATGAAACTCACAACCCCTACTTACGGTGACTTTAATCATCTTGTTTATCTAAGAAAGTCTGGTCTTTCGACGTGTCTTAGGTTCCCCGGTCAGTTGAATGCTGATCTCAGGAATCTTGCCATTAACATGGATATCTTCCCTCGACTCCACTTCTTTATAACTGGTTTCGCTCCTCTCACATCCCAGCAGTACCGTGACCTCAGATTTCCTGCACTTGCACAACATATTTTCGATGCCAAGAATATGAAGGCTGCCTGCGATGCAAGACATGGTCGCCACCTCACAGTTTTCAGATGCCGTATGTCAATGAAAGAAGCTGATGAACACATGCTGAACATCCAGAACAAGAACAGCAGTTACTTCGTAGAATGGATTCCGAACAATTTGAAGATTGCTGCCTGCGACATCCCACCTCGTGATCTGAAGATGTCTGCCACCTTCATTGGAAAGGCCATTGACATCCAGGAGATTTTCTAGCGTATATCAGAACTGTTCAGCGCCATGTTCAGATGCAAGGCTTTCTTGTATCGGTACACTGGTGAGAGCATGGACGAAATGGAGTTCTTTGAAGCTGAGTCGAACTTGAAAGATCTTATATCACAATACCAACCAAGGCCGTACTCGAAAGGGGGGGGGTGCTCTACCTCCGAAATGGACTTGGCAAACTTAGTTTCCATTTAATGGGTTTATTTTTGAAAACTGTTTTAAAATCAAGAAGGCGGATACCTAGATGTTAGACCCTTTTAAACAAGATTCATCATCAAGTAAAGAATTTAGAAAAGAAAACAATTTAATTTAACGTATTAAACTGCTCAGTCTTTACATGTTTCTCTATGCATATAATTAACAAATTTACTGAAAACATAATTGAACATTTTAATGTTGGTGAGATTTGTTTCTTTTTAATTTTTAAAAATAGATTTTGTAATATCATTAACTTCTTTACTCCCTGACCACGTTATTCGTGTCTAAAATGTTTTGCTCTGGCCTTTTATTAGCATCCTGTAAATACAGAAAAATGAAAACTTAAACGACAGTATATTGTCTTAATATTAAGTGTTCAAATGCGTTTGTATTTGGATGGTTATCGTAGAGTCCGGATTATTAGGTGCTGATAGGTTAGAATGCAAACTTACTTAAGCCAGTAACAAGTATACCCAACACTGTACAGCGGTTATGCTATGAGATTTGCATAAATATTAGGGGTACAGCAGACAGAACTCCCTTAATTTATGCTACTCTTCCTACACTGTGGTACAACGGGGTGCATGACACTTCCTACAAACCAAATTACTTTACATTCTAACCTATTACCACCTAAAAATCCGAGGTATAGTATAAGCCTATAAACTTGTCCGTCTGCTTGCATATGAATGGTCATCCCTTCTGTCCAGATGTTCTCGAGTTCGATTGCCGGCTGGGTCGGAAATTTTAATCGCTTATGATTAATTCTTCTGGCTTGGGGACTGACTGTGTCTGTCCCATCACACTCTTCATATTCAGAGAACACACCATACTACCAACCACCACAGAAACATGCAATAACGAATACATCCCACCACATAGGATTTTTTTTTTTGCTAGGGGCTTTACGTCGCACCGACACAGATAGGTCTTATGGCGACGATGGGATGGGAAAGGCCTAGGAGTTGGAAGGAAGCGGCCGTGGCCTTAATTAAGGTACAGCCCCAGCATTTGCCTGGTGTGAAAATGGGAAACCACGGAAAACCATCTTCAGGGCTGCCGATAGTGGGATTCGAACCTACTATCTCCCGGATGCAAGCTCACAGCCGCGCGCCTCTACGCGCACGGCCAACTCGCCCGGTCCACATAGGATTGGCGTCAGGAAGGGCATCCGTCCATGAAAGGGGGCCAAATCCACACGAGCGGCGCAGTTCGCCCCCGCAACCCCACATGTGAAGAAGGAAAAAGATCAACCTAGAAACCTGATGCATATTGTCTTCATTTCTTATCAGTCCATGTTTTTAGTGTCCAGATCAATACCTGCTCAGCAGTTGGCACTTGATCGACTCGTAGAGTGGGCTAAAACAAATGACCTTCATGTTAACAGAAGTAAAACCATGACTATGACCTTTAGGAAAGGAGGCAGACATGCAGCAAGTGATGTGATATATTTGGATGGAGAACCATTAACCAGTGTGAATAAATTTAAATACCTCGGAATAACACTGCATATACAAGGAACCAATTCCACAGCGCATATCAAACAAAGATTAACAGCAGCAGTGGTAGCTATTAATGACATCAAATATTTGTGTAAAATATCCCTTCAGACAGCGTTGAAGTTATTCAGAGTGAAAATAGCACCTGTAATAACCTACGGCATCTCCAGTATCTGGCAGCATCTGTCGGTAAGAAACTTAAAGGATGTGGAGAAGATAAAAGCAACATTTTTGAAGAGAGCCCTATGTTTATCGAAATTCATCTCTTCGAGACTGGTGTATGAGCTAACTAGGGAAATGATGCTTTTGGAGGAAATACGGGGCAAATTCTCTCTCCCATCAACTTCAGCGTACCAAAGTTTATTTCGCGAACATCAGAGAAAGAAATCGGAAATCTGGTTTGGACTTCTACAGTACGGAAACGATGGTGAATGACAAATGGAAGGAAGCCAACTACGAGTTACGGCATGTACACTGACTGACAGAGCAAATGCAACACCAAGAAGGAGTGGTTCGAAAGGGATGAAAGTTGGGGAAAAACAGAGACGGCACGGACGAATAATTGATGTTTATTTCAAACCGATATGCAGGTTACACAATGCGCACGGCATCGACTCAGTAGGATGTAGGACCACCGCGAGCGGCGATGCACGCAGAAACACGTCGAGGTACAGAGTCAATAAGAGTGCGGATGGTGTCCTGAGGGATGGTTCTCCATTCTCTGTCAACCATTTGCCACAGTTGGTCGTCCGTACGAGGCTGGGGCAGAGTTTGCAAACGGCGTCCAATGAGATCCCACACGTGTTCGATTGGTGAGAGATCCGGAGAGTACGCTGGCCACGGAAGCATCTGTACACCTCGTAGAGCCTGTTGGGAGATGCGAGCAGTGTGTGGGCGGGCATTATCCTGCTGAAACAGAGCATTGGGCAGCCCCTGAAGGTACGGGAGTGCCACCGGCCGCAGCACATGCTGCACGTAGCGGTGGGCATTTAACGTGCCTTGAATACGCACTAGAGCTGACGTGGAATCATACGCAATAGCGCCCCAAACCATGATGCCGCGTTGTCTAGCGGTAGGACGCTCCACAGTTACTGCCGGATTTGACCTTTCTCCACGCCGACGCCACACTCGTCTGCGGTGACTATCACTGACAGAACAGAAGCGTGACTCATCGGAGAACACGACGTTCCGCCATTCCCTCATCCAAGTCGCTCTAGCCCGGCACCATGCCAGGCGTGCACGTCTATGCTGTGGAGTCAACGGTAGTCTTCTGAGCGGACGCCGGGAGTGCAGGCCTCCTTCAACCAATCGACGGGAAATTGTTCTGGTCGATATTGGAACAGCCAGGGTGTCTTGCACATGCTGAAGAATGGCGGTTGACGTGGCGTGCGGGGCTGCCACCTCTTGGCGGCGGATGCGCCGATCCTCGCGTGCTGACGTCACTCGGGCTGCGCCTGGACCCCTCGCACGTGCCACATGTCCCTGCGCCAACCATCTTCGCCACAGGCGCTGCACCGTGGACACATCCCTATGGGTATCGGCTGCGATTTGACGAAGCGACCAACCTGCCCTTCTCAGCCCGATCACCATACCCCTGGTAAAGTCGTCTGTCTGCTGGAAATGCCTCCGTTGACGGCGGCCTGGCATTCTTAGCTATACACGTGTCCTGTGGCACACGACAACACGTTCTACAATGACTGTCGGCTGAGAAATCACGGTACGAAGTGGGCCATTCGCCAACGCCGTATCCCATTTATCGTTCGCTACGTGCGCAGCACAGCGGCGCATTTCACATCATGAGCATACCTCAGTGACGTCAGTCTACCCTGCAATTGGCATAAAGTTCTGACCACTCCTTCTTGGTGTTGCATTTGCTCTGTCAGTCAGTGTATCAACAAGGCTTGCTGTGCATGGTTTTCACTTCAAACTATGCTCCACGACGAAGTATCACTCGCCAAATGAGGGATGCATGTGTGTTTTGTGCGAGAAGCAGTGTGATCGCTATCACGTACTAAGGTGTGAAGGAAGGAAAATTCCTCTAATTAAGTTCTGCATTGAATGATTTTGTTTATTCTTTGTATATGGCAATTAGCTGCAATAACTTTATTATTATTATTATTATTATTATTATTATTATTATTATTATTATTATTATTATTATTATTATTATTATTCAGTCCATGTGGATCAAGTTTCAGCTATACTTAGGAATTGCTCCTCCTTTCATAGCCGTTTTTTCAGTTATCTGGGATAACGCTAATGTACAGCATATTAATCCCTGTTTTGTCCGACTCGTTGGCTGAACGGTCAGCGTACTGGCCTTCGGTTCAGAGGGTCCCGGGTTCGATTCCCGGCCGGGTCGGGGATTTTAACCTTAATTGGTTAATTCCAATGGCCCGGGGGCTGGGTGTTCGTGCTGTCCCCAACATCCCTGCAACTCACACACCACACATAACACTATCCTTCACCACAATAACACGCAGTTACCTACACATGGCAGATGCCGCCCACCCTCATCGGAGGGTCTGCCTTACAAGGGCTGCACCCGGCTAGAAATAGCCATACGAAATTAGTATTAATTATCCCTGTTTAACGGATGCCGGATGCCCTTCCTGACGCCAACCCTGTGTGTGTCTGGGGGGGGGCGGTTGTGTTCACTATTGCGTGCTTCTATGGTGGCGTAGTGGACTCATTCCCAAACTGTGGTCCGCGGACCCCTGGGGGGCCGCGACGATAATCCAAGGGGTCCGCAATAATAATGAAAGTTCTGAGTATTTAAAGTATTTTACTGCACACACACACACAATTCATAGATCATTATTATAAGTTTAGGGACATATGTCTTCACTGTTGTATAACTTACATACAGTATATGCAATTTCGGACGATAAATCGTACAAGTTGACAGTATCTTGTGAAGACCTCGTATCACAACTCGACGTCTATGATCGAATTTTGGGTCCATGACATCCCCTATACCCTACAATTTCTAGAAAGGAAATACTTCGTTTAATGCTTTTCGTGACAACATACCTGTGAGTGTACGGTTTATGCTGTGACACAAATGAAAACGAAGTACAGAAGCGGAACTAATGTTGAAGCTGATCTTCGGTTCGGGTGACTGCGCTTGTAAAACGCTTGGTCTCTGGAAAACAGTGCCATCCGCCCATTGATCCTACAACTGTACCAAGTGAATTTTGTCAAGTACGTTTCCAGATCCAGACTGTTGTAATTATTAGTCAAGTATCACAATGTTTTCTAATTTCTATGCATATATAAAGTATACTCATGTATACGAAGTTAAATTTAAAGCAAAGTAAATATTAGTCCTAAATTATACGAATACAATGAAACATGGTAACATCACCAAAAATCTCTGTTTTGTTCACTGAATTCAGTATTATATTCTGTGGCGAGGGTGTCCCTGGACATGAATGTGATATGCTAAGGGGGCCTCAGACACAAAGCGTTTGGGAAATCCTGGCGTAGTGTGATGTCTTGTGTATAGGTGGTGAGGTGTATTACGATTACAAACTCCCAGTCTCTGAGGTAGAATAATTAACCAAACGTGGTTAATATCCCCGGCCCGTCCTTGAAACGAATCCCAGGCCATATGCCAGTACGCTGACCATTCATCCAGGGAGCCCTTTAAGATATACGTAAGTGTTTCTTTCAGGCTCTTAAGATAATATTCTGTCATTTATAGCAAATCATTCAAATATTCCATTCATTTTTGTAAACACAATATTCATTTTATAATCTCAAACGTTTTAAAAGTCCTAGAAGACTTCATCCCCAACAGTTGTCACCCATTCATGCTTATAGATAAAAAATTTCATTTTTAAACAGTTCGTAGTGATCACTAAAACAGTTCGTTTTGAATTTTCCTTGGAATAATTGAGTTTGTTACCTGAGTCAGTCGATTAACAAAGGACCAATCCCTGACTCAATAGCACGAAAAAATGCTTGGAAAAGGAACCTCTAGCATTAGGAAAACGTAACAGATGTGGTATAGATTCAGAGCCACAGGAATTGTTGGAAAGATCCGACAGAAGTTAATTTACTTCCTAGCATATAAATTTTAGTTATTTTTGTTATCCCCACCTAAAAGATCATCTTTTCAGTAAATGGAGAAATGGTGAGAAGTTAGTCTAAAATCATATTCTGAAATCGTAAGTCTCACCATAGTATAAGTAACTCGCGAGGTCAGGATCAAACCAAACTATAACTATTAACACATTATTTTAGGTCCACGCAAAAAAAAAAAAAAAAATCGAAAGTTTGGTCCTGCACTTTGTACAGCGTAATAGCAAATGCAGGTCTTACTCAAAATCGATGACGTTGCATGGTACGTCCTGGATGACCTTTTGTGGAATCAAGGGTGGAATCAAAGAAATATGAATTTCTTTGCCGGATTTTTTCACCAACGATAATTTTTTTGTTTTAATTACGTCATTACACAGGGTTGTTACAATAAGTCTAATTCCGTTGCATAACCTTCTGATACATCCAAACTGCGTAATAGAATTATTATTGTATTTTTTCCATTTCAGTCCATGTCTTGGCAAGTCTGAAATGTTCACCGAATTAAGGAATTTAGTTGTAAATTGAAATGACACCTTCGAGTTGATTTCTTGTTGAGTCGTAGTGATGGTAGATTTTGTACTCTCCGGGAAGTTTGGCAGTGATATCATTGTTAATTTTATCGATGTCTTTGTTGAGTGGCGCTAGTATTGTTCTATATTTCTTTCCTTCGTAATTTCCAGTGGCAAAGCAGTTTCCGAAAACTTCATCATTAAAATTGTCACTAGAAATGATAATTATCTAGTGCAATTCAATTTCTCCCATTGTATTTAGTGGTAATTCCCCGCTGCCTAGCTTTAGAACATATTTAACTGGGCGAGTTGGTCGTGCGGTTAGGGGCGCACAGCTGTGAGCTCGCATCCGGGAGATGGTGCGTTCGAATCCCAGTGTCGGCAGCCCTGAAGATGGTTTTCCATGGTTTCCCATTTTCACACCAGGCAAATGCTGGGACTGTTTAATTAAGGCCACGGGCGCTTCCTTCCCACTCCTAGGCCTTTCCTTTCCTATCCTATCCCATCGTCGCCATAAGACATATCTGTGTCGGTGCGACGTAAAGCCACTAGCAAAAAAAAAAAAAAAAACATATTCAGCAACTGACGTTGCACCGAATAAACAAGCATGTTTCCTTTGTTTGAGTGTAAACATCCTGAATCGTGGCCATTGAGAACATATTTTAATGTAAAGATCTAATAATTCATTTCTGTTTGCTCTTGGCTCTGCGGGAAGACATTTTCCAAAGCACTCCTCCCCGTACCATCGCTTTGCCACCAAAAGGAGGATCCGGACATTCAACTCTTGGTAAGAGTTGATCCATAAGAAAAATTGTTTCTGCTAAGTTCCTGGCTTGGACAATCCTGGTTTGATACTCGAAACTGACTCTGATGTTAACGGTACTTTGAGACCAAAGGTTTTACGAGAAGTGCGACCATTAGGGAGTAGTATGGGTGCGATAGCGGTAAACGCCATTCATTTTACGTTAAGATGTCTTCCAATAAGCATGTAGTAGAGTTTTCCCAGTGCCGCCTGAGACATCAACGAAAAAAGCATTACATTTCAAAATTTGCATCATTTACTGCACAAAGTTTGGTATTGACGATTTCTATTTCTTTCCTTTTGAGAAGCCCATAAATTTTCTTTCCCAGTGCTGCTGATTGTACGGCATTCAGAATAGCGTGATTAATTTCATTCTCGTAATCGTCAGTGTCATCAAAACCAAACGTTTGTACCCAGTATTGGAAATCTATGCTTTTTGTTGCTTTATTGTTTAATGTTGTGCCATCTCTTAGGTGCTGTACACCATATACCGTGCCTATGAATTATAGGTTATACCGGACAGCTACCATGTAAGTGACTTGTCTTAGTATCAAATGTAACGTCCGCTGGGATGCCCAAAGTGGCACGTGCCCTGGTCAAAATAATCAGTAACCACTAGAAGTTCCAATTTCACAGTTCAAAGTCAGACGTCCCACGCAGGCAGGAATACGTGATACAAGGTGATTCTACCCTCCTCCGCCTCAGCTTCTTCTACACGTCCATCTATCTCCGCCTTTGCCTTTATTTCGTTTTAGTTATTACCACAAGGGATTAATCTGACTGTTATAAACACTCCAGTAGGCTGCCAGCAGTTTCTAGTATTCAAATTTGTAAAGTAAACCGGTTGTTTCAATCACCGAAAATAAAAATAGGGTCATGTACGTAAAGGTAACCTACGAAGGAAGTACAGCGAGTCTTACTGAAAAAATATGTGGATGTTCTCTTTTACTTCAGAACACAGTAGATTGTATGCCGATTGTACTAAACTTCCTTGTTCGTCACTAAATATACCTAGATTTTAAATTGATGAGCAGGGTAAGATAAGATCAGACAATGAGGGCTATAAACACAAACATAGGTTGTAAGCATTCAATATGGCCGCTTACATATGCGGGTGTTGCCATCTTCTTGACTAGCGCCACCTGGCCGAGGTCACAGAACAAACTGCTAGCTACTGGTGCGATATTTTAGCCATCTCAGCAACAATGAGTAACAAGGGAACTAACCGCCAGCTTGCACATCACACTTCAGCACATGTGCACTGTGAAGTCTGTGCACTTATGCGCACTGTGCATTCCCCTCACCTCGCAACACCCCGCGCCTATGAGCACGCTAAAAAACAAGAGTGCAGAGCCGACCTCTGCACCACCGAGGACGAGTTTGGCAGTTACAGCGAGCGGACGTACGTGCTTCCCGCTGATTCACTCTGCTCGCCAGGCTATTTGTACTTGTCAGTACTAGTCAGGCAACTTGTACTTATTAGTACAAACAGGAAGGAGCAACATTTTTCTGTCTGTGTGTGTGTGTGTGTGTGTGTGTGTGTGCGTGCGTGCACTTTTAAGAGCACATAAGAGCATTGTCTGGAAACACTTTTCGGTGCTAATTCTGTCATTTCAGGCATTTATTTATAGGTGGAAGTAACAATGGAGGAGGTAGGCATAATCCTCCCAGAGGAATTCGACTACGAGGTTATTCAGAGGGGTTCATCCAGAGGCTTAGCGCCGGGACCTATATACTGGACCTCTACCTCCCGACTCTATTTGTGTACTTCCGACGGGGCAACGGGAGACATTTTGAGCTAATCGCCTTCACGAGACTTCTCTACAAATTACAGAGGCAAGGAGGAGGAGCTGACCCGGTCCACCTAGTCTAGGAAGTCCTGCCCTGGGCGCTAATCATACGCCCGAAGGTCCCGGACAACATCGGCGTCTACGAGAAGTGGCTTTCTAAACACTTCCAGGTTACCCGGATGCCAGGAATGAGAGAAAGCCCAACTGACATCGGCAGCCAGGAGGCGGCCATCCAGATAGCCGGGACGCAGACAGCCAGGAGGCTGAAGTATAAGCAAGTGGGTACGGACCCACACTTCCTGGCGACCCAGGTCGAACTGCTGCACTTCACGAAGTACGCACAGATCAACAAGCCCACCAAACAAAAACGTCCACCACCTGCCAGGGTCACCGAGAGGGGGCGCAGACCAGGAAAGCAACCCGGAAGGCGAAAGGCGCAACAAAGACGGATGCCCCCCGGGGGTTCAGAGGCTGCTACTCAGGCACGGCCTGCTAGCGTCTCCTTCAAGATGCAGACATTGATGGGCGCCCCATAGAACAGTGAATGCACATAGATGTCAGCAGTGATCGATGCCGCCAACCAGGAGGGGGAAGCCGGCACTGCAGCTGGTCCACCCGCTACCCCACTGTCACAAGGCCGAGGAGGAGGCCGCCAGGACTAGGCCTCATCCCCTGCCAAGAAGAGACCGCCACCACCAGGAAGCAGATGCTGCGCACGTACCAGGAGGAAGACGACGCCGGCCCACCAGAAGGGGCAACCCAACCGCAGACCAGGAATGCACTCAGGGCAGCAGTCAACCGAGGAGCCAATCAGGAGAGGACACACAGCGGGTAGCGGCAGACAGGTGAAATCTGTATGTCCACCTCAGCAGCTCTTGCAGTGTTTCCCCTGCTTGAGATGGGGCCGCCGTCAGGAGTAAGATGCAACCATTTTGGGGATGATCACCACTACACTGCCTGAAAAGCACTTAAGGCGGCGCCTGTGTGCATGAACTGCGCAGGGGGCCACCCAGTCTGTCATCGCAGTTGCCCTGTTTACTGGGCCATGTCATGGGCAGAGGGGAAGGAGGCCCGGCGTCATGCCCCACCCCCACCCAGGAGGCCCCTGCCTAGGCGGGCTTGGCCTCATTCACCGGGATCGGAGACTGGGTCCGGTGGACCCCAAGGGCACCAAGCGGTGCGGCAGGACCTAGTGGCTATTGTTGTATGGCTCGGCTAGGCACGGCAGTGTCCAGAAGGACTGATCCCTTGAATAACTCGACTAGCGAGAATTAGGCTTATGACTTGTGCATGATGCCTATTCTCAACTAACACAATTACCTGGACCTTTCAAGACCCACATCCTTGCATGTGCTGATTATAAAATGTCAGGTTTTACATGTAGGCGTCTTTCTATTTCCACCTATGTGGATTTGTGCTGACCCTTATTACCCGATTATACCGCTGTTGATACCTGTCACCACATCTGACCTGGTAGCATGCTGGGCATGGGACAGGCAGATACTCCTGTAGTATCACACTTCCAATCCTCCCTGCTATCTTTTTCTTCTTAGAACAAATAGCATGTCGGAGGCGATGTAGATTAAAGTCAATTTCCACGTGGGGGGGAGCGGCTACGCCCTCCCACCAAATTAAAAGATGACCTCTGCATCGCTCTTCCTCGTGGGAGAGTGGCCTGCCCGGGCTTTTTGCTACCAGGGAAACTGGCAAGATTTTTGTTCAGGGCCGGGTGGTGGCCCCAAAGAGAAACTCTGTGTCCTTCCCTATTTTTGTACGGGGTAGGGAGGTGCCTCCATGGAGGAGGAGATGACCCTTTCTACCCGTCCCAAAAACTCAGAAAAAATCCCAATTTCCCTTGTAACATTAGGGGATGATGACCTAGATGTTAGGCCCCTCTTAACAACAACCCTAATTATCATCATCCTCTGTTACACAGATGCACACAGTTCAATTTCTGACAGGCCAGAGATATTTGCCTGGATCTGAGGGCTGGCTCAAGGCCCACTAATTGTACGTGGGAATATTTGACGGTGATTCGTGGGCCCTGTCTAGAAAGTTGCAAGTAACAGCCAGCCGAATTCAGGATTCCTCACGCTGAGTACGCGTTACTTAGTAAACTGCAGGCCCTTGGGTTCAGCAACGGTTCCTTGACAGATCAGGGCTGTAGTACAGTGGGGTTAGTTTCTTATACTGTACATGAAAATCATCTTGGGGGGTGGGGGTGAAAAGGAGTTTAATTCCATTTATGAGGAGACATATCTCAAAAACTGAAGATGTTACAGTCGTGGTATTTAGAAGATCTTTTACTAATAAAGAAACAAGTATTTTTCTGGAAACATCACTTCAGAGGGGGGGAGTGTGAAAGGAAGTGAAAAAAGTGTATTCCTTTTATGGGAATACTTATATCTCAAAACTGAAGGTAACAGACGTGAACATTGCTATATGGAATCTCCTTTAAACATAAAGAAACATGCCTTCCCTTTTGGGGGGTAGGGTGGGGAATCAACTTAATGGTGTTGGGGTGAAAAATGAGTTGAGGCAAATAGATTTTAGTGTTCATAATGTACTTGATTCTTATACGTCATTCAAATTTTTGTTTGCGTTAATACTCTAGTCCAAACCTATATAAATATTTTTGTAACTGCTCGTCAGGTTCCCTTTGCTCACTTCTTTTTTAAAAGTGAACAAAGAAAACAAAAATCCTGTTATATGAACAGATACCATCGCTTTTACCATCATGAAAAATAAATAATTTGAAGTCACTTCCTCTAAAACAAACATCCCACCCTCCTGCTCCAACTATAGGCTGAGCTATTTCCCCTTCCCCCAATAACACTGTCCCCCTCCCCCTATTGTCCCTAACCAAGTTCCACTGGGCGAAAGAAAACATAATTATAACACGCACAGTAGCGTGGTGAGACGCAAGTCAGAGCGAAGCTCAGTCATAAACAAACTATAAGGGAGTTTCACCAAATTTAATGGTTTTTACATCATGCATTTGTGTCTTTTTCAAAAAGGAATATTCATATGATTTAAGCATGAGCCTCCGTGGCTCAGGCGGCAGCGCACCGACCTCTAACCGCTGGGTTCCCTGGTTCAAATCCTGGTCACTCCATGTGAGTTTTGTGCTGGACAAAGTGGAGGCGGGACAGGTTTTTCTCTAGGCACTCCAGTTTTCCCCGTCATATTTAATTCCAGCAACACTCTCCAATATCATTTCATTTCATCTGTCATTCATTAATCATCACCCCAGAAGTGTGCAACAGGCTTCGGCAACCGGCACAATTCCTATCCTCGCCGCTAGTTGGGGGCTTCTTTCATTCCAACCCTGACCCAGTCGAATGACTGGAAACAGGCTATGGATTTCCATTTCCCTTCAGATTTCTTCTACCAGAATAGCTTAATTTTGAAAGAAATTTCTGTACGAGTTCAAGTTTTTAAATGTTCTGAAGTGGATTTGGTCCCAATCCTATTCTGGGCCCAGAATTTCAATCTTCCTCAGTCAACACACTGAAACTTCCAGATACCAATACTGCTAGTAACAGTTTCAAGTAAGGTCATTCAAATTTAACATTGAATAAAGATTGTTTGCAAGAAATGTGTATTAAATAACGTGCATATTTTGTCTTCAGTGTTTTCTCAACAGTTCATAAAGGAACTTCTGTTTTAAATTACTAGACAGCAACAATGACCATTGTATTACGCTACGAGACATTATATGGCTGGCATGTCATATTTCAAGTTATATTTCAAATTTTAACATTGAAGATAACAAAAGTTTTTGCAAGAAGTGAGGACAATCTTGTGTAAATAATTTGTATATTACAGTACAATCTCTATAATCTGGTGGTTGGTTAGTCCAGCACGTTTGGTAATCTGGCGCTCTCGGGAAACACGTATCATATTGTCTTACCTCTCTCCTCCCTTCATTATCAACTCATTCTGTACGCCACTTTCCCGCCATTAGCTCTTTCGCCATTGTTATAAAGTTTACAACCTAGTGTATACAGTAGCACGTACTGTACGCATGTGTAGGTACTGTATTTTCTAGTGAATTTATCTAATGTACTACCTGCACTGTCGAACAAAAGAAAGCACGTGACAGGAGATAAGATGGAAGACAATCGAGGTGACAGATCTACAGCATTACATTTTGTTCAATAGTGGGGAGGAAGAAAATAGAATAGGAACAGGGTTTATGGTCAAGAAATCGGTCAGTCATAATGTGATTGAATATGAAGCAATAAGCCCCAGACTATGCTGGTTACGATTGAGAGGGAGATTTGCCAACATATCACTAATTAGTGTCCATGCACCAACAGAGGATGCTGATGAGGAAGAGAAAGAACATTTCTATGAAAAAATGGAGCAAGTATATGACAAGTTGCCCAAGTATGATGTTAAAGTTGTCCTAGGGGATTATAATGCCAAAGTAGGCAAAGAGAAAGAAAACTACCCAGTGGCAGGATATCATAGTAAACACCAAGAATCAAATGAAAATGGGTGGAAATTGATTGACTTTGCCTTTGGCAAGGAGCTGGTGATTAAGAGCACATGTTTTCCCCATAAGGAGATCCATAAAGAGACATGGATATCACCGGATGGTCTGACAAAGAACCAGATAGACCGTGTGCTGATAGATGCGCGACATGCCTCCAATATAATGGATGTGAGAAGCATGCGTGGTGCAGACAGTGATTCAGATCACATACTGGTGAGGATCAAGTTCCGAGAAAGACTGGCAATTAAACCCAGGGACAGAGCTGAGCAGAGCAAGATCTATAATGTAGAACTGTTAAAGGATGAGAAGAAGGAGGAAGAGTATAGAGACCAGCTGCAAAGAAAGCTACAGATGGGCAGAAACGGAGATGTGGACATCAACACAATGTGGGAGGAAACCAAGCTAGCAATAAATACAACAGCGCAGGAAGTACTTGGAGAGAGATGGAAACAGAGTAGAAATAAATGGTATGACGAAGAAGTGGATAAGGTTCTGGAAGAGAGAAATCTTGCCTGACAAAGAATGCTACAGAGACCCACTCGAAATAATATTGCAGTTTTTAAAGAGAAACGGAGAATAGCAAAGACATTGATAAGGAACAAGAAAAGAATAGAAGAAAAGGAGAGAGTGGATGAAATGCAGAAGAATTTTGAAAACAAACAAGGCAGAAAATTCTTCCATGGGGTTGGACAAGTAAAGAAGGGATAACAACCCAGAGTGAATATGCTTAAGGATGAGACTGATAGACTCATTGTTGGGAAAGAACGAATTCTGGAAAAATGGGCAAAACATTTTGAAACATTACTTTCTGTCAGACCAATAAATGAAGAAAAAGAAGGATCAAACAGTATGGAAACTTCAGAGAGAGATGAGGAGGGTGAATATGGAGATGAGTGTGAGGAAGAAGAGATGGATGAGGAGAATGGAGATGAGGATGAAGACGATATGGGATCACCATCGATTGAAGAAATAAGAGATATTATAAAACAATTAAAGAGCAGTAAAGCCCCAGGGAATGACCTCATAACAGCAGAAATGGTAAAACATGGAGGAGAAGTGTTGATGAAGAAAATACACGAGATAATTAAAAAGGTATGGGAAACAGGTACAATGCCGGAGGACTGGACACTAGCAAATATATGTCCTATACATAAGAAGGGGTCACGCATGCAATGCAAGAATTATCGAGGTATATCCTTATTGAGTATAGTATACAAAATCCTCTCTACAGCCATAACAAAGAGAGTTAGTAGTAGAGCGGAAAGAATTATAGGGGAGTACCAAGCTGGTTTCAGACCTGGAAGATCGACGATGGACCATATTTTCACCATGAGAATGACTCTGGAAAAGACATATGAATACAACGTTCAACTAGGGCATCTTTTTATAGATTTTAAACAAGCCTATGACAAAGTTAAGAGATCGACATTGTGGGAAACAATGAAGGAGTTTAAATCCCCACAGAAGTTAATAAAATTGACTAAGATGACCCTGGAGAACAGCAGAAGTCAGGTAAGAGTGCAGAGAAGTCTGTCAAGATCTTTTAGAACCGAAGAAGGCCTAAGGCAGGGAGACCCCTTATCACCAGTGTTATTTAATCTAGTGTTGGAGAAAGCTGTAAGATCAGTAACTACTAATCCGGGTGGTAATATTTACAATAGACTGATCCAAATTTTGGCTTATGCAGATGATGTGGTGATATCTGCTAGAAGTAACGAGGCACTTACAACTGCCTTGAGGGAGCTGAAGGATGCGGCTGGGTCCTTGGGCTTGGAGATAAGTGAGGCTAAATCTAAATATATGGTAACAGAGAGAAATGGAAGGAACACTGAAAAACTCCAAGTGGATGGTTACACCTTTGAAGCAGTAGATAGCTTCACATATCTTGGCTCAGTAATAACGTCAGAAAATAAAGTTGAGACAGATATTGTAAATCGAATTAAGGCTGCCAACAGATCCTACAGGGCACTGAATCCCCTTCTGAGAAGTAAAAACTTAAGCAGGAAATTAAAACTGACTCTCTACAAAACAATAATTAAACCAGTGCTTATGTATGGGAGTGAGGCATGGGTATTGACTGAGGCCACAGAGAGGAGATTAAATGTGTGGGAAAGGAAAGTACTGAGGAAGATATTTGGACTGGTGAAGGAGGGAGATTTATGGAGAATCAGAACAAATGAAGAAATAAGATTATTGTATAAGGAGCCGGACTTGGTGACATCAATCAAAATGAGATGAATTGGATGGCTGGAGCATGTACAACGGATGGAGGAGGGAAGACTTCCAAGGAAAGCACTGACAGTACACCCTTGGGGCAGGAGAAGGAGAGGTCGGCCCCGGATGAGATGGCTGGAGGATGTGGAGACTGATCTGAGGACCGTTGGAGTCAGGAGGTGGCGTAGGCGTGCTGAAGACCGGGACGACTGGAGAGCTGTGGTCAAGGAGGCCAAGGTCCTTAAAGGACCGCAGAGCCATGGAGTAAGTAAGTAAGTAAATAAAAACTAAACCAAAGGATGGGTTACCGAAGATGTTTTTACCGAATAGTTCTAGCAAGATTTTATACCAGCTGTAAGAAGATTTTCAAAAGACCAGAATTTACCTCCTAAAGCTTCGCTACTTCTGGATAATGCTCCTGGATACTCTAAAAGAGGATCTACATTCCGAAGACAGGCAAATTCAAGTCCTCTACATGCCTCCGAGCATGACACCACTCTTGCAGCCCATGGACCAGAATGTAATCCAGCAAATAAAAGTCAATTACAAAAAATCTCTCCTTTCTGATATAATAAAACAAACTGATGGAGTAATAATTTTTTTGAAAAAATAAACATTAGACACGTAGTTTTCAATCTAGCTCACAGCTGAAACAAAGTTAAAAGTGACACTACCCAGTGTTTGTGGAAAAAGGTTTGGCCAACGCACCCTGCATTCAATTCTGAAAATATGGTTGACCATTCTGAAGATGATAACTCTTCTTTATAATTGACTTTCCAACTTTTGCAAGAGTTTTCTAACAAATGTGAAGTGGATGTTACACTGACAAACGAGGATATCACCGATTGGCTTCAAAGGACAAGTGAGGAAAATTTTCAGTCCCTGTCTGATGAAGAAATCCTTGGCCATATTCGATCCCTGGATGACTAATCTAATAATGACTTGGAGGTTTTGACTCGGCGAACTGTGACCAATAGTGACGCATTGAATGCTCTCAATGTCTGCACTCAATGGGCAGAAGAAAATGGCATTGCAAATGATGATGTCGTGGTGCTTAAACGGTTACAAGAGTGCATTTTTGATAAAATGTATAAATCAAAGAAACAAAAAAACATTGATTATTTTTCATAGCCAAAACCTGTGTAAGTATTTTTTCTGGAAATAGAAGTGTACTGTACTTATCTCTAAAATTGTTTTTTTTTTACTCCCGATAATCCGGAATTTTTCAATAATCCATATATGTCTGATTATCAAGATTGTACTGTATATCTTCAGCATATTTCAAATAGTTCTTAAAAAGGCATTGGGTTCTTCCAATTTTTTTTCAGTTTCTGAACAAAGTTTTGTAATCTACCATGTGATTTTATGGCTGAAGAAGTCTCATATAGAGACAAAACATGTCCCAAAATATCTTTAATATGTTTTTATATTGAATAGTTTTCACTTGTAAAGTGATGTATATTGATTGGGTGGACCATAAACCCATCATTGTTTCTTAATATGTGGTATGTTTTGAGCTGTCACTTGTAAGTTGGACTGGAATGATGTAAATACAAGAATAAGCTTCAGTGGAGCTTTTAAAAGTAAGAAAGATCATGATATGAAAATAAAGTTGGAATTCAAGAGGGCAGATTGGGGAAAATATTAATTTATAGGACGAGGCGTAAGGGATTGGAATAAAATATCATGCGAAATGTTAGATACATTTTGAAGTTTGTTGAAAATACTTCAGAAAAAGCTAGGTAAACAATTGTAAATAAATGTAAAAATGTAAATATGAGGTAAACAATTGATGGGGAATCGAACGGTGGGATACATTTTGAAATTTGTTGAAAATACTTCAGTAAAAGCTAGGGTGGGTGGGTGGGTGGATGGATGCATTTTTGTTGATGCTAATAGTTGGCTTAAAGACAGTGACTTTGGTAAAAATGGACTACAATTTCATAGAAAATGAATTTTTAAGTTTAGTAAACTTCTCAATAGAATATCTAGTAAGACCTATCTGTGTCGGTGCGACGTCAACTAGCAAAAAAAAAAAAAAAAAAAAAATAGAATATCTAGTAGAATGCTCTTAGGAAACTAATTAAGAAAATGGGGGGGGTGTTGCAAATCCTATTCTCAAAACTTATGTGATACTGTACGGTAAATGATTAGAAAGTACAACCTACATCCTTAATGAAATACAGCATGTAGAAAGGGAATCAGTTCACAGTGGTCAGATAGTGTCCTCGGAATGCACCAAATATATCAGTAAAATGGTTAGTCAAACACTTTAGAGGGTATTATCAATATGTAAATGGACTTCGAAGTAAACTTACTGCATTTAGAATTTCTTCAAATTTAGCTGACTATAACTTCATGATATTAAAAGAAACAAACTTCATTGATGAAATTAGTGATGAGGAACTAGACTCACGACATATTCAACATTCAGATGTGTCTTCTTTCAGTATGACGGCATCTCATGGGGGGTGTAATTATCTGTATTAGGAAGAGATTTAAACCTACTCTGATACCATGCAATAGTACAGTTGAACAGCAGTTTTTGTCCCTGATTTTTAATACCACAAAATTAATCATTGGTGCTGTATACATTCCACCAAAGTCTCTTGTCCAAAAACCATTGCATTGCTATTGAAAAAATTATCTCAAATCATGACAACCCTTTATTACCCCTTGTTGGAGACTACAATCTACCACATCTTAATTGGATAGTAAATGATAAAACATTTCCTGGCCATATGTCAGTAGGTGACCACACAGTGTAATTGCAGATTAGTTATAGACACATTTTGTTATCTCTGTTTAATTCAGTTTAATGATATCCCAAATTTTCTGAATCATTCCCTTGATTTGGTTTCCAGTAACTCCAGTTCCACTGAAGTAAAATCAAGTAATAAAAGTATTGTCCCCCTCGATAGACACCACCCAGCATTAGAGATTTCTGTACCTATAAATGAGCTATACTATTCCTTATCTGCTAATAGTTATTATTTTGACTTTAAAAATTCAGAATATAATGGACTAAATTACCACCTGTCACAGTTCAGCTGGTACGTGATATTTCAGTATGTATCAATTCATAAGCAGTAGAAACCTATTCAGACTGCCAAATTCCCAAAGTGGTTTATTCATAAATTGAAATCACTGATTATTAAAAATAAGAAGGCATACAAGCTGTACAAGGTATCAATTGTTATCAGCATTTTTCTAAATTAAGAAATAAATGAAAGTCTGAATCCAAATCTTGCTATGCAAACTATCTCCAACTGTGAGCAAGGTATTAGCTCCACCCCACACAAATTCTGGCAATATGTAAGTTCTAAAAGGTCATGTAATAATATTCCTTCATCATTGCATCTTAATGAAGTTACGGCAGATACTGGTGAAAACATTGTCAATCTTCTTGTTCAACTCTTTACATCAGTTTATTCTTCTTATAAGAATAATACTATGGCATATGATTATTGGGCCTGGGAAACGACCTGGGGGAGTCTCTATGAACATCCTGAGACTCTGGCTAGAAACGGGTGTGATGTGAATATATGAACTCACTAAGAGAGTTCACTTAGCCTCTCACACCTCAATTCTCCAAATCCTACCTACATGTGGTGCCCCCAGTTAAGCTGAGCAACCCAGTGGAAGGTTTGGTTTTCAACCCCATCGGGAAACTGGGTCAGTGAGCCAACAGGAGTGGAGGACAGTGGAAGGCAATGGGAAACACCACTGTAATTTTCTCAAGAAAACACCATGGCTTTGCTCAATTCAAAATAGCGTCTCCAAAAATCGTAAAAGAGTAGTTAGTGGGACGTAAAACAAATATTATTATTATTATTATTATTATTATTATTATTATTATTATTCCAGAGTTTCAAGTTCCCCGGTCAGATCTCCATGGGAAACTACATTGAGAGAAGCCTCAAGAAATGTGCGATGCAGCAAGGAACAGTACTGTTTAGGAACTTGGAATGTAGGATCCATGTAGGAAAGCTGGATATAGTCAAACGAGAAATGAAGAGACTGGGCATTGATATACTGGGAATAAGCGAAGTGATATGGATTGGGATTGGTGAATTTGCTACAGATGAGTATATGATCTACTATTCTGGAAATGAAAACCAAAGGAAAAATGGAGTTGCCCTCATAGTTAGCAACAGGATGCGTAACACTATAATGGGGTGCAATTTTAAAACTGATAGAATGATGTCTGTACGTTTTCAAGGCCAACCTTTTAACATCACAGTCATACAAATTTACGCTCCAACCACAGAAGCTGAAGAGGAAGATACTGACCAGTTCTATGAAGACTTACGAGAATTGCTACAGTTAACACCAAAGAAGGATGTCATCTTCATTATTGGCGACTGGAATGCCAAAGTAGGAAATCAAACTGTAGATGGAGTAACGGGAAAATTTGGCCTTGGCACAACAAATGAAGCTGGACAGAGACGCCTAGAATTCTGTCAAGACAACTCACTGGTCATTACCATCACACTGTTTCAATTGCCCAAACGACGCCTATACACCTGAACCTCGCCAGATGGTACTTGTAAATGTCAGAATGAGATTGACTACATACTTTGTAGTCAGAGGTGGAGGAGAGCTGTACAGTCATCCAAAACAAGGCCTGGGGCTGATTGTGGATCAGATCACGAGCTCCTAATTTCCAAATTCTGGCTCAAATTAAAAAGGATTGACAAAGCCAAACCATCAAACAGATATGACCTAAATAGCATACCTCTTGAATATACAGTAGAGGTTAGAAACAGATTTAATGGACTAGATTTAAGAGATAGGGTCCCAGAAGAGCTATGGTCAGAAGTACGCTGTGTTGTTAAGGAGACAGCAGAAAAGCATATTCCCAAGAAAACTAACAAGAAGGCTAAATGGTTATCAGGTGAATCACTACAAATAGCAGAAGAAAGAAGGAATGCAAAAATCACAGGGGAAAGATCGAAGATGTCTAAATTATGTGCAGAGTTTCAGAAACTAGCTAGAAGAGATAAGAATGCCTTTTTGAATGAACAGTGCAAGGAAGTTGAGGAAAATAACAGACTGGGTAAGACAAGAGATCTTTACATAAGAATTGGAGACATCAGAGGGAAAGATTGGAATGTTAAAAGATAAAAATTGAAAAGATCTTACTGAAGCAGAGGAGATTAAAGAAAGGTGGAGGGAATATGTAGGCAATGTATATAGGAAAGGTAGGAATACTCCTGATGATGAAGTTACTCTGTTGTCAGAGCCAGAACCAGATATCCTAGAAAGTGAGGTCAAGTGGTCCCTAGAAAGTATTGCAAACAATAAGGCAAGTGGTTATGATGGAATCCCAGCAGAACTGTTCAAAATCCTAGGAGAGGATGCTGTGAAAGTGCTACATTCAATATGACAGCAAATGTGGAAAACCCAGTGTTCATCCCAATTTCAAAGAAGGGCAGGGCTAAAGAATGTTCAAACTACCAAACATGCTAGTAAGGTTATGCTCAAGATCCTGCAAAATAGGCTTCGGCAGTATGCAGATCGAGAACTACCTGAAGAACAAGCCAGTTTCCGCAAAGGCCGAGGAACCAGAGATCAAATTGCTAATATTCGCTGGATTATGGAGAAAGCAAGAGAATTTGAGAAAGACCTATACTTATGCTTTATTGACTATGCTCAAGCCTTTGACTGTGTTGACCACAATAAATTGTGGGAAGTACTCAAGACTATGGGAGTACCAGATCATCTTATTTGCCTTATGAGAAATCTCTACTCTGATCAGGAAGCTACGGTGAGAACCCTGTATGGAACAACTGAATGGGTCAAGATTGAGAAAGGTGTACATCAAGGCTGCATATTGTCACCTTATTTATTCAGCTTATATGCAGAGTATGTGATGAGGAATGCCAAATTAGATGAAACAGAAACTAGAGCAAAAATTGGCGGGAGACATATAAATAACCTTAGATATGCTGATGACACCACCCTGTTGGCAGAAAGTGAAGAACAACTTAACTATCTACTATTGAAAGTGAAAGAAGAAAGTGCAAAAGTTAGACTAAGGTTGAATGTCAAGAAAACAAAGATCATGGCAACTAAAACTATCACCTCCTGGCATATAAATGGTGAAATAATTGAGGTTTTTCCTAGTTTCATCTACTTGGGCACCAAAATAACTGCTGACGGCGATTGCAGGCATGAAATTAAGAGACGCTTGCTCCTTGGGAGGAAGGCAATGACCAACCTTGATAACATTTTCAAGATTAGAGACGTAACTTTAAGAACAAAGATTCTTATAGTGAAGGCTAAGGTCTTCCCAGTAGCAATGTACGGAAGCGAGACCTGGACAGTAAGAAAGGCTGAGAGTCGAAGAATAGACGCATTTGAACTATGGTGTTGGAGAAAACTCCTTAGAGTTCCGTGGACTGTGAAGAGATCTAATAAGTCCATATTACAGGAAATCAACCCAGGCTGTTCACTGGAAGGTCAAATACTCAGACAAAAACTAAAGTACTTCGGTCATGTGAGAAAACATGATTCACTGGAAAAGACCTTCATGCTGGGGAAGACTGATGGTAAGAGGAGAAAAGGGTGACAATGGATGAGGTGGATTGATGGCATCAAGGAAGCCACGGCTCTCCATTTAGAAAGACTTTGGAAAATTATATACGACAGGAAGAAATGGTGCACTTTGGTCTATGGGGTCATGGAGAGTTGAAAGCGACTAAACGACTAACAGCAACAGCAACAACATAGGATTATCATATTTTATAATTTTTCTGTCAAACTGTCAGTTATCAACATTAGTAAGACAGAAATTTACAACAAACTGATATCTCTTGAATTAAAGAAACCCGTAAGACCTGACGGGTGTTTCAACTTAGCTGCTCAAGAACTGCTCTTTTATTTTATGTAAAGTGCTCTTTTACCTGTTCAACTTATCATTAAACCTAGTTGTTTTTCCAGGGGAATGGAAGAAAGGATTCATTATCCCAATATTAAAAAATGGTGATAAAGAAAGACTTAAAACAGCATGGACCAGTTACAATTTCTTCCCATAATTTCCAAAATTCTGACCCTATAATTTTTGATAAGATCACACCTCTCTTTAGAATCATTAATATTGATGAGCAACATGGATTCTTTTCAGGACAGTCATCTCGTAGCAATAGTCTTTTATTCTATCAGTCCTCTTAGATGCAACAGAGCAGTGGTATTCACATTTTTTTGGTTGGCATACCCCAAAAATCAAATTGTTTTATCTTCATACCATCCGCCTTCAAAGCGTAATGGTTAGCACTATTAGCTGCCATCCTCGGTGGGCCGGGTTCGATTCCATGTACTGCCAGAGATTTAAGAATTGCAGGAGGGCTGGTATGTGGTTGAAATGGTACATGCAGCTCACCTCCATTGGTGGTGTGCCTGAAAAGAGCTGCACCACCTCAGGATAAGGACACAAGTTTAGTCAGACTCCATGGCTAAATGGTTAGCGTGCTGGCTTTTGGTCCAGAGGGTCCTGGGTTCAATTTCTGGCCGGGCCATAGATGTTAACCTTCATTGGTTAATTCCGATGTCTGGGTGCATGTGCAGTCTTCATCGTTAGAATTCATCATGGGTACGGTTCCATTCTTACAGACGCGCAGGTCGCTTATATGGCGTCAACTCGAAAGACCTGCACCAGGCCTCTTCGGAGGCCACACGCCATTATTATTATTGTTATTGTTATTATTATTATTATTTATACCTTCATACCCCCAAAGTACGAGTATAATGTGATTATACCAGAAATAACAAATGACTGTTGCTTGATTCCAAATAATAATAATAATAATAATAATAATAATAATAATAATAATAATAATAATAATAATAATAATAATAATAATAATAACCGTGTTCTGCAGTTCATCCCACTTGCTCAGGGTCCCCCCCCCCCCCCCCAACCCACTGAGGTATGAAAGAGTTGTGGCTTGCTTGCCCTTACTGACACCATGGGATTTTCAGATTTTCAACCAAAAATCCCACCCCAGCAACACCAGAAATCAATCCACAGTCACTGGGATGACAGGCAAGCAGCTAAGCCACTAGATCATCATGTTCTCCAGTAATAACAATAATATATATCGTCGCTGGGCAAAGGAAACCTCATAACTCCTTCGGAGTAAAGTTTACAGAAGCCCAAAACCGAGCGGTCAGCAATGGCCGGAGAACTATTCCTGGCATTTTCATTGCTTGATGATAGCCCAATTATTCGACCATTGGTGTCTTCTCCTTCCTTCACAGGCAACACGGCAAGCCTTCACAAGACAGATGGAGAAGCATGGCTTTTTCATGAGTGGAATTAAGGTGTTCATTGTCTAGCAATGATGTATATATAGGAGCATAATTATTAATGCAACCATATAATATTGTACTATGTATACTGCTACTGAAGTAAATTGAAGTCAATGAGCAGATTTCAAAACAAAAATGAAAAAAAATGCAGTAAAATTAAGCATTTTTACATACCTAGTCAGTGGGAGATACATTTGTATTTTAAAATGAATAGTTTGGAAAGGGGACTCTTGTGTTGTGGTAGACAAAAACACTAAATAAAAAGAACAAGATTTTATTGAAAATGAGCAGATTCAACTCATTTCTGAACTGCTCACTGGAAACAGTTGGAAGCTATGATAAATCTGCATACCACACTTTGAATACCCCTGCAATAGAGAACCACTCTCAGGTGGACTGCATTTATATAGACTTCTCAAAAGCTTTCAACTCTGTTGACCACAATATTCCACTGCAAAACTAACAGGTTATGGAATTAATGGGTCTCTCCTTCCCTTAAAAATCTTAAAAATTGCATACAGTTTTTTAAAATAAGGAATAATTTTTCTGTGCCTATGACTGTTACCAGTACAGTACCTCAAGAATCTCACCTTGCTTCCTTACTTTTTACTTTCTGCATAAGTAACATTAAAAATACACTTAAGAATTCAGAATAATTGCTTTTGTTTGCTGACTATGCACATTTTTTTTACTAAAGTTAATTGTCCACTTGATTGTTTAAAACTTCAAGAAGATTTACATCGTCTGGAAAAGTATTGTACACAAAATGGGTTGAAACTTAATCATGAAAAAAGTAAAATCATATTTTATTTTAACAATAAGAAAATGTCATTTCGGTACAAATTTAGTAATAACATTCTATCTCCTGTTTCACAAGTTAACGGCCTTGATGTTTTATTCAATTATAACCTCATTTAATGAATATATTGGAAATATTGTGCCATTTCACAGTTCTTTATATGGACTGATCGGAACAAAAATGGAGTTCAAGTTACTAAAACGTCAATGTTAAAACATCAAGCGTCAATACGAGCTGGAATGATAATCTTTTCATCAGGCATTTACCGAAGGAACCGTACATAGAAGGCGGTGGAAAAGGAATGACGAATGGAGATAATTTGAAGCTATTATTAAAATGAAGATTTTCTTCCGACTTCATTCTTTCAACTGACCTACAGGAAGCAAGTCGCAGTCGACTACGGGAAGAGAATTCATCTTATCGGGAATAAACAGCGAAGATTGACAGGAATTTTAATTCGCGGCAACACGCAACAACGCTAGCTGCATAAGTTAAATCGCTGCGCGAAATTAAACTACCTGTGAAAATAGATATCAAGATTACTACAGTGATACGTCACAACAGTCCTTAGACGACGTATATTTGACCGATACTGCTCATTTCAAACAGCTGAGAGGTTATCCAGCTGACAAGAACATTTAAAACAAGGAAAACACTGAGTACACTTCCCGTATTGAAAACGCCATGTAAACGGGGACTCAGTTCGGATTGAGTCTCAAGATCGATACAGTAAAATCTGGGATCGTATCGTACTCAGTTCGAATTGAGTTCCATGTAAACGCGGATCGTACTGAGATCGTATTGAAAACGACTGCGCACACACTCCATGTTTGTTCTGACAAAATAATCATCATTAAAGCTCTGTCGAAATAATAAATATAATAAGCCAGTAAATATATTACCTGTATAAATGATCAGCAACTGCAATCATATTTATAAGACGGCCAGCCCTGGCGATTAAGAAAATCTCGATAACCTTCTGTTGGGGGTAAAATTGGAATGTGCGTTCTGTCTATTGCACCAATTACATTTGGAATACCACACATACTTTTAAAACTGAAAGTTATCTCCTAGGCTTTTACTTCATTTGGCGTTTTTAAATTCTAAGAGGTGATATCGATTTTACAACAATTCTGCATCGTCTGTATACGTCGATGTTGCCTGGCGGATTCAATACGATACTCAAATGCCACATGTAAACGGGGATCGTATTCAATACGGTAAGTGTACTCAAATCGACAGCTCTGTCGACAACACAGGAGGGCAAGAGGCGAGGAGATACACTACACAGCACGCATCGCTTCTTCGTCTCATCCTTTATTTTTGATCGGCCGAGGGGACGCCACATCTATACTTCGTCCTTCGCCGAGCCAATTAGCATATCGGCTGTCCCCAAGTTGGGTTGACGGCCATCCCCAGCCATGTATACTCTCCTAGTCAGTGATGTTGACCCAGCTCTATCGGTTGAAGACATTGCTAATGAACTTCGCCCGCTCGGTGTCTTCAGTGTCACTCGTCTTTATTACGGCTCTGTTCCCGCACCGGAGATACTTCTTCACTTCCACTCTGCCAGTACATGCAACTCTGTCCAAACTATCGGCGTGGTTATCCAGCGCAGACGTCATCGAGTATCGCCTACCCCAGCAAACATCAGCGCTCAAACACCTGCTCCGCCTGCCACTCGCTTGCCTCCTCCATATAATCCACCCCCACTTCCATCGCCTTCTGGTTGCCTCACTACCATTTCTCCCAACATTTCGCCTACCGTACCGGTCCCTACCACGACAACTCCCACTATCACTGTTACTTCTACGCAACTTTATCCCACCATTTCTATTACTACTACTACCTCGTCCCATCCATCTCCTCTCCTGACCTCTCTTCCTCTCCCTCCCAACTCTGAGCAGACAAGTCACCAGGAAACGTCTCAACCACCATCTACCGAGGGAACTTCTACCGATCCTTCTGAAAATGCGGCAAATCCATCTTCGCCATTACCGCCATCTGATCGTACCTCAACTTACAGCTGTGTTCTGCGCGGTATGGACCCTAACGTACCGCCTGCTGCCATCACACGTGCACTTCGCCAGGCAGGAGTACCTGTCAAGCAAGCATCCCGTATTTATAACTCCGACGGTCCCACATTTCTGGTGAGACTCCAGCTGCCGACGCACGCCGACGTTCAGCTCCTCATCGATCAAGGAATCCACATCTTTGGCCGCTATCATCGGGTTGAACCCTCCCATTCTTCTCCACTCCCATCGCACTGTATGCCCACGCCACGCGGCCGTCCCCGGCCCGTTCCATCACCCCAATCTCCTCGTCCTCATCTCACCACTCCACCACCTCTCAACTACTTTACGCCTCCCTTACCCAACCCGGACCTTTTCAACCTTATCCTCACTTCCCTTCTTAACTTCTCCTCTTTTTACAATCTTCTAGCCCTCCATCTTTTCCGTCACACCGTCATGTAAAGCTCTGTATCTAATATATTGTATCTTTGTCAATAAAGCACAGCAAATGCAAATCTGCCAATAAAGCGCTAGAGAACCTACACTTCCTTTATCCCATCTCCTTTACTTATTCAAACCACCTTTTCCCCATCTCCCTCTTTTTTCACTCCTTCTCAACCCCGTCATCTCTCCTGGCCAGAGAGAGGGCGACACCCTCTAGGTGGCCCGCCCCACCCCTTCAGGGTGGGGAATGAAAACATTGAAGCAGCAGCTCAAATCGATCTCAATCCCCATGTAAACGTACTAAGTGAGAAATCATTTTTGCATTCTAGTCAAGAGAAATAGATACTACCTATCCCAGCTTATTTGAGACAACCTTACTGAAATAAATTGTCCCAGAGCAATACGTAGATATTGTAGGCATATTGAAACAGATATCAACCAGAAGATGACGACATTGAATAAAATGTTTTATTATTCTGTTCCAAATGCACAAGCCTCCACCATGATGCTGTAAAAGGAAAAGGCGATACTACTCGGATGATGGCAGCGCGATGCGATGTTGACAGTCCAGGATGACCAAGAATCAGCTGAGAGGAACAAATATGTACTGTAACCGTACAACAGAGTTACAGATTCCATTCAGTATTTATTATTATTATTATTATTATTATTATTATTAACCCGATTCATTACATTTTATATTCTGTTTCTCATCATTTAGACTGTAATAATTAGGTATCACGCATATTATTGTATTTAATCATAGGTTAAGTGAATATGTTTGTAATTATGCTGTATATTAGTAAGTGAGATTTGTTGGTTTGATATAGTCATTCTGTGGCTTGTAACTCTAGCCAGATGTGTTAGCAGAGTAGTTTGCAATCGAGGCTATGTTTAACTGAGAATGTTATGTGCAAGTAGGTTTTCCGATGACTCATGCAGCATAGTCAACAGTAATCCGCTTCGGTACGCTTATACGACACATGACTGATGACATCAGTGCGTGGGCACGTGATTGCGACCAAGTGTCAGTATTCGCCAGCTACTGTATGTTGAGGTGGAAGGGATGAACAGAGAGTAGGGAGATGAGTCGTCATTGCGAGGTTATAAAAGTCGATGCAACGGTGGTGAGAGGTATCAGATCATATGTATCAGTCAGATGTATCAAATGGAAGAAGTGGTCTTAGAGTGATGGTCAGAGCTAAGAGTTGTCTTTGAAGAAGTCTTGTAATAATCGAGGTCTACAAGTGGTGGTTGTATCCGAGCAGAGACGGGTACTATGCTGATAAAGAAACATCATCTTCTTGTGAGGATGGACTTCACAAGATGTTTCAATAATATTTTCCAATTTCTTATAATATATTGAGTGAACGCAATTACATTGGAGCTCCCTACACGCGTACGTGGTATGTAGGCCAACTCCTTGTTATATAAGAAGATAACAGCAGACGGCTCCCGACTTCAGCTCATAGGTTTTCCCCAAGAATTTCAAGTTCAACAGCGGTGTATGCAGACATCAGGTAATTAAAGCATCAGACATGTTATGCATTCATAACATGAAGAAGAATGTAATCAGCGGCGATATCACATCTCACTTCAAGTTCGTGCCAATAGCTTTTTTTTGTTTAGATTAAATTTTCTTTTTAATATTACCGCAAATCTCACTATATATTTTTTTTGTTAAATTAAAAGACGTCAATGCTTGTTCATTGTGACGTAAATTATAGTCATAAACTCAGTTTTATTTTAATTATAATAAGTGATTCCAGTTCCATGTACAATCCTCAATTGTGGAAATACAACCGTAATCTTATATTGTCCTGATCCATATCCCTGTATATTGCCAGATATGTGAGTTTATCACCTCATGCCTTGAGATAATTGATATGAGATATGCTCTACCAAATTTTGTTGTTTTTTCTTAAAAAACAACTGGCGCTCAAACAAATGTTATGCATATTGTGTGAAAGAGATGAAGGTATTAGAGTAGTGGTTGGAGTAGCAACAGTACCCAGATGCTTAAGAGAGAACCATGGAGCGATGTCCGCATATCCAACGACCAGATGCGAGACGGCAGCAGGACTCCTAAGTAAAGTCCTCTATAAGTCGTAATTGTAAGTAAGAATGTTTTTTGGCTATGTGTTGTCATAATTTATGACAGTGTGAATATGTGTGTAAGTGGTTATCAAAGTGAGGTTACAGGATGTAGGTATTCTTCTACCTTTAATGTCAAGTCGACATGTAGGCGTAGTCAGCCAGTGATAACCGTTCGTAATGTTGTCAATGCGATGTGAGAGAAGATAATTCGTATTTCGCTCGTTGTCAGTGAAGTGCACAGAGTGTGAAATACAAGTTAATTACACATGTGTGGTAATTTTACCAGGCTAATATGATAAGAGATCGTATATAGGAAATGTTTACGGTAAAGATATGAAATAGTACATCTCAGAATAATGATACGTTTTCGACACTATGACAGTAGGAATAATTTTGTAATATGAGGAGATTGTGATACATATACGTCGAGATTAATGAAATAATGTGTTTATTGTGTAATGAAATGTTTTTTACGTAAAGTATGGAATGATGGTTGATGAATAAGAGTAATGATATAGGAAGGTGATGTTTAGTGATGGTGATATTTACTATTCTTCGAGAGGTTGGTCATAGTAGTTTTATTTGAGATGATGATGTTTCCAATTTATGCATTCTGAGGTAGATATTGAAATCGTGCTACTTTCAATCGATGACTTTAACCCAAAGTGTATTCGGGGTAGCTTAGGATACGATCTCAGCACTATTAGAGCAGTGTTATTATGAATATTAAGGGTTATCAAACGAGCTATGATGTGAGCGATGACAATAATTTAGCCTTCACTGAAATATTTCTAATGATTATAGAGAACTTTCTCACATGATAAGCTAATTTCAGATTTTATTTAGATACACTGACATATCACTGGTGACTTAGTTACACATACCGTATGAGGAATATTAGTTGAAGATAGTCTTCTGACAAGATAGATTTTCTACTTGTGGTATGTTTTGGTAGAAATATAGCAAGATATGTCCATTAATGCAACTTTAGCTAAAATACGCACTTGAAGTAATTGATAACCTTGAAATAAGATAAGAATTTCTTAGAATTTGCCACATATGTCATATGATTATGCTATTTTAAGATAAATTTCGACTTAGAGCGGAGATAGCTTTGCTTATACTGAGATAAAACACCAAGGAACAAGAAGCTTGTATACCAGGAAACCTTATGTTAACCATCTGATGTAAGAAAGATGAGAACGATTTTCCATGTTATTTTTCAGTTGTGTATGGACACAAAACGTTAAGTGCAGCCCAGGATAACGTTTTTCGTTAATCAAGTATGAGTTAAATAATAGCTGACAGAACTTTTGAGTTAATTTATGGAGCAATTTCGTTCAAGAGGAAGTGATTCCAACTCTTAAAGAAATATTTACCAAATATTTTAAACTGCGTTCTGCATTCTCATAGACGACCTCAATCTGAAATGATGAACATAGTAATTGATGTAATTTTCTTTTCATTTTTACTTTGTTAGATGCATCTAATGTTTTCGTTATCATTTAATAATCCAATTTTCAGCTGATTTTCCAAATACTTTTTAACCTTTTACGTAATTATCAAATGATTTCATGTGGCCAATAATTTAATGGAATGATATAATCATGGCCTAGGATTTTATTATTTGTTATTAATTTCATGAACTTAACTTTTCTTTCATTTCAATTTGACAGTACTAGACTACTGTACTTCAAATTAAAGATCGATGGAGATCGAGATAACTTCATTTTTAAGCGATTTTGACTAGACAAAAGGAATTCTATGAATACGATGAGGTACATTACTAAATGCTACATGATTTAATGAAGGATTAGAGAAACATTTCTTCATTCTTTGAAATGAGTGGTCAATAAATGATGTATATTGAAACCTCATAATTCTTTTAATGTCTTTCTAGGATAGTTATTAGTTGTAAGATTTTTTTTTTTTTTAACTTGCGATTTCTCTGGTGATATATGTGGAATCTAACTAATAGCGTGTAGAAGACGTCCTTCGACGTAAGTTAGGCTTTACCACGAATTAACCGGCGCGCTTTCTCTAGCGGAACTCATAGCCCATAACTTTGAACAGCGAGTACCATTTACAATTAGAGCTAGTCTGGATCTTGTGCGTCCTTACCTGGACGCGGGAACGGCGCATAAAGAGGAAATATTTGTAAGAAATCATTACAAAGATTGTATTGTATTATCAGATATTCCAGAGAATTTTCCAATTTAGCAACGTATCACTTGCAGTATATACTTGTGGTATGCCAAATACTTGAATACTGTACACCTGTATGGAACCCTTCACATCAGACCTCTATCCTTTTTTTTTAATGCTATTTAATCGGGGCATCGACTTATGATCTTTTGCCCCTACTTTGCACCATATGTTGTGAACCTGCATGTATTTGGTAATGGGGGAAGTGTAAAGTGTTGAATGTGAGGAAAGGAACATTAAGGATGACACAAACACCCAGTCCCCAGGCCAGGAATATTAATAATTTACAACTAAAAGCCTCTGACCCTGCCAGGAATCAAACCCGGGGCCGCTGGGTGGCAGGCGGATGCGTTGCCCCCTACACTTCAGGGCTGGACGACCTCTATCCTTAGATTAGATTCAATAAAACATCAATTTCTTCATTTATATTCATTTAGAGCAGGCTTCCCATATGGTAATATTCATTATACAACCCTAAAACAGTCTTTAAATCTGCATAATCCATCAAAATGCCATGAATTCCTGGATACATTTTTCATTTCAAAATTGCTCAAGCAGAGTACATGGAAATGTGTCCGTCTACTGCAGAGTCCCAGCCAATGCTTGTGAGATTTTTCAAATGAAAATACATGTCCTTATGGTTCAGATTTCACATCAACCTGGAGGTCTCATGCCCATGATCATAATATCAAGTCTTGTAAAACTACAAACTTGCTTGTTTCCCACTGATGTGCTGTAGATCCTGGAATCCATCCTGAAGAGTGATAGCAGAATCAGAAATAATGTTATTGGCTATACATCCAACTAATTACTCTTCTACATTTTTCAGAGATGCCAAAGTGCCAAAATTTACTCCTGCAGGAGTTCTTTTATGTGCTAGTAAATCTACCGACACGAGGTTGACATATTTGAGCATCTCTAAATACCACCGGACTGAGCTAGGATCGAACCTGCCAAGTTGGGGTCAGAAGGCCAGTGCCTCAAACATCCAAGCCAGTCAGCCCGACAACAGAATCAGTGGTGATGATAAACATGAGTCAGTTTGACCTGTCTGTGGGACTGAAAGATGCCCATCCATCTAAGATTTATCACACTGTTGTCCGCCCAGTGGCATTGTACAGAATGGAATGCTGGCCTAAACCTAAAACGTCTGAGCATCATCTTTACACCATGGAAGTGTGCATGTTTGTTTAGATATTCCCTTCTAGACTGTATTAGCAATGACACACTCCGGTAGCAATTTGGTATCACATCTGTCCATTACAAAATAAAAGAGGTAAAATGATGAGCCATATTGTGCACATAACTGAGCAGTTTTCTACATCTACTACCACTTTAAGATCAATGACCAGCAACTGTGTAGTAAACTAAAGCGATAATGGCAGGTGATAATCAAAACAGACTTGAAAATCTGCGACATATGGTATGTTGTAATGAAGCACAAAATCGAGTAAGGTGATGATCTAAGGTCAACCACTAGGAAGAAAATTTTGATGTGTTACTGCTATAAATTTCATTTATTTGATTTTCATATAATTAAAAGATTTATACCCACCATTTGGTCTGATTCCTCTATCCATAATTTCTACCATTTGGTCTGGTTCCTTCATCCATCAATCCATCAAACCGGGTATATGTGTGTTAGAGGATTGGTCATGCTGATAAATAATTTGATCTATTTGTTTCTGAAGTTAGCCAATCAGATTGCTTTGCAGGTGAATTCAATGGGCATAATGAAGTGGTTATGCTAAAGAGCCATGCCGAGAAATCGGCATCAAACATGAAGAAACCGTGGGTTTCCGTCGGTTTTACCATAGCACACTTGCTGTGGCGCGATCCTGTCATTTCGTAAGTCTGTGTTTCAATCCCTTGCCGGGCAAAGTTTTCTTTTCATTGATTGATGCTCTCAAGGCAGTTTTGAGCCACGTTCATACTTAACAGCACTACCTCACAAATCCCATTTGAATTCACCTGCGAAGTGATTTGATTGGCTAACTTCAGAAACTAATAAAATGACAACAGCACAAGATATTAAATGATATTTTCCAACTTATTTATCAGTATGACCACCCCTTATATGCTCATATGGCCAGTTTACATTGTTTCCAACCACCCTATATAGTTAAAAACAATCTGTTATAAATGTCATAAGTTGAAAATGATATTGGTGAAGGGAACAAGGATATTATAAGATTTGAAGACATTTATTCAGATTTTTTCTTAATACATATTTATGATAATTGCTTCTGCCTTTCATATATGATTAATAAACTATACATGGAGAATTCATAACAATTTTATTACTGCTTAACTCCTTTGAAATAACAAAGAAGAGTTTTACAGGAAATATTATTATATTTTGTAAGTGCAGATAAGAGATGCACTTTATCCAAATACAGTTATGGTATACTGTTATTTTCATTATATATACACACAGCCTCACAGTCAAAATGATACACCCCTTAAATGTTGAAAAGCCCACAAATAATGTGTAATTAACTGATATTCAAGACACTTTATTCATGTTGATAGAACCTGTTACCTTAAATGTACACACTTCATGCAGAAAGAGGAAATCATAAACATAAATATGATTGTTCAGGTATTGATATGATTGTTCTGGTACTGATCTGCTATACGTTCACCACATTCGCCTGTCACAGTCAAAATGAAACAGTCCAACTTATGTTTACAAACTGCACCTATGACATGGTTGTGGTCAACAAAACCAAGACCTAGTATTAATATGTCAATGAAGCTATTAGAAGAGAGTTGAACATACTGCAAACTTGTTAAGGGTAAACACACTATAGTAAAGGATCAAGAACTGGTAGTACCATTTCAAAGCAGGAAAGTCAATGAGGGAAATTGCAGAAATAATGAATAGAAGTCGTTCCACTATTCAACATACTGTAGAAAGATATAAACAAGACAATACATTCTTATGGAAAATAATGAGGAGCACAAAACAAATATTTATGCAAAGAGAAGAAACTTGGATAGTGAGGCAAATGAAAAAGAATCCAAAACTAAGTGCAACAGATCTGACAGCAGAAGTGGAAAAGTATTGTCACAAGTCAGTTAATCCGGAAACAGTACAAAGGGTTCTCAGAAAAAATAAAAATAATAGGAGAGTGGCCAAACAAAAGCCCCTCATTGTAGGAAAGAATCAGAAGAAACATTGTGTGTTTGCACATCAGTGTAGAAATAAGCCTAAGACTTGAATAATATTGATTATTGTCAACTGTATTGTGTAGAATTTATTTGCACTGAGTGCATAGTAGTAGTAATGGTACTGGTTGTTGTTGTTGTTGTTGTTGTTGTTGTTATTATTGTTGTTATTGTTATTCACAAGATTTCTTTCATATGTGTGTGTGTTAAAATAAATGTGTTCAACTATTGAGGAATTGTACCAGTGTTTTATAGTTTTTGAATTGCATTCCCAAAATCAGCATGCAACCTGTGACAGTAAAGTTCTGTGAATGAAGTCAGAATGGTCAATCTGGCAACACTGTCAACACACAACGTTGCACCATCATAGCAGCAGGTTTTGACCACCTGGTCCCAACGTTGTTCAGTTGAACATCGCGTGTGTGCTGTTTAAGACCTGTTTGACACAGTGCATGTTTAGTGCGTTGGTTCTGAACTGCAAACAGGAACATGAACGACCAAATGATCAATGTTGAGTTTTGTTTCAAGCTTGGCAAGACACCAAAAGAAACACATGCGATGCTCGTACGTATTTATGAAGATCAAGCACTGTCCTTGAATTGTGTGTACGAGTGGTTCGCCCGTTTTCGAGGAGGCCGGGGAAGTGTTTCTGACAACCCCTGTAGCGGAAGACTGGCGACCGCCGTCAGTGATGGAAACATTGAGAAGGTAAGGACATTAATCGTGAACGATCGGCGATTAACTGTGCGCATGATAGCGGATGAACTGCAGATTAAATGGGAATCCATGCGACAAATCGTTACCCAGAAGTTAAGGAAGAGGAAAATATGTTCTCATCTTGTGCCACATCACTTCACTGATGATCAGAAGCAGGCACGTTTTGAGGTTTCACAGGATTTTGTCAAAACGGCGGATGCAACACCAAATTTCTTGAACTGTATTTTCACCGAGGATGAAATCTGGTGTCTCAGGTACGACCCTGAAACGAAACAGCAAAGCATGGGATGGCATTCTCTGGGATCCCCTTGTTGGAAAAAGGTCGGAACCAAAAAGTCGCTCATCAAACTCGCACTGAAAGGAAAGAGATTTGATTATATTCCTGACATCTAACAAAACATGATGAGGCTTTTCAACACCATCCCAAAGGAAGCCTTCTTGCACAGTTTCCAGGACATGTATCGCAGTTCTCAGCAGTGCATAGATATGGGAGGGGACTATTTCGATGGACAGTACGGTCACTGTCGTGCATTGTTAATCTATGTTGATAGTACAGGACTATTCACCGAACTGTATTGTCACAGGTTGTATAATGAAAGATACGGACTTCTAGAAACAGGCAATATTGCTGATGAAAGTCAGTTCAAAATATTTGGTTCAAACGGGCAGCAATTTGTATGGAAAAAGCCAAATGAAGCACTCAATAATCAAAATCTGCAACCAACAGTAAAGCAAGAAGGCAGTGGAGTGTTGGTCTGGGGTTGTATGTCAGCTTCAGGAGTAGGAAATCTACATTGCATTGAAGGAAAACTTGAGAAGTATGGATATTTGCAAATTCTCTGCAAGTTAGTGCAGAGAAACTGGGGATCCAAGAGTGGTTTATCTTCTATCAAGACAATGATCCCAAACATGCTTCACATGTGGTAAGGGGATGGTGCCTCTAAAATTGTCCTAAATTCCTTCAATCTCCACCCCAATCACTGGATTTAAACATAATTGAACATACCAGGGACAAATTGGAGTTGGAAACACAAAACCACACAGTTTCAAGTAAAGAAGAATGCTCTGAAGGAGGAGTGAGCAAAAATAAGCTCAGAATACATAGGTAAACTGGTAGAATCCCTTCCAAATCACTTGAAAGAAGTTCTATTGAATAAAGGGCTACCAACTAGGTGTTAGTAATATAATTTCATTTCCAGTTTGTTAAGAATTATTTATAAAAATATGACTGTATAATTTTCATTGTGAGAGTATCAGTTAATGTTTTGTTATGATAAGCCTTATTTTGTTATTATTAAATAAAGAAACCTTTCCTTATTTTGTCCTACCAGAATATATTTCCTTACCCCTCACATATTCGTAAAGTTAAAACATTTGTAAATTACAATGTTAAGTGTATCATTTTGACTGTAAGGCTCTGTATTTAATACTAATATTCTCATAGACCAGTAGAGCTTTTAAAATTTTTCAGTGTCTGGAGAAGAATAATTCTTTCACCACCATCACAAATGTCTGAAGGTTCTAGTCCTTAAATTATTCAATGAAGTTAACCTTAGGAGCATAACTTCTTATCATTTAACAGTGGTATCAAAAAGGATCTACTTAAGTCAACACCACGTGTACATATATACATTACATTAAGATGTATGTAATATATATATATATATATATATATATATATGTTACATACATAGTCTTTATCTTCAATAATATTAAAGACAGTTCACCTCTATAACCAGAGAAAAATCCAACTTGACAAATGCAGTTCATTCATTTAATATGACAAGGAGTCTAAATATACAGTTAAACCTCATTATTAACATGTTTCCGCAGGGGACAACAAAAGAGAATGTGTTAAACGAGAAAATGTACTATTGAAGTCATAAGATGTCAGACATCTAGATACAGTACGTGCTTAGCTTTATCATAATTTAGTAAATCATGGAAGGATTATATAAATATTTAATCTATTGGCAATCAAATTGATGAAAATCTTTTCAGAAAATTTTGTATACCAGTACATGTAAGTATTTCACGACTAAGTTTCAAAGAAAATACTGTATATTTAATGAAGAAAACATTATGAACTGGAGATTTTACAGAAAAAATGAATTGTATTATTGAAATATTAGGTAAGACAATTGGTGAAATTCTACTGAATGCATACTTGTGTAAGTTATTTTCATTTTTAATGATTAATTCCCAGAAAGGTACATCCATGTTATGAAGACAGTTACTACAATGTTCAGTTTGTTGCAGGTACATTCTTAAACCATATCCAAAACATTTGGTACCCTTTACTAACCATGAATTTCCCATTAATTTAGTATTCACAATTTTCAGTATCAGGGTTAAGATGCAGTCGGGATGGGCAGCTTTTAATAGATAAGTTGTCATTAATGCATTCAATGAATAATTCAGTCCGAATGCCTGGAAGTAGAAAGCGTCCATTTGGAGCAGGGCACTGTGTGGAAAATACAATTATTAGTGCAGGAACATAAAAGCCACTCTTTCTTTAATATTAGTGAGAATATTTTATTCCCTATACTTTTTAATTTAAAAAATGCTAATCTAAGTAAATCTGGAATTCAGAATATGATAAATGACCTACAGGAAAAAGAAAAGAAAGAAAACCTGTCTTTCAAACGTTTGCTGCAAAAAGGGAGCTCCTTGAACAGCATTCTGTGTTTATACATTTGACATCTAATATACTTGCCACCATAGAAGACATCGAAGATTTCTTCTCTAAGCTTTCAGAAAAAAGAAAAGAGAAAGAAACCACAAATCTTGGAAATCACATTCTTTTAATTCACAAACTGTACTTACTTTATGCAGTTACTAGCATATAAACTAAATGTATTTTCTTGTCATTCATCCAGTTGTGCTACAAATTTCAACTTTCTTACCTGTCCTTTCAATGGATATTTAAGCAGACTATTGAAGACAGAATCCTAAGTCATCATTTTTTTCCTTCTCATAGCACATAACTTAGTATGGTAATTCAGTATTCAGGAGATAGTAGGTTCGAACCCCACTGTCGGCAGCCCCGAAGATGGTTTTCCGTGGTTTCGTTTTTTTTTTTGTTAGGGGTTTTACGTCGCACCGACGCAGATAGGTCTTATGGTGACGATGGAATAGGAAAGGCCTAGGAGTTGGAAGGAAGCGGCCGTGGCCTTAATTAAGGTACAGCCCCAGCATTTGCCTGGTGTGAAAATGGGAAACCACGGAAAACCATTTTCAGGGCTGCCGATAGTGGGATTCGAACCTACTATCTCCCGGATGCAAGCTCACAGCCACGCGCCTCTACACGCACGGCCAACTCGCCCGGTGTTTCCCATTTTCACACCAGGCAAATGCTGGGGCTGTACCTTAATTAAGGCCACGGCAGCTTCCTTCCCACTCCTAGCCCTTCCCTGTCCCATCGTCGCCATAAGACCTGTCTGTGTCAGTGCGACGTAAAGCAAGTAGCAAAAAAAAAAGTATGGTAATTTTTGTTCCCAAATGAACCTGTTCCTTGCACTGTTTTAATAAATTTAAAGATTGCTGGAGGTGCAGGTACAGAGACATGAAGATATTTTTTAAGAAACCATCTTCTGAAAAAATTGGTCAGCTATAATGAAAGTGTCATAAATGAGGAAAATTTGTTCTAAGTATAGCTATTCTCATCATGTTAATAACTCTACTTGCATAAGGTTACCAGATGTCTAAAAAATCCCAGACATGCCCTACATTCTTTTGTCCAGTGTTTTTTGCTAGTTGCTTTACGTCGCACCGACACAGGTAGGTCTTATGGCGACGATGGGACATGAAAGGCCTAGGAATGGGAAGGAAGCGGCTGTGCCCTTAATTAAGGTACAGACCCAGCTTTTGCCTGGTATGAAAATGGGAAACCATGGAAAACCATCTTCAGGGCTGCTGACAGTGGGGCTCGAACCCAATATCTCCCGGATGCGAGGTTACAGCTCCGCTCTCCTAACCACACGGCCAGCTCGCCCGGTTTGTCCAGTGTCAAGGAGGAATTCCTTTAGATTCGTAAATATCTTCCATTTCAATGGTTTAAAAAACACATACTGTATCTTCCTGTTGCAAAAACCAATTTCTTGAACAAATCAGTTCAAGACTTGAAATGGTGTCATTTAATAATAAATGTTAAGATTCTGAGCATTCTGAGCCGTGAAAAATTGCTGAATATTTTTTCGCTATTCCTGCACATAATACAAGTATGGTGCAGGTTTTTCGTTTACTGATTTCTGCTCAATGGGCAGATGAAAGAAACAGGTTATTGGTTATGAACTGTAGCGATGGGCAGTCCGAGATACGGTCACGAGGTTCCTCGAGACTAGTGCAAGCACCCGTTTCTCGCAAGTAATCTTGAGATCTTGAGAGTATTGTTCCTGCATTGTGCGGCAAGCAGCATGTCGTAGACCTACAAGTAGACAGGGTTGAATGTTGTTTGTGCCGAGTGTACGAAGAGCCAACCATGGGCCTTTTCCATTCCGTAAATGTGTGTCAACAAGCGACTACGCCATTCAATTCCACCGAGTCTATTATTGATGCAGTATAACATAATTATAAAGGACATGCATCCTGGCAGCTGGAAATACACGAATGGGTAGGCTAAGTACAGAAACTGAGACTATTGAAGATGTACATCGTTATCACTCATAATTTATCAGACCCCACATTCAATATCCATTTGACCAGTGCTTGTGTTTACCAACATTAAGGTGAGAGGACCCAGGTTCAATTCCAAGCCAGGTAGGAGATTTTAATTGTCTGATTAATTCTTCAGACTCAGGTACTGGGTGTTTGTTTCAACACATTCTTCTTCATATTCAGACAACATGCTATACTACTAACCCCTACAGAAACTCGCAATAATGATTACACCCCTCCATATAGGATTGGTGTCAGGAAGGGCATCTGACTGTAAAACAGGGCCAAATAAACATGTGCGACACAGTTTGCACCTGTGACCACACAGGTGTGGGAAAGGCAGTAGGATAAGAATGTTCAGCATTCATGTCATAATTAGGTACAAATTTCTGTAAAATATTTTCACCGCCTTGTCAATACTTATACATTTTATTTTATTTATTTTCACCATGTTGGTCTGTATTGACTTATATTCAAATTTCTGTAAAAAAAAAATGTATAAATATTGACAAGGCGGTGAAAATATTTTACAGAGATTTGAATATAAGTCAATACAGACCAACATGGTGAAAATAATCAATAATTAGGTACTGCGGTATATGATGGTGCAATGTGTAATTGTGTCTAATTGTATGCCACAAATTTAAGACAATGCCCGAAATACAACACAAGTCATGAACGTGGGGTTATATTGAAGAGATGGTACATAGCACAGTCCATTGTGTTTGTGGCGGCATCAGGAAGAATGAACTCGCCCCACATACAGAACGCACCCTTGTGCACGATGCAACATTGCATCAGGGTATAGCTTGCTAAACTAGCATCATTCGGCTGCGTGGAGTGAGCATGAGCATCACGCCTGTTTGTGTCTTGTTGGTGTAATCAGTGTAACCTATCTCACATGCAAAGGTGTACTAAAACTGTGTGTGGTGTAAATAAATCTTATTATCCATGAGGGCTGGTTTATTTATGAATGATGTGGAGCCGCCTACAATCAAGACTCCATAAATGGTGACCCCGAGTATGGAGAACACGCTCATACCATAACCTATCTTGGACCACGTGCTTCACCACAGATCACGGTATGTTACCACACTTTATTTCAAAGAGGCATTAGACTGTTTACTTCATTGGAACTACCACGTCTTCCGAGTATGAAACCAATTCGACAAACGACAAAAATAGTCGCCAGAATCCTAACGGTCGTCGGTGATGCTCATCGCTTCAGTCCGCACGCGGCAACTTTACGCCAATTCTCTTTGTTACGCCGCATCTGCTACTCTTCAAGAACGCAACATATCATCTAAAAACTTGTATGTATATAACCTATGTTTTACTTGTTCCGGAATATTGCAAATTATTCACAACATAAATTCGTTGTGAAGTCGTACGAACATCAAAAAGAAATGTATAGGCCTACAATGGACAGTACCTAGTTTTCTAACCATAGTTACAATCTTGGTGTTAAATTGATGTACGTAATCCAGCAATCTTCTGTGCAATTTTCTTGTTCTCTTTTTGCGAGTTGAGGCCTAAGATACAGACTACTCCATAATATAGGCCTACCTTATTTGCTGTTCAAACAAGTAAAATTACTTCAAAATAACCTACTTCTCATGCATTACAACTGCTTGAATTGTTGTACTATTATATATATATAATCGTAATTGTGCCTTTTAGTGGTTTCTAAGTTGTTACATTACAGGTATAACATACAGTTGTATTATATGGACATTCCTCAAGACTTAAAATGGATATTGGAACCCATGGTTTATGCTTAATATTTTCATATATAACCAAAATCAGTGTGTAACATCTGCAAGATTATTTTGTTAACTTATAGTTTATATGTTTGTGAATCACTTATCATATGCTAGGCCTACCTGCATAATATTTTGTTTCCAGCTAACCTATAAGATTGTTTCAAACCATTTGTAAATTTGTGCTTGTGTTGCTCATCCTCACATCTTCATTCACTTACACACACAACTACACATCGTACCTCTGACTACTTCTTTGTCATCTTGTCCGGTATTTTCAGAATTCTTTTTCTCCTTGCCCTTCTGTTGTGTACCCATCTTGATTATGGTGGAGGATCGATTAAAAGCTTCGGAGGAACAAAATAACAACTTGCAGAACCAACTCCAACAACTTATTGCTTTGATGAAGCCTTTGCAAGAGCAGAACGAAGCATTACTAGCCCGGCTCCAGGAGCATGAGTCTACTGGTACCGATGCTACATCTAGCAATGTTGGCCAAGTTGCCAAAATCTCTGCAAAGCTACCACCATTTTGGTATGACAGACCAACTGTTTGGTTCGCCCAGGTTGAGACTCAATTCAGGCTCGCAGGCATCACGGCCGACCAGACTAAATTTGATAATGTAATTTCACAGCTTGACACCAAGGTCATAGCCGAGGTAGAAGACATTGTCATTAACCCCCCCTACCACAGGACGTTACGAAAAACTAAAATCTGAACTAGTCCGTCGTCTTTCCGTATCTGAAGAGCAACGAGTTCACCAACTTCTTGGTGACGAAGAACTCGGTGATAGGAAACCATCACAATTTTTACGTCACTTAAAGTCATTAGCCGGTAGCTCACTTCATGACAAAAGTATATTAAAACAACTTTTCATGCGTCGACTACCCCAGCACTTGCAGGCTATATTAGCGGCCCAGTTAATGCCTCTAGCTGATATAGCAGAGCTTGCAGACAAGATCTTGGAACTTTCACCTACTGTCACACCACCATATAGCCACTTGGCCGTACATGCTACAGCTGCGCCGAACACTTTAGCTGCCCAGATGGAGGAATTGACACGTAAAGTCGATGCCCTGGCCCGTAACCAGCCCCGATGCAGGAGTCACAGTAAAAGGAGATCTAAAAGCCGTGACCGTTCCCTTACGCCACAGAGCCGGCTTTGTTGGTACCACAAAAAGTTCCAACATAAAGCTGTAAAATGTACTAGTCCCTGTTCCTGGCAGGCGGAAAACGGAACGAACAGCCAGTGAATACGGCAACTGTCTGTTCTACATCGGGTCGCCGTCTATTTATTTTTGATCAGAATACCAAAGCAAAATTTCTGATTGACACCGGATCTGACCTTTGCTGTTTCCCGCGTAAGCTTCTGGGAAGCACTTGCAAAGCTTCTGGGTATGAGCTGAGCGCTGAAAACGGTAGTACAATCAGGACATATGGTAGCCTTCCCATGAACCTCAACCTTGGTTTACGTCGTGACTTTTGCTGGCAATTTGTCATTGCTGATGTTAGCACAGCCATCATTGGTTCTGATTTTCTGGCTTACTATAACTTACTCCCTGACTGCCGTAACAGATGCCTCCTCGACGGCACCACCGGCCTACACGTTAAGGCATCTGTAGCCTCTATCGAACAGGCCAGCGTAAAGACTGCTGCAGTATCCACCGACTCACCTTTCAGCATGTTGCTCGCTGAGTTTCAGTCCATTACTCGCCCACCTGGGATCCAACGTGATATTAAACACAATACTGTACATCACATTAGGACAACCGAAGGCCCACCAGTCTCTTGTCGACCTCGTTGTCTAGGACCCCAAAAATTGCAGATAGCGAAGAAAGAATTCAAGGACATGGTAAGGTGTGGTACAGCGAGACCTTCTAATAGTCCCTGGTCCTCACCCTTGCACCTTGCACCTAAGCGGGACAACTCATGGCGTCCATGTGGCGATTACCGGGCATTGAATGCAAGAACAATACCCGACCGCTACCCGGTACGACACATAGGAGATTTTTGCCATAACATTGCTGGGTCAACCATTTTCAGTACATTCGACCTTATCAAGGCCTACCAACAGATTCCAATTCACCCCAGTGACATTTGCAAAACAGCCATAACAACCCCTTTTGGGCTGTTTGAATTTCCCTATATGTCATTTGGGCTACGAAATGCTGGACAAACCTTCCAGCGTTTTATGAATGAGGTTACTAGAGATTTAAACTTCTGTTTCCCGTATATCGACGATATCCTGGTGTTCTCACGGGATGCTGAAAAGCATATGCACCATCTCCGCATACTTTTCCAGAGATTAGCTGATTACGGTGTAGTCATAAATCCATCCAAGTGCGTATTAGGTGCAAGTGAGGTAACCTTCTTGGGCTATTGGCTCTCAAAGGACGGTACAAAACCTCCACCAGAGAGAATCCAGTGTCTCTTGGAAAAAAATACCCTCTACCGAAGACTGTCCAGGGCCTCTGCCGGTTCCTGGGCATGGTGAACTTCTACAGACTTTTCCTACCACATGCGGCTGAATTACAGGCACCGTTGGTGAACGTCCTAGCCAATTCTAAGCTTAAGGGTTCTAAACCTGTCCCCTGGACTCCAGAATTGCAACGTGCTTTCCATGAAAGCAAAGAAAGCCTAGCGCAAACCACTCAACTCGCTCATCCATTGCCAGATGTGCCTCTAGGTCTCTTTACCGATGCATCAAATACTCAAGTTGGAGCGTGTTTGCAACAGAAAGTTGGATACCATTGGCAGCCCCTAGCATTTTTCAGTAAGAAGCTTTCAGCGCGTCAAACAACGTAGCCGGCCTATTACAGGGAACTGTAATGTGTGTATGAGGCTGTCCAGCATTTCCGCTATATACTGGAAGCACAACACTGCACCATATATACGGACCACAAGCCTCTGCTTTATGCATTTTCTCATCGCAGAGAAAAACTACCCCCAGCCCAACTAAATCAGCTGTCCTTCATATCCCAGTTCACAACTGATATTCAGCATATAAAGGGAGCAGATAACGTTGTCGCCGATACAATGTCTCGTGTTGAAGCCATCTCACTAGAAGATGACTACGCTGCGCTGGCTCGATCCCAAGCGGACGATGACGAACTCAAAGCCTTATTGCATGGTGGTACGTCGCTGACATTAGAAAAAGTAACCCTTCCGGGCACCACGACTACCATTGTATGTGATACATCAACAGGAAAACCTCGTCCGTTCCTGACACTTCCTTTTCGACGCAAGTTCTTTGAAAAGCTCCATAACTTAAGCCACCCAGGTATTCGAGCCACCTCTCGTCTAGTCTCAGATAGATTTGTTTGGCCATCTATTCAGAAAGACACTCCTGCCTGGACTCGTGCTTGTTTGTCGTGTCAACGCAATAAAGTGACGAGGCATAATATATCTCCTTTGGGGAATTTCAGAGCACCTACAGGCCGTTTCAGCCACATTCACTTGGATATTGTTGGTCCATTGCCTGTCTGCGAAGGCGATAATTATATCCTCACTGCTGTTGACAGATTTACTCGCTGGCCAGAGGCATGGCCAATGCCCAGCATCACTGCCGAAGAAACAGCCGATACCCTAGTCAGTGGTTGGATCTCCCGATTTGGTCTCCCAACTCGTATAACTACTGACCAAGGAAGACAATTCGAGTCTACACTCTTTCGCAGACTTATGACACAATTTGATACAACAAAAATCCGTACAACCAGCTACCACCCATCCGCTAACGGTATGGTGGAGCATCTTCATAGACAGCTAAAAGCCTCGCTGATGTGTCATAGTGCAACGTGGATAAAAGCCTTACCCCTAGTGTTACTTGTCATGCGTGCGGTTCTAAAGGAAGATCTGAAAGCTTCCCCCACCAAACTAGTTTTTCGGGAGCCACTATGCCTCCCTGGAGAAATGGTTACTTCTTCGCCAAGTTCTCCTACTCCACTTGACCCTGCTGATTTTGTAAATCACCTGAGGAAGGTAATGGCCGAACTAAGACCTGTTCCTGCCTCCCGCCATAGTCAAGAGAAAGTATTCGTCTACAAAGACTTGGCAACTGCCTCCCATGTTTTCCTGCGAGTTGATCATGTGAAGCCTCCCTTGCAACCCCCATACTCTGGTCCTTACCCTGTAGTCAGCCGTAATGAGAAGACTTTGACGCTAATGATCGGAAACAAGGAAGTAGTAGTGAGTACAGACCGTGTGAAACCTGCATACATAGAAACAAACCTTGCTGTTCCTATCCGCACCAACACACCTGACACATCTGCTACCCCCATTTCATCCAGTCAGCCTAGCACTTCTTTTACACCTGACTTACCTGATGCGTCATCACCACCCAGAAAGTACACAACACGATCAGGACGAAGAGTTCGCTTTGCCTGTCCATTCGATTTGTGAACTTTCCTTCTCCGTGGGAGGGTGATGTGGCGGCATCAGGAAGAATGAACTCGCCCCACATACAGAACGCACCCTTGTGCACAATGCAACATTGCATCAGGGTATAGCTTGCTAAACTAGCGTCATTCGGCTGTGTGGAGTGAGCATGAGCATCACGCCTGTTTGTGTCTTGTTGGTGTAATCAGTGTAACCTATCTCACATGCAAAGGTGTACTAAAACTGTGTGTGGTGTAAATAAATCTTATTATCCATGAGGACTGGTTTATTTATGAATGATGTGGAGCCGCCTACAACCAAGACTCCATATGTTGTTTATTAAAAAGAATAAAATATGTTGGCAGAAATACTTCTGGGATGATCCGGTACTTAAAAACACATATCACTGAAGAGGAATTGTCACACAGAGCATCTCTGGTGCAGTCTGCATCACAAGAAGCTATCCTGCTGACAACAATTGTGAGTTATCCAGGTAGGCGTACATTAGTGATAGACAACACTCTCACTCGAAACTCTCGAGACTGACATCACAGATCTCAAGACTCTCGTGAGAATCTCAGGAATGATTCTCCTGTGTTGTAATCTTTGCTATGTCCCAGCAACTATGAGTGTAAGCTTGATAGTATATCATAAGCAATTTTTGCATGAAATAACGTTCTCATATGGAAATGCGTGAGTCAATAAATTTTGTCAAAAGTCTGGGAAAGTACTGCATGTTCAACTATGAACCACTTAATGTCATTAACGAAAGTGAAAACAGAATGTCAGTATCTTAAACTGTTCAAAACTTATTTTAGGTGGACATCATAACTGAATAACCCCATATAATTTGTGAATAACTGTAGATAGGATGTACACCTACCTGCATACTAGAGGTGTGCATTATTCTAACTTGAGACGGGGAAAGATGTGCCTTACGGCATATGCAACCACCATTATGCATTAGTAGAACGTGTAATCTAAAATGCCAGAGTTTGCTCCAGTTTTTTCGGCAGGGTTGATTCGCATTGCTGTGAGCTGTGCGATGTTCCAGCAACTACGAGCATAAGCTTTATATATGTAAGATAGGAAACTTAAAAGTGTCCAGCTTTTCAATACAAATAAATGTTATAAGTTTATTTACAACATATATTAACACTTGGAACTAGTTTTGATGCTGTTTGGCATCTTCTTCAGCCAAAATGTGGGAAATAGGCATAGGCGTAAGCATGCGGACATTTACATTATACAAGATGTTAAATCAGTGTGATTAAATAAGAAACATGAAATAGTGAATTACAATGTATGAGTTTCAGGTTTTGCATTTGAGTCCAAACTCACGCTTGTGCAATTTTGTCTCACCCTTCACAGCTCGTTTTGAATTGACGCTTAGTGAATAAGTGATTTCAATCTCTAACTGCCAAATTTCATCTCAACCCAAAAATATTTTTAAAATGTTATGTGCATTTTTGAGACGATTGTGTTTGTTGAAATCTAACCTATGTTTTGTACTACACTCGCGGCAGGCAACATTCAATGGAAGAGTGTCTGAAATAATTTGAATCTCCAATGCCAATTTCATCTCGAACTTCTGCGTGGTTTTGTTGCGGTTTATATGTTTTTTAAGTGATTATGTTCTTGAGCCCTAACTCATGTTTATACAATTGTGACTCACCCTTCATGACCATTTTGTAAACTGACATTGTAATTCACTATTTCATGTCTCTTATTTAATCACACTGATTTAACATCTTGTATAATGTAAATGTCCGCATGCTTACGCCTATGCCTATTTCCCACATTTTGGCTGAAGATGATGCCAAACAGCGTCGAAACTAGTTCCAAGTGTAAATATATGTTGTAAATAAACTTATAACATTTATTTGTATTGAAAAGGTGGACCCTTTGAAGTTTCCTATCTTTCATTCTCAGTTCAATATGGACAAAAAAATGAAATTCTTAGATTTAAACATAAGCTTGATAGTTCATCATCATCAGCAGTTCTCACATGAAAATGTGTATGCCGATAAATTTTGCCAAAGGCTTAGAAAAGAACTGCATGTTGAACTGTGATTCCCTTAATACCATTAACAAAATCAAAAACAGAATATCAGTATCTTAAACTGTTCATGACAGTTCTTTTGGCAGGGTTGACAAGCAACGCTGTGAGCTGTGCGACGTCCCACTAACTATGAGTGTAAGCTTCATAGTATCTCATCAGCAGTTCTCATATGGAAACATCAAAAGCACTAAGAAGGCACTGTATGTTGAACTATGAGGTCTTTAATACAGTTCTGGGGTTTCCGTGACTCACAGAGGTGTAAGAAGCATGTGGGGTGAATGGGTGGACAAGGAATAAACTAGAGGCATAACATAACACGATGACTTAAAGAAACAAAATTCTTTCCCCTTCTTCCCTCTCTACTTTAAAATTGATAAATAGAAAATCTAAATAGATAACAACCATATGTTGGGTTCGTCGGCTGCAACAATCACAAGGACTTGAAGTTTGAAATCAGGTACAAAATTTACAATAGTTACCAGTTTGGTTGATTTAGATATAAAAGAGCGTTATCACTCTTGGTAGATACAACCTCTGTGGTGTAGTGGTTAGCATGATTAGCTGCCATACCAGAGAACCGGGTTCGATTCCCAGCTTTGCCACAAAATTTGAAAAGTGGTATGAGGGCTGGAACATGCTCCACTGAGCCTCCGGAGGTCAACTGAGCAGAGGGGGGTTCGATTCCCTCCTCAGCCGTCCTCGAAATGGTTTTCCGTGGTTTCCCACTTCCCTTCCAGGCAAATGCCAGGATGGTGCCTAACTTCAGGGCATGGCTGCTTCATTTCCTCTTCCTTCTCTATCCCTTCCAATCTTCCTATCCCCACTCAAGGCCCCTGTTCAACATAGGCGGTGAGGTCACCTGGACGAGGTACTTGTCCCCCTCCCCAGTTGTATTCCCCAACCCAAAGTCTCATGCTCCAGGACCCTGCCCTTGAGGTGATAGTGGTGAGTCCAAGGGAAAAACCAATCCTGGAGGGTAAACAGATTAAGAAAGAAATATAGGTACAAGATTTACAAGGGCACAATTTGCTCCTATCCTTTACACTACAGGGGAGTCTGCGCTTCAACTATATCGTCGTCCATCCTCGCAGAGGCATCAGTTTTTAGTTGCGCAATTCAACCTATCTGTTGTCCTTAATTAGAGTATTTACACAAGGTAGCCCCGAGGTGGGCTTATCTATTGCTCAACAGTAGTAACACAATGTTCCTAAAGGGAACTAACACCAGAAACAATTACCAAATAAACAGGAACATTAGTGCCCACACTAACTGGCCTTAATGTAAAAATAAAAGGATGGTTATAACCGGCCATAAACAGAATGCCAGGAGGCGAAATACTTAAAACCCTAAGTGGGCTTATTGCCCAATGATACAGAATACAGAGGCTAAGCCTATTCTACACTGGGGTGACTAAATGAGAAACATTAAATACCAAATAAGTGTTAAGAATTTGAGAGATTTAGAAACTTTATTCACCCCATGCCAAGTTGAATGAGAATCAACAGAGGGTAATCACTCTTTGTTCCCTTACATTACATGTTTCCAGCTGGGAATTGAACAGATTCCTCAGATTTTCTGAAAATTCTATATTTAAAGCACCAACTTTAGAAATTTACATGAAATAAGAGGTTCAAACCTTCCTCTCAAGCTATCTGCATGATCTGTCGCATTTTTATGGAAATTCTACCATTACATTCCGTTGCTGGGCCTTCCAAACACCGTCCGTGGGCCCTGTATCCATTAGGAGACGCTGCACCCAATTTACTGGGTCAATCAAGACGATACGGCCCTAAAGCGACCAGCTTTTATAGTACTTTTGAGAAGCTACCAGAAGTCTTTACTGACAGGTTGGATTCCTGTACACGCTCCCAGTTATGATTAGCTAGAGAAAATACGTACCAATTTCTGATAGGTTGATTAATATTGAAGAATGAACCAGTAGAAGTTTAGATAACTTCAATATATATAAAAAAAATCCTAAGAACTAGGGTGAAAACCTCAAAATTACAAATTTCTTTACGGAGTAATTGTAGTTTACCCCACAAGATGGAGCAATTAAAGCTATGGTAGAGACATCTAAAAGTTGAAAACCAAAATATATTGCGTAACTTCAGTTGAAGTTAGATTACATAGAAGGTGCGCAATTCAATTGGCTGGAGAAGGTGTACCCTCGGTACAAATACTATTAACAAAAGTGAAAGTCAATATCTTAAACGTTCAACACTTATTTCAGATGGACATCTTGGCTGAATAACCCGTATAATTTGTTAATTACCATAGATAGGGTATACGCCTACCTGGATACCTCGCAATTGTTATCGACAGGGTAGCTTTTTGTGATGCAGACCAGGCGGAGGTGTTCCGTGATGATTCCCCTTCATTGATATTATGTGTTTCTAAGTGCCGAATGATCCCAGAAGTATTTCTGTCCACGTATTTTACTTTTGAACAAACAACACAGCAGGCTGTACTATGTGGCATCTCTTCAAAATAACAGATGTCCACGACTTACGTTGCCTTTCAGACATCATCTTAAAGTTGTCACGTACAATTAGACAATTACACATTGCAATGTCATATACCAAAGTACCTTATTATGATGCCAATACTCTATAACATTGTAAAGAATTATTTCGTTCGTCACCAAAATATCGGTAAATACAAGCAGTGGTCATAATGAAATGTTGTATGGCTTTTAGTGCCGGGATATCCCAGGAGGGGTTCGGCTCACCAGGTGCAGGTCTTTCTATTTGTCTCCCGTAGGCGACCTGCGCTTTGTGATGAGGATGAAATGATTATTAAGACAACATATACACCTAGCCCCGTGCCATTGGAATTAACCAATTAAGGTTAAAATCCCCGACTCGGCCGGGAATCGAACCCGGGACCCTCTGAACCGAAGGCCAGTACACTGACTGTTCAGCCAACAAGTCGGACCAGTGGTCATAATGATAATGAATGAGGGGTCTGATAATAATGTCAAAAGAATTGGAGTGAACTCAAGCAATTTAGATTATATGTTCCACTCATGCATAATGGTGATTACATGTGCAGCAAGGCGCATCTTGCCCCATCTCGAGTTTGAATAATGCATGCCTTTAGTATCCAGGTTGCTGTATTTACAGTAGCCGTCAGTTTCTGTACTTAGCATACTCATTTGTGTACTTACTGCTGCATACAGTGCAAGAATATGAATGCTTTATATTAAGTTATACTGCGTCAAAATAGACCTCAGTAGAAATTAAAGAAGTGAATGCCGTCGTCACTTCTTGACACATATTTACAGAATGGAGAAGGCCTGTGTTTGTTTATTCACATACTCGGCATAATATTCAGATCTGTCTACCTGTAGGCCTACAACACGCTGCTCACCACACAGTATGGGGATAACGGTCTCAAGATCTCTCGAAATTTCTTGCAAGAGATTGTGACTACACTACTCTCTAGAAATCTTGAGAAATCTCGAGACCTCATCTCAGACTGCCCATCATTAGTGTACATCCTATCTACAGCTATTCACAAATCATGCAGGATTATTCAACTAAGATGTCCACCTCAAATAACTCATGAACAGTTTAAGATACTGACATTCTGTTTTCTCTTTCATTAATAGTATTAAGGGTTTCATAGTTGAATACGCAGTACTTTTCCAGGCTTTAGACAAGATTTATCAGTACACACATTTCAATTTCATGTAATAACCACTGATGATATACTATCAAGCAAATGCTTGTAGTTACTGGGATGTCACACACATCACAGCACAGGGGAATCAGTCTCAAGATTCTTGCGAGAGTCCAGAGATCTGTGACGTCAGTCTCAAGAATCTCGAGCAATAGCATTATCCACCACTAGTGACCATCGGAGCTGCTTTTGTCCTTCTCAAGTCCAATGTTGGGGACAGGATATTTAAGTGGAAATGGGAATACACCGCTACAACAAAACCATGGCTGATAAGACCATGTGTATAGACAAATGGGTACTGTCGAGTATTGAAGAAGATGCTATGGAAAAACTGCATTACAATGCATTGCAATCACCAGTTTATTCTGCATTGCCACTAACTGTGCAGCTAGCAACACGAATGTTCACTGGAGGATACCCATCCATAAACTAGTGATGGGCAATGCTCTCGCTCGAGACTCTCGAGATTGACGTTACCGATCTTGAGACTCTTGCTAGAATCTTGAGACTGATTGCTTTGTGCTGCAATCTGTGAGATGTCCCAGTAATTATGAGCATAAGCCTGATAGTATAACATCAGTTATTGAGTGAAATAACGTTCCCATGTGGAAACGTTTTTGCCGATATATTTGGTCAAAAGCCTGGAGAAGTACTGCATATTCAACTGTGAAACCCCTTAATACCATTAATGGAATTGAAAACAGAATATCAGTATCTTAAACACTTCACGAGTTATTTGAGGTGGACATCTTAGCTGAATAACCCTGCATAATTTGTGAATAACTGTAGATAGATTGTACACATACCTGGATAACTCATCATTCTTGTCAACAGGGTGGCTTCTAGTGATGCAAACTGAGCCAGAGGTGTTCTCCGTGACAATTTCTCTTCAGTGGCATTATGTGTTTTTAAGTGCCAAATGATCCCGGAAGTATATATGACGACGTATTTTACTTCTTCTGAACAAACACAGCAGGCTGTGCTATGTGGCATCTCTTCAAAATAATCCAACGACTTATGTTGCATTTCAGACATAGTTTTAAAGTTGTCACATACAACTAGACACAATTACACATTGCACCGTCATATCCTGAAGTACCTAGTTATGTGTATGCAATAAATTTCAATAAACAGCAACTTCGAAGGTTAAGTTTTTCTTTCTTTTCTCCACTAGCATTCCCATATATACCAATTCGTATTAAAATTTATTTTTTCTTTTCTTTTAGATATCCTCCATTTAACACCCTTATGGATGGATATGAATTGCTTTTCCAAACGTTGGGATATCCTTCATTTATTATAACTTAAAGAAGATTGAACCTTTTGTTTATATAATAGTCAACATGTACCTCAACAATTAAGAGATTTTAGCTGTATTAATACTGTGATAATTCCATTTTAAAAATTATAGATTCTTTTTAAAATTAATACCTGTGAGTTGTCTATTGTAAATACCAGTTTGGAGATGATCAACTGGGTCTTCCAGCATGATATTACTTCCTGCCATAAAGCAAAGTCTGTTCAGAAATGACATGTTTTGCCATGTATTGTTTTTTACTGATATATTTTTACTTAACAATTCAATGTATTTTGCAAGAAACTTGGTATTTTCTTTTATGGATATGTTTTCCTTTAGTAATACAGCTTGTTTAGCTATAAAAGCTAGTATTTTGCTTCATGGATATAGTTTTTTTACACAATACAAAGTGATTTGCAAGGAGACTCCATGGCTCAGGCAACAGCGCATCAGCCTCTCACTGCTGGGTTCTGTGGTTCAAATTCCAGTCACTCCATGTGAGATTTGTGCTGGACAAAGTGCTGGTGGGACAGGTTTTTCTGTTGGGTACTCCGGTTTTCCCTGTCATCTTTCATTCCAGCAACACTCTCCATTATCATTTTTGTGTTAGTCATTAATCATTGTCCCAGGAGTGCAACAGGCCCCAGCAACCGGCACAATTCCTATACTCGCCGCAAGATAGAGGCTTCATTCATTCCATTCCTGACCCAGTCAATGACTGGAAAACAGACTGTAGATTTTCATTTCACAAAGTGATTTGCAAGAAAAACTGGTATTTTATTTCATGAACATGCTTTTCCTTAAAAATCCAATGCATTTTGCTACAAAAACTGGTATTTTACACTTCACGATCAAATCGACTGTGTGCGACACATCACGCAACTCTTTTGGAGAGACCCCTTGTGAGTTAAAACTGAATGGTATATTTAGAAACATTTTACACCTAAATATAATGCTGTAAATATATCACTCGTGGGCTGCAATAGTGGGACAACTCAAAAAATACAAAGTTGGAGTTAATGCACTCTCCAGCATTGCAGATTAGTCTACCTTCCAGTAGCAACACTGGCATATCTTGCCATGCAGTATTCCACCAATAAATGACAGAATTGCTGCTGTTGTATTCTCTGTTTTGTTGTTTACATTGGCTGCAATACTGGCGCTTCTCAGCTTGCATCTGGAACTTGGCAGTCGCACATTCTGTTCATCAATAGTGACACTTTGTAAGTTGCCACTGTTGCAGAAGAATTTAATTATTGTTTGCAGTCCATCAGAAACCATAACTCATTTATCTCAGAATTTGCTCCTTGTTTAGTTATGCCACTAATGTAGCCCATGAGCGATATATTGTACTTATTTGTAATGGTGTGAGGACTAGTGAACTGTCAGATATCTTACCTTATGAATATTACCAGTTTCGGGAGGATCACACTGAGAAGTGGTGAAGTTAAAGTTATGTCCTTCCTCACAGAAATGTATTTTTGAAATGCTACTGCTGCAGTTGATGTAAGCAGAATTATCTCCTTCTACAGGGAAGATGCCATTTGGTTGTGGACACTAGAAAAGATGACAGTTATAATCAATTATTTTTCTTAGCTCTTCATCTTTTTGAAGTGTTCTATCTGTCGAAACATTAGAAGTAAAGGAGCAAGGAAAGAAACTATCATTCATTCTCAGTGATAAGCATAGACACAGTAAATTGTATTATAAAGATTGTGAAAACTAGAGGTTTATCTCCCAGCATTTTTCTAAAGGTCCCTTAAATAAAACTCTTCAGCCTTCCTGTAAAGAATGTTATCAATCAACATGAAAACTAAATCAAAAATAACAGTTGATGATGAAAGTCTTTTACATCATCTTCTTATACACTACCTCACTAAACAAAACCTTGTGCATTCACTAATAAATTAATGGATTTTTTCCCCAATAAACCAAAAAGTGACTTTATACTGTAGTAAATTTCACACCTGCTATATCAGTTCATTATCTACTGAATGGCTGCATTAGATAGCTGGCTAGAATATTTCCTCCTGTGCTCAAGGTTATTGGATTGAGTCCTAGTTTTGTTCAAAAGTGCAGAAATGTGAGAGATTTGTTGAAAATTAGAAGTACTCCTTTTCAGAGTAAAATTCTGGCATTCCAGTGTGTTATCACTTGGCTATGAGTAGTTTTATACAGAGGTGTGAAATTACTGCATTAGGCTACCTAATTCTTTCTTACAGAAAAACATATATTAATTTATTAACTACTACCAGTACCTATTTTGTTATTTTTTTTTTTTTTTAGGCCTGTTTTATAGCAGCAAGTGAAACTGAAATATTATGGGCGTAAACAGTTACAGTAATCAATTCAATAACTAGACCTGCAATTGTTTTCCTTTATGGGAATATTACTGAAACTAACAAAAATCACGACATTGCAAAAAAAAAAAAAAAAAAAAGTGATTTATAGTAACAAATGCTTGGAGTTTTGTTCATAGATTGGAATTAAATGATAACGTTGCACATATTTCAACAGTTTTTTTCCTTCATTACTTCCCAGTAAAACACCAAAACCAAATGAACATCCTTGTTTAAATTTAACTACGACCTGCAATTATTGTGAATTAAAAAACAACAAATGATATATTACCAATTACAAACATTATGTGCCTTCACCACTCCCAAGAATAAGCACCATGTCTTTTATAGCAGACTGAATTGAAGATCACTATTGTGCATGCGCGGTTTACAGAATATCGGCTGAATAGGTTCGTTCCAACACCAGTAGGTGACCATCCAAATCATGCACAATTAGGTTTGTTCCAACACCAATCCATGACCGTTCAAAGCATGCACAATTGAGAGAAAGCGTTCCAACATGTACCAAACTGATTCCCGATGGCAATCATGTACTCACATTGTGCGTTCCAACACACCTCAAACAGCTGTCACAGACCATCAGGAATCATCTGCAGCCTGGGGCATGTACCGGTAGTACGAAATGTGTGTGTTGGAGGAAACTCACTGGACAGCCACATATATTACCATTTTCATTCCTGTTCCTGCTCTTCTCAAATGCTATTCTTTGATTTATGTTTTCTTAACCACTATTACAGTATTTGTGAACTGAGTTATTGTTGAGGTTTGTTAGGGTTGAATCTTCATCCAATGAAGATGAGTTGGAAATGCAGTTAGCAGTGCTAGGAATAGTAAAATTTTTTTATTGTTTTATTTTTCTACTGGAATTTTCCATCATTTGAATTGTATTATTCTGATTACAACTTCTTAACTTAGTGGAGATTATTATTTGATGTGATTTTTAATGGCAGGAAAATGACTAGTTCATGTCTACATACAACTTAATTAGTAATTTAAAACTTGTAATACTTATACATTAAAATAGAAACCTACTAACTGAAACTTAATTTTTAGAAGGAACAATACTTCAGTACCTAGAACAATGCAGAATTTTAAAATCATTTCCAAGCTACTTGCAGGGTAGCTCAAGATATTCTGGACCAGTTCAAAAGAACTGAACTGTGTAAAAGGCACTGGACAGGATAGTACTACTTGAACAACCAGACAGTGTGGACATGTGGTAAGGTGAGTGCAGTATAACATGATTGGTATTGAGCAATATCGTGCGGCGATAGGTGGCTGGCAGAGCAGGCAGAAGGAGACGAAGGGAAATGAGGCGGACAAGGGGGAACTGAGGAAGATTGGTGAAGCTATACTGGCAGCAACAGTGGTAACTATGCTATTAATTATAGGGGGAGTGGAGATGAATCCAGGCCCTGACATGAACTGGGAAGACTGGGATAGAATGAGAGGACTGATAGGAGATGCCATAAAAACATATACTGGAGATGCACTGGTGAAGGAATTGAGAAAGGAACAAGCCAAGGGTTTTGAAGATATGAAGATATGGATCAAGGAACAGTGGGGAGTTACGGAAAAAAGAATAGAGGAGAACGAGAGAGCAACGGGGGTGCTAAAAGAGCAGGTGAAAAATATGGATTACAGGAAGAGTGAAATGAAGATAAAGTGAAGCTTATATATAAAGTGATGGACCACGTCCAGAATAAGCTGAGAATTAACTTCAGTGAAGTAGATATGGATGATGTAGAAAGAGTAGGAAAAGTGAAAGGCAGGAGACCACTGAAAGTGAAGCTGATATCAACCTTAATGGCGGATAGAGCGATAAAAAACACTAGGAATTTATAAGGTGAAAAGATATGGATAAACAGAGACTTGGGAAGAGAAGGAGTTGTGAATAGGAAAAATTTATGAAACATTTAGGCCAAGCTAGACATCAAGGCCTTAAAGCATTTATTAAGGACCAAAGGCTGGTGGTAACGAACGGTATCTGGTGGCGTGTTTGGTCCGTAGCAAAGCTAAAAGGTATGGAAGAAGAGATGAAACGGGAAGAGGAATGAACAAAGCGGCCAAAAGACAGACAGGAAGAAGCCCAAGAGGAGGGAGGAAACGTGGTAACGATGGCTGAAGCGATGAGACAAGAGAACAGTGCAGTGCAAGGTAGTGTGAGTGGAAGATCAAATGTGCAGTTTCAGGAAGTGTTATCAGATAGTGTTCCGAAAGGAAAAGAGGTTTCATTGATTGCTGACCTGGGGGGTGACAAGAAAGAGAGAGACCTTATGACTAAGAGGAGGAGCAGGAGCTTGAAAGATCTGTGGGGGGAAAAGGAATAAAGGTTTAGAAGGTAAAGAGAGGAAGGACGATGATAAAGTGTCCAAGAATGATGAAAGGGAGGTAGAAGCTGAGAACGAGGGAGTGATGAGGAGTAAGAATAAAGAGGGTGGTTCGGAGGGTAAGGAAAAAAAGCTGTAACTAGGCTGGAAGATAGGCTTTGTTAATATTGAAGGTGTATTGAGTAAAATAGGCAATATAAAAGTGAAAAATTTAATAGAAAGCTTTGATATTGTAGCGCTTTTGGAAACATGGCTAGAAATAGGCAGGGAGATAACTTGGGGAGGATTTATGGTGAGGCACAAGTCAAGGAAGAGATTGAGCAAAATGGGCCGTGTGCCAGGAGGAATAGTCGTGCTAGTTAAAGAAGAATTGAACGAACGTATAGAGTATATTGAGAGTGGCATTGAAGGTGTGATATGGATAAGATTTAACATAGGGAGAGAGGCAGGGAGAGAGAAACATGTATGTTTGGCTTTTGCCTACTGTCACCCCATGGAATATCCATATGCAAATGATAACTTCTTCGAGGAATTGTTATTAGAAATTAACATCATTAGAGGGAGGTATGAGGAGGATGGAATATTGGTATTTGGAGACTGGAATGCCAGAATAGGCGAGCGAAGCACGAGGTATAGTAAGGAAAAAGAATCGATAGTAGGATCAGGAAGAAGTAGTAACGATAAGGTAATTAATAACTATGGTAGAAAACTTTTAGAATTGTGCGAAGTTGAGAATTTCTGCATTTTGAACGGTTATTGGGAGGGGGACAGAGAAGGAAAAATCACATATATTACTGATTTAGTAATGAGTTCAGAGGATATGCTAGATAACATCCAAAGCATAATGGTGGAGGACTGGAATGAATCGAACCACACCCCGGTATGGGTGAGTTTGGTAAGGAGAGAGGAAACCAAAGAGGTAGAGAGGAATAGTATGATAAAGGGAGAGAGTGGTTACATTAAATATATATGGACAGAGAATTCAAAAGGAGAGCTAGATGCATTTATTGATAAGGAGATACAGTTAATTAGAATTGGCTGGGAAAGGGCGTTGATGGAAAATAACATGGAGAGAGCGCTTGAGCTGTTAGAATACCCTATAAGGAGAGCGACAAGGGCAGTTGAGCACAGTAGAAGAAAAGAAAGCAGAAGGGGATGAAAGGTACGATAGAGAATGTGAAGTTTGTAGAAGAGCAGCGCTAGGAGCATTAAAAGAGTACAGAGCAAAAGGAAGGAACAAAGATCGTCAAGCTTTTTGTAGATTGAGGAAAGAGTATAAAAGGAAAATTGTGGAGAAGAAGAAGAAGTGGTTGAAGGACCAATCAGAGCTAATATATAAGGAATGCAGTATGAATCGGACTGAAAAATTTGGGAGAGAATAAATATGATAAATAAAGGAGGGAAGGATCCAAAGAAAATGAATATTGACTATGTAAAATGGGTGAGCTTTTTTTTTAGCAAGCTATTAGGAGGAAGGAACGATTGGGAGTACAAGGAAAGAAAGCAGGCCATGTGGTCTAACGTGGAAGTAAGCATCCATGAACTAAATAGGGATATCACGATAGAAGAAGTTAAGGAGGTGATAGGGAATCTGAAGATAAAATCAGCGGGGGGGGGGGGGGGGGGGAGGAGTGGTATTAGTAATGTATGCTGGAAACAAATAAGTAAATACGGCCAGATGGTAGAAGGAATTGTAAATCTATTCAACAGGATTTTCAACGGAGCAAAGGTACTGAAGGAATGGGAATATGGGGTAATTTGCCCAATATACAAAAAGAAAGGAAATAGAAATTTACCCAATAACTACCGAGGTATAACCCTGTTACTCATTGAGCAAAGTTTACACAGGTGTCTTAGCCAATAGACTAAAAGACTGGGCTGAAAACAACGGCATAATCTCTAAATACCAGGGAGGTTTCAAGAGGGGGAGGCAAACGATAGATAATATCATGATTGTGAAAATGCTAGCGGAGAAATACATTGTGAGGGAAAAAGGAAGCTTATTTCTAGCAGCAGTAGATTTTGAGAAAGCGTTCGACACAGTGAGCAGAAAGGCGTTAATAGAAAAACTAGGGAGGCTGGGAGTCTCTAGGAAAATGATACGTGCAGTACAGGCGCTGTATCAAAGAGTATATAGTAGCGTCAAACTAGAGAACAATTTAATAAGCAAACCGATAGAGTGCAAGCAGGGCCTCAAACAAGGGTGTAAATTATCGCCCATATTAATCATACTATTTATAAATGATATATTGGATGAGCATGGAGAGGCCAGGTGGGGTACCGGCAGTGGGTAATATAGAGATCCCAGGACTGATATTCGCTGATGATATTCTGTTAACGACGCTGACCAGGGGTGGACTGAAGAAAAGTCTGGATAAATTAGTAGATTATGCAAATAAGTGGTTGCTGTAAATTAACTATAATAAAACAAAGGTGATGATTGTAAGTAGAAGAAGGAGGGTAAAAAAAGTAAGGGAATGGTGCATACAAGGGGCAAGAATAGAGGAAGTAGACAGATTAGAATATTTAGGAATGGTACTGAATAGAAAAGGAGGTTGGGATGACCACATAAAGAGGTGCAAGATGAGGGGTGTTGCAGCCCTTGCAGCAATAAAAATTCTAGTCGCCAAATACCCAGGAGCAAGCTATAAAATACTTAGGCTAATACTAAAATCTCTGGTCCTAAGCAGAGCTCTATATGGGGTTGAGCTGTGGGAATTAGAAAAGAAAAGAGATAGCCTGAATCAAATAATATATAAGTTCAGCAAGGCTGTTATGAGGGTACCGCAATGTACAGCTAATGTGGGGGCGGTAATCTGATGTGGAGAGTTTCTAGAGTTGGACTGTGTCAAAAGGGTTTTAAACTATTGGACTAGACTAAGACAAGGAAGCAGCGGCATTCTACTGCAGGAAATATATAGATATGGACTGGAAGGAATGTATGATGAGGGTTGGCTAGCAAAATTAAAAAGTTATGTTGAGGAACTGGGTATGGGATATATTTGGCGAGAGGGATGGAAGAGGAACAATAGCAGAATGCAGTGGGCCCTAACAATGAGAATTAAGGACATACAGATCCAGAAATGTTTGGAAGAATGTAGGGAAAGGCCTTCGCTTAGCCTGTTCTACAAGGTATACCAGTTCTCCAAATTAAGTATAAGATTTAGGGACGGAAGATTAAAGGGTGGGTTACTAAGGTGGCTGATGGGGCTGCATAGAAATAAAGGGCGGAATAGGAGCTGGAAGAGCCCTCAGTGTATACTATGTGAGGCTGAACATGATGACTTACATTTTCTTTGTGATTGTATAGGATCAGAGAAATTAAGGGCAAAATTCTTAAATGCTAAGCAGCAAAAAATGTGTAGACAAAGAGATGATAAAAAATTACTGTATGGATAGCAAATCAGTGGAGGAATGACAGTGGCTTGAATAAGTTTTTATGCGCAGTGAGAAAACAATGTCTCAGAGAAATACGAGGTAGTATATGATGTAATGGCATGGAATGTAAATTGTGAAATAGCCAGCATATATAGGTCAGAAAGAGATTGGCACTCAGTACTTTAGAGGCTAAGACAACGTCAGCATGTAGTAATAATTCCATTACATGCTGACAGGGTAGGAGGTAGAAGAAGGTTCACATGGTTGCGACATCTTGCTCTTTATTATTATATGCCTTAACCTTATGTTAACTATTTTTTAATTCTATCATGCCATTTTAATTTGCCAATTGCCATTGTTAGCTCATATGCTGTTTACCAAAATGCCATGGCTACTGGACCTCCGAGAAGGAGTTGTTCAAGGCTCATATAGATATAGAAAATTTAATTTAATTTAATTTATTTTATTTTATTTTAATTAATTTTAATTTATAGCCTCATGTGAATAAGAATTCTTAAGAAGCCTGTTATGTTCAGCAATAAATACTACTACACTGGACAGGACGAAACTATTTGAGCATTTACCAGGCTAGTGTGAGAGTCTCCATGGCTCAGGCGGCAGGCGCGATGAGAGAACCTAAGAGAAGTAACTTAAAGGGTCCACCTTTTCAAAACAAATAAATATTATAATGGTTAAGTTACAATATATTTACTTGGGACTAGTTTCAATGCTATTTAGCATCATCTTCAGCCAAAATGTGAGAAATGAGCATAGGTACATACATACAGAAATATAATATTACACAAAATATTATAACATAATGCTTAAGAGTAAAAAGGGGAATAAAATAGCGAATAGATTTTCAATCACAAGTTCAGAACTTGACAGTCATTATCAAAACAACCCATAGAGGGTGAATTAAAATACCAATCTGATTGTACAAACATGAATTAGGAACTTGACAAACATAACTTTTTAAATATATTATATGTTACATATTGTACCAGGAAGGCATAGGCCCTGGCACATATAAATTATAAATTTTATTTTTCTAACATACAATTCAGTTCCAATACATGAACAGCTGTGTGAGAGAATGTTCTCGTACCTACTGCACTCCACGAGGGAGAACGCAAGTCAAGCAAGGTCAAGTGACGTCACCGCCACCTGCAGCTTACTTCCCCTACAGAAGTTTCTCGGCTTTTTTTAATTAATTTTTTTAATGCCTGGACCAATTAACACGAGACCATGCTGAATTGTAGCTAAGGTTCTGGAAGTAAAATCCTGCACATTTGAAATCAATCCATCCAGTGGTTTCTGAAATATGATAATTTAAAGTTTGGGAGGAATACTTGCACCTTCATCACCTGATTTCAAGCGCTGCTCGCCAGACCTGTATAAATAGGCCACTGGGCCAAAGCCATAACCAGTCCCGTGTACAGAGTCCTGCGTGCACAGTCTGTGCAGAAAGTATGCTCCGTCGCGATTCACGAGGACATAATCATGGCCGTAATCGAACGCTGCTGAAATAATCCAAGAACGTTGTACCGTACGTAAAGTTTCCACCGCGCCACGACGACAGTAAGATTCTAGACGTTTCTTAAGGTGAATTATCATAATATAATACTTGCGAATTTATTAACAGAGTAAAGCTATAATTTGAAGTGAGAAATGAAGTGTCCAATATTTTACGGACTAGTACACGACATCGTGAACTTTACTAATTTCACATATTTCTAAAACTGTGACAATATCCTAAAATCATTGCGTGTGGTAAACTGAAATCATAATTTTAAACCACTTCAATCAGTCTAAGACATATTTTTTTTACGATAATATATCAGTGAACTGTGTTAGACTGCATTTACTTGACATTCGTCCTATAACAGGGCAAAACTTAATTATTTTCCTTGTGCACTTTCTCGATCTTTTGATCACCACTGTGAGAAACCCAGTGAACATTAAGGACCTTTTACAATAATATCAAATAGTACAGACTAGTGTGGTGTAAATACAACCATAAAATCGCCTTAATCTGCGAATAATATTTGTTCAGAGACTGTGATAATGACTGTTACAAATCACATTTTCAAGTGCTTATGGACTGTGTTCACTACTTTACAATCGTATTTCAGACATAATTAGTGACGATTATGAACTGTGTTACATATTAAACCCATGAACTGTGTATAAAAGAACTGTGTTTTCTGCAGCATGGACTGTGAATGTTAATTCATCATAAAAATAGTGTAAGAATAGAACTGTGCATTACGATGGTGTGTAGTATTAATATCCATGATATTTGTGAATTCAATAGTGCCAATTGAACTTTCCGTGTTCTGACATTACTCCAAAAAATACTATGAGATCCTGCTACATCAAACATCGCTTCCAACAAGGGATTTACATGGTTTCTTCAGTTATGGTACCCATCGAGGGATGTCGACGTGGGAGATAGACGTGGTATCTTCACTGAACATCGCCGGTGCTGAGTTTGAGCCTTCGTCCACACTCCGCGGAATGTTCCAGACACCAAGTCATCAACTCCAACACTTGTAAGCAGATCTTCTCATATTCTGAGTGAGTAATCACAACTGACTGACTTTTATAAAGCACTTAGTCCAGTACAGTGCTCTTAAAAGTGCTTCGTGTGGATATCAATTCATAATTTTATCGTCATTTAAAAAGAAGTTCATATTTTGCTATAAATTCATTTTCAAAGTTATTAATTAATTTAATTCACATTACCTAGAGGAACTTGAGGATTTTCAAGTGCTTACTAATTCCATTTTTTCAATTCAATCAAACTGAGAGACATTCAGCGGAGATTAAATATTTTATTAGTTTATCAAACTTTCCATGACAAGTGTGTGTTCATTTTTGTGGTTTGAAAATTAGAGACTGTAGGTCAGCACCAGAAATAATGAACTGATCCCAGGTGCAAAGTGATATTTTGTGCTTACATTTAAATTAGAAAGACTGTGGATTGTTCATGTTCTATGGAAGAATAATTATTTTTATGTTCTCAAGCAAACAGACGTCAAGAAGATCACACCATAAATTTTTTATTTTACATTTTAGCAAATATTAACTACAAATTTGAGTTTTCCATTCGATTGCAGGGTGATATATCTGTGGATATTTTTAATAAATTAAAAAAAAAAAGATTACCATCTATTATTTGCCCTGCGATACTATCCGTCTCTGTACCTGCTCCAAAATTCACCGAACACTACCTGAAACCCTTCCTATGCTCAAGCCCCACAATCATTTCCCGGTACAATATGTTATATGTATTTTAAAAATTATGTTTGAGTTCCTAACTCGTGTTTGTACAATCAGATTGGTATTTTAATTCACACTCTATGGGTTGTTTTGATCAAGTTCTGAACTTGTGATTGAAAATCTATTCAATATTTTATTCCCATTTTTACTCTTATTTATGCATTATGTTATAATATTTTGTGTATTGTATATGTTTGTATGTATGTACCTATGCTTATTTCTCACATTTTGGCTGAAGATGATGCTAAATAGCATTGAAACTAGTCCCAAGTTGCACCTGGAGAAGGGGATTGCCTTACTCATGACAGTTATAAACTCAGCTAGAAGAGGGAACAATCACCTCCTTTGCATCGCTGAGAAGTTTACTCACAATAAAACATAATGCGAGAGAAAATCTCATATAGCAACCATTTGCAGGTTAATCTCCATACCTTGTGATAAAAGGCACTCCACAGTTGTATCCTTCTGCTAACTTCCATATCCAGTCTTCAATTTTCTGTCAGTTCATTTCCCAAGTATTTGAAGTGTTCTACTATTTCCAGTTCCTTTTCTCCAATTTTGATAGCTCCTTTTCCTTTTTCGCTTCCTCTACTCATCACCATTATCTTGCTCTTCTCTACACTGACTCCCAATTCCCATTGTTCAGTCCTTCTACTCAGTACATTCAGCTGTGATACCTCCTCATCTTCTTCCCAGATCACATCATCATCTGCAAACATCATTATATTCATTCTTTCTCCTCTATAATTTTCCCTTGCTGTCTTTACAATGTCATCCATCACCATTACAATCTATCCACAGTTGTCATCACACAGCTGCAATAGTTATCATATATTGCTTTTATCATTCTTATTAGTTCCTTGCCAATGCAACTGAATCAGGCTTACCAAAACTTTTGTTCTGGGGATGCTGTTATATGCCTTTTCTAGGCCTATAAAAATCATTACTCTGTTTTTCCCATGATCTGCCTCAGAATGAAAATGGGTTCCGCTGTTGACCTTCCACTTCTGAATTCACTGAGTGAGTTGGCCGGGCGGTTAGGGTTCTGCAGCTGTGAACTTGCATTTGGGAGATAGTGGGTTCAAACCCCACTGTTGGCAGCCCTGAAGATGGTTTTCTGTGGTTTCCCATTTTCATACAAGGCAAATTCTGGGGCTGTATCTTAATCAGGGCAACAGCCACTTCCTTCCCACTCCAAGCCTTTTTGTATCCCATCATTGCCATAAGACATATATGTTTTGGAGCGAAGTAAAGCAAATAGTAAAACGAAACTACAGCTTGTGTGTTGCAGTGTGTATATAGCTCTACACACAGCTAAACAACTGCTGTGGCCTTTTCAGAGAGTGGATTAGCTAACAAGCTGTATATCTGTTTTCAAGGGACACAAGACACAATCAGCATTTCATCATTAGAATTCACTCCCTGATACGCAATCAGTTTTCTACAATCCTCTGTTGGAACATGCTTGGCAAAAGACATGTTACTTTTTTTATATACCCATGTCATCATTTGAGAATTTAAATAGTGTGCTTTTAATATTCGACTGCTTGAATGTGATGTTGAATGTAAAAATGTGGCTGTAATAAAATGTGCATACTGTTCTCTACCAATTTGCTTTAACCACTTATTTTAAAATCCCACAATTGCTGTTTGAATACTAATAGCAGCACTATTAGACTAGTAGACGTGTTTTACATATCTAATTACCATATTTACTCGTATATAAGACTGCCCTTTTTTTCCTTCCAATTTTACAGCCAAAAAATATAAGGTGGGGTCCAATCTGCGATAACCTCAAATTTTGTGCAGTGAACACATGACTTCTAGGCTATAAAGAGCTATACATGTAAATATTTTACACTATTCATTAACAAACTTATGAATGTATTTGAGTTACACTGGCTATTTTGGCTATTTGTTTAACATCGCACTAACACATCGAAGGTTTTTGGCGACGGAAGGGTGGGAGATTGAGAAGGTAGCGGCCGTGGCCTCCATGAAGGTACAGCCCCAGCATTTGCCTGGTGGGAATACGGGAAACCACAGAAAACCATCTTCAGGGCTGCTGACAGTGGGGTTCAAACCCACTATCTCCCAAATGTAAGCTCACAGCTGCGCGACCCTAACCACACGGCCACTTATACTGGCTATTTTCCGATATTTCTAAATGTAAAATGACAATAAATGGTGAACACGAGTTTTAGGCCTACATATAAAGTAAATATAGTCAGTTTTAGTTAACTCATATCATGTAATTCGTTTCATCTCATTAAGTCCTCTGATGAGGTTGACGTCAAAAGGGCATACGGTCATAAAAAATCGATACAAAGATTCGTCTCGCTTCATACTCGATCCCATAGAGAAAAGGGATAAGGGTATTGTATTATCATATTATGCAATATTGATACAAAGAACTTAATGGCTAGTCATTTGTCTCTGTCAGTTGAGCAGAAGGCCTACCACACAGTAAACCTGATCACTGCTTTCATTTGAATTATCATTTTGTGCCACCAACTTCCTTGCTACTGGCAAGTCATCATACCAAATGACTCCATCTTCGCTGCCATTTCGTCAGCCATGCACTGCCATCAAGAGCATTTGAGGTCCCGTCTTTTTGAATTGTTTAAAAAAAATGGTTTCTGGAGATTGTCTGTGCCAAACCACCATCTGATGACATACACTAATGTTACAAGTTATATGTCCGAATGTAATATATTAGTGACTGGAAGAATTCTTTGGATAAATGCGGCTGTTGAAAAGCCAGATCCTTATTTTTAATTATATTTCTGTTTGTTCTCTACATTTATCACATCAGGACTTACCTAAACAGCTGCAAATGGGATAAGTGACCACATTGTTTCAAGTGCCTGGATTATGCCAGAAGTTCCACGATGGAAAGAATAAAAATAAATAACAGGAAAGTTTGCCACATTTATGGATATCTACAGGTGTGGCGGTAATGTGTTTATTATCATAATGTTTAATTTCGTTCGATTGTTGTTTATATTCTTTTTATCAACGCATAGTTTGTTTTGTTTGGCATCTCTGAAAATCGTTAAATGTATGTGGGGACGTATAATGATTATTATTATTATTATTTATTTGTTAGGTACATTAGCGAGTAAAATAGTCACTATGATTGGATTGTTTTTATCACATTTTAAACCTACTTCTCTCCAAAGAATACCTATATTGGTCTGAGTTATGAGATATTAAACGATCACTTTGTTAATGATCTTGTCTGCTGTATTAAAAGCAACAGCCATGAATATTTCTTAACTAATGTAAAGTCGTTTCCTCATCCCCAGGTAGTGCAGCTCTTTTCAGACAAGTCCCCAGTGGAGGGGAGTTGCATGGAGACATATAGCATAACTGATGCATGCTTGCAATGCGCGGGTCTGACACAAAACTATTCACCTATTTGTGTGGCAGCGCCAGAGCTGCAATAGGTCTACGCTACAGAGGTGGATATTTCTCAACTGCAAAACACAGATGTACCATGAGAATTTAGAGTTACAGAGTACAGGAAATAGTATTTTATTTATTTATTTATTTCATTTCAATATAGGCACCTGAGCCAAGGCTCTTCTTGGTGCAATACAAATAAATGACAATGGCAGCTATATTCACAATCTGATTACAAAATAAAATACAGTAAGTATATAATTTAACATGGTGTAAGAGATAAGATAGGACAAAGCTTCCTAACCATATTTACCATACTACTTCAGGTATTTAGTTAGATTACTTTTGAAGATAGATAAAGTTGGTAACATTTTTATATTTTTTGGAAGCGAGTTATACATAGTTATAGAAAAATGCCAAAGAGAGTTTTGACCATAACTAGTGGAATGAATCTGATTGTAGTGAATATTATAAATTATTCTTGTTTCATAATTTGCCGCGTGTTTGTATTGTTTGGGTTGTACAGAAGAAATTATTCACAAATTTGTGTGATGTCATCAAAGCTGCAGTAAGACTTGTACCTGCTTCGAAGCGGAATCGTTGTTCTACTCTTGTGAATTACGTTGGGAGGTCTTGTATATGAGACTTAATTTTTTCATTTTTTCATTCTGAAAAGCCAGGTGGGGTCTAATACACGAGGGGGTCTAATACACAAGTAAATACGCTAATTATAAGTAGAGAGTTTGTGATGGTGTTGATGAAAAATGTAACAATATACTCATGGTATTGAATTATGCATGTTTTTCCTCATAAGACAATGATATTATGGTCCCTTGTGTTACTCAGATTCCTCTCTTAAGACTTGAATAAATGATCATTCAGATGTTTCTTGAAGTAGAATGCACCTTTTTATTTTTTTCATGGGAATGACTTAGACCACTGTTATTATGATGAACTATCTATACTTTAAGCATGTTTTCATGCAGTTCAGAGCATTCAAGGTGAAGGATGTCCCTTATAAGTCAAAAGTCTTTCTTCTGAGGGGAAAAAAAGAAAGAGTTTTGAAAACTTTCAGTCTTCTATTGCCAATATCTGCTCTCAGAATAAAAATAAGAATGTTTATCTTTAAAATTATGCAGTGAGTTATTAAAGTTAGAATAGCGCGTAGGACAGTGTGAAACTCTGGAACACCCAGAAACTGACAAAGTGTTTTGCTTGTAAACCCACAATATATTATACATGAATGTTGTAAATATGGTGTGTGGAACAAAATGTTAGACAAGGCCGGTACATTCAATACTCTACCGACCTGCACAAAAAATGTAACAAACTGTATATGTTGAAGAAATGTCGTGTTATTATCCATTTAATGATACTCCAACACTTCATCCAATTTTTCTTGATAGGGAAGCTTGTCTGTTATTGTTTTATAGGAGATTAAAGCATTCAAGGTAGTTTATGACCTATCGCTATGCCACATGTTGAACACACTGTGCAAAAGTACTTGGATGAGTTTAGATTTCACATAAGAGTATGGACCGCTTGTAGTCCGGATCTGAAACCTGTAGAGCATCTACAGGGTGAATAGGAAAGAACGGTCTGCCTGCATTATCCTGAAACTCTACAGTGGCTGTGGGAGGCTCCTCAAGAAGAATTTCAGCCAATTCTACCGGACAGGATAGCAGCATTATCAGGAGCATGCCTGAAAGGTTTAAAAATGTCTATAAAATGCGGTTGATGAAAAGGAGTTATGGAGTCTTGGTTGTAGGTGGCTCCACATCGTCTATAAATAAATCAGCCCTCATGGATAGCAGGTTTATTTACACCACATACAGTTTGGTACACCTTTGCATCTGAGATAGGTTACATTGATTACACCAACGAGACACAAAATGACGTGATGCTCATGCTCACTCCACGCCGCCAAATGACGCTAGTTTAGGAAGCTATACCCTGGTGCAATGTTGAATCGTGCACAAGGGTGCGTTCTGTATGTGGGGCAAGTTCAATCTTCCCGATGCCGCCACATCATCCCCCCCCCCATGGAGAAGGAAAATTCACAAATCAAATGGACGGGCAAAGCGAACTCTTCGTCCTGATCATGTTCTGTACTTTCTGGGTGGTGATGACGCATCAGGTAAGTCAGGTGTAAAAGAAGTGCTAGGTTGTCTGGATGAAATGGGGGTAGCAGATGTGTCAAGTGTGTTGGTGCGGGTAGGAACAGCAAGGTTTGTTTCTATATGTGCAGGTTTCACACGGTCTGTATTCACTACTACTTCCTTGTTTCCAATCATTAGCATCAAAGTCTTCTCATTACGGCTGACTACAGGGTAAGGACCAGAGTATGGGGGTTGGAAAGGAGGCTTCACATGGTCAACTCTCAGGAAAACATGGAAGGCAGTCTTTGAAAATGAATACTTTCTCTTGACTATGGCGGGAGGCAGGAACAGGTCTTAGTTCGGCCATTACCTTCCTTAGATGATTTACAAAATCAAAAGGGTCAACTGGAGTAGAAGAACTGGGCGAAGAAGTAACCATTTCTCCAGCGAGGTGTAAGGGCTCCCCAGAAACTAGTTTGGTGGGGGAAGCTTTCAGATCTTCCTTTAGAACCACACGCATGCCAAGTAACACTAGGGGTAAGGCTCTAATCAATGTTACACTGTGACACATCAGCGAAGCTTTTAACTGTCTACAAAGACGCTCCACCATACCGTTAGCGGATGGGTGGTAACTGGTTGTACGGATTTTCGTTGTACCAACTTGTCATAAGTCTCTGAAACAGTGTAGACTCGAATTGTCTTCCTTGGTCAGTAGTTATACAAGTAGGGAGACCAAATCTGGAGATCCAACCACTTATTAGGGTATCGGCTGTTTCTTCAGCAGTGATGCTGCTCATGGGCCATGCCTTTGGCCAGTGAGTAAATCTGTCAACAGCAGTGAGGAGGTAATTATAGCTGAACCGTGAGTTTTATCTCCCCCGCCTTAACGAACTTGATTTATGTGCGGCGCTCCTAGTGAGTTCATTGAAATTTATTGTAATTAGTTGTGCGTGTTTCTGTCTATCTTGGCCATTGAGATGTTGTAATAATTGTGTTCGCTCCCTGTTCTTCACTTATAGCTCCATGGGCAAGGAATTCATTCCGCCCTGGGGTGTCCCTGTTCTCGCCTTTCTCTTCGTATGTCGATCTTCTGCCATGCCACCTCGCGCGCGCTTATCTCCTCCCGCCTTCTCCGAGAGAGGAGGCGTGCTGACGTTGGTCTTGAGTCCTTCCCCTCCCAGCGAGCCTGGGCGGCTCGCTGGGCGGTGGACAGAATGACTCACCTGCTGTACTTGGAGCAGAGCACTTCTCTTCATCGAACCAAGGACCATGAGGAGGGAATGGAGGGTAAGATCTTCAGGTTTTCTATATGTTGGTAGGATGATGGGAGGAACTAGGAACTAGGATACGGATATGTAAAGCCATGTTTCTGGTGACTTTAGTTTGTCAACTCACAACAGAGCACAGCAGAGATATTATTGAGTAATGAACTTGAAGTGTTATGGCCCTTAATTTCTATGTTTCTTGTATCATAAGCTATTGGTGGCCACTAGAGCCTACGTTATAGATATTAGTTTGTAATCAAGGTAGGAGCCAAGAAAAGAGCTCACGCAAATGATGGGAAGGTTCCAGAATGTTCTGGGTGTTTAGTTCGAGAAGAGATGTTAACTTGGCGTTAACTTTAGACGAGGTAGCTGGTGAACTGTGAATACGTAGCAGCCTAGTAGTGATATGTTTGAAGTTTGAAGTTTATATGGTACCAAGTCGAATAGTTATGTTCATGTTAGACCTCTAGTAAGAGGAGAGGATTACTTTTCTGTTTTACTTTAAATTAATGATGGAAACGGGTCAAAACCCTCCTTTTAACCATGTTAGTTCCCAAGCGCTTCCGAATATGTTTGTTCTTAATTGTGTGTAAAATTAATGTTCTAGTCAAGCTGTTCGAAACTTTGTCTTGACATTATACCTCTGGGTTGGTCCTTACATTTATTAATCCAGATCCCTGGCCCGCTCTCCTTTGGGTCGTCCTGCTGGTAGAGTTACGGTACAGTGCTGGTAGCAGAGCGTGGTTCGATCTGGACTTTTTTCACTTACTTGTGAAATTTGAGCCCTGGGAGCTCTCTCGTCTCGGTATTTTGTAACTCTGCTCGGTGTCTTGTATCATTTACATGATGGCTGCTCGAGACGTTGTTTATCCGGGAGCTTTGCGGAAGGAAGAATTGCTGTATGAGTTAGCAATACGTAATTTAGAATAAAAAGGGACAGTTAAGGCCGATGAACTCTTGTTGAGGAACAATTTACATAGGAATGTTTCAGCACCATGTTATACTGAAAGCGAGGTCCGGAGTTCGGTATCCCTTATTGAGGCTAATCTCTCTGATATCGCCTCAGTGATGGATTTCCTGGAGAGCGACATAGCTTCGCCCCATCAACTTAAGAGAGTACAGGGTCGTTTGATGCATTACATTTATCGTGTGGGAGATCTGCTGTCATTAGAATTAAAGGAGGAGGTGTTAAATCAGGTTCAGGATTTAAAGGTCAAATCTTCTAAACTTTTAGAGAAAGTTGAGACTTGGCTAGCTGACCCGTCGATCAAAACTAAGCCAGTGTTACCTTACACTGTGACGGTAGTAGGCAAGTTAAATCAACCTACTCCTGACCTTGGGTGTGACGGGCAGCGAACTTTCCTCGAGCCACGTTTCTCTTCACAACATAAGACTACGCGTCAACAGCCACCCTTGTCTCCGCAAGTTTCACCATTTTCGAGTATTCTTCATCCATTTAATAACATGCTGAAAGACAGCCCTCGCTATTTGGCGAATTCGGCGAGTGATGTGGTTGCATTTCTTCGTTTTCTTGTCGAATTCTTGGATCACGTTCAAGTATTCGGTTTGATGCATGTACAGATTTTACAGGTGGTTTACCCGCATACCGTTGACGTTCTTTCTGATAAGATTGTTAATGCAATATCGGAACAATTGTCGTTGCATCAGTTTCGTATTATCCCCACTAGGGCTCTTAATTCTTTTGTGCAACAATTCTATTTTAGAGTGCAATGTTTAAATGAGACTTTATCAGAATTTATTTCCGACATTAAATTTTATGCCAGGGTTTTCGCACTTGATTATATGGAGGAACAGGTGGTTTCTACTATCGTGGAAGGGATTGCTCCATTGTATCATTCTTGTTTGTGTTTTGTGTCTCAGCCTCGTAACTTTGCCGAGTTGGAAGCTATGGTCGTCTCTGCGGAGGGCATTAGTCATGCCGATTCGCTTCGCGTTCCCGATCCTCCTCCTTCTGGCCGGGGAGTTACTGAGCATGCGGTTACTCGTATACCCGCCCCGTTAAAAAGATGTTTTGGCTGCGGTGCTTCTGATCATCTCCGTAATAAGTGCCCTTCTCGATCTCTTCAGGCAAAAGGGCCTAGCCGTGGTTCGAGTACCGAGGTGCCGCCTAGGGTTTTGAATGTTGTATGTTTTCGCTGTGGGACCCCGGGTCATGTGGCGAGGGATTGCACGCAAGGGCAGAAAGGTAACTGACTAGGCTGAGAAAAGGCCAGGGACAGGCTCATTATTTCGCCGTCGCCTAGTCAAAAGCATTGTACTACTCCAGGTGAACGTTTGTCATCCTGTCCTGCCGAATGTTTGCAGATAACGGCCGAGAATAAGGGGGTGGCCCCATTTGTCAAGGCCGAGATTAATAATGAGCCAGTGACGGCACTCTTAGATACTGGAAGTGTTGCCTCCTTTGTAAGCGAGAAGTGGTTTGGCCTGCATAAATCTGTGTGTAAATTTCCTGTTGTCCACCCGGTTTCCTTTATCTGTGTGGCTGCTAATTCTTCTAGAGTTGAAGTTTTGGGAGTTGTGAAGTGCAAGATTCGTGTTGCAAATTTTTGCTTACTCAGACTTGGTTTTGGATATGCAGGAAGGGTCCTGCTGGTTCAAATTTTGTGGTGATGTTAGAATTCCTGTATTGCGGTCTAACTTGGTTTCTTCTTTTGCCATGGTGCCCTCTGAGGACGAAAAGGGCTCCGATCTTAGCCATTTGCCCGAGGATCTGGCCAAGTGCATTAGGGAGTTGTGTGATGCCTTTCCCGAGGTTCTTACGGAGAAATTGGGGATGACTAACTTGTTGGAGTACAAGATAGAGGTCTCTGATTCTATTCCTGTTAGGAGTCCGCCCTACCGTCTTTCTCCCCCAAAAATGCGAGCATTGAAGGAGATCATCGATAGGATTTTGCATGAGGGAGTAATTCGACCTTCTACGTCAGCCTACTTCTCACCCGTATTTCTCGTGCCTAAGCCTCAGGGAGGTTACCGTCCGGTTTTGGATTATAGGGCATTGAATAAGAAGGTAATATTGCAATCTGTTCCGCTCCCAGACTTGCATTCCTGTTTCTCATGGTTCAGAAAGGCTAGGTATTTTACCGTCCTGGACTTAAAAACCAGGCATATTATCAAATCCCTTTGGCAGAGGAGTCCCACCATTTTACAGCCTTCGCAACCGATTGGAATCGCTACGAATTTTGTCGTCTGCCCTTTGGCATTTCCACTGGCGCTGCTGTGCTTAGTAGGCTTCTAGATCAATTGTTTTCGGATATTAAATTCAGTTATCTTTATCATTATCTTGATGACGTCGTGATCTATTCGAAAACTTTTGAGGTGCACCTTGACCACCTACGTGAAGTGTTGTCTAGACTGCGTAACGTTCGGCTGACGGTTAAATTGTCCAAGGTGTCCTTTGCAAAGCCGCAGATGTCCTTTTTAGGACATATAGTGTCATCTAATGGAGTTTCAGTCGACCAGTCTCGCACCCGAGCCATTGATGAGTTCAGACCCCCGCAGGACGTTAAAGGCGTCGCCCGCTTCATCGGGATGGTAAACTTCTTCCGTAAGTTTATTCCTAACTTCGCTAAGCGTGCTGGGCCTCTTAATGCCCTCCGTTTTAAAGAGGTTAAGTTTGAATGGGGTACTTCACAACAAGCGGCCTTCGAGGATCTGAAGTTGGTTATAGCTAATGCTTCGATACTTGCGATGCACGATTTTTCAAAAACCTTCATTGTTCAGACCAATGCTTCAGCCTCGGCGGTTGCAGCTGTCTTATTGCTGGAATCCGACCTGGGCAGACGACCTGTTGCTTACGCTTCCAGGACCTTGACTCCGCTTGAAAGTAAGTACTCAGTCTATGAGTTAGAGGGTTTGGTGGTGTTGTTTGCTTAGAGAGGTTTCGAATGTATTTAGAACATGTAAAATTTGAGCTTGAAACCAATAACCAAGCGTTGAGCTGGGTCCTGGGCAAGCCTAGGAAAATGGGCCATCTAGCGCGGTGGGCAATAAGAATCTCGGCATTTCAGTTTGATGTACGGCACATTCGAGGCTCGGACAATGTTGTGGCCGATTCTCTTAGCCGCATGTTCACTGATCAGCCTGTTCAGGATGGTGAATCTTCTGACCCTGAGTTCCTAACTTCATTACCCCTTGCTGGAGCGATCTTGACTGATGCCCCGTTGTTATACCATGATCTTGCTAAATTCCAAGTAGTTGAAAGAAGGCAAGATTGTTAAGGAACGGTGTCCTTTGCTGTCCCTCCCGCTCTGATCCAAAATGAAAGTTGTTGTTCCGTCGGTATTAGTACCTATGATATTTAAATATTTCCATGAAACTCCTTTGGCTGGTCATCTGGGACTGTTTAAGACCAGGGAGAAAATTCGAGAAAACTTTATTTGGAAGGGGCTTGATGCTGAAATCCGTGAATTGGTCAAAGCGTGTAAGATTTGTAGGGTAAGTAAGCCTTCCTTAAATACTTGGGTCGGCCTGTTGTCTGCTACTCAGGCTACGTGACCCATGCAACGTCTTTTTATAGACCCTGTAGGACCCCCCCCCCAAGTCAAGGACAGATGGCAATAGATTTATATTGGTTTGTCTCGACGTCTTCATTCGTTTTTCTTGGTTTTTTCCGATGAGGTTAGCCACGGCAGAATCCACCATAAGATGTTTAAAAATCATATTTTCATCTTTTGGTCTGAGCCAGTATTTGGTGTCCGATAATGCGAGGGTGTTCACGTCGAATTTATTCAGGAAGTATTGCTTTAGCCTGTCCATTACCCATGTGACAACGTCTCCGTATTACCCCCAACCCTCTTATGTGGAGAGAGTCAACCGTAATTTGTGGTCCGCTCCCATCGCCTTCCATCATACGATGTTTTGATATGGGACACTTTGTTGCCATGGCTCGCCTTCGCATTTAATTCTGCTGTACATGAAGCGTATCAGTTTTCTCCTGTGTCTCTTATGTTCCCTTTCGTTCCCAACTCTCCACTTAGTAATCTTTGGAACATTGATGAGCTGTTACCAGAAAGGATTGACCCCTTAACATCAGGGCAATTTGGAAAAAGGCTAAGGAAAACCTTAAGGTGTCCTATGAGAAGAAGATAGAACGTTACAATGAGGGGCGCCGACCGACCGATCTCGCTGTAGGAGATAATGTTTTTGTTAAGAATTTCGTGCCTTCCAGGAAGCTCGCTCCTTGATTCCGAGGACCGCATGAAATTATTGATTTCTTAACGCCGGTCACCTTGATGGTAAAGGATCCAGAGACGGAGGGAGTCTTCCGAGTTCATCTTTCGCAGGTGAAGCCTGCTTAGCGTTTTTCTTTGGTACTGCTGCGTGGCAGTCTGTCTCGGCTACGGGTACCTTGGTTTCATGTGGTATGAGGCTTTTACCTGGTTATCTGGGGAGTTTTGACTCAATTTCATTCTCATCGGAGATGTGCTCTCCCCTTAGTTAGCTTAAGATTTTTTTTTTTTTTTTTAACTGGATGTATTATTTAATGTGAGTCCTCCCGGAGTCCTATCATACCCGTACTGCTCCCATGCCCCCCGGTCCAGTTACCTGCACTGCCTTGGCCCCCTGTACCCTGTACCAGTGGATGGATATCTTTTCGACACCTTTGCTGGCCTTCTGCTTTATTTTACAGTGGACTGGAGTAGCCACCTACGCCCACTGCTCCACGAGAAGGGCCCCTCCTGTCTGTGATTCTTGGCAATCATCGACTCCAGCAGCCGTGTCTTACGGCTACCTAGTTCAGAAGGATTGTGTTTTCCAGCATCTGATTTGCCTAAGGAGGCTCCGAGGCGGTCTGCTACTGTGGCCATCGTCCTGCGGCGGAGTGCCATGCATGCCACCCAATGTTTGGTTGGGTTGTATCCCAGCTATGTGCGTTGACGGCCCTGGTGGCCCACCTTTCCCCTGGCTATAGCTGGGGACATCTTCATTGAATTTAATCTACGTGATTTTCTTGCCATATCCCGGGATAATCTTGGCAAGGCCTCGCTTCTTCATTTTTATGTGTAGCAAGAATGTTAATTTCATGGATAATCTTGGCAAGGACTCGCTCCTTCATTTGTATGTACAGCAAAAATGTTAAGTTCATATATAATCTTGGCAAAGACTCGCTTCTTCATTTTTATGTGCAGCAAGATGTTACTTTCATATATAATTATTTATTGTAAAGCAAGAATACTATTTTATATCCAGCAAGTATCCAAGATATTGAACTTTACGAGGCTGGTTTTTGTGTGGGAAAACAGTTTTCCAACCCTGGATTGGTGTTTTGGGGGGGGAGGTCTGAACTGTGAGTTTTATCTCCCCCGCCTTAACGAACTTGATATGTGCGGCGCTCCTAGTGAGCTCATTGAAATTTATTGTAATTAGTTGTGCGTGTTTCTGTCTATCTTGGCCATTAAGATGTTGTAATAAATGTGTTCGCTCCCTGTTCCTCACTTATGGCTCCATGGGCAAGGAATTCATTCCGCCCTGGGGTGTCCCTGTTCTGGCCTTTCTCTTCGTATTTTGATCTTCTGCCATGCCACCTCGCGCGCGCTTATCCCCTCCCAGCTTCTCTGAGAGAGGGGGCATGCTGACGTTGGTCTTGAGTCCTTCCCCTCCCAGCAAGCCTGGGCGGCTCGCCGGGCGGTGGACAGAATGACTCACCTGCTGTACTTGGAGCAGAGCGCTTCTCTTCATCGAACCAAGGACCATGAGGGGGCCATGGGAGGTAAGATCTTCAGGTTGTCTATATGTTGGTAGGATGATGGGAGGAACTAGGAACTAGGATACGGATATGTAAAGCCATGTTTCTGGCGACTTTAGTTTGTCAACTCACAACAGAGCACAGCAGAGATATTATCGATTAATGAACTTGAAGTGTTATGGCCCTTAATTTCTATGTTTCTTGTATCATAAGCTGTCGGTGGCCACTAGAGCCTATGTTATCGATATTAGTTTGTAATCAAGGTAGGAGCCAAGAAAAGAGCTCACGCAAATGATGGGAAGGTTCCAGAATGTTCTGGGTGTTTAGTTCGAGAAGCGATGTTAACTTGACGTTCACTTTAGACGAGGTAGCTGGTGAACTGTGAATACGTAGCAGCCTAGTAGTGATATGTTTGAAGTTTGAAGTTTATATGGTACCAAGTCGAATAGTTATGTTCATGTTAGACCTCTAGTAAGAGGAGAGGATTACCTTTCTGTTTTACTTTAAATGAATGATGGAAATGGGTCAAAACCCTCCTTTTAAACATGTCAGTTCCCAAGCGCTTCCGAATATGTTTGTTCTTAATTGTGTGTAAAATAAATGTTCTAGTCAAGCTGTTCGAAACTTTGTCTTGACATTATACCTCTGGGTTGGTCCTTATGTTTATTAATCCAGATCCCTGGCCCGCTCTCCTTTGGGTCGTCCTGCCGGTAGAGTTACGGCACAATAGCCTTTGCAGACAGGCAGTGGGCCAACAATATCCAAGTGAATGTGGCTGAAACGGCCTAAGGGTGCTCCGAAATTCCGCAAAGGAGATATATTATGCCTCGTCACTTTGTTGCGTTGACACAGCAAACAAGCACGAGTCCAGGCACGAGTGTCTTTCTGAATAGATGGCCAAACAAATCTGAGACTAGGCGAGAGGTGGCTCAAATGCCTGGGTGGCTTAAGTTATGGAGCTTGTCAAAGAACTTGCATCGAAAAGGAAGTGTCAGGAACGGATGGGATTTTCCTGTTGAAGTATCGCATATAATGGTAGTTGTGGTGCCCGGAAGGGTTACGTTTTCTAATGTCAGCGACGTACCACCATGCAATAAGGCTTTGAGTTCGTCATCGTCCACTTGGAATCGAGCCAGCGCAGCGTAGTCATCTTCTAGTGAGATGGCTTCAACACGAGACATTTTATCGGCGACAACGTTATCTGCTCCCTCTATATGCTGAATATCAGTTGTGAACTGGGATATGAAGGACAGCTGATTAAGTTGGGCTGGGGATAGTTTTTCTCTGCGTTGAGAAAATGCATAAAGCAGAGGCTTGTGATCTGTATATATGGTGCAGTGTTGTGCTTCCAGTATATAGCAGAAATGCTGGACAGCCTCATACACAGCTAACAGTTCCCCACATCAAGGTCACCATTTATGGAGTTTTGGTTGTAGGCGGCTCCACATCGTCCATAAATAAATCAGCCCTCATGGATAATAGGTTTTTTTACACCACATACAGTTTTGGTACACCCTTGCATGTGAGATAGGTTACATTGATTACACCAACGAGACACAAAGAGATGTGATGCTCATGCTCACTCCACGCCGCCAAATTACGCTAGTTTAGGAAGCTATACCCTGATGCATTGTTGCATCGTGCACAAGGGTGCGTTCTATATGTGGTGCAAGTTCAATCCTCCAGATGCCGCCACAGAGTAAACTACTACAATGGAAAGTCATTTTGTAATTACTCATCAACAGCTAGAGGTGTACATACATGAACATGTATAGTACGTGAACCTTTTCTTGAGCCCTGAGCTCCATAGTACTAAATGGGAACTAGGGCTCAAGAAAAGGTTTGCGTACTATACACATCAATTAAGTGTTACTTCTGTCTTCCTTGAATAGTTAAATTAAATCATTTACAAAAGTCATGGTTTTACATTTTCAGGTTCCAGTGATGCTAAATCATGGTACAGGATCATAAAATAATAATTCCCCCCCCCCCCCCAGCTGACAAGAATTTAAAATAAATCTCCAGTTTGGTTTAAAAAGTAACTGAATGTTGCATTTTCTCAGCTGGTCAATAAGGTTAGTCTTCAGATAATAATTCAGTGTAAAGTTACCACTTTGATAACATTCTCATTATGTGAGAGATTAAGTCCATAATTTACTTACATTATCAGTACATGATGCTTTTTTAGGGAGATCACACATTTTGATCCTGTTGTTGAAACGGAGTCCAGAAGGACAACGCCGGAATTTTGCCTCACCGTCCTGACATTTAACATACTCCTCGCAATAGCCCAGGAGAGGATAGAATCCATAATTTTCTGGACACTGTGATAAACAATATAACCCAAAAATTAATAAAAGCATAAATTACTTGATACATGCAATACATTCAAATTATATTCCTGAATACATAAAATATATTGAAATTATGAGAACTTGCACTCACTGTGAAGTTGCAGTTAGCTTTCTTGGGTGCAACACATGAATGGTGAAGTTGACTGAAGTGAAGACCTTTTGGACAGTACTTTTCTTTTGGAATATCGTTAATACATTCTATATATCTGTCACATTTGCCAGGTATTCCAGTGACTCCATTAGGCTGATAACACTGCAAAAGCATATGCCAAATTAGCATTACTTCATTGATCACTACACGTTTTTTCTCCACCCTTTCCAATTACATGTTAGTTATACAATTTGTAGTTCATGGGTTCAGAACTTTTCACAGAATTTTAACATTTTGAAGAGACCAAGCTCGATAGCTGCAGTCACTTATGTGTGGCCAGTATACAGAATTTGGGAGATAGTAGGTTCGAACCCCACTGTCGGCAGCCCTGAAAATGGTTTTATGTGGTTTTCCATTACCTAACCAGGCAAATGCTGGGTCTGTACCTTAATTAAGGCCATGGCTGCTTCCTTCCTTCCTTCCTTCCTTCCTTCCTTCCTTCCTTCCTTCCTTCCTTCCTTCCTTCCTATGCCATCATTGTCATAAGACCTATCTGTGTCAGTGTGACGTAAAGCAACTTGTGAAAAAGAAAGAAAAAAAAGGAACATTTTGAAGTAACCAGGTGACAAACCCAGAAATACTTAAATGAATATATTTCTGTAAACTCTGTCTTTCAGTCCATGTTCAATACAAAAACCACTCAAATATATGCAGGATATGCCTAAATGATATAATTTTCTCCTATGTCAGGACATATTCTGCAAAATGTACAAAAAAAAAGCTTAGCTAAAACTGTCTGGACTTAAATTTTAAATATGTATGACTACAACTTAATTGTTATTTTCAATTATGTTGCAGTAGTTTTGCCATAAATACTAAAAAGTGAGTAATATCACAGCATATGCCTTTGTATTAGAAGCAACGAGCTAGAATAACACAAAGAGGCAGAAGCACTGCCTGGCTGAAGTTAACTGAACGAATGTACGCCATGTTTCCGGTGGTCATATAAGCAAGGTGGCCGTGGCTGTCAAATGACGAAAAATATTGAAAATATGCATTATAGAATCACTGGAGCAAAATTAAATACCATCAGCTGAAAGCTTACAGCATTAATAATCACAGACTGCGAATAGTGCCACTTCATCCATGTTGCGGTGCGAGGCTAATATCATGATCAGCTGATTGTGGGTTAGTTCGAAAAGGATATAAGGAGAAACGTCATACAGTGACATACAAACAGGCCATGAATTCAGAACATGAGCATTACCATGCTTGGCTGTTGTGGTTAAGAGTAAATTACAATAAAAACCGTAAACATAAATGAGCATTTATGAAGGAAGTCCTTAAAATGAAAGGGACCTATGATAGGTTACAACCTCATTCCGATCATAATTTTAAATGTGATGTATCCCCATGAGTGTTTAATTAATTATTTATTTAATTATTTTTAATTTTTGCTACTTTTTTGATGTCGCAGGAACACATCAAAGGTCTTCGGCACCTGGCAAGTTGGCCGTGCGGTTAGGAGCGTGCCGCGGCTTTGAGCTTGCATCCAAGAGATAGTGGGTTCGAATCCCACTGTTGGCAGCCCTGAAAATGGTTCTCCGTGATTTCCCATTTTCACACCAGACAAATGCTGGGGCTGTACCTTATCTAAGGCCGTACCTTAACTAAGGCCGTGGCCACTTCCTTCCAACTCCTATGCCTTTCCTATCCCATCGTCACTATAAGACCTATCTTTGTTGGTGTGACGGAAAGTAACTAGCAAAAAAAAAAAGTTTTTGGTGACGGAAGATTGGGAAAGGGCTAGGACTGGGAAGATAGTGGCCATGGCTTTAATTAAAGTACAGCCTCAGCATTTGCCTGGTGTGAAAATGGGAAACCATGGAAAACCATCTTCAGGGCTGCCAACGGTGGGATTTGAATCCAGTCTTTTCTGATTTGAAGCTCACAACTGCGCGACCCTAACCATACGGCCAATTCGCTCGGTAAACGTATTGATTATACTGTTGGGGATGTATGTTATTTTTCCTTTTTATCATACTGGGATTACTAGCTGAAAGGTAACTTTGAAAATTGTCCATTATGAAGTGTAGCAAATGCGACTGACGTCTACAATAAACATTCATTGTTTTCTTTTGGTTTTTTTGGTTGGGCTGAGTAGCTCAGACAGTTGAGGTGCTGCCCTTCTGACCCCAACTTGGCAGGTTCCATCCTGGCTCAGTCCGGTGGTGTTTGAAGGTGCTGAAACATGCCAGCCTCGGGTCGGTACATTTACTGTTACTTAAAAACTCCTGCAGGACAAAGTTCCCTGAAAACCCTGAAAGTAGTTAGTGGGACGTAAAGGCAATAACATTAATTACTAAATTTTCTTTACAAGTTGCCTTACGTCGCATCGACACAGTTAGGTGTTATGGTGACGATCGGATAGGAAAGGGCTAGGAGTGGGAAGGAAGCGGCTGTGACCTTATCTTGTGTGAAAATGGGAATCCACGGAAAACCATCTTCAGGGCTGTCGACAGTGAGGTTCGAACCCACTATCTCTTGAATGCAAACTCACTGCTGCACGCCCCTAACAGCACAGCAAACTCACCTGGTGTACAATTTCCACTTCATAAATTTCATGATCACCAATATAATACTGTATTTAAACCGTGCTTGGTGTACATTTGACTGAAATAGCCCTACATCAAAACAATGCCCAAGCACAAGACAAGTCTTCAGGACCATTATGGAGAGAAAAAGAGAGAGAACCTGAATATCACACCAACACCAGACAGCAACAAAAATTAACTTTCAAGGGCAAAGATAAACAGGTACCAAGAAATCGTCACTTATAAGTTAGAAAAAAGGAACATTATCAATCACTTTACTCTGATCAGTGCAGCCATACGCTGAGTATACAGCTGGCATTCTTGAAAGCGAGAATCAAACTTTTCACTTCTTAAAACTCACAATGTTTCTATTGCCATGCACAATCTCCATGTCACCTTGATCATATGTCCTCGTGCCAACTCGCTTTGTTTTGACAACTCAAAACATGGCTGCCCTTTATGAACATGCCTCCGCAAGGAGTGCTGGTGTCAGGCACTCAGCCCCTCTATGTTATTCTAGCTCGTTGATTAGAAGTAAGAAAACTGTATTTTGAAAAGTCCAGTGATTTTGGGTCTATAAGCATGAACATTTTACATTTGGTATAAAACCATTCAGTAAAATACCTAATGAAATAAAACGGATTCCTTATAAGATTGCCTTAAAGCAGTATTTGATGGAAAACTGTCTCTACGCAGTAGGTGAATATCTTTGTACTTAGAGGTATATTTGCAAAATATCATCATTGCCAGGACAAAACCTCCTATGTGATAACATTTTTGGGAATACACTGACCCACAGCATATACATTAGCAAGAGCAAAAATTTCTTGATCATATTCACACAAAATTGCACCTTAGATGACAGAACCTTACCGGCCAAAGTTCTAAGCTCAGGAGGTTTTGTCCTGGCAGCGACGATATATTGTATGTAAAAGAAAGTTTAAGAGCATTATGTTAACTACAGTATGTAACAAGAATAAGGCTGCACATAGAAATGTATGAGGATGGTTTGAAAAGTTCTTGGAATCATCGCTAGATGTCAGTGCTAGAGCAACGAGGTTCCCGCGCAATAATCACACATTCTTTGTGAGTGAACAAGTGGCGCCTCAGTGCTCTAGCTGCAGGAGTGTGGTAGTGATGACTCTTTGTTGTTGTTACCGCGTAGTGATTTCTGACAATGGAAAAAACTGAGATTCGAGCAGTGATTAAATACTTTGTAAAGAAAGGTATGAAAGCAAAGGAAATTCATGCTGACTTTCAGAACATACTGGGGGACTCTGCTCCTTCATTTTCAACTGTTGCCAAGTGGACCAGCGAGTTTAAATTTGGTCGGGAAAGCTTGGATGATGATCCGCGTAGTGGACGGCCAAAAAGTGTTACGACCCCAGAATTTATCGCAAAAGTGAATAAAATGTTCATGGAGGATCATCGACTGAAAGTGCAGGAGATTGCTGAAGCTATAGGGATGTCTTCTGAATGGGTATATTATATTTTAACTGAAGAATTGGGTATGAAAAAATTATCCGCAAGATGGGTGCCGCGGCTCTTGACATTGGACAATAAACGCACCAGATTGGAAATGTACGAACAAAGTCTGGCCTGTTTTCAGTGCAACCAACAAGATTTTTTGCACTGGTTTGTGACTACAGATGAATCTTGGGTCCACTACTATACCCCGGAGACAAAACAGCAGTCAAAGCAGTGGAAACATGCTGATTCACCACCACCAAAGAAAGCAAAGGCAGTGCGTTCGGCCGGAACGGTCATGGCCTCAGTTTTCTGGGATGCAAAAGGCATTCTGCTGATAGATTTTCTTCCTACTGGCCAAACAATTACGGGGCAATACTATGTGAACCTCCTAGACCAACTACAGGAAAAGACATGCGAAACAAGGCCTGGTTTGGCAAGGAAAAAGGTCATCTTTCATCAGGACAACGCTCTGCTGCACACAAGTGTTATTGCCATGGCAAAACTTCATGAACTGGGGTACGAATTGTTGCCACATCCACCTTATTCACCTGATTTGGCACCATCAGACTTTCATCTATTCCCCAAGCTGAATATTTACCTCGGTGGACGGAGACTTTCTACAAGGGAAGAACTGACAGCCGAATTGGAAAGGTATTTTGCAGGCCTGGAGGAATCTCATTTTCGAGATGGGATCAAAGCATTGGAACATCGCTGGACCAAATGCATTAGTCTACAGGGAGACTATGTTGAAAAATAAAAGCAGTTCCACCGAGGTAAGATACTTAATTCTAGTACATTCAAACCACCTACGTAAATAGGATCTGTAATTAGTGTAACACATATTTGTAATATCCTGTATTTGGAAATCCAACATGGTTGGTATCTTTATATCATTTTATTATTCTTAGGTAAATAAATAAAGTTTTGTAACCTCACACATATTAACAAAGTACGATACTTTACTTAAAATACACAGAAACTGACTAAATTGTGTATTTAGTCTCTGCAAGAATGCATGAAGTTTTAATTTTATTAGAGACAAGAATTGCAATTGGTGCCTCAGAACTTGAATAGCATTACATTCTGAGCACTTCCAAGGAGCGTATATGGAAAATTCCAGGTAAAACCACTCTCCACATACTTGTGATTTCCAGGATACACCACCAATTAAGAGAAAGACTTAGGGATTCAAACCACATCTTAATTGAGTTCAGATGATGATGATGATGATGATGATGATTGACAGAAGGACATTGGAAATTCAGTACTATGTCCAAGTTCTGATCATATTGACAGAAAGACTTAGGCAATTCAGTACATCTTAATTGAGTTTCCTTCAAGATTTTATTTACTTTCACCGGGTGAGTTGGCCATGCGTTTAGAGGCGTGCAGCTGTGGGCTCGCATCTGGGAGATAGTGGGTTTGAGCCCCACTGTCGGCAGCCCTGAAGATTGTTTTCCATGGTTTCCCATTTTCACATCAGGCAAATGCTCGGGCTGTACCTTAATTAAGGCCATGGCCGCTTTCTTCCCATTCCTAGACCTTTCTTGTCCCACAAGACCTATCTGTGTTGGTATGACGTAAAGCAAAGAAAACAACGATTATTTACATTCAATCAATGATAATTACCACAGTTGTGTTACTTGTGTTTATTACTGTGTCAACATATATCGGTTATTCTTGCTGTTCTGAAGACTAAGAAGATGAGCTGCTCCTCTAACCCACATTCTTATCTGTAGTAAATTCCCTTTGCCACTGAAGACTATCTTCTAGATTTACACTTATCACTGCAAAATAAAAAGAGCATCTTACAAGGACTCTAATAAAATAAAATTGCTGAGTATTAAAGAAACAATTGAAATTTACATCTCAAAAAAGATAATGAAATCAACATGAATGACCATATATGTTTTACAAATTCCCCCCCCCCCCCTCATTTGCCTTATTTAATTAACATCTGGACAACATTCACAGTTTTTTCATTAGCACTTAAGGAATTCCACAGAAGGTAATCTCTGACTTAAAGGTCTGGAATGTGGGTTAGGATTCTTATCTGTAGTAAATCCTCTAAATTTACGCACCATTTCGCCACTCGAGAGATAGGCCTAATTTAGATTATCATTTATCAACAGAAATAACATCTTGCAAGAACTCTCTAATTCAAAATAATAATACTAACCACAACAATGATAATAATAAAGGAACACTAGGAGTAAAGTATCTCAAGGGTAAGTGCAGCATGTCATTGACCTGACCAGGGTAGGGGGATGTGACGTAATGGAGGGTCAGTGGATTGGCAGCCAGTTTAAATATGAACCAATGAAAGAGTAATGGTTTTTTAAATGTCTCGCATTGCATGCTGGAGTGGAGATTCATTAAAATAATTTCCGAATTTCAAATTCCTAGGTTATTAGACAGAAGTGAATACATAAATATTTCCAAATATTGAGTGTGACTTGATAGAATCTGATGATGTTCTTTTAAGAACGAAACATGTCACTCTTTGTTTAATAGTGTGTATTTTTATCCCTTATTGAATAATATGTTGTTTTATAGCTATGTTATAATGTAATATTTATATTGAACTTGTATGCTTGACAGACTGAAAAGCTTTCAAGTTACAGTACATTTATCTGCCATCATACGCATTATAGATATACATGATAGCCTTAAAGAACATTTTGTGACTATAGACCATGTTCTTGAGAAGTCATCGGGAGATTTATCAGGAATCCATCAAATCTCTCGTCTGAGAACATTTTAATTGTAGAGTCTGTGTTTGAAATTAAGAAACTCATTACTAAATTGAAAGACTGCAGATCTTATAAATGTTATGCAGCTGATGTGAAAAAATATTTTAGAAAATTGGAGGATGAAGATGTCATTACAATGTCTCAGTTTTCACTTTTCAGTGTCTGTGTTGAGTATCTTAAGATATAGGCACAAATGACAAAGAGTTCAATGTGTTTGACTCGATTAATCTGAACAAGAAGACTGTGTGGAATGATGTTGAAGAAAGTATGAAGATTCTTAAACAGTACAAGAGACTTCCAGAGCAATGCAGTGATAATACACTTTTTGATGAGTTTGATCAACTTATACAAGCTGTTAATACATATGGAAAGAACAGAAACAGTGGAAAATTAAGTCTAGCTAACGCATGGATATTTTTTGTGGAGAAATTTTGTGGGTTACATAGTCCAGACACTCGCAGGAAATCAGGCACACACAAATAGCATATGAGAGTGGTCAGGTGAGGCTGTGGTTGATGTGTAGTTTGCATTTGATGAGCATCCAGTTGGGAGTGTTCTTGCTATGTGGCGTTGAATTAAAGAGCGTCGATTTCACCACTCCAAAGCATGTTTTCAAAAGGTGATCAGCGTTCATTGATTAAAGTTGAGGTTGTCCGTGCAAAAGTCCATCAGAATGTTATTGAGGATTACATGAAGCCTGTGGTGAGAATGCATTACTGTATAGAACGGTTGCACGATGGGTAAAGGCATTTCATGCTGGTCGGTATGAGACTGCAGATCTGCACCGCACAGGTCAGTCGTCCATTCTTCAAGATCACACTTACATTGTTAGTGGTCTCATGTCCATAGACATCCAGGAATTATCCATAGAGGTAGGTCTTGGTCATCAAACGGTGTGGCACATACAGACAAAATGTCTTAACATGAAGGAAAATTGCGTTTCTTCAGGCTCCATATCAACTCACCAATGTACAGAAATGGCACTGGTATGCACTGGCTGGCATTCATCTGGAGAGACAGCGCAATGAAGGAGATGCATTTCTGCAGCATATTGTCACCATTGATGAGACGTGGGCACGAGCCTATGAGCCTGAATTACAGCACGATCAAATTAATGGCATCACCCAGGTTAGCCACGTCCATGGATGTTTTGACAGGAACTCAGTCAGGTAAAGCTTATGCCGATTGTGGCATACGACTAGGAGGGTGTTATTCTTACACATGCTCTTCCTGAGGGGAAAACCATCAACAGTGACTACTATTGCCGATTTCTGGAGCAACATCTGTGTTTGGCTATGCAACGCAAACGTCCACCTTTATTGTGAGACGATTGTCCTATTGTGTTGCATGATCACTTGTCATGTCGCAAACAATATCAAGTTCTTATTCTAACAGTGGCACAGGGAGGTCTTGGAACACCCTCCGTACTAACCAAACATGAGTCGTCGTGTCTTCGACCTGTTTCCGAAGTTGAAGGAACCCTTCCGAGGCTGCCGATTTCCTGATGTGGCATCTGTACTCTGAACAATAGGGCACTCCATCACTGTCATCAATGGAGAACGCCTTGCCAGCGATCCCGAACAGCTTCCCGTCATTTGGCAAATGGTAAAAGGTAATAGACTTTGCAAGGGACTACTCTGAAGGTATGTAATACAGTAATACTTGTTAATTCATTAAAGATTGCATTCTATCAATATTACCACTGCTTTATTTATAGCCCTCATATAAAGAAAATGTTATATCAGTGGACACACAATTAACTTATCAAAATAAATTAGTTTCATGTTCCGTATTGATGTTAGACGACTATGGCAAGGGCTTTAGTTCCACATAATCAATACCAAATTGTTTTAAAAACTACTGTATTATGTACATATTTGTATCTCATGCAGATAAGCGCAGTTTCACCGGTACCACGTTAGACCTGCACCAGACGTCATGGCTACACGTTCCCTCTGTTGTACACAACTTGGCATCAGATGGAAATTCTCACTGTTCTCATATTTACAAATTATGTACCATAATATATGACATTATAACCAATTCGTTGGTTTATAACAAATTAGCTGAACCCAGAATTGATGACAGTGGGCAACACATACATCTGGTTCTACCAACACAACACAACTATGGCTGTTTACAATATTATAGAATGACTTTGAACTATTTCTGATTCAATCTTGCTTCATGCGAATTTAATTTATTGGATATCATACCAATGTGTAACCAATCTGATCTCAGATATGTTAAGTGTCTTACAAACAATGCAGTATTACTTAAACATTTGACCATTGGAACGTGTCTCTTTGAATGTACATATTCCATGATTGTATTTCAGTTCATGTTTCATAGCCATATCAACTGCTGATGTTTCACCAATATGTTCTCTGATATGTTTTGAATACGTTACCATGTTTACAGTTGGCCAAACAACAATAATTATGTGCTTTTCTGTTTTGGTTCTAGGTTAAGGTTAATGGCTGATAACCCAACTGTTGGGTCGAAGCCAGTCCCATTTGTAAAAATATGTATATACTACAGTAGTTTGTAAAACAATTTGGTATTGATAAGGTGGAACTAAATCCTTGCCATAGACAGTTTAGTTAAAACAGTCTTAACTGTTGGAGTAGTAAGGAAGCGGCTATGGCTTTAATTAATGTACATTGTCTCCATGAGACCTGTCTGTGTCGGTGCGATGTAAAGCCACTAGCAAAAAAAAAAAAAATTTTTTTAAAAATGTATAGCCCCATCATTTGCCTGGTGTGAAAATGGGAAACCACAGAAAATAATCTTCATGGCTGCTGACAGTGGAGTTCAAACCCACTATGATTCAAATTCAAGCTCGCAACTGTGCGCCACTAACTGCATGGCCAACTTGCTCTTTCATACACATTAATGAATGACTATTTGTCATTGGGGCTTTATCTCATATTGAGCCATGCTAATTGAATATTGTCAGCTGCTTTGGAATTTAATTTTAATCCAGACACCAAAATCTAATTTAAATTTAGAGTAATTTTGAATGTAAAGGGCACTGTTCAACTGTTGGGCAGCAAAACAGCAGCTATTCCTGTCCACAAAGTACGACTGACCAGGAAGACGTCCGAGCATGTATGTGAGCCTACCACTTTCCACCTTCCCTATCTGCCACCTTCTCAGCGCTCTCACAGTTCAGGTGGCCTTGAAGTCCTGGTGAGTGCTTTAACCAATCAGAATGGTACATTTTTCTTTAATAATTTAAAAATATACGGCAAGAAATGTTTATGCTTTTAAAGACATTCTGCAAATCTACAGGCCAAGAGCTTTCATCAGAATGCTTTATGATGTTAGTCGATACAGCCATTCTCTCAAACTCACAGTTAGAAAAAAAAAATATCATTCTAGTGTTTTAAATATATAGATGTTAACAGTATTTAAATTCATAGGGAAGATGAAATACATATTAAATAAACATTTTAGGACCTTTGAATACAGGAAATGATTGAGCATACATAAAGCTTATAAAAGGAAATTTCTATTAGAAAATATTTACCACCTGTAGGGCCCTTAAACTTTGTAAGGTAAATGGAAATGTTATCTATAGTCCAATCATTATGAAATTAGCATAAATGACTATGTATATCAATAGAGGGGAAAACTATTAAGATTAGTAAACTTTGTGTATGCTGTGTAATATAACGTTTCCTGTTGGCAAAGTCAACAAATGAGAAACATGAGCACAGTACCTGGAAAGTCCCTTTCAAGGAACATTAAAATAGGAAAGCAATTACCTCTAGTTCACAACCTGCTCTTACAGGCAGATCACACTTCCGGTCTTCAGGATTGTAGTGCAAGTCATTGGCACACTTGAAGAACTCAGGATAACCATTGGTGCAAACAATAAAGAAGTAACAGAATCCATGAATATAAAAGGTTCCATTTTCAAAAGGACACTGCAGGGAAATAAAAGTATATATATATATGCAAGTGACATAATATAAGTGAAACATATTCCAGTTTATAAAATATTAACCTCTTAACTGGGCATGACGTATATATTTGTACGCCGAATGTTACAGGGTAATGGGCATGACGAATATATACGTACTCGTATGATGAGTTACTTTGCCGCCTTGTGTATTATTGTCTAAATTGACGTTTCTTCCGCACGATTGCAGCAAATACCACATGTCAAACTCCTTGAAGCTTATTTGTTTTTATTTTACATCTGTGCGGTGCTACTTGTCCGCAGTAGGCCAAATATGGCAGCATCTAGTTCAAAGCGTATGTTCTAAATGCTCAAAGAAGACGAGATTATTCAACACTTAGAGGATGATTGTGACGATTTCTCTTCTCAGAAATCTGAAGATGAGTGGTTCGATACAGAGGAAGGTGAGTCTGATAGTGAAAGTTGTTCAGAGAATGAGAATGATGAACAAGATGAACAACATGACAAATCGGATGAAGGCGAAGTGCAGTTCTAGTGAGGTAAATGACGTAACTGACCATGAAGTTAATGTAAAATCTTTCACAATGTCACTAGCATGATGTGTAAGTCATAAATATTCCTTTATTTTATTTGTTTTAATTTTAGGTGATAACATATGAACAAAACGCACAACTTTCAACCAGGTAAATGACCTTGCAGTTAACAAAAAATGGTTCAGAATGTCACATTCATGACATGATATTTATAAATACCCCTTGCTTTTATTTGTTTCAATTTTTGGCTGTGAAATATGGGCCAAACTATCAAATTCCAACCAGGTAAATGACCTTGCAGTTAATGTAAAAATTTCTCTAACATTAAAATTAATTAATTAAAACTCCTTTAATTTACTTTTTGTATCACAGATGAATGATATTAATGACATTACTAACTTTTCCGCCTATTCTGCCGTGTAACAACAATCTGCTTTAAAAATGCACAGGGCAGGTTACACCAAGCACATCAATAATACCCAGTTAAGAGGTTAACACAACAACCCAGAAAACTCTGTTCTATATTCTCTGAAGCTTTCACTGCCCAGAAATTCAGCAGAACTTTTGCATTACTTGGTTTACAAAGGCAGAAATGTGTTTTCAATACAGTGTCTGGAGTTATTTTCTGCTCACTGATTGACTTCAAAAATGTTTCTCTACACACAGGCTCATAGCTGAACACTGGTCTCAGGCCCACAATGAGAAAGGAGGAGAGAGTTAGCTAGGTTGACAACTAGCAGTGAAATGACTAACACCAAGTGTCAGGTAGAGGGAAATAGCCTGACTCCTTACAGCATGTTAAATACCAAATAGAACTGTACAACTAGCCACTGATAAACTTGCAAACAAACAAACAAAAAAACAACAACAAAAAACCAACTAACAACAAAAGTAATATTCAGAAAACAGGCACGTAAATACATAAAGCAGCAACAACTAACACAGCTAACACAGTACCACTCCACATAATATCATAAAAGCGACTGAGAGCAAATCTGGACAGCACTTGAATTCGGAAGCCCATTATTTAAAACCTGCTGATCCAGCCACAACAGTGAGATATTGTGAGTGGTATCTTGCATCACTGAATGATCGTTTATTCGATGCGCAGCTTGTGTTCTTTTTGGATGAGGCCTGGTTTCATCTTAGTTGTCGTGTGAACAGTCATAACTCAAGCTATTGGTCTGCAGAAGATCCTAATGGTGTTTATGAAGTCCTTCATTATGAAGGACGGCACTTCCAGCATCTTTTATAAGTTAAGATTTCATGTAAGAATGTATACACGCTTAAAGCAGGGTGGCCGCGCGTGACGTAAGTTGAGCTGAGGCAGCTGCTGTAGCACAGAGTACAAACACCGTGGGCTCGGTCTGGGTTTATAAGAGAGACCCTGTATGTACTTAAGGTTATAGTAAACAAATAATAAATGACAAGATTTTACTTTTAAGTACATTTCTTTAATATATGCAGTTATTTCACAAATTATTTCATGATACATTAGAGTGACAGATGAATGAACACTGACCTCTCACAGCACTTCATGCAAAGGTCAAGAACCACTTGTAGTTTGTGAACCAGTATAAGCATGCTTGTTCTAGACTTTTCAGCAGGACACTGTATGGCTAGCAGGTATATTTCCCAGTTTGTTCATTTAGTACCACTTACCTTTATTCATATACTTACAGGTTTTGTATGTGTACTTTCATTCTTGTTAGTTTTTATCTCAGTTTTAGTTGATTTTGACTTGAAAGGAATTTGAAGAGTGTGAACATTCTTTTAAGGTTTAGCTCTCAAAAGTAGTAGTTTTATTACTTCCTATATATCAGGAAACACCTTTGTTATTTACTTACTTCAATGGCACCATCAGTATACACTAGCATACTGATTTCTTCAATCGATGCAGCTGAATTTTTAGGAGTTGAGCTTGAATATCCATCTAATTTTAAAGCAGATTCTGATGAATAATACTCTTCCTCAGGCTCCTGTTCAGCTATAAAGATAACAAGAAAATTAGTAAGATTTTCAAATAGCTTTGTTCTTTCCTAAAATAAGTTTAAAATTAGGACAGCTTTCCAATGCAGAATTTCTCATTAAGATACTCATTTGATTCTGAGATTTCTTACTATCTTATTTTGCCATATCTAAATTAATAATACAATTCCAATAAAACTATTTCCACTGCATCTAGTTGACACTCGTGGTTGACCTGCGCATCTGTAATCTGTATGATTAATCAATAAAACTAATTAGATGCTGGTATACAAACAATTATTAAACAATGGTTAACCAATATCATAGCCACTTTCTTCAGTAGATTAACTGATGTAAAGTACACTCATTTACCTTGAAATAACTATCACAGTGGCATGAAACATGGCACAGGGCATGATAACATATAGAAAATACTATACACTATGTGATAAAAAGTATCTGGACCCATGGATGAGCATGACGTACAAGTTTGTGGCGCCCTCCATCGGTGATGCTGGAATTCAATATGGTGTTGGCCCACCCTTAGCCCTGATGACAGCTTCCACTCTCGCAGGCATACTTCCAATCAGGTGCTGGAAGGTTGCTTGGGGAATGGCAGCCCATTCTTCCCGGAGCGCTGCACTGAGGAGAGGTAGCGATGTCGGTCGGTGAGGCCTGGTATGAAAATGGCATTCAAAAACATCCCAAAGGTGCTCTATAAGATTCAGGTCAGGACTCTGTGCAGGCCAGTCCATTACAGGTATGTTATTGTCTTGTAACCACTCCGCCACAGGCTGTGCGTTATGAACAGGTGCTCGATCATGTTGAAAGATGCAATCGCCATCCCCGAAGTGCTCTTCAACAGTGGGAAGCAAGAAGGTGCTTAAAGCATCAATGTAGGCCTGTGCTGTGATAGTGCCATGCAAAACAACAAGGGGTGCAAGCCCCCTCCATGAAAAGCACGATCACACCATAACACAACCGCCTCCGAATTTTACAGTTGGCACTACACACGCTGGCAGATGACATTTACCGGGCATTCACCATACCCACATCCTGACATCGGATTGCCACATTGTGTACCATGATTCGTCACTCCACACAACATTTTTCCACTGTTCAATCGTCCTATGTTTACGCTCCTTACACCAAGCGAGGCGTCGTTTGGCGTTGACCTGCGTGATGTGTGGCTTATGGGCAGCTGTTCGACTATGAAATCCAAGTTTTCTCACCTCCCGCAAAACTGTCATAGTACTTGGAGTTGATCCTGATGCAGTTTGGAATTCCTGTGTGATGGTCTGGATAGATGCCTGCATATTACACTTGATGACCTTCTTCAACTGTCGGCGGTCTCTGTCAGTCAACAGACGAGGTCGACCTGTACGCTTTCGTGCTGTACGTTTCCCTTCACGTTTCCACTTTACTATCACATCAGAAACAATGGACCTAGGGATGTTTAGGACAATCTTGCATACAGACTTCTGACACAAGTGACAACCAATCACCTGACCACGTTTGAAGTCCGTGAGTTCCGCGGAGCACCCCATTCTGCTCTCTCATGATGTTGAATGACTACTGAGGTTGCTGCTATGGAGTACCTGGCAGTAGGTGGCAGCACAATGTACCTAAGATGAAAAACGTATGTTTTGGGGGGTGTCCGGATACTTTGGTCACATCTGAGACTGCAGAAGATCTTGAGAAGCTGCTAAATGGTATGGACTAAGTCTTGGGTAAGGAGTACAAGATGAAAATAAATAAGTCGAAAACAAAAGTAATGGAGTGCAGTCGAACGAAGGGAGGTGATGCAGGAAATATTAAATTAGGAAATGAAGTCTTAAAGGAAGTAGATGAATATTGTTACTTGGGTAGTAAAATGACTAATGATGGCAGAAGTAAGGAGGACACAAAATGCAGATTATCAAAAGCAAGGAAGAGCTTTCTTAAGAAAAGAAATTTGCTCACTTCAAACATTGATATAGGAATTAGAAAGACATTTTTGAAGACTTTTGTGTAGAGTGTGGCATTATATGGAAGTGAAACATGGATGATAACTAGCTCAGAAAGAAAGAGAATAGTAGCTTTTGAAATGTGGTGTTACAGAAGAATGCTGAAAGTGAGATGGATAGATTGAATCACGAATGAAGAGATACTGAATCGAATTGGTGAGAGGAGATTGATTTGGCTAAATTTGATGAGAAGAAGAGATAGAATGTTAGGACACATCTTAAGACACCCAGGAATTGTTTAGTTGGTTTTTGAAAGAAGTGTAGGTGGTAAGAACAGTAGGGGTAGACCAAGGTATGAATATGACAAGCAGATTAGAGCAGATGTAGGATGCAGTAGTTACATAGAAATGAAAAGGTTAGCACATGATAGGGTGGCATGGAGAGTTGCATAAAACCAGTCTATGGACTGATGACTCAAACAACAACAGTGTATTATCACACCTTAACAACTGTGCCAAGACCATTTCAGTACTGTGTGTGAAGAATGTCTCAACAAGAAAACCTGTAGTGACTAAAAGAGACTAAACGTCAGTGTTCAAATAGTAATGAAGTGTGATTGATTTTCATATTTCTAGTTTTTAAGACTACATGAACTCAAGTGTTATTATGAACGAAATTTTCTGCTTTAAAGTTATGCAAGGTATCTATTTTCTGAATGGTGTATATATTAATGGCAAGAATAGGAGTTATATTAATTGTGGTTTATTCATTTATAGGGCCTTTAGGCAGGTGGGTCATAAAAAAGACCATAATTTCATTTTTAAGTTACAGTAAATATACATGAAAGAATGGGGTAATATTTTACCCTACGCGAGCACTGGTGTGACAAAACTCCGCGCGAGTACTGGAGGGTTAACAACATTTTTACTGGAGTTGTGTCATGTGATAACCATGGACATGGAGACATCAGTTCCTTGATGAGTTCATACAGTGATTTGAACTTCACTTTTAACTGTTACGCAATGACTGTGGACTATCGACTGAACAATAATTTGTCTGCATCCAGTTCCATGGTGTGTTAAGTGATAAGTAAAGGAAACTCAGATTCTCATGATGAAACTAATTGAAACTATGATTCTGTAAATTTCTAAGTTTATGAATTTCCAGGTCTTCAACTCTCAATGTGTTACAAATAATGCCAGTTTTGTCATGCAGTTCACAACCTTTAAAAGTTAACATATGAACGTTGGAAGTTTAATAGTGGCAATACCACTGTAGAGACACTGTGCAACGGAACCTAATAATGTCGCTGGTAGCATACGTTAGTTGCATACCTACATTATCTTGGAGCATATGGACTCTCCTTTCCCATATCACGCACGTGCGAACTAGCGAGAGGAATGGAGCCTTGTGTTAGCTAGCAGTCTAAGGTAGTGTTGTCACAATGTTTTCAAATGGAGTTGGATAAAGATCGAATGTGCCAGAGGTTGTACATCACGACAGTGTCATCAAGGTCTTCCATAGGCTTGCAGGGAATCCGCATTGCCTTACAGAACAGTGGCACGGTGGGTTAAAACCTTCAACAAGGGATGCCAGAATGTGGCAGACATGCATTGGCCAGGTCATCCTAGTGTCAGTGAAGAAAAAATGCAAGCTCCTGCCGCATTACTGCACACTGATTGACGCCATATGATTCATGAGCTGGTCTGAGACACCGAATTACCACGTGTGACTGTGCTTCACGTTCTAAAGGAACGCCCGGGCATGAGAAAAATAACATCGCGAGTGGTTCTGCGTGATCTGACGGAAATGCAGAAATGGTTATGATACAAAGCTGCACTTGGAGCACTATGAGCACGAAGGAGAGGCTTCCTTACACCGTACCATTACGATGGATGAGACTTGGGCCAAATCATACGAGCCACAACTGAAAGGCCAAGTGAACAACTGGTGCATTATGGTTCACTACGAAGATTGAAAGTTTGTCAGAACCCCAGCAATGTGGAAGTTATGCTTATTCTAGTTTATGACTGTGATGGTGTTATCCTAATGCACTTCATTCTTCCACAGCAGACCATCAATGCGGAGTATTACTGTTCATTTTTGGAACAAAACCTGTGATCAACTGTGAGAAAGAAGCGGATACACTTTTTGCAGAATCCACCTAACATTTTGCACGACAACGCTCAGTCGCATACAGTGCAAACTGTGGCTGATTTGTTCGGTCGATGGGGCTGGGAATTGCTGTATGGTCCAGCATACTCTTAATAATAATAATGTTATTTGTTTTACGTCCCACTAACTACTCTTTTACGGTTTTTGGAGACGCCAAGGTGCCGGAATTTAGTCCCACAGGAGATCTTTTATGTGCCAGTAAATCTACCAACACGAGGCTGACGTATTTGAGCACCTTCAAATACCACCAGACTGAGCCAGGATCGAACCTGCCAAGTTGGGGTCAGAAGGCCAGTGCCTTAACCGTCTGAGCCACTCAGCCCGGCCCAGTATACTCTTAAGCCCTTGTGACTTTGACTTGATTCCTAAGCAATGACAGTTCATGACATTTTACTCTGGCAGGGCAGAGCCACCATTTCTTCCCCCTTCCCGACCAGCCCAGTTTTCACTGACCAGGACCACGATATTTTTAGATGAAATATAATATTATAATAATAATAATAATAATAATAATAATAATCCAATCACACTGACTCAATAAAATTCTTGTTATACTACAACAGTAATTCATTAATTAACTACACTACAATGGCATTTATACACACACACATTAACAGGCTATTAACTACTGAAATCCCAACTACTATGGCACTGCACTGTTTCACTGATCACAAATGACAATAACGACATTCACAAAAACAAATAAACAGCGCACGCCCGAATTTCTCTCATCTTGCACAAATGTCAGAGCATGGGGACGTATTTAACAATTTGACCAAACTACAAATAGTGCTGTCACCCTATCTTTACATTTTGAATCTTTATCTTAGCATTTCTATAGAACTGAATTGATTCAGTAGCCAGTATAATGGAATTCATTGTTTTGTAAAATGTTTTGGAGTTAATCTCTAACAACATCGGGGAAAAAAGCCTAGGTACATTGTTACAGTGGTTGGTGATGTTGCTGAGGGTTCTGCCAGACAGATCATAGACCTGCCTGCGCTCCTCCTTCCGGATATCGTACTTCCAGGCTCCTCCCACAGCCCGCACACTCGCTAACCCTTGGAAGAGGGCTCTCCTGCCATAGCCCAAGTGCCTCAAGACTAAAGAGGAAACTTCATGCTTGCTGGACAGCAGCCACAGTCTGAAAGCCTTTGTCATATCTTTTAAAATAGGAAAGCAAAGTGTTTATAGTTGAAATAATAAAGATAACATTGTATAACTGACTAGTACAACACCTCAAGTCCATCCCTTTATGTAATCAGTTACAGAGTGAAATTATGTTAAGTGATTTTGAAAAGGTGGTGGGGTGGCACCCAAAGGCCCTTCATGCATGAACCTCCACTGTTCCTAAGATGAAGGAACCACTTTGTGGCATTCTCTTCAGAACTTTTCCAGAGATTCGTCAGGCAGTAGACCGCTCCATTCTAACTATCAACACAACAGGCACTGCTAAGGTATCCTACAACATCCGCATCGCTGGAAATGGGTTGTACACAATGGCAGTGACTAATCTGAAGGACAGTAAAACTTGGTAACATGTTTCTTTTTTGTATCAGTTGTAATGAATGGAGACCACTATTAAAGTTTTAACCCTCGTAATTTGTTTGAAACCAAGCAGCAGGCATTCTTGTTTTTGATACAAGCAGCAGTACCGGTATCTTTAATTTAAATAGTCAGTGTCTACAGTGACAGAGCAGTAGCAAAACCCATAAGGTAGACCCTTCTTACTTCTCGTATGATCAAAAGATGTTAGTACAAGATGATATAAGATAACTAGTGAATTTGTGAGGAAGCACTTCCTCCTTGAATGAGGCATGTGAAGTAGTGGAGACCTCACATATCTACTAAGTCTGGCCACAAATACTGTCACAAACTATCTGCCAAGTTCTGTAATTTTTCCCATAATACCATCCGGTGGCATATAGGAGGACCTATTCTGTAAACAGTCTACATTAACCTCCAGAGTAATTCTGTTTCATCCACTATCTCATAATCATGAAATAGGGTGATTATGAAAATCATGTCGCAGTAACAGTGCTGCACATTCTTGGAAGACTGCCTTAAGACATCTTCAGAAGGTTGGCATCAGCAGAATGTTTGTCTATCAAATAATTGAATGCTTAACTTAAACCAGGAGTATGTCTGACCATCCTTATTTGAGCTGTCCAAGGTTTGCTAGGACATCACAGATAACCAACACCAACAAACAAAGAATTTGTTTAAATCTTGCATGAAAACAAACGGTAACAGCAAAAGAGATGAATGTTTCAAGACAAACAAAATCCAGGGTGCTGAGAAGTGATCTTGGTTTGAAAACATTTTGTTCAAGCACTGGCACTTCTTAAAAACACAAATGAAGAAGCAGAGGCCGACCAAATGCCTAGCCCTACTTAAGCAGTACACAAAAAATGGTCATTGTAAAATTCTCTTTACTTACAAAGAAGTTTTAACAATAATGAAGAGCACTTAAAACTATCCAAATGATCATGTCTATGCACCAGATGCAGTCACAGCTTGTCAGGTGGCTCCAAATATCCAGAGAGCTCATTATCCAGCATCACTGACAGTAAGGTGGGAATTTCTTACAATAGCCATTTGGATATTCACTTTTGCAAGAAAGTTGTCCAAACATCCACTAAAGTGTACCAAGCACAGTGCTACATTCTGTCATAAAGTCCTTAAATCAAACTTTGCTCATGATGTGTAATTGGAGTTTTCATTAAGACTTAGCTTAAATACGGCCAAAGACACTAGAGTGGTTGCAAGCACATGCTCCTGATTTCATTTCTGATCCTGACTGGCCGTCTGGCAGTCCATACCTCAAACCTTTGGAATAGAGAATGTCATTACTTGAGGAAATTGTCCTCAAGAAGACATCCTAAAAACTGCCTTGAAGTCTGCTGTAGCCAGTTTTGCCATAAACATTGCGTATAATGCAAATGATACTTAGCCAGGGAGACTAAAGTCCTGTATTCAAGGAAAAGGTGGACATTTCTGAATAGTTTATCTAAAATGCTTAGAATGAATACATGTTCTTTCAAACCTAAAATGAGTACTTCTCTCTTCCAATCTCTGCTCGATATATTATTACAGTATGTAACAGTATCTATGGCCAGACTAGGGATAAGTTACTACCACGCTGTGGATTCTTTATGAGAGTAACCTTCTCATTGTAGAGCACAAAAAGATACCTTACTTTCTAATTGCAGACTGACCCAACAAGAAAAGGCTCCCTAATAAGTTCTCTGTTATGTGATTGAGCTTTACACATTGTAAGCATTTCGAGAACAATTAAGTATACTCTTACATCTTAGGCCGCTATTAGCCGTGGGCGACTAGTGGTGACACTAGTTGCCAGAGGATTTAAATACTGGGTGATCAGTGGTGCAACTTGTGAATAATTGCTCTGTTCATACTGGGGAATAGCCAGTTGAGAGAATGGCATCCTATGAAGAACTTCTTCTTGCCCTTCTATTAAAAGGGAAAACCAAAGGGTTAGGAAAATGCTGAAACATCCTATATTTGTTTCTCGACTGACTAGAGGATTATACTGTATTATACATTGTTTGGCGATCTAAATGAGGATGGCAGTAAATTTTTCAATTACCTGCACATGTCAAAGTCATAATTTTACGAATTGCTTGGCTACATAAAAGAAGAAATAACGGAAGACTAAGCAAGTGTTTCCCAGCTGAGCTGTAATTCACTAATATAGCCATATAATGGATTAATGATACTTGTAAATGTAAAAGATTATAGAATTTTTATGGGTATTACATATTTCCATATAAGAGTAGTAAACATTTTATAATACTCACCTAGAGTATTCTTCTTGCTGACGGGTTTTGCTTTGAATTCTGGAATAAAGTTCTTTAAAATGCTGTTCCAAGAATTGTGTTTCTATTTTGTCAGCATAAGCTTCAGGTCTGGAATCCCAAGTGACCGGTTTTCATTCTACCTCAAAAATGGCCTTGAGTATTTATTAGACTTCCAAATAATTTTGCCATCTCCTTCATTTGCCATTGTAGTTTATTTGATGTCTCCATGTTCAATAAATAAATGATTGCATTAAGTAAAATATTCACTCTATCACAGCACGAGGCCAAACAAGGTAATGAAGAAAGATAATGGTTAGGCGGATCGCTGACTCAGTTGCGTTCCATCTTCCGCATTACGTCAAGCTGGTGTGAGAACACGAACATGAGTGACATTTCCGTATGCACGGGGAGGTACATTGGGCGACTAGTTGCGTCACTAGTCGCCCACGACTAATAGGCTACATCTACTGCAATGCCCCATCACGCATTTGAGCAACTAAAAGTCGCCAGAACAGTTGCCGGCTCAGATGACGGCCAGCAACTAGTTGCTCAGTTGCGCCACTAGTCGTTCACAGCTAATAGGCTCCATTTGATCCAATGGTCCATGACTCGCCAGAGCAACTAGTTGTGCCACTAATCACCCATGGCTAATAGCGCCCTTAGAGTCCTTGTGATCAACTTGTTGCTCGGTTTGCAATTTCTAGACTCTCCTGCTACTCAAAATTGTGTTTTGAAGAAAAAATTGTGTTTTGAAGAATTGGTACAGACAAACAAGTGTCGTTAAAAGTTAAAATAGAGTTAACTGTATTAATTATGCTCAATAATTATGATGAAATACAACAGCAAGCTAATTTAGATCAATTTCACAACACACCAATATGGTACTAGAACTTCCTTTACAGTGGATTATCACAACAAATTCAGTAAATGAAAACTCAAGTCCATTGTTCTATAGGAAGAATTACACTATAGGCCATGAATTACAAGACTAGACAGTGCAATATGCTTGTAACACTTACCATGAGGTGTTTTTTCTGCAGCATTTTCATACTTGATATTCCAGTTAGGCTCCTGCAATTTTATGATACCACCTAGAAGCAGGAAGCATACCAATGTCAATAAATGCATTTTGCAAACACTTCTAGAAGACACTGTGGTTCATCTAGTATGGAGCTCTCTTTATATAGGCCTACTCTTCAAGAGAGAGTCCATTCACATAACCAATCACAGTGCAGAATGAAATCACTGGTTCTGAGAAGTTCCATTGCATAACATTGCACAATGTGTTGAAACACAGTCCTTTACAGCTACAGAGGTCAGGTTTCATTCATACTAGACTGTAGTCTGAATGGTATCTTACACTCAAGAGTTAAATTTCCTGTAGGTTCTGTCCTAAAATTAACTTCTTCCATAAAACAATTAGCAATATGAGGAAAGCAACATATCAATTCTGCATCCACTACTGTGGACAACACAACAAGTCATATTGCCTGACAGTTTAAAAAAGAAACCACACACACTCATTGCCAGACTCTAGATTGAAACAACAGCAGAATGGAATACGCTTGAAATGCCAATATGTGAAAGAAGCTAATACGAGGGCGGATAAAATATAAACGGGAATTATTTTTAAATTTATTGCATTAACAAAAAAAATACACAAATAGAGATTACTCTTCTACAGTATCCTGCCTTCGATACACATTTTCTCCATTGGATTGGTATGTTTTGATGCCGTCCTGATGGAAAGAAGAGGAATGTGTGCAGAGCCAGTAGCACACGAAATCTTCTACACTTGCATCATCATCATCATCATCGAACCACTGTCCTCCTAGGCTTTGTTTGAGTGGTCCAAACAAATGATACTCATAGAGTGATAAATCTGGACTGTACGGAGGGTGTTCCAGAGGTGTCCAGTAAATTTCCTCCAGTTTTTCCTATGTTAAAGCGGCAGTATGTTGCCTTGCATTTTCATGGAGAAAAATAACGTTTTGGATCAGTTGCCAGCGTCGCTTGTTGCGATACGCATCTTTTGCTTCATCCAAAAGGTGACAGTCATAGGTTGCATTAATTTTCCTTTGTTTGTGAAGAAAATCCTCCAGCAAAACACCCACGGAGTCCCAAGAAAATGGCTGCAAGCATCTTTCCAGCAGATGGGTGTGTTTTAGCCTTGACCGGCTAGGCTTCGTCTCTTCGCCGCCACTCCACGCTTGCTTTGACTCTGGGATGTAATGATGCACTGAAGTATCATCACAAGTCACAATACGATGCAAGAAATCCTCTCCTCCTTGTAGCAACACAGGAGTCTCTGACAAACTTCCTGGCATGAAGTTTTTTTGTTCCTGGTTGAGGAGACGGAGAAACCCACCTGGCAGACAATTTTCTGAAATGGAGTTCATCTTGGAAGATGGTTTGAACACTTCTGTAACTTATTTCTATGCTAAAACAATTTGCAAAATATTTATTCGCCGATCGTCACCAATAATGTCACTAATGGCAACAATGTTGTCTGCAGTGATGCTTGTCTGCAGTCTCCTTTCATGAGGTTCATTTTCCATAGCTTCTCTTCCTGCCACAAACTTTTTAGCCCACTCATACACACGAGCCTGCAAAAGTGTTTCTTCCCCAAACTGTGCGCAGAGCCATCTCAAAATTTCGGAAGGTTTGGTGCCCTCTTTTGTGAGAAATTTGATAATGATACATTGAGCAACAGATGTGTGCACCTCTTGCACACTCATGGTGTACTGAAGCAGCCCAGCTCTCCACTATCGTTTGTGCACATGCAAACCCCTTCTCTAGACACCCCTACCAGCATCCTGGCAAAGCCCTGCCTCAGAATTATTACTAACAGTAGCAGTACATTCAAATTCCCATTTATATTTGATCTGCCTTCGTACAAGATGTGGCAATGGCATTTTTTTTTTTCCGCCATGGCACTACAGCCCTTGAAGGGCCTTGGCCTACCAAGTGACCGCTGCTCATCCCGTAGGCCTGAAGGTTACGAGGTGTCGTGTGGTCAGCACGACGAATCCTCTCGGCCGTTATTCTTAGCTTTCTAGATCGGGGTGGCAATGGTGTTAGAGCACTTATTTATGAAGCTCAAAGTCAGTAGCTTGATATACTTGTTTTAAACTTTATCTTACACTCAGCTGGTATAAATTCATGCTTAGTTTTGAAAGCAATCAGTGACTTTTTGGAGAAACGAAAGCAACAGTAGTAACAATTACTCATACAGTAATATGTCAGGTATTCTCAATTAAACATGCTAATCACTATCTAGAGTCCCCTGAACTTTAGATCTATGTGCCTTCCTTTCCTTCCAAACTGCTCCCTACTTATGTCATTAGTATTCTTACTGATAGACTTACAATAACTTAACATAGAAGCGCTTAACCTACTATATTTTGTATCGTTGATTATTCTTCTTCTATTTTTTCAACTAACTTTCCACCTAAAGGGATAGGAAAGTAAATTCAACAGTTTCTTTAACTTAATAATTAAGAGATAAAAATATCCGAGGCAAATACCACTCCTTAGTAAATGTTGAGAACATCCCAATGTAACAAATAATGGTGAAAATTCACATGTTTATATAATTTTCCCTAAATTCTTAACTTTCATCCTTTTACATTCGTATTCATGTATGCTGAAATTTATGAAATGATTCTTTCTTGGCTATGTGCCGCATTTGGGATTTATTTTGCTGAAGAAATAAAAACAACATTTTGTCAATTAAACCAGTGAAAATCAAATTATGGATACTAAACATTGCAGGTCAGTTTCACATTATAAAACTGAGCTGTGTGTGACTGGCTCAGAGGGACTCTAGGAAGGAGTGAGAGTGAAATTTAACTTTTCAGAAGTAATTTATATTATCTTCTGTCATATAACATTCTAAGCACATTAACTTCGTAAACATATGGCTATTTCCTCACATTTTTTTGAATCTCCAGTTGAAGGCACAGTACGCATAAAGCTTGACAGTCTCCCTATTAATATACTTTAAATAGTGACAAGTACACAAAGTTTTGCATCATCTTGTATCAAAACACTCCTGACTCTATATAAAAAATAAAAACAAATTTTAAAAAAAGTGAAAGAGAGACCTGTAGTGGTACCATATCAGTTTTATTTATTACCCAGCAAAACAATAAATGAGAACTTTTACAACGATTCAGCTTTGTTTTCTCAATTTCAGTTACTGAACACAGCATGTACCAGTACCTTCAATATCGAATAACACGTTCCCTTCCATTGGTGCACGCCTGAATTCGTCATGGCATACAGTCTACTAGTTCATCAAGGTAATGTTGGTCCAAACTGTCCCACTCCTCAATGGTGATTCAGCGTGGAACTAGCAGAGTGGTTGGTCAGTTGTGACATCCATAAATAGCCTCCTTCAATTTATCCCAAGCATATTTCATAGGGTTCAGTAGAGGCGACCACTCTTGTCGAGCGACATTGTCATCGTGAAGGAAGTCGTAAATGAGGACCACATGATGGATGTGTGCATTACCATCCAATAGGATACGTTCTCCACCAAATTGCTGGAGATATGGTATCACTATTGGTCAGAAGTAGTTGTTCCTGTATCCTACAGCCATGATATTGCCTTGCATGACTAGTAATTTGTGTACATTGGCCCCACGTAATGCCATCTCAAAACATCGGGGAACCACCACCTTGCTACACATACTGGACAGTGTGTCTGAGCTGTGAAGCCTGACCAGACTGCCTCCAAACATGTTGTCGAAGATCATCAGAAGCAAGGCTCATGCAAAGCTCATCGGTGAAAAGGACTTTATGACAGTTCTGAAGAGACCATTTAGCATAATGTTGGGCCCAACTGTATCACACCCCATGATGTCGATGTTTGACATTTGGCCTCAACATGGACGTCAAGAGTGAAGTTGTGCCTCATGCAACCTGTTTCTCACTGTTTGAGTTAAAACACAGCAACCTGTGCTTGCCCAAAAAATCATTTTTCATCATGGTGGCATTGTGCTCAGGGCTCTTCCAAGATGAAATTTGAAGGTAACGACCATCAACTGCAGTTGTAGACCTTGGATGACCTGTGCAAGGCAAATTATCAACAGTTCCTATCTTCATGTACCACTTCCATGTTCAAGCCACATCATGATTACAGCCTACACATTGAGCAATTGCCCTTACTGGCCATTCTTCTTGACATAACGTAGTTATGTGTACACCTTTACATGTCGACATTGCACGTTGTGCCATCCTAGATATTCATAAGTTATGAATTCCATTATGTTCCGTATTGATAATTGATCACTATCAATTCAGCTGTTCAGTATATTGCTTAGAACACACCTCTAATGCTCCCACATTAGTGCTACAACTTTATCTGAAGTACTTCCTCCCATTTGAATGTTTATTTGTATGTTTACAAACATCCAAAGGGTCATCTTTCCAGTCTTCATAGGATAGGTAAAAATATCAACACCATTCAGTGACACACATGGGTGACGCAAAACATTTTTTGATATGTGTTGTTACAAAACCTGCAGCTTTGCTTTTCTTCCAATGAAAACAGTGGTTGATTAATGCAAAGGAAATGGGGTTCTTATTTGTTGAATCATCAGCATGGAAGATGGTTGGATTGTCAAACTGAAAAAAGAAAAAAGAGTAATAATAATCGCACACTAAGAAGTAGTCATCATTTTGCTGCAAAACTCAGCATGCAGTTACACCTGAAGCAGATAATTAAATTATTAGCACAGCGATGGGATTAATTGAATGGTGTTGCCACCAGAGGTTGTGAACATGCTGCTACCCGTAGTCTACAGTATGTTAAGGATCGCAGAGTCTATTCGTATGCAGTGGAATACTGCTTCCAGTTGTGAAAATCTCGTCGACCCCTCAACATTCCACTACAATCAAAGAGATTTCTACCAGTTATCAGAGTTTGAGAGCGGGTGCATTATTGGAATACTCAAGGCTGGATGGCTATATGACTGAATCACTTGTCACCCAAGCCATTCTGACCATACTGATAGGGCATGTTGGGACCAGTGCATGTAATTGTAATACGTTGAAGGTATAACTTACATCATCGGTGATGGAGGACTGTTCCAGGTATTCCCATTACAGTTTTGCTGGATGAAAGTGGATAATGTTGAGTGTGTCCTAAAACTGTCTGAATGGTTTATTGTATTGTCTGTGTAGCTGTTCATACAGATACTTCTCTCTAGGTCCTCTCCCAACTGCCTCCAATTATTTCCTCATTCCAAAAAAAGGTCTTGCAGCCAGATCAGAATGCCAATAATGATAGCCAATTAAAGTATGCAGTAACCCTACATTCTGCAATCTCTAATTGTGGACCCATTCAAATTTGCTAGTTTCTTCATGAAGTATCACTAACTCAGTAAAAACATTGAATTTAGGGAGTGATTGAAATAAAACTCATACTTTTTCTTAAATCATTCATGTGAATAGGAACATATTGCAATGATCTGTTTTCCTTTGAAATTATGTAGGAAGTAGAGATGTGCAATACAATGGTTAGACTTGCTTAAACTGATTTACAAGAATGGGTCCTGCTCAGTCTAGCCTCGTTCAGAGCTTCCTGCTTGAGCAGTCTGTTCAACGAGCCATCAAAGTATGAAGGCTTTCACGGCCGGAGTCAATATAATCATAATCTTCGGGGCTATTCTGCCGTGGTCCACTCCTCTCATTTCTACCAGATGTTTCGACTACTGCTGCACTAGTCATTTTCTGTGGCATCGTCTAAGTACTCCCAGTTGCCAGCGGGATACAGGAGAGAGTATTTCGACGAGGTCACAGAAGATGACTATTGCAGCAGTATTTGAAACATCTGGCAGGAATGAGAAGAGTGAAACACGGCAGAATAGCCCAGAAGATTTTGATTATATGTTCAATGAGTATTTGGAAGGACCAAACTCAAAAAAACACTCTACTTCACAGAACAAATGAGTCTACCTAACTGTCCATGCTGTCCGATCACAATGAGGAGAAATGAGTCTGGACTCATCAAGCAACTTATAAACTCGGAAGATCAAGTGGCTCGCTCATTGGTACACTGTTCCCACATGCAATGGTTCTCCGAACATCTTTCTTGCACAGCCACTGCATATGACACTTGTAACTCACACACGTGATGCAAAAACATGGCAACAACTCGCACCTTGATCCCCACCAAATGACTGAACAAACTAGTGGCCTGGTACGTTGAGGTTAGGTTATCTCTCGCAGCTCACTGTTCAAATATTGCCCATTTTGACTGAGCAACAATGAGTCTGGTTTAAATCGGTCCAAACTTACATCATTTGAGTCTGTCTCTGTTTATTCTAGAAGCAGGCTTGTTCTCAGACCAAACAAGCTGGGTAGTAAAAGTGGAGAGGGAATGAGCTCAGACTGCACGGTTCTAGTAAGAAGTCCTGGAGTGTCATCCATGTGTAACAAAATGCCACATATGTTTCCTAACTTACAACTGTTGTCTTCGTCATTGGTGCACTCCTAGTCAGTACACATGACAGCAATGGCTGTTCCTTCTGAAAACTGATTGGAGAACTAATTCAAGGCACATCAGTTGAACGGCATCACTTAGAAGCCTGCATAAAATGTAACTACAATTTATAGAAATTTATATCAGACTAATGAATTAAGTCTACTCCTATAAAAAAATGAAAAATAAAATATTATTTCAAAAGACAAGGACAGGATTTTAGTTTACATTGTTAACACAGGCATTCTGAGCATTCTAAAACAATAATAAAATTGTCAAGGAAAAGCATGATGGATGTATAATTAAGTCCAAAATTTTTAAAATGAATTTTTATTAACTAGGAATAGTTAATTTGGAAATGTTCAAATGGACTCTAAAGAGGAAGGACAGTGCTATGAGTGTGCAACATTTCATTTCAACAGAACTAAGGGATACCAAGTATTTTTTAAAAATATCTGTGCAAGATGAATTTATGAGACATGCTTTTACAGCTGGATGCCCTTCCTGATGCCAACCTCAGTTGAGGAGCTTATGAAGATCAAATGAATGAGGGTGAATGAAATAGGGTAAGGAGGTGGAAGTAATCAGTTGAGGCCTATGAATTAGAACTTTGGTATTTGCCTGGAAGTGAGAATGGGAAACTTACAGAAAACCATTCTCAGGACAGCTGACAGTGGGGTTCGAACCTGCACGTCTCCCGAATGCAGAGCCTGGCTCCATTGCTACAGCATGTCAACATAGGTGGCCACTCTGCTTGGTATTATTATTATTATTATTATTATTATTATTATTATTACAGTGATTTACAGAAATGCATGCACTGCAAATGAAGGTGAAATTTGAGCACATGATAACACTTACGGTTTATTAGTAGAGCCCCGAATTTTATGTGAAAAGGACATAGGCCTAACTGCAACCGTACTCACAAATACGGTAGCCTATGGGTATAGGCTATGTATCAATATGCAGAATATTTATTATGGAAAGGATAGGCCTACTATTTTAATATAAAAAGCAAATATATTCTTTCATGAACTGATGAGTTGGTTACATGGTATGGGTCGTGAAGCTGTAAGTATACGTTCATGAGGTAATGGGTTCGAAAACTGCATACTAACAATCCAGAAAATGGTTTTTTGTGGTTTCCAATACCCACGCCATATTAATATTGGTTCTGTGTCTTAATGAATATCATGGCCTTTCCTCATTCAGTCCATGCCACTCCTATCCCATAAATCACCGAAAACCTATGTGAATTAGTACACGGCCCAGTGCTTTAGCTGGGATAACATTTTGGGGGTTACACTACTCACCTTACTTCCTTCCATATACCTCCCGTGTGAGTTGGCCGTGCGGTTAGAGGCGTGCAGCTGTGAGGTTGCATTCGGGAGATAGTGGGTTCGAACTCCACTGTCGGAAGCCATGAAGATTATTTTCTGTGGTTTCCCATTTTCACACCAGACAAATGATCGGGCTGTACGTTAATTAAGGCCACGGCCGTTTCCTTCCTACTCCTAGCGCTTCCTTATCCAATCATTGGCATAATATCTAATAATAATAATAATAATAATAATAATAATGATAATGATAATAATAATAATAATAATAATAATAATAATAATAATAATAATAATAATAATAATAAATAATAATAATAATAATAACATTATTGTTTTCATTTCCCACTAACTAATTTTGATGGGTTTTGGAGACGCAGAGGTGCCAGAATTTAGTCCCGCAGGATTTCTTTTACATGCCAGTAAATCTACCGACACAAGGCTGACGTATTTGAGCATCATCATATACCACCGGACTGAGCCAGGTTTGAACCTGCCATGTTGGGTTCAGAAGGCCAGCGCCTCAAGCGCCTGAGTCACTCAGCCCGGCAAAGTACTCTTAACTAATTTAAGGTCGTAAATATATGTGTTGAATTTTAGAGTCTATATATTTATAAGAGTTTTTCCTATCCTGCTCAGAATTAAAAAAGAATGGCATTTCTGTAATGGTCGTATCCACGGTTAGAAAGAATAGCCATTTTTAATTTTCCGTCATCTTTGTCTGTCTGTCTGTCTGTACGCGCAACACGAGAAAATGGATGAACAGAATTGAATGAAAATCGGTATGCAAAGTTGGAGAATAAAGCACTACAATCTAGGCTGAAAGTCATTTTAATCATGCTGGGTGAAATTGTAGTTTAGCCTAGGGGAAAGCCTAAAATGTAATTCTCAAATATATATGTTATTATTGGCCCTATCGATGAACATTGCACAGCAAAAGTTTGTATATGATAAAATTTGCTATCTGTTACATCTTATACACTTTTACCATATCGGCTATGATAACAGAGGTATTAATGAATTTAGATTTATTTTACTTAGTCCATGTCAACATCGAGCATCGCTGACATGGAAATAATGTTTATACGTGCTAACTGGTGATGGTAATATTTATGTCATGATTGTCTTAAACGTGGGGAAAAAAAAAAAGAAGCGTGTTCATCAACCCATATTGGCAAGGAAAATTGTAAAAATGAGTATCGAAATGAGACGTGAAGGAACGCCATGAAAGAAAGAAGAGATCAAATCAATGTATGTATGTTGGGTATTCAGCCCGAAGGCTGGTTTGATCCTCTGCAGCTCCACCAACAGCTGCCATAGATAGCCTAGGTATGACTGAAGAGGCATACTAGGGAAGTGAGGAGTGAGGTAGTTTCCCGTTGCTTTCCTCACTGAGCCAGAAGTTGCTATTGCATATCAGTCTGCCAAGCCCACTGAAATGCATGCACCAACTGACCCTATGAGTGATATTTTCACACCATTCATAACAGGGACTGGCTGCATAAGGAATGACATTACTGGCATCGCTCATACCTCGGTCACTTTCATATTGCCAAAGCCAAGGATGAGACTGAGACAGGTCAATGAAAGTAACAAATTTATTCTAGCCTATACCAGAAGACATAGTGCACTGTAAACACTACATCCTGCCAGCAAAGGCATATCAAATCAATTTCAGTACCAATACAAAACAATATGAAACTGCAAAGGGCCAAAGAGAACAAAAGAAGTTAGTATGTCACAACAAGCCACTGACAGGGAGAGGTATGCTCACTTAAATGCCTCAGAATCTAGGGAACAATGTGAGAGGTGGACAAAAATGTAATCATGCACATGCTAAGTACTGTATGCCTTTGTTGGCGAGATGTTGCGTTTACAGTGCACTATGCCTTCTGGTATGGGCTAGAATAAATTTTGTTACTTTCATTCACCTGTCTCAGTCTTATCCTTGGCTTTTATAATATGAAAGTAACCGAAGAATGAGCGAGTTGGCCATGTGGTTAGAGGCGCGCAGCTGTGAGCTTGCATCCGGGAGATAGTGGGTTTGAATCCCACTGTCAGCAGCCCTGAGGATGGTTTTCCATGGTTTCCCATGTTCACACCAGGCAAATGCTGGGGCTGTACCTTAATTAAGGCTACGGCCGCTTCCTTCCCATTCCTAGGTCTTTCCTATCCCATCCTCACCATAAGATCTATCTGTGTCGGTGCGACGTAAAACAAATAGAAAAAAGTTAATACCATTCCTTATGCAGCCTGTTATGAATGGTGTGAAAATATTGCTCATAGTGTTGGTTGATTCATGCATTTCTGTGGGCATGGCAGACTGATATGTAATAGCAACTTGTGGCTCAGTGAGGAAAGCAACGAGAAACTATCTCACTCCTCGTTTCCCTAGTATGCTTCTTCAGTGAGATCTAGGCTATCTATGACAGCTGTAGAGGGAGCTGTGGAGGATCAATCCAGCCTTTGGGCTGAATACCCAATATACATACATACATACATACATACATACATACATACATACATACATACATACATACATACATACATACATGCTAAGTAATTGTTCCATCAACGACGAGTACTATAGCTAGTCATCGAATAAATACGAACTTCTGTATGAGAAACAATTGTTGCTTCGGATGTTTTTTATTAGTCACTTAGCAGAGGAGTGGCGTATAGGCCTAATTGATTCAAACCAGTGAAGCAGCAAATTTCGTATAGTATTGAAGTATATGTGCAATTTTTAATTGTTGTTATCTTAAGTCCGGCTCCATGGCTAAATAGTTAGCGTGCTGGCCTTTGGTCACAGGGGTACCGGGTTCGATTCCCGGCAGGGTTGGGAATTTTAACCATCATTGGTTGATTTCTCTGGCATGGGGGCTGGGTGCAGGTATTGTCTTCATCATCATCATTTCATTCTCATCACGACGCGCAGGTCGCCTATGGGAGTCAAATCAAAAGACCTGTTCCTGGCGAGCCGAACATGTCCTCGGACACTCTCGGCGCTAAAAGGCATACGCCATTTCATTTTTTTGTTATCTTGAGAATAGTGCCCCCAATTGAATTTACTGTGCCTATGACAATTAAAGAATCAAGTGGATAGAAAGTGCAAGGTAGCTAAGGAAGAATGGCTGAAGGAGAAGTGCAAGGATGTCGAAGGCTGTATGGTCCTAGGAAAGGTAGATACTGCATGCAGGAAAATCAAGGAAACCTTTGGAGAAAGGAAATCTAGGTGTATGAATATTAAGAGCTCTGATGGAAAGCCACTTCTAGGGAAAGAAGACAAAGCAGAAAGATGGCAGGAGCATATCCAACAGTTGTATCAAGGTAAAGATGTAGATAATTTGGTTCTGGAACATGAAGAGGCTATTGATGATGATGAAATGGGCGACCCAATTTTGAGGTCGGAGTTTGACAGAGCTGTGAGTGACCTCAATAGGAACAAGGCACCTGGAATTGATGACATTCCCTCTGAATTACTGACTGCCTTAGGAGAAACCAGCATGGCAAGGTTATTTCATTTAGTGTGCAAGATGTATGAGACAGGAGAAGTCCCATCCAATTTTTGGAAGAACGTTGTTATACCTATTCCCAAGAAAGCCAGTGCTGACAGGTGTGAAAACTACTGCACCATTAGTTTAGTATCTCATGCCTGCAAAATTTTAACATGTATTATTTACCAAAGAATGGAAAAACAAGTTGAAGCTGAGTTGGGAGAAGATCAATTTGGCTTCAGAAGAAATGTAGGAACACGTGAAGCAATCCTGACTTTACGTCTGATCTTAGAGGATCAAATCAAGAAGGACAAGCCCACGTACATGGCATTCGTAGATCTAGAAAAGGCATTCGATAATGTTGATTGGACCAAGTTATTTATGATTCTGAAGATGATAGGGATCAGATACCGAGAACGGAGAGTTATCTACAATCTGTATAAAAATCAGTCTGCAGTGATAAGAATGGAGGGCTTTGAAAAAGAAGCAGCAATCCAGAAAGGAGTGAGGCAAGGCTGCAGTTTGTCCCCTCTTCTTTTCAATGTTTACATAGAATAGGCAGTAAAGGAAATCAAAGAGAAATTTGGAAAGGGAATCACAGTCCAAGGAGAGGAAATCAAAACCTTGAGATTTATTTTATCTGAGACTGCAGAAGATCTCGAGAAGTATGGTATGGATGAAGTCTTGGGTAAGGAGTACAAGATGAAAATAAATAAGTCCAAAACAAAAGTAATGGAGTGCAGTCGAACGAAGGCAGGTGATGTAGGAAATATTAGATTAGGAAATGAAGTCTTAAAGGAAGTAGATGAATATTGTTACTTGGGTAGTAAAATAACTAACGATGGCAGAAGTAAGGAGGACATAAAATGCAGACTAGCACAAGCAAGGAAGAGCTTTCTTAAGAAAAGAAATTTGCTCACTTCAAACATTGATATCGGAATTAGAAAGATGTTTTTGAAGACTTTTGTGTGGAGCGTGGCATTGTATGGAAGTGAAACATGGATGATAACAAGCTCAGAAAGAAAGAGAATAGAAGCTTTTGAAATGTGGTGTTACAGAAGAATGCTGAAGGTGAGATGGATAGATCGAATCACGAATGAAGAGATACTGAATCGAATTGGTGAGAGGAGATTGATTTGGCTAAATTTGATGAGAAGAGATAGAATGATAGGACACATCTTAAGACACCCAGGACTTATTCAGTTGGTTTTTGAAGGAAGTGTAGGTGGTAAAAACGGTAGGGGTAGACCAAGGTATGAATATGACAAGCAGATTAGAGCAGATATAAGATGCAATAGTTACGTAGAAATGAAAAGGTTAGGACAGGATAGGGTGGCATGGACAGCTGCATAAAACCAGTCTATGGACTGATGACTCAAACAACAACAACATGACGAAAGTGGCAGGAACATAATACTGAAGTTTCACTTGACAAATTCCTGAAACCTAATATTTTCACAGAATAGATAGCTGATTGCTTCCTGGTTGTGATAAGAGGGAACCCAGATATGGTAGATTGAATGACCTACCGAGGATCACGTTACGTCATTGTATGTTAGAATTCTTTGAAAAGAATGCCGATGACTTATCCCGGAAGTTGAAGGATTTCTTTTCTTTTCTTTTCTTTTCTTTTCTTTTCTTTTCTTTTCTTTTCTTTTCTTTTCTTTTCTTTTCTTTTCTTTTTCCTGACTGTGTAAGAAACAGAAGAAACAGGGTGTTCTGTTTCACTTGCATTGAGGTACTCCACTCCAAGATGTTGTCGTTAACTTTGTTAATAAACACTGTTAACGAACAATGTTGATGAACATTTCTGACTGTTAATAAACAAAAAAAAACAAAAAAAAAGCGTGTTCGTTAACTTTTCCAGCATGTTGATAAGCAAAATATCTTTAACTTTTGTGAATGAAACTTTTCATTAACTTTTCGTGTTTTCGTTAGCATTTCGGGTTCGCATATGCGAAAGGACGCAATTAGAGAACGCAAATTCGTAGCGCGGAATACGATGCTTTCGTACTTCATCTAAAAATTGACTATCATATCGCAAGCGAAAGTTCTAATATACAGTATTTTTAATTCTGTATGATATTCTTTTAGCTGTAGGTCTATTCTAATGTACTGTAGTTTCATTTCCAGCTACGCACCTCGCAGAATAGCGTAACCTTCCATAATCACTTGTATATCATCAAAATAACACTATCCTAAGTTAAGTGAAGGTTTTCCTTATTTCGTACATTTACCAATTCATTGAGATTGTTGTGTAAAGCTTCATACACCTCAGGCACAAAAAGTGAAATTGTTTGTTTTGACTCTCTAGAAGTGAAATGTCCCAAGTCGCCACTTGCTAGGAATCTTACTAGGTACTATATATATATTTAAAAAAAAAATAGCCTGTCACTAGTGGAGCCGGCTTTCCGATAATCTGCAGTCTATCATTTCTTGCAATTTCAGGCCCAATTACTCTCAACAAGAACTGAAAGTCATGTGGGAGCATTCTCAAGAAACTTTTGAAAGCCTGCTGCATCATGAATTAAAAGTTCTGACATAAGTGTTCTCTCCAAACTTAATTTTAAACGCCTTTGCCACACTTTGCGTCTAATTTATTCTTTCTGCCCTATGCATCGTAGCCTCACAAACAGTTTTTCTGGCGTGGACATAAATGTTGAAGAAGTTTATTAACAAAAGATCATTAACTAAGTTTATGTTGAGAAATGTTTTCATTAACATAGTTTTTTAACTTCGTTTATTAACTTTGGTGTGGACTAGCCGTTAGAAAGCGTTGAGTGAACAGCGGATGTAACAGACCTAGTGCACACGCGTACCAGTACGTACAAAGAGCGGCAATTGCTATAGCGAATTTTTGGTGCGACATTTTGAAAATAACGATACGGTATCAAGATGAAGAGAAAATCAGGATGAAACGCATAAACAAATACCGGTACTTAATAAACAACCAAAAATCGTGCCACAACAGCCCAGAGTCCTGACCTTCCATGACGGCTGCTGTCCAAAACTATAGCCTGGAGATTATAGAGAGCCATGAGGTCAGCGTGACAACATCGCTAGCCGTGACCGGTTCTATGTCTCTCATATCAGACAGCTCCTCAGTTGGTCACACAAGACCCTTACCAGTCCTCAGTCTAGAAAAATCCCTTGACTGGCCTGTAATCGAAACCGGGCCCTCCAGGTAAGGCCTTCGGCACACTACCCGTACAGCACGATAGAGGAGTGTCGTTATTTCAAGAGCGCTAAATACTTCTTCAAAATGTTTTCATTCTCTTCTCTTCCTATGAATTGTCCGGCTCCATGGCTAAATGGTTAGCGTGCTGGCCTTTGGTCACAGAGGTCCAGGCTTCGATTGCCTGCAGTGTCGGGAAATTTAACCATCATTGGTTAATTTATTTGCTGCGGGGGCTAGATGTATGTGTCGCCTTCATCATCATTCCATCCCCATCACGGCGCGCAGGTCGCCTACGGGAGTCAAATCAAAAGACGTGCGCATGGCGAGCCGAATATGTCCTCGGACACTCCTGGCACTAAAGGCCATACGCCATTTCATTTTCTATGGATTACAACACAAAATTCGACAGTCTTTAGCGTTCATTGTTGACTTCAGGTACCGGTATATTTTTATTCTCCTCATCGAGGAAATACTTCGTTCCGCTGTAGCGTGGTAACAGGCAGTGTTAATAGGAGGCATATTACAGTATGGTACTCAGATAAAGGTACACAATCCAAGGAGAGGAAAGCAAAACCCTGAGATTTGCTGATGATATTGCTATTTTATCTGGGTCTGCAGAAGATCTGGAGAAACTTGAATGTATGAACAGAGTCTTAGGCAAGGAGTACAAGATGAAAATAAATAAATCGAAACAGGGATACAAAATATCGCTCATGGCCCACAGGTCGGATATGGGTGACGATTCTGTTGGCTGAGCAGGGTTCGATGTGGGGCTGGGGGCGGGGGCGCCTCTTGCTGCTTCGGCAAAAGAGAAGCTGGGATCTACTTCTCTTTTAGGAAGGAGAGTGTTTTAGGTATTTTCGGACCATCTTCTGCTCCATAATAGAGCAGAAGAGATCGCAGCCTCTCCAAAAGGCTGGGTGCTCGCCTCTGCAGTTTACACAGGGTGCGAAATCAGAAAGAAATGGTGGTGGTGGGGAGAAGGAACATAGGGCTTAATAATGGTGTTTACTTCAGGTAGTACCCGGCGGGGAAAGGGGTATAAAATTCCCTGTAAACAAAATACCTCCTCCCTCAGAAAAATGTAAATTGTAGATTTTTTTTTTTTTTGTGATAACAAGAATGATCAACATCAGAAAGTTATTCCAACCAGCTGAGAAGTTTATGATAGACTGTCCCTTTCTTACGAAAGGCCAGACGAAGCGCGATTTGTCCTGACTTATTGCTTTATTAGCGGAACTTTCGTCTACCAGGGCTAAGTGCTGACGGAACAAATTTGTTGGTTTGTACACACCTTAAGTGAATGTTGTTCTATTGATACCTATCGGTAATACGCCCTCTCCAAGAAGTACAGGAGTGGTGTAAGCTCGACCTACTTACAGCAATGAAATGAAATGGCGTATGGCTTTTGTACCGGGAGTGTCCGAGGACATGATCGGCTCGCCAGGTGCTGGTCTTTCGATTTAATGCCCTTAGGCGACCTGCGCGTCATGATGAGGATGAAATGATGATGAAGACGACACATACATCCAGCCCCGTGCGAGAGAATTTAACCAATTATGGTTAAAATTCCCGACTCTGCCAGGAATCGAACCCGGGACCCCTGCGACCAAAGGCCAGCACGCTAACCATTTAACCATGGAGCCGGACACTTACAGCAATGACAAGGGAGGAGAGCTTCAAGTAATTTACATTTTTGTCCGCGTTTCAGATGGACTAGCCGGAATGAAACGTGAACAATAGGCTGCAGGTGCGGATTGCCACTGCTGCGCTGTTTTCTTGCTCAAGGTCTGGTAGTTTTATTTATTGCTGATGCAGATTTATTGCTGATGTTTCTATGAAAATATGCACAGTCAAAACCATTAATACCGAGCTCGATAGCTGCAGTCGCTTAAGTGCGGTCAGTATCCAGTATTCGGGAGATAGTATGTTCGAACCCCACTATCGGCAGCCCTGAAGATGGTTTTCCGTGGTTTCCCATTTTCACACCAGGCAAATGCTGGGGCTGTACCTTAATTAAGGCCACGGCCGCTTCCTTCCCACTCCTAGCCCTTTCCTCTCCCATCGTCGCCGTAAGACCTATCTGTGTCGGTGCGACGTAAAACAACTAGCAAAAAAAAAAAAAAAAAAAAAACACATTAATTTCAGTAATAAACTATACGTGTTCTACATTTTCCTCATTAATTTATTGTTTTGTTGGAGGAGCTATACCAGATGAATGGAGAGTTGCTATAGTAGCCCCTGTGTATAAAGGAAAGGGTGATAGACATAAAGCTGAAAATTACAGGCCAGTAAGTTTGACATGCGTTGCATGTAAGCTTTGGGAAGGCATTCTTTCTGATTACATTAGACATGTTTGCGAAATTAATAACTGGTTCGATAGAAAGGTTATTCCACTGAAGCTCAACTTGTAGGATTCCAGCAAGATATAGCAGATATTTTGGATTCTGGAGGTCAAATGTACTGTATCGCGATTGACCTGTCTAAAGCATTTGATAGGGTGGATAATGGGAGACTACTGGAAAAAATGAGTGCAATTGGACTAGACAAAAGAGTGACTGAATGGGTTGCTATATTTCTAGAAAATAGATCTCAGAGAATTAGAGTAGGCGAAGCTTTATCTGACCCTGTAATCATTAAAAGGGGAATTCCTCAAGGCAGTATTATTGGACCTTTATGTTTTCTTATATATATAAATTACTTGAGTAAAGGAGTGGGATCAGAGGTAAGGCTTTTTGCAGATGATGTTACTCTCTATAGAGTAATAAATAAGTTACAAGATTGTGAGTAACTGCAAAATGACCTCGATAATGTTGTGAGATGGACAGTAGGCAATGGCATGATGATAAACGGGGTTAAAAGTCAGGTTGTGAGTTTCACAAATAGGAAAAGTCCTCTGAGTTTTAATTAATGCGTTGATGGGGGTGAAAGTTCCTTTTGGGGATCATTTTAACTATCTGGGTGTTAATATAAGGAAAGATCTTCATTGGGCTAATCACATAAATGGGATTGGAAATAAAGGATACAGATCTCTGCACATGGTTATGAGGGTGTTTAGGGGTTGTAGTAAGGATGTAAAGGAGAGAGCTTATAAGTCTCTGGTAAGCCCCAACTAGAGTATGGTTCCAGTGTATGGGACCCTCACCAGGATTACTTGATTCAAGAACTGGAAAATATCCAAAGAAAAGCAGCTCGATTTGTTCTGGGTGATTTCCGACAAAGGAGTAGCGTTACAAAAATGTTGCAAAGTTTGGGCTGGGAAGAACTGGAAGAAAGGAGACGAGTTGCTCGACTGAGTGGTATGTTCCGAGCTGTCAGCGGAGAAATGGCGTGGAATGACATTAGTAGACGAATAAGTATGAGTGGCGTCTTTAAAATTAGGAAAGATCACAATATAAAGATAAAGTTGGAACACAAGAGGACAAATTGGGGCAAATATTCATTTATAGGAAGGGGAGTTAGGGATTGGAATAACTTACCAAGGGAAATGTTCAATAAATTTCCAATGTCATTGAAATCATTTAAGAATAGGCTAGGAAAACAACAGATAGGGAATCTGCCACCTGGGCGACTGCCCTAAATGCAGATCAGTATTAACTGATTGATGAACGAACCCCCCCGGGCAGTTTTAGTGGGGGGGGGGGGGACCTTTGAGATGAAATCGTCGGTGGGGGGAAGATCCCTCTCTTCCCCCCCCCCCCTACGATTTTGCACCCTGAGTTTACACATTTAGCTCGTGCCCCCCGGTCGAGGGAAGGGGGTGGTGGCAGACAGCAGCTGGACGGTTTTCTCCACATTTGACGCAGCGTAGGAGCATTTTGCAATAGTTGGCAGTGTTTCCCCACCTCTGACATCGATAACGTTGAGTGAGCAGATCACGGCACCTGAAAGACTCAAGAGATACGTGGAACCCGCATAGGTCCCGTAAGGAGTAGATTTACTCGGACATCCCGTCATTAGGGAGCGTGACGCTCATGACGTTCAAGACGATCATCTTTTTGGTCGTGGCATCACGTCTGGTAAACTGAGTCACGTTCTTGGTCTGGTACCCAAGCTACAAGTGTCCCTACCTAACCCATTCCATGCCTACCGCGGAGACAATATTTCGAATAATGACCTTTAGGAGCCTCCGACTCGGAAGCTGGTGAGTGTAAAAGCCCTGATAATTTTCTTCTAAATACTGCCTAATGAGCTGGCAGTCCTGCTAATCTGACGGGTGGAATTTAAGTGCGTCCCTGGTATTAATCACCCGGATTTCACCAGCGAACTTTGACTTCAAATACTTGTAGTGACACTGATACTCCGACTTATCAGCGACCACTGTGGCGGGGGGTGTTACAGAGACCTTCGTAATGGAAGTGATCCCCATTTCCTCACCCTCCCATGCAGGTTCTGCACCATCTCATTCTGAGTAACCTCAGTGGTTTGCCTAGGAGGCCAAGAGGGAGCGGAACTTGTGTCCCTCCACTGGGGGAGGTTCTGCACCGTCTCATTCTGAGTAACCTCAGTGGTTTGCCTAGAAGGCTGAGAGGGAGTAGAACTAGTGTCCCTCCACTGGGGGAGATTCTGCACCGTCTCATTCTGAGTAACCTCAGTGGTTTGCCTAGGAGGTTGAGAGGGAGCAGAACTAGTGGCCCTCCACTGGTAAGGTTCTGCACCGTCGCATTCTGAGTAACCTCAGTGGTTTGTCTAGGAGGCTAAGAGGAAGCGGAACTAGTGTCCCTCCACTGGGGGAGGTTCTGCACCGTCTCATTTTGAGTAACCTCAGTGGTTTGCCTAGGAGGCTGAGAGGGAGCAGAACTAGTGGCCCTCCACTGGGGGAGGTTCTGCACCGTCTCATTCTGAGTAACCTTAGTGGTTTGCCTAGCAGATTGAGAGGGAGCAGAAGTAGTGGCCCTCCACTGGGGGAGGTTCTGCACCGTCTCCTTCTGAGTAACCTCAGTGGTTTGCCTAGGAGGCTAAGAGGAAGCGGAACTAGTGGAGGGCTGATGCTCGGTCTCCTTCCTGGGCTCTAACCGAGTCTTGAAGTTCTTGTTCGTAAGGTTCCCAATAGTGTGAAGGGAAGCCACCACCTCAAAAGAGTTTCGAAAGCCATAGGTTTTTCTGGCTTTTGCTTGTTTGTTTCAAAACCGCGGGGTGCCACGGTGGAAACGCAGGCTTGCAGGCACCTTCCCTGACTTCACGATGACAGCCATTAATTCCGGAGTTATTTCGTGGGAAAATGTGGAGTTGTTTTTTTGGAAGGGCCGGCATCAGCTGGCGTTGGGCAGTAAGGGGCTCCGCTCATTTCTGAGGATGACGTGGAGCCACATGACAATAAGTCCCCACCTCCCGGCGCTGGGTACTAGCCATCTTTAAAGATAATCTACGAGGTACTCACACAGGAAGTACACCATAAAACAGAAACAAATCCAGCAAAAAAAAACCGCAAGAACACAAAAAACTTTGTGTTTACACACACTGGCCTGAGGGGCGCAGACAAGGATAGATAAAAGCACATGAAGTATTCCAGCTCCAACCATCAGTAAAGCCGCTTCCTACAATGCACACACCAGATACAAAGAGAACCCGACGTCAATAGGGGACTGGACTTCTCCAAACGTTAACATGCGGTGCGGCTTTGATGTTCCTTGCCTTGTGCTGCTCCAATGACTTTTTCTTTTTTTTAGTTGAGTGCGAGTACATGAGATTCCCGGGGTGAAAACTATACCCTTCTACTTATCTGTTTCCGCGAAATGCCGATGAATCGAAAAATCTCCATCATGTACAGTGGTGGGTAAAAAACAATATGTCAGGAAAGGAAAAATTTACCGCCATGTCAGGAAAGAAAACCCCTCTTCTCCAAAACTGTTAATTTTTTTTTTTTTTTTTTTTTTGAATTTTAAGCAGAAGAAAGAGAATAAGTAGGACCTAGGGGAGAGGGAAAGCTTTACTACGGGCCTTTTCAGGGGAATTTAATTTTGATTTTTAGTTACTTAGTGTTTTAATTTGGAATAGACCGAAAAGTGGGGAAGTAACCAGTTAAAACAGATCGTAAGTTAGCCAAGGGCCGCGATGTTTGTAACGGGTGTCCGGCTTCTTGGTTCTTACGACTCGTTTTAAGAGTAGGGTGTCTGGGTCGGTAGACTGACTAAGGAGGTCATCTCGACTATTTTATTTACCTGAGATCTAATAAGCGGAATACGAAGTTCTGTTCGTATCTTTTTCTTAGATTTCAGAATTGGGTCTCTTATCATTTTTCGTAGAATTTTATTTTGAAAAGTCTGTAATTTTGAAAGATGAGTTTTCGAAATATAGCTCCACGCCTCACAGCCATACAGCAGAATGGGCCTGACACATGCTAGATAAAGATTTTTCTTAATTCTGGTAGAGATAAACCTGTCATATAGCAGAGGTCACAGGTCAGCCACCCGTGCTGTGGCTCCTATAAGGCTAGGTAACACCACGGTCCATAATTAGACCAAAATACTTAATTTTGTTAGACCAAGACAGTGGGAAGTTGTTATAGTCAGATGACCAAGTTTAGGCCGGCGCTTGGTGAAAATAATAGTTTGAGGTTTGGAGGGGTTTATTTTTACCTTGTTCCAGACGCACCATTTCCAGGACAGTGAGATCAATTTCTTCAGCGCTCTGACGACATGGTCATTTCCCCTCTGAAATGTATAAATGGCGATGTGCTATTGGTCTTCCACTCCTTGCTGGGTTGGAAGATCAAATATGACTGAATACTTTTGACTAAATAGGTGGAAAATTTATATGTTTCCATGAGTTTTACTATTCGGTTTTCGTGCTAGACAGTGTCGAAAGCTTTCTCTACATCGAAAAATTCTGCCGGCACGTTACGGCGTATATTACAGTAAATGATCTTGCGATACACTGGACTACGCGCAGCGCCGCCAGTGGGCCACTGTGGTTAGACCGGAAGCTGAATTATTCCGGTCTCATTATTCTTTGTGGGTCCAGGTAACCATTGAGGTGGATGAGAAGAAGCCTCTCAAATATTATAGAAATGTACGATAACAAGGTGATCGGACGATAATATAGCGGGAATAATCTGTCCTTCCCTGGTTTCGGAATGACGACCGGTTTACCCGTCTTCCAAACACCAGGGAAGGATCTGACAGCTTGTCATCCCCGGGAGACTTCTTCTCGTTTAGGCCCTTTATAACACTGCGGACCTCTGCAGGCTTTATGTCAGGTATGTCATTGTCAGGTCTCCATTGTCGTTTGAAAGTTGAGGCTTTTCTGTGTATCCCACGGGCCCGTCGTTCGTTATCGTCATCGCCGTCGTCTGAAATGTCGTAAGTTACACATTGACTCTCAATTGAATTCGCGAAAGCCTCAGCTTTATCGCAAGGGAAGAGTGGTGGCCATGAATTGCACACCGAGGTGAAGAGGAGGCTGGTTTAGTCAGATTACGAGTAATCCTCCAAAATTCGCGATCTGACTCGTTTACAGAGATATTACGGCATCATTCCTCCCATTTTTCTATCTTTCCATCCAGCAAACGATTGCGTACTTCCCGGACCAGTTCCTGATATTCGCTAAATCTTTGTTATATTTTCCTGGATGTATTTTTAATATGGATCAAATCCTTGAGGAGATCCGGCGTGGTATCGTCTTGGGAGTCATGAAGGTACTGATGCCTAGGCCGAGCAGCGTTCGTATTTACGTCTCGGCCCGCACCCGTTTCCTGCGTGGTTCGCACATTTTGACAACTGTCCAGATTATTATTATTATTATTATAGATTACTTCTGCAGCTATTAGTACCATTATTATTATTTTTTGCTAGTGGCTTCACGTCGCACCGAGACAGGTAGATCTTATGGCGACGATGGGATAGGAGAGGCCTAGGAGTTGGAAGGAAGCGGCCGTGGCCTTAATTAAGGAACAGCCCCAGCATGTGCCTGGTGTGAAAATGGAAAACCACGGAAAACCATCTTCAGGGCTGCTGACAGTGGGATTCGAACCACTATCTCCTGGATGCAAGCTCACAGCCGCGTGCCCTTAACCGCATGGCCAACTCGCCCGGTAGTACCATTATTGGCAATAATGCCAGCACTATTCTCACGCATAAGTGCGGCGTGGGATTTCTAGCGGTACGAATGATATATTTCCGTGCATTATTGACCTTATTATAGAGGTGAACAATGGCACAGTCAATATCATTCCTACACAAGAAATGGCATCCACCATAATTTATTTTCCGAAGGATCATTGTTTCGCTGACAGAAACTTGTTGACCACATTTTCCACATTAACACTGCTGGTTTCATATGAATTTAACCTCCTCTGTGACATGGTACTGCGCAGGTATGCTTTTACAAGTAGAGCCCTGCACGGATGCGGATATCCGCGAAGTTACTGGCTTGGTGGATACAAACTCTATTGCAGTGCGGATAATTTTTCTGATAATTTATAAATAATGATGTTATAGATTTTCACTCAGGTGTATATTCTAGAGGCATTCACACAACTCTATCCAATATGGAGGGCCAGAGTAATATCAATGAAAACCAAACTTCACATTTTCGGAACAAATGTAAAAACAGTACTGTTATACGGATGTGAAACCTGGAAAGTTACCTCAGAAATTACTCATAAACTACAGGTATTCATAAACAGATGCTTAAGGAAAATTAAACGTATTTTCTGGCCCAAAGTAATTTCAAATGAAGATCTTTGGAAACAAACAGAAAAGAGCCCATTGGCATACAAATAAAGCGGAGGAAGTGGGAATGGATCGGCCACACACTGCGGAATCAGCAGGATGCAGTGGAGAGAAAGGCTCTGTTTTGGAAACCCCAAGGACAACGGAAGAGAGGTAGACCCAGGAAGTCATGGAGACGCAGTGTGATGGAGGAGGCAAAACAAGAGGAGAAGACCTTTGGAGAACTCAAGACCCTGGCTCAAAATAGGATATGCTGGCGCTGCTTTGTCGAAGCTCTATGCTCTGCAAAAGAGTAAAAGGAACTAAGTCAAGTAAGTCAAGTATATTCTAGAAAAATTAACAAGCCAGCCTTCAATTCATTTCATGCAGTTATTTCTGCTTGTGGTGAGGCAACCCTTGACACTGGTATGGGAGAATGGCAGAGGTGTAACGAATATGATAGGGGCCCGCCTGCGGGAAATAAAATTGGGCCCCCTCCAAGGAAATGTATAAAACCCATGAATAACACATACCTATAGATTTAACTATAGCAGATGCTTTAATCCAATCTACATCCATTTGATATACACACAGGACGTATTATAAGATTACAAAACAAATTAATTTTAATTACATTTTATTTTGAAATTTAAATATTGTGTAATGGCAAGCCTGAATCATAGAGATCATTCGAGATGACATGTGGAAATGGTTTGCAATGTAATATACAATGTAAATATACATTTCTATCTTTTGTCTTTAAATTTTTAAAACTTCGCCGTACTCAAATTTGATTCTAAAGAAACTGGAGCATACAATGTACATTGTGGGATGTGAAGGAATGTGAAGGCAGTAATATCCATGGATGACACATTCGAAGCTGAGTTCACAGAGTCTGTCTTGGGTCATAACATTTTGTACGTAGTTCTTTAAAAGTTTCAATTTCAAAATGATCGTTTTGTGAAAGAAACAGTAACTGGTAGAATCAGATGTAAAATTGGGTATTTTGGTTAAAAGTTTCACTGTTGCTTTAATATTAACTTGGAGCAGATATTTGTGGGAGAGTTTGCCGCTTGTATTCCGAGACTTAACACAGTAATAACAATACCTAGCAGACGGATGCAACCATCTGACAGTTACTCTACATATGCACTGTACAAACTGTATCAGCCCATTCTGCTAACACATCACGATGATATTCGGGTAAAGTAATTTATTAATTTATTTGCTTTTTCTGGGAAAAGTCTGTGGGCCACTTAAGCCCTGGGCCCATCTGCACTGCAGGCCTTGCAAGCCCTAAATTTATGCCACTGGAGAATGATGTTTTATAAAGAGCCTTGAGCCCAGAAAACCGTAAATCTGACCTAAACATAAATGGCTCCTGCTCGCAATTAGTGAAAGGAAGGAACAAAGGTTCTGAAAGAGAACCGCTTAATATGTCGATGGTTGTCATCGCAAGAGGAAATCCCTCAAAAACCTGTCACTCTGTGGAAGGAGGTGCAGGAGCCATGTGTCAGGCCTATTGTATTATGTTAACAGATCGATCTGGTTCAGTAGCTTGGTTGTAATATAGTTAAATAGTTACAATATCCGCAGGTAACCATTCGCGGAAGAGAATAGTGTGGATTCGGATAATATTTTGTATATCCGCGCAAGGCTTTATTTATAAGTTTTAGTTTTCTGAATGGCCGGCTCCATGGCTAATTGGTTAGCGTGCTGGTGTTTGGTCACAGGGGTCCCGGGTTCGATTCCTGGCAGAGTCGAGAATTTTAACCATAATTTGTTAATTCCCCTGACACGAGGACTAGGTGTAAGTGTCGCCTTCATCATCATTTCATCCTCATCACAACACGCAGCACGCCTACAGACGTCAAATCAAAAGACCTGTACCTGGTGAGCCGAAATTCTCGGACACCTCCCGGCAATAAAAGCTATACGCCATTTCATTTCAGTTTCCTGAATGATCGCTCGGCAGATGCTGTTGTGACCTGTAAAGTGAGATAAAGTTGCAGCACTGTACACAAATCAGGGACACTACTAAAAATGACCAAGTTTTCTACTGTCAATAGTTTGGCCAGCGCAGAATCTTGTCATCTCAAACGATCTCTACCATCTTGCCATCTGGGGCAAATGGATTTGTTCAACTGCTAAAGCCTGTGCCTCTTGTGACAATCTGAGGAAGGTCTTTAATGCTAAGGGTTATCCCACCCAATTAATTGACCGCCAGATTTCTCAAACCATGAACTGTCCCCAAATCCCCGAAGTAATCAAACCCAGTACCCTTCATAACTACATATCATCCTGATCTCCACAAAATCAATCACATTTTAAAATGAACATTCAATCTTCTCTCATCTTCATCCCACACCCATCATCTTCTTCGAAAAAGCCCCACAGTCATATTCAAGCACCCATCAAACCTCAAAACCAATTTTACTCACTATGAACCACACCAACACCCACTCACTTCTGGTTCTTTACCCTTATAAATACAAATGCTACAGGACCTGCCATTTAAACATACAGTACTCAGCACCACTTTCACTAGTAGCATCACCAACAAGTCTTACCCCTTATAAGTTCATCATGACTAGATTTCATCCACCATCATCTACCATTTTCAATGCAGACATGAGCTATACATGTGCCTACTTGGATTGCTCCCATTCATACACCAATCTCGCCCCACTGTAACGGTACAACAACATGGCATGAAACAAAAAGAAACAAAACCGTTTCAGGCTGCCTGAGGCTGCCTGCTTCAATCAACTAATCCTCGAAAGACCGGAAGCAAATGATGTCAGACCACACTGATGTTACAAAATGTTTTGTTTGCTCCAGGCTGCCTAAGTCAGGCGGAAGTTGTGCTGAGTCTACTTGTTTGCAGCCAACATGATAAGTCAAGGTAAGCCTCCTGTTCTACACTCTGTATCCTCACAAAGACATAAAAAGCAACCTGCAGCTGATAAGGTTGCAGAACCCACGATAGCCTTTCTACAGGCAAGAACAAAAAACTGACACCATCAGAGACAACAGAAAACCCAACTCTTGGATTTTTGGAAAGTTTAGTTGAAGATGTAGATAAATCATCTGTTGGAAGAAAGGGACGATTTAAAACAGATGTGATGACTCTTCGGAAGTGCTATCTGGAGGAGCAAGAGCTGTCACTGAATCTTCCACTATCAGAGCCTTCCCCTTCCCATCCCATCACTCCTGCTCCTGATACACCTTTCGGCAATTTATCAAATGACACTGAACTGTACACTCTTGTGCAACATGATGTACTCATATAAAAAGGAGTAATAAACTGAAGATATCTACCCCACTAATGGCTCAATTATTTTATTTTGCTCACCTCATTGTCACAAGTAGCTTTTTCCTCTGGGGCTATGCTTTTCCAAAACTTGTGTCTTGTTTTGTAATCCCATTCCCAATCAAAATAAAAGGTTGAAAGTTGCAGAGGTCATCTTGAGTAATTAAGAAACTTATCTTCATAATTCTGTAGTTCATTTGTCAAGGACTCTAACCTATTACTTTCAATTCTTTTAACATTTAAGGGATGCAACCAAAATTTTGATGGTGGTTTTGAATTTAAAAGAAATCGCTGCCCCATCACTGGTATGCATTCATCTACCTCCTCTTCTCCAGATGACATCTTCATGACTGCCTGAGTTTGCTGTAGTGTGTGTGAAGAGTTGTTTGAAACAGCCAAACATTTTGCCTGAGGCGGTTTCAGGCTGTTTGTTTCATGCAGTGTGGTTGTACCCTAATGGTAGGTCTGATTTGTAGGTAGTACAATTTTGAATAGTAAGATACAGTGTTCATTGTTTGCAGTAAAGGAGAGGAAAGGCATTTTTGCATGTGGAATGTTAATCCAGCCATATTATCTGCAGTCAATGTAGTTACTTTAGTCACAATATTTTAATAAGGATGCCTCATCAGCAATCCAGTGATGGTCAGATTGTGTTTCTTCTTTCCAAATCTATTCTTTCAACCCTTGTTACACTGCTTATTTCCACTCATTCAATTGCTTTATTGATTTCATTCCCCGTCTGAAGGGTGGAGCAAGCCACCTAGTGGGTTAGCACTTAAACATTATAGAAGGAGGAAATGGAAATATGTCTTGTATTTATTACCACCAAACTGAGCATAAGGAAATAAATTTACATATTTCCTTTCACCCAAATTAAATGTTTACTTTTTAGTTACCGGTATGTGTCTTCTTATATGCAAGGAGATCATAATGGCTAGTAGAGATATCACATGTTTCTGTTTACTCAACTACAGTACACATTTTCAATAGTATGACAGTGTATATGTCTTGTTTGTCAAACTTTTGACGTGTAAGCATAATCCCTTTAACCCAAAAAATGACAGATTTATTGTTTCTTGGGGTAAAAATGGATGCTAAGGCACTCTAGGATTTGAATTAGTTACTGTGAAAGATTTTTCATTAAGTAACAGTGGAAAATCCTGATTTAAAAAATTCACTCAAGATAGCTGCAGTCATTGCTGAAATTTGATCCATTTATCACAGAGTGATACAGCTTCCTAATCATGTTGCACAGTGTGACTTACTGTGAATTTATATTTGCTCTCCTGGAAGATACAATAAATCCTGTTCTAGCTACTCGTTACAAGGCTTGTAATATTGTGCTCCACGGATATTGTGAAGAAGTTCAATTCCCTCTCTTCATAAAGATTATGGATTCTCTCTTTCTTTACAATAGATCAAGAATTCAAAATATTATGCCAAGCTTATCTTAAAAGCAAATTATTTTAATAATTCATTGCCTGCAGGAAATATATGACTGAGCTTAATAGCGGCAGTCGCTTAAATGTGACCTGTATCCAGTATTCGGGAGATAGTGGGTTCGAACCCTGCTGTCAGAAGCCCTGAAGATGGTTTTATGTGGTTTTCCATTGACACACAAGGCAAATGCTGGGGATGTATCTTAATTAGGCCGGGGCCGCTTCCTTCCCACTCCTATCCCATCATTGCATAAGACCTAACTCTGTCGGCACAATGTAAAGCAACTTTTATATATGAAAAATTAAAAAAAGGGAAATATACATAAATAATACTTTGAATGATTAATACAGTGGCAGCCACTCATTATGAGGTAATGAGACATAACTCACTATTGTCGCGGCCACCAAATTAGGCGGGTCAGGGAAATTACACTGTTGCCAAGGATATGTAGCAACTGGTGAAGAAATGTCTAACTGAACACATCATTTCGGAGCGCGAAGCAAGTTGTTCTCTCTCAAGCTCCTGATGTTACTTCACACAATGTTTCAAAACAAAATTATACTACAAGCTTCAGAAGACTGCTGATTTCAGTGGTATAACTATTTTCCATATAACTTAAACTACTTTAAATAATTATTAAAAATAAAATCTTGAAGGAGTAAATTTAAATTCGTAGGATCATGTATTGAAAATTTCAGTAAGCGGCCAAGTTTTTATTTCTTCAGCCAATAAAATTTTGTCTGCAGGAAAAATGTAAAAAATCGCCTGACTTATATTTTTTATCTGAAACATATTTCCGTGAGTCTTATAATTTTTCTGGAAAATGGCTGGGAAAGTGATCATGTAAATGTCACTAGCTGAGGCAGTTCGGGGCGTGCGCACCAGCACAGGCTGCAGGAAACCGTAATTACTTTCGGATTACATATTAATCTGTATCGGTTTTATTATATTATAACTTTAAATTTTTGAATATTGTATACTGTACTGAGTGATCTAGAAAAAGAACTACTTTAAAGAATAGGTTTACATTAATTTACAATGAAGTAAGAATTGGTTTCTAGCTTCAAGGCAGTCTAAGATTTCTTAGTCACTGTCATCACTCATCTCACTATCTGTCGAGTCGTCTTTTACACTGATGATGATGAATGTCTCCATTCTTTTGTCTCTTACGATTTCCTTGGCCCAATCGTCTGTTTGAAGATTTTCCGCGTGATTGAAGCACTTTTCCCAGTCTGCAGCAGTCACACGGTCTATGGCTTCTGACGTGAATTTTTCTACGTCCTTTATTTTGAATGTCTTGTTCCTCTCTGCCACTTCTCTCTTGACTTGAGCCCAAATCAATTCACAATCACTATACATCTTTAACTGCACATACGGTGCGAGCTCAACAGCTGCATGACAGGGAATGACTCGGGTAAGGTGGCCTGGAGCGGATGGGCTTCAGTTTGACAGCACTGCACGATCAGCGTTGCCAATCTGCACCCGGAGGTAAGCGACTCTCGACCATCTGTCGCTTCGCCGTTCCCATATCTGACGACAGTGCAGTTTTCCTCACCCGCCTAATTTGGTGGCCGTGACAATAGTTATATTTACTGTATTTAATTCAATAACATGTTTTCTTCCAAACTATGGCTCTCTTACTGAAACAGAGCAAATATTTCAAGCATTCTCCTCTTAACTAGTGGTGTTGATTTGAGTAGGCTTACGTATGCCATGTAAGAGATTGAATGGTACAGGCTGGTGGAGGCCGCATGGAGAAAATGTTTTTGCACATGCCCAAGGTAACTATGTCATCATGGCTTTAATTTGCAACTGAAAAGCTGAGATGCTCGTCACTCTTCATTAGTTGTGAGATAAGAGAAGGGAAGTTTGTGTGTGTTTGAACTTTTCTTACATTGTGCTTCTTAAAAAATGGTGAACATCATGGAGAGCCTGTTATGTCTGTAAAATCTCTTGAGGAAAAGTGGAAATAAGAGAGTTGGGTAGACCTGCTTGAGACTGACAAGGGGGCATTCTCTACTTGCCACCACCGATTTCGCTCAAATTTATAGAACATGCAGGGCTTGGCTAGAAATGAAACTACCCGAAGTGAGAACTCCAGATGGCCAAGTGTATAGAAAATAAAAATAAAAATTTGACGTGGCTCTCACACCGTATAAGCCACTTAAGTTAACATGCACGCCGAGCAGTTGTTGGCGTAGCGGTAAGAGCTCGGACTTGTTATTCAATGGTCGTGGGTTCAACTCCTCGTGTGGAGACTGTTTTTTTCTGTCAACTTTCATAGTATTCATTTTCCAATTAAGCAAAGAGGTGAAGAATTCATTTTATTTATTTATTTATATGCAAAAGGCATAGAAAAGGTAAAAAATTGGGATTTAATTGCCAGACTTTTTTCTACCTGCGCCAAGAATATACTGTTTGTGTACAGTCGCCAGGAGCAACCTTCACTTGTCAGGTGAAAACGAATCTTACAGCGAAACGACTACTCACGTTTATGGCACATTCCCCAAGGAGGGAGATAGCCAATAAAGGAGAAAAAAGAAGAATTTCTGTTTGAACACGTCGGGAAAGTTCGCAACTCCAAATTTTCTACAATTGTGTGCTCATTACAAAAATGATGTCCTATATGCCTTTTGCATACAAAAAAATAAAAATAAATGAAAATAAATTAATAATATAAAAATTTTAAAAATTCTCGACACGGGGAGTCAAACCCACGACCACTGAATTACTAGCCCAAGCTCTTACCGCTACACTAACTACTGCTCGGTGAGGGCACTAATGTAAGTGGCTTATACTGTGCGAGAACCGCGTCAACATTGTTATTTTTATTTTCTATACGCTTGGCCATCTGGAGTTCCCACTTTGGATACTTTCATTTCTAGCCAAGCCCTGCATGTTCTATAAATTTGAGCGAAATCGGTGGTGACGAGTAGGGAATGCCCCCTTGTGAGTATCATATTTATATTATAATATTTTTATCATAATATTATATTTATATTAACTTCTGTGTATTTATATGCTTGCCTTTTACCCCTTAGGTGCGTGATCCACCACTGGAACAAGAAGTATTATGCGAGGTAGACGAGGAAGGAAGTACAGGGCAGAGTATTGGGTTGTCTTTTGTTCAAGAAGGATTCGATGGTTGTATGTACATCAGTGTGTGGAATGTTGGTGAATAGTGGGGTGCAAGGCAGTCTGAGAGGAGGGGTTTGGGTAGAGTGGTGAGACATTCTAGATCAGGGGTGCTCAACTTAATTTGTGGATGGGCCGAATGGGAGATTCCTAAATGTACTGGGGGCCACCCTCATCCCCGGACCTTCCCTAACACAAATATATCCACACACCCAAGTGCCCCCTTTTTCAATCACCAACCAATTAACCAACTAAGCTCTCACACAGCTATTCGGCAACATAAACAATAACCTGAACCATAATACAAAACAAACTGAAAAAAATAAACAATACTCTGTAGCTTGGGATAAACTTACCAATTAATGAGAGGCCTGGGCCTTCGCTTGTAGTGACTGTGTTGAAATGTCTGGAGATAGATTTGACACACCACCCTCAGAATGGAATGTAGGTGTTCATGAATGATTCGGGAATGTAATTTTGATTTTATAAACTTCATCTTTGAAAATGTTTGTTCACAATTGTAGCAAACATGCACAAGAAATTTATCGCAAATTTTAAGAAAGCCGGAAATTTTTTATTACTAAGCGCCCTGTAAAAGTTTATAAGATTTCCTTCCGTGAAATTATCCCTTAATTGGGAACAACACTGAAGTTCAATTAATTCGATCTGTAGTTGCACAGGTGCATCACCAACATCAACTGCAAATGGGTTTTCGAACAAATTAATTTTATTCGCATTCACAGAAAGGTCATTAAATCTGGTTTCAAACTCATTCTTCAGTAGGTAAATCAACTTAATAAACCGATCATATGGCACTGAACTGTTTGAGTTTGCTTCTTGAAGCTCAGTATAGCGCAGTATAACATGAAGTGTGTGTGGTTACGTGCCCTTCTCTAATTGCTTTCAAAATAATTTCAGTTTATTTTGGAATGCTAACATGTAACTATACACTTCATTTAAAAGCACGCTTTTCCCTTGTAATCCCTTATTCAAAATATTTAAATGTTGCATTAAATCTGAGAGTATTGCTAAATCCCACATCCAGTTTTTGTCCCCAAATTCTGTCACTTATTTCTGTTTCATGTTCATAAATGTGCTTACTTCTTCACGAAGATGAAAGAAGCGTTCCAATATATTACCGCGACTAAGCCAGTGTACCTCACTAGGATAAATTACATCGCCGTAATCACAATCAACTTCAGCCAGAAATGACTGGAACTGCCAAGGATTGAGTCCATGTGATCGAATATAATTACAGTAATTGTAGATGTCACTCTGTTCATCACATGTTGTAAAATTAATACTTTTTGATATAGCACTTGTTGATGAATAATGCAGTGTAATTCAAGAGGCATTTCAGTATTTCTGTTAGTAAATTCGTTTCTTGTTCTTCCAATCAGTCCAGTTTTTGTGCCACTCATATTCCTTGCTCCATCTTTTGTTATAGCTGCCAATCCATCCCATCCTAAATCGAGATCCTTCAATGTTTCACTCAGTTGGAGAAACAAATTCTTGCCTGTTGTAGTTCCATGGATACTTCTTAAAGATGCCAGCTCCTCAGTCATTTCACACGCTTTGTCAATCCCATGAATAAAAATTAAAAGTTGTGCTGTATCACAGACGTCATTACTTTCATCCAAAGCCAATGAAAAGCACTCGAATGATCTAGATTTTTTGCATAGTTGTGAGCACAAATTAGCCCCGAGTTCTTCTCTTCTCTCGCCATTTTGTGCTCCGCAATAAGCCGACTGAATTTATCAGTTGTTTCTTTTCAGGACACATTTCTTCTATCAAAGAAAGTATACACTTCTTCATAAACTCCCCATCAGAAAATGATTTCCCTTTCATGGCTTATAAATGTGAAACTTTATAACTAGCATGGACTGCAGCTATATATTCCTCGATCTGTTTTGTGAACATATGTTTCTGAGCAGTGAGACCCGTCATTAAATTTGAAATCTTTTCCTTGTGTAATACACCATCATATTTATTATATACAGATTTGTGCATTTAATCATAATGCCACCTGATGTTGTATTCGTTAAAAACTGAGATATTTTTCTTGCATATCACACATATTACTTTCCCACTATTCTCAATACAAAAATAGTCCTCAGTCCATTTTTCTTTAAAAACACGGCAATCACTATTCACTTTTCTATGTTTGGGAAGGGATATTATTGTTCACAAATAAATTATTAAAACTACTTTGAATAACAGCAGTTCATAAGAACGCTAGTTCACTGTAAAGTAGTAAACCACAATGAACCTCTCATAGCATTTTCTGGGTATAAACTGGCCATTTCCTGTGGATGTCCCAACATAACTGTACCTGTTTAATCCCCCGTTGAATACAGGAGACCTTTCACTCTGCAGGCAAGTCTGCAGCTGTAATTCCAAGAAATGAACGGATGAAGTTTAACCCTTACCTGCGTTTAAGGTGGGAATAATTATGGATCTGAGAACTTTTCTACAGCCCAGTAAAAGAAACATCATGTCAAGAAAAAACTACGAATAATTCAGAGATTTTTCTTACGGTTTTATCCCCTTTCACCGTAAATTACAATGAAGTTTTTATTATCTAGTTTTTCCGGTATCTACGAAAAACATAAATTATAAAAACTCGACCAGGGCCACATAAAACGCCTTTGTTGTCTGAGTCCGGCCCGTGGGCCGTACGTTGAGCATCCCTGTTCTAGATGTCAAAACTGTATTAGTGTTGGTCAACCAGTACTGAAATAGCTTCTGTGAAAGAATCTTGCCTGGAAATGATAGGACATCCTGGATTGTTGGCCTTATTGATCTTGGGAAGCATGTGGAACTTGGAAATGCGGGGCTGGAATGGGACAAGTAGACTGATGGAGGTTTCAATCAGACCCTCGTGTAATCTGTACAGTTTGATAAGTGGCTAAATTGAATTTATGATCGCATGTGGGGTCTTATATCACAAAAATATCACTTAATATAGTGGATTGTATTGAATAGGTGGTTTAATAAATATTGTTGTAATATTTTATAATATACGCCATCTTCAATACGGAACAAAAATGTGGGGTCTTAGTCGAGGTAGACATGTAGTATTATCAGAGAGTTGTCATGGTGATTCATGGGGACAATAGTGGATGCATTGTTGGCGGAAAGGATTATATTGTCTGGGTTGTTTAGTAGTATTTCACGAGCACAGAATATTTTGTCAGGTTGTGTTACGTAGGAAGTAGAGGAAATATGAAATTGCTATACAGAGTAGTGAAAAACAAGCGAAGGGATCAAGAGACCATAAAAGCAATAGAACGTGATGATGGAACTCTGGCAGAAGAAGAGGGAGAAATTAAACAAGAACTCAAGATCTATTTCGAAAACCTGCTGAATGGAGATACAGAAAACATAACAACGGATAGAGGAGGGCCAAGTCGAGGAACCACAACTGAACCACCAATTACATGGCTTGAGGTTGAAAATGCGCTCAAGAGCATGAAGAAAGGAAAGGCAGTGGGCATAGATGAACTAAGTGCAGATATGCTGAAAGCAGCAGGAATTCCAGTAATCCAATTGCTCTACAGACTGCTCAACAAGATATGGGAGGAAAATACTATTCCTGAGGACTGGAAGATGGGCATCATTGTACCTCTGTTCAAGAAAGGAAGCCGACGAAAATGTACTAATTACCGTGGTATCACACTACTGTCTCATGTCCTGAAAATATTGGAAAAAATAATGGAGACCAGAATCAGAGATATTGTTGAACCAATTTTGGAAGAAGAGCAGTATGGTTTCAGACCAGGAAGGTCAACTACAGACCTTATATTTGCAATTAGGATGCTAATGGAAAAATACTGGGAGAAGAACAAGCCTTTATTTCTAATATTTTTGGACACTGAGAAAGCATACGATAGTGTACCAAGGGAAAGAATTTGGCAATGCATGAAAAAACTTCAAGTGCGAGACAGCCTCATAGACAAAGTGAAAATGTTGTATAGTGGGAACAGAAGCTGTGTTCAAGTAGGATGTGGTTTGTCGGACTGGTTTGAAACAAAGAGAGGTGCAGCAGGGCAGCTCATTGTCACCACTTCTATTTATTATTGTAATGGATGTAGTAATGAAATCAATTAAAAGGAAAGAACATGGAGATATCAAAGCCTTCACATTTGCAGATGATGTTGCAATCTGGAGTGACTCAGAAGAGGAATTGGGAGAGAGAATAAAAAGCTGGAATGAGGAGTTTAAGAAATATGGTTTAAACATCAGCAAGACCAAGACAGTGGTGATGAAAGTGTATGGGGAAGGAGCAGAACCAATAGTCAGGTTAAATGGAGCTCAACTGGACAGCGTGCCAGTTTTCAAATACTTGGGTAGCGTTATATCAAATGACAACCTAGCAAAACATGAGGTGAACAATCGAATCAATAAGGCAGCACAATTTTACCATCAGGTAAGACACCTGCTGTGGGATGATCAAATACCCATGAAAACAAAAATGACATTGTACAAGTCCTATTATACACCAATTCTTACGTACAGTCTCGAAACCACAACACTGACCAATAGAGATAATTCCAAACTTCAGGCAGCTGAAATGAAATTCCTACGCACTATGATCCAGAAAACCAGGAAAGACAAGATTAGGAATGAGAAAATTAGAGAAGAAGTAAGAATAGATGATTCTCTCCTCAATAAGATTCAGATATCAAGACTGAAGTGGTTTGGTCACATGAAGAGGATGCCAACAAACAGAACTGCAAGGAAGGAATTTGACAGAAAGGTAGAAGGAAGACGACCCGTGGGAAGGCCACGAAGGAAATGGATAGATTTAGTTAAGAGCGATGTACTGCTGAGAGGTCATGATTGGGACAAGTTGGTGGAAGAAGAATGGTACAAGGACAGGATGAGATGGAGGAGGCTCATATACCACACCCGGGAAACTGGAGATGGTTTAGGATGATGATGATGTTAAGTAGGAAGAAACATAGGAGAGTCAGATAGACAGGTTAGGAGAAAAAAATTAGACACTGTTTGAAGGGGATGTTCAGGTACTAGGGGTTGAGGTTCAATGCTAGATGGATTTCTGAAGCAATTTAAGGGTGGCTCGATGTTGTACGATTGCGAATATCTACCTTTACACGGGGAGTAAGGGTGGAGTTTTCTTACAAAAGGGAAGGCATTGGTGAGAATTGAAATGGAGCAGATTTCTTAGTGGAGCAGAAGCTGAGGTCTCTGGACAGGCTAGATGTTTCATTATCAGTGAGGGGTTGAGATGAGGAATTCATAATGGTATGAGTTGCAGGATCAGTGTGAGTTCAGGTGAGGGTTTTAGGAGTGGTTGGAAGATGTTTGGGAAGACTTGGGGTTAGTGAAGTTGTCTTTGGTAGGGTGAAAAGATCTGCCAGAGATGGTGTGCGATTAATAGAGGGGGTGGTAACTTGATGATATAGGTTGTTGTATGGCAGGCAGGGAAGCAGATAGGGGAATCTTAGGCAAAAATTCAGAAAAGAGTGTAAGAGATTGTAATTTGGAGAGTTTGTAATCATTGTAGGTAGAATTTGAAAATCTTGTTGGAATAGAGTTAATCTGAAAAATGGAGATGGGACTTGAAGATGAAGAGCGCAATGCAGTCGACCGTGAGAAACGGAAATACATCATAATAAATGAAGATAGGGTAAGCTATGGAACAGAGCAAGAAGCAGTATGGAATGAATATCAGCAGAGAAGGTAGTGTTGGCGTGAAGGGAAAAGGTTAGGGTAGGGAAGTACAGAAAGATACAATAGAACTATTTCTCTTAATACCTACTGTGTTTCACGCCTTCTTTCTTTTTGGTTTAATGTCGCACTAACACATTGAAGGTTTTCAGTGACAAAAAGATGGGAATTACACCAGGATTTTTAATTTCATGGCCATAGCCTTAATGGAGGTACAGCCCCAGCATTTGCCTGGTGTGAAAATGCAAAAGCATGGAAAATCATCTTCAGGACTGCCAACAGTGCGATTCAAAAACACACTATCTCCCGAATACAATCTCACAATTGCGCAACCCTAACCCAGGCCCAACTCACTCGGTCACACGTGTTTTTGAGTTGCTAATCTGACATAATGTCACATCAATTTTGCAGTGCCAGGGAACATGTGTTTTTAAGAGGAGATATAAAACACCAAATAACTGGACACAAATTACCATCAAATAGAAAAGACCTTGAAGTTTTATTTTATGACATACGGAAGGTAAAATTAACTTTCAGTATAAGTACTAATCTTGTGCTTTGTGAGTGCATGACATTTTGGGAGAAAGAAGAATTTCTGACAAGAGCTAATGAGCATTGTTCATAAAAATGTATGAACTTATATTCAGAGTGAAGAAAATTCCAACAAAAAAAAAAAAAATGCAAACAAGTGTGATTACAGTTTTAAGCATCTCAAAGAGGAGTTCAGAAATACACTGACTGACAGAGCAAATGCAACACCAAGAAGGAGTGGTCAGAACTTTATGCCAATTGCAGGGTAGACTGATGTCACTGAGGTATGCTCATGATGTGAAATGCGCCGCTGTGCGGCGCACGTAGCGAACGATAAATGGGACACGGCGTTGGCGAATGGCCCACTTCGTACCGTGATTTCTCAGCCGACAGTCATTGTAGAACGTGTTGTCGTGTGCCACAGGACACGTGTATAGCTAAGAATGCCAGGCCGCCATCAACGGAGGCATTTCCAGCAGACAGACGACTTTACGAGTGGTATGGTGATCGGGCTGAGAAGGGCAGGTTGGTCGCTTCGTCAAATCGCAGCCGATACCCATAGGGATGTGTCCACGGTGCAGCGCCTGTGGCGAAGATGGTTGGCGCAGGGACATGTGGCACGTGCGAGGGGTCCAGGCGCAGCCCGAGTGACGTCAGCACGCGAGGATCGGCGCATCCGCCGCCAAGCGGTGGCAGCCCCGCACGCCACGTCAACCGCCATTCTTCAGCATGTGCAAGACACCCTGGCTGTTCCAATATCGACCAGAACAATTTCCCGTCGATTGGTTGAAGGAGGCCTGCACTCTGCGCTCCCGGCGTCCGCTCAGAAGACTACCATTGACTCCACAGCATAGACGTGCACGCCTGGCATGGTGCCGGGCTAGAGCGACTTGGATGAGGGAATGGCGGAACGTCGTGTTCTCCGATGAGTCACCGCTTCTGTTCTGTCAGTGATAGTCACCGCAGACGAGTGTGGCGTCGGCGTGGAGGAAGGTCAAATCCGGCAGTAACTGTGGAGCGCCCTACCGCTAGACAACGTGGCATCATGGTTTGGGGCGCTATTGCGTATGATTCCACATCACCTCTAGTGCGTATTCAAGGCACGTTAAATGCCCACCGCTACGTGCAGCATGTGCTGCGGCCGGTGGCACTCCCATACCTTCAGGGGCTGCCCAATGCTCTGTTTCAGCAGGATATTGCCCATCCACACACTGCTCGCATCTCCCAACAGGCTCTACGAGGTGTACAGATGCTTCCGTGGCCAGCGTACTCTCCGGATCTCTCACCAATCGAACACGTGTGTGATCTCATTGGACGCCGTTTGCAAACTCTGCCCCAGCCTCGTACGGACGACCAACTGTGGCAAATGGTTCACAGAGAATGGAGAACCATCCCTCAGGACACCATCCGCACTCTTATTGACTCTGTACCTCGACGTGTTTCTGCGTGCATCGCAGCTCGCGGTGGTCCTACATCCTACTGAGTCGATGCCGTGCGCATTGTGTAACCTGCATATCGGTTTGAAATAAACATCAATTATTCGTCCGTGCCGTCTCTGTTTTTTCCCCAACTTTCATCCCTTTCGAACCACTTCTTCTTGGTGTTGCATTTGCTCTGTCAGTCAGTGTAATTTGGACAATCTATTTTATATTGTGCATGTGAATGCTGTACGAATGATGAATTTGGAAGAAAACAGGACCAAAACAGACCAAAACCGTGACGATAAAACAGAAAGTGTGACACGAAGAAAATTACAAGAAGAGAAAAGGAAAGAGAAACAACTGTGTGCAGCTACATCTTGCCAGTGCCCAGCAATGCACCTACAACACACCCCAGAAAGAAAGTCGAACAGAAAGAAGAAAAAAGAAAAGCAGGTTCGGAAATAACATTTGAAAAATTGCAAAAACGAGTGCTAATAAAACAGTAGCGAGTTTTGAATTGAAAGAAGAGAAATTATTGTGGAAAGTGGAGAAAAGCGAGCAGGGAGAAATGTAGTGACTAAATATGAAATGAACTCAAACAACATTCTAATCTGTATTTGTGTTATTTTACAAGTTAATTTATATTATGTTTCACTTTCCATTTGAAGGTCTCAAAGTAGATCTACCTGGCTGATTTTATTTTTAGCGATAGATTAAACGTTCCATGCTCCACTATTTTGCTGTGTATTTTCTTGGTTTGTGATCGGAGCTGCTACCTTCTGTGTGGAACAACTTTTCACCTTTCTATTGTTGCTCACACTATGATATTACCAGGGATTTTCTTCCATGTCAGAACTTAAAAAGAGCATACGTCAAAAATAGCTAGTTTTCTGGACAGCGGTTGGTAGTTTTAAATGTGACAGCATTAATTGTATAGAATTTGAAAATGCTAAAAACAACATATTTCAGGAAATAGATTTTTTAGTAATGGTTTTCTGCTCACTTTAAAAAGTAAAAAGGAATGATTTGTAGTATCAGTACCCAAAGATAGAATGACGTACTCTTAATCCTTCGCACAAAAAATAGTTTCAAACACTTGTTAAGAGCACACTTTGAAGGCCATAATTATATGTATAACAAAATACTTCATCACAAGCACAAGACTAATGCAGGGTTAAAAATGAGCTGACTGATAGATGTATTATCTAATATATAAAAATGAATATTTGTCTGATTGTCTCGACTAGACTCAAAAAAGTACTGGACTGATTTTGCTGATAATTTTACAATTTGTTTTTATTACTCCTGAGAGGGTTTAGGTAGTGGTTCGAACAAAATCCGATATGTAGTGTTTTTATGATGAGTAATTTTATGTAATTAATTTCATTGCAAAATCGCAACAAGATTGGATCGACTTGATGGACAGAATGTCACTAGGCAACAGCGACTTACTCTTTGTTAAGATAGTCTGGTACGAAATGCTGTATATAAGAAGATAGGAACACACCGCCATGTTTTATAAAGTACGTTTCTTGCTAGGAGGTTCATGACCATACAAATAAAGATGGCTGACAGTATGGGCAGGCTTTGTGACCTGGGCAATGCCATGAACAGAAAGTAAAGTGTACATCTTCTTCATGGTTTCCATGTTAGCGATGGCAAAAAAACGAAATGGGTTCAATTGGTAGATCTACCAGCAGAGCACTAATTAAAAACTGTTAATAGGTACGTCATTTATTTGTACATAGATTGTAAACTGTGCTCTATTACATTAAAAAAGTATACATTTAACAATATTGTTGCTTTCTCCCTGCTTGCGGTTGCTGTTTCTTTTTCTGTCAAGATAATCATGTCTCCTAAACGCACATCAGTTGGTACCAGTGGAGCACTAAAAAATGCGTTTACAAGCCGCGTGTTCCCATCATTCGACACCGACCTGCCGTTTCATTTCAAAAGACCACAGTTCTCTGCTCGTCTTACATTCTCAATAACCATCAACAAGGCATAAGGTCAATCGCTTGAAGTGTGTGGATTAAATCTAAAAAATCCATGCTTTTCACATGGTCAGTTATATGTTGCATGTTCACGAGTGGGACAGCTGAAAAATTGATTTGTTTTTACAGAAGACGGAAAGACCAAAAATATTGTATATCACAAAGCACTTGAATAAATATTTTCAAATTTAATTTAATGCACAAAATATTCATTTGTTCCTTTATTTTGTACGTGTAAATGTATCTGCTTTCTATATGTGTACAGTGAAACCTTGATTCTCCGTTTTTTGAGGGACCATGAAAATAAAACGTACAACACGGGAAAACGGAAAATCCGGGAATGAATGAAAACCATCAACAATTTGGCTAAATATTACAAAAATTAAATATGTATAATTATAATCTTACAAAAACTCCTAAACCAAACCAAACTACAGCCCCAGTGGGACTTTGCCTGCCAAGCGACCGCTGCTCAGCCCGAAGGCCTGCAGAATACGAGGTGCGCATGGTCAGTGCGACGAATCCTCTCGGCAAATATTCCTGGCTCTGTAGATCGGGGTCGCCATCTCACCATTAGATAGCTCCACAATTAAAGGTATTCACGTAGGCTGAGTGGATCTGGAACCAGACTTATATCCAGGTAAAATTGCCTGACCTGGTCGCAATCGAACCCGGGCCCTTTGGATGAGAGGCGGGCATGTTAGACCGCGAAACCGCATTAATTACCGGTACGCGAGTTCAAAATCTCGGTACTTTATATTCAATTTTACAGGGGAATCTTCGTCAGTTTCCCGTGAAAACTTCTTTCAGTTCAGCAACTTTGATTAGGCTAGCCAAACTTCGAAAAATCTAATAACGCCAAGCCAAACGACAATCGACCACAAGTAGTTTTTAATTCTCTCATCTAATAAAATAAAGCACATTAGATACAAAAGCACCCAAAATGATGGCGAAATCCGTTCATTTCTTAATCTTTCATTGTAATTTGGTCTCCGGTATACTGTTCGTAGTCAGTTTCTGGAAATCTCGTACCGCGCAAATTAGGCCTACATCGACTTTTAAAGGTTATGTTGAACTCGAAAACATGGTTTTGAATGTAAGTATTGATTCTTAAAAGTTCACGAATGCATTATATTCAATTCTGCGGGTCACAAATCCAATCAAATTGGAAAGATAAAAGAAATGTAAAAACTTCAGAAATTACGGTTATTCGTGACCTTGAGGTCATCTGGAAAGCGCGCTCGCTGCACATGTCAGTACGAGTTTGAAATGATACCAACCATTTAAAATGTAACGTGCGCAAATAAAACGACTGCAGTTTTTGGTATTTTAACACGAAAACGTAACATTCCCAGTCTTACATCAGGACCTAAACAGTAATAGGCAATCCCAAGACCTCCCATGGCTTTCTTTTTTTTTTTTTTTTTTTTAATGTAGGGTGCAACATCTGTTTTGGTCTCGCTAACATATCATGCAGTTTCGATTCCTGCCTGAAAGCCCAGTTACTCTGCAGAGCCCTGAGCAAAGTGCCGAAAACCTCTTCGGCAGTATGATCGAAAAAATGTAAAAATATAAACATCTAACCCTGGACATACGGTAATATGGACGTTTTATAAGTGCGAACATATGACGAAACTCGTTCCGTCTTCAAGCAGAGCTGTCGAAATGCGCCGTGTCTCCTTGCAATTGTTGTGGGCACCCTCTGCTTTATGATTTTCTGAGATTCTCTAAACAATACCACCCGAATGCGATGCTAAGATGGTCTCTTATGCAAGTTCACCGCCGATCGCTTTTCTAGTATCGGTACAGTAAGTACTTGCTTTAATTATGGCAGTGACGGGGCGTTAACGCCAAGATCCATAAATATGCCATAGCCGTCCTTTCGTGAGATACAGTTAATTAAAAAACGATTGATCGAGGATTTAGCATTGATGGGACTGGAATTTCTGGACGGTTGATCCGGGAAAGCTTTTCTTCGAGGAACGGATAATGCGGGACTTTTACAACGTGATTTAATTACGATGCTCGCGGGACCACGTAATTTGAACGCATATTCCGGGAAAACGTATTTTCCGGGAACGGATAATCGAGGTTCCACTGTACCTACATTGAGAGAGACATTGCAAAACCAAGTAAAATAATGAAAAATAACCTATATTAATGTTGAATCCATTGTTTTTGTGTTGCTGAAAGGAATTGTCACACTGTGGATGGATACCGCTGAAATCCACGTTCACCCTCCATTAGGACAAGGGTTGAAATGGGGTGAAGTGCAAATAGTCTAAAATGACAGAGATTAGTGTTGAATCCACAGATTTTGGGTTTGCAAGGCTGATTGGTGACAGTCTTAATTACAGTTGGAATCATGTACACCATATCTAGAGCGCAACGGGTAAATACATACAATCATCACTTTTTCTTTTTTTTGAAAGGATCAAATACTTCCCAATCAATTCGGGCTTCCGCATGGATAACGTTTTACTCAAAAATGAAATGATCTAAAATGTGAAATAGAACACATATTAATGAGTTTAATATGACATAATAAATTGCAAAGTATCAATCAATGTCTCAGTAAAGAATTCTTAAAAACAAATCACTTCACACATAATTAACAAGTGATGTAAGTCTTGAAGTTAAACATTCAAAAACAATCCGGGCAACGCCGGGTGCTACGGCTAGTAATTAATAAAATATTATTAAAAGAATACATTCGGCAAGTACTTAAGTAAGATTACAAACCTTGTAGTAGCCTTGCCATTTCATCCCTTCTTTGTTGTTCTCTCTCTTGTATCCACCCATCATCAACTTGTACAACCTCTTCATCTGCATGCACAATTTCAAGAATTTTGTGATCTTCATTCCTGAGATATTTTGCTACATTGTGCAGAATGAAACAGTCTAAAATAACCAATGGTACTTTCTCGGTGGCTATCGTATTTTATTCTGAAGTATTGGAGTGTGTTGTTTTGCCTTTCCAAAACTCCTATTACCACCCTCTCCTTTGTTATATACTTTTTGTAGGGCGTTTGTTCTGCCGTTTCAAGATTTCAGTACAGGGTCATAGGCTATGGTGCAATACCATAACCTACATCCCAAAGAAGGGCATTTGCACGTTTGCCTGTCATTACTCTCCAAACATCAGATTCAGGAATTGTGTACCGGTACTGAACCAGGCAAAGTGAATTCCACACTAGGAAACTCTTCACTTGCATTGCAAGTGGCTTGCACATTTATTATGGGTATCCCTTTCCTATTAATATATTCACCACCATGCTGATATGCCTTTATATAAGATCATATGAACAGTCAACAGCCCCTATAGCATGAGGGAAATTATACTTTTACTGCCACTGAATTTTGGCAGCCTGTAGAGCTTGGATTATCATTGAAAACTTTATCCAGTAATTAACTTTCGCTTCAATCTCAATTGAAACATCAGAAATGATATGGCACTGATTAACAGCTACGTCTTCAGCCACGCCACTCTGAAAACCCGGATCACCAATGTAGCACAAAACAAACCCTACCTCATACATCCTTCATTTATGAGAGCACTGCCTCTTGTTTCACCATTTTCGTCCAGAAAATACTGTGCCATCCACTGCACGTTTTTGTTTTCAGACCTATAAAATTCCTTATAATTAAGGATATCAGAATATCGGCGAGGTTTATAGGTCTTCGTTCTTCCTGGAACATCCATAAAATACTCCATTATTGCGTGCATAGCCCTTATAATTCCTCGTGACTCAACTGCAAAGGTAACACGCTGATTACCGAGTATAAACTATCACCACTCCGGAAATTATTTTCTGCTTTCTCCCTGCTCCACTGGGTGGTCACGCACAGTGTGTGGACTTCTCACTCATTCTTATGCATGCGACTACGAGTTAAAACTTCAAATATGCGAGTGGAAAGTACTTACTTGTCTTTATGCATATCACTCAATACAGAGTTTATAAAGAGGTAAACTTTGACATTCTATCGTTTGCCACTAGTCTCACCTCATTTGTACAGTACTGGACACAATTGGATGGATCAACTTGGCTTGGAAAGCAGTGACAGAATACAATTTAGAACATTTCCTTGAATGCAGTATTTCATGGTTTTGACCTATGTTATTACAAGGATAATGGGGAGTAAGAACTAAGCCAGGATCTTGCGGACCAGGCAGGATATGAATATGATGACAGCAGTGGATACTCTCTGATTGACAACAATTCATGAAAATTCTTTGGATGTAAGTGAAGTATGAAGGAGGTACAAACAACATAACTGACATCTAATGAACAGGGCTAGGATTTTGATGATCTATGAGGGAGAATCAAAAAGCAAGTTACACTTCCAAGTTATGGTCATTTATGAAACCACCTACACATAGGTAACATTGCTATGACAACATACAATTAAGTTCACTTTTCCATATAGTCCCCAAGAGACTGTAAACATTTCTCGGAACAGTCAACAAACTTTTTGATTCTGGATGCGTAGAATAACCTCAGCGCTATGTAACCACCTGGAGACAGTAATCATTTTGGAATCGTCGTCCACCAAGATCCTTTTTCAGCTTACTGAACACATGATAATCTAAGTAGTTGCACAAAGATGATTTTAATTGATGTATTTTCTAGCAATTAGTTCTAGTTAGTTGTTACGTTTTATTGTCACTTACTGAATTACAAAATACCAGAAACACTTTATGTACAGCAAGTTTTCAAAACTGAAACTTTGATGATTGTCATATAAGGCAGTCTTATACACAGAAAAATGTCCTTCATACCTCGAACGAAACAATAGTGATAATTACTTAAAATATATTTATTATTTATTATAGTTACTTAAAATATGCAACTGTTCTCCAGATAGAACCTTGGATATGGGGCATATCACTGCAAATCTTTATGGGAGGGGTGACTGGACTTGTCCATTACATTGGGATGGATGTTAAAATGGAAATATTGAATGTGTAGAAAATGTGGGTATTAATGGCAAAAATGTGTACAGCAAAATCAAAATTTCAAGAAAATGGAAAGAAAAATCACGGTATTAATGGAGATTTCTGGGCAAAATTCAATTAAAATGCCCCCAGAATGAAAATATGAAAAAATATGTTTTTGAGACAAAAATACCAAAACAAAAACAAAAAATCCCTAACAAATATGTCTTAAAATCATATCCCTCCTGGACACAAAGCAGATTGGGCAACTTGGAAATCACTCATCAGACTGCAATCAGGTGTCACAAGATGCAGGTCAAACCTGAAGAAGTATAGATTCCAGTTTCTGTGAATGAGGAAAAGAGCAGACCTATGCAAGGCGACACCAAATGCTCTAATAATAACAATATAAATGGTCCGTTATTGGACATTATAAATTTTCCAGCGAACTCATTCCTGGTTGCCAGCGTTTCGCCCTCGTGTGCTAGGTTGGGCTCATCAGTTGATACCTAGCACACTTACCAAGGCGCTGGCTAGTGCATACTATGGAGGCTGTCTATCTCAAATGCTTTCATTCCCCACCCTGAAGGGGTGGGGCGGGCCACCGAGAGGGTGTCGCCCTCTCTCTGGCCAAGAGATGCGGGCGGGTTGGGGAGATGTGATGGAAGAAGGAGGTGGGTAAAGGATGTGAAGAGGTAGGAGATGGGAGAGGAATTGTGCCTATGCCTGGGTATTACACAATTGCTTTATTTAAGTCTTAAGTACATGATACATAATTACATATATGATTTACGAAAGGGTGTGAGGGATAAGGTGGTGTGTAAGGGGGGAGATGAAGCTTAGAAGGAAGTGCCGGGGTAAAGGTGCAAGGTAAGGAGATGGAGGGTGGCTGTCATGTGATTAAGAGAAGCGATGAGAAGACGAAGGAGTTCAAACGTTGGGAGGGTTGGGGGGATGAAACCAGTTTGAGGAAGGGGACGACAAACTATTGGAGATGGGTAAACAGGAGGGGGGTCAGGCCGGGGTCGGCGACGAGGAGAGGTAAATCAGGTTGGAGGTTGGGGAGGCGAACGGGAGGGTTCCACACAATGGTGACGGCCATATAACTGGATCCCATGAGTGATGAGTCAGTTCACGTCTTCGGGCATCGGCAGGTGGAGGTGAACTAAAAACGTTGGACCATCAGCGTTGTGTATCCGAAACGCTCATTGTACGGGTAGTCCTTTCTGGCGGAGGTGAGTAGCGATGTCATCAGTAGGAATGCTTGGGTCCACACCGCATGCAACACAGCTGTAGTTATTAGTGCGGTTGGGCGACGGTGGTGGTGATGGTGTATTGGCCATGTTTGTTGAAGTCCCAGTGTTTGTTCCCTCGGCAGGTGGCTGGGAGGTTATACACTGAGGTCTTGGTTGATCAGTGGTGGGAGGGTTGGGGAGTGTAGACATCATAAGGGGTAAAGGATGGGATAGAGTTGTAGTGGTAATAGGATGGGTTGGGGAGGTGGATGCAGAGGTGGTGGTAATGGTAGTTGTGATGGTAACAGGGTTGGTATGACTAGCGAACAACGGTGGTGATGGAGGAGGGGGTGAGGTTACGACAGACGAAGCAGTTGTAACAGGCGTAGCAGGTTCATCTTCTGGCAGCTGGGCTAATATATAAGATGGAGTAGAGGTCACTCAGAGTCGGCAGCCACGGATGAGCGGTCCGGTTGCTTGGAGGCGATTGCAGTCGTCTTCAAAGGCGAAATACAGAAGTACATTGGGAGATGGGTTGGGGCCATCATAGAGCTGTGAGGCACTATGGACGCTGGTCCCGCGGAGGGCGGCCTGGATGTCGTCGTCGGAGTGAGCAAGGTCGACTTCTTCGATGATGCAGGTATACATGGTGGGAGGCCGACTTCCAACGAGGTGTCAGGCTGTTATGCGTGTTTGGGACCGGCAGGGTGAAATAGTAGAGGTGTGGAATCACCCGGCCAAACAAAAGGAGACCTTGCGTGGAGAAACAATGTGTCCTCTTATGGAGGCCATTGCATAGGCTACTTGGAGTCACCGGCAGTGCCAATGCACTATAAGAGACTTTGTCTCTTTACCAAAAATTGATGCCTGCTTGGCTATCAGATGATATAGATGTTGATTCCCACAGGGAAATCTGAAATATTTGTCCCAAATGAGTAAATTTATAATACCAATATAAATGGTCCATTATTGGACATTATAAATTTTCCAGCTAACTCATTCCTGGTTGCCGGTGTTTCACCCTCGTGTGCTAGGCTGGGCTCATCAGTTGGTACCTAGCACACTTACCAAGAGGCTGGCTAGTGCATACAATGGAGGCCATTGCATACGCTAGTTGGAGCCACCGGCAGTGCCAATGCACTATGAGAGACTTTGTCTCTTTATCAAAACTTGACGCCTGCTTGGCTATCAGATGATAGTTAGCTGGAAAATGTATAATGTCCAATAACGGACCATTTATATTGGTATTATAAATTTACTGTCAGGACAAATATTTCAGATTCCCTATGGGAATCAACATCTATATCATCTCATAGCCAAGCAGGCATCAATTTTTGGTAAAGAGACAAAGTCTCTCATAGTGCATTGGCACTGCCGGTGGCTCCAAGTAGCCTACGCAATGGCCTCCATGGTATGCACTAGCCAGCGTCATGGTAAGTGTGCTAGGTACCAACTGATGAGCCCAACCTAGCACACGAGGGTGAAACACCGGCAACCAGGAATGAGTTAGCTGGAAAATTTATAATGTTCAATAAAGGACCATTTATATTGGTATTATAAATTTACTCATTCGGGACAAATATTTCAGATTCCCTATGGGAATCAACATCTATATCAACCAAATGCTCTTGAAGTGGCCAGGTTTTGATCCTCTACAGTTTAATCCTGCAACCCCACAGTATAGTTTATGTGGTTTTTTGAAAGTATATTATGTATAAATGTATATTGCTTTCAATGTAACGTTTCTTGCTTCTCAGAAAATAAATAAATAAATAAATAAATAAATAAATAAATAAATAAATAAATAAATAAATAAATTTATCTTAAAACATGTAAATACTAAAACAGCTATGATTCTGTGTTGCCAGGAAAAAATGATGAACTTTCAACAAAATCCTGATCCTAGCCCTACTGAGGAATGTAGGGAGAGTCAAGGTGAAAGAGAGAAAAGACGACACTTTTGTTTATCAAATTTGACAACAAATTATGAATCTACTTACCAGTCAGTAGAGTAATTGAAGAAATTTGCTGAAGCTCTTCAATTTATGCAGGCTATTTTGAAGGTAAAAATAGTTCTTACAAAATTTATTCTACAAAATCTCTTGGTGATAAAAAAAAGGAATGTTCATTATAAAATACTGTATATTGGCAAGGTGAATACATCATATAGTTTTCCGTAAATATTATATTTTATTTTCTGTGGAGCCTAAGTCAAGGTTTCGAAACTGAATATAGATTAAAAACAAAATATGTACTGTTTTATTTTAAGTGTGTCTTACAAATTGCAGTATTGCAAGAAGTAAAATTTACATAAACAAAGGTATCCTTCCAAATAGAGCCACAATGCTCTGTCTGTAAATGAAAGATTTCACTGAATCATAAAAATCATAGTTATCATTTTTAAGAAGTGTAGGCTAGACAAAATAATTCAGACATAAGAATTGTAATAACAGTTTTCTGGATAAGTATTTCATAGAATAGTAAAATACATGTATGAAAACATAACAATAAAATATAGAATAGGAGCTGCATCATATTGGATCTATTTGCAGTTTTCAGCATATTCATGAGGAAAAAAAATCAGCTCGTTAATTACCAATTGAGTGATAATTCATTTTGGTACAGTGCAATATTTATTTTAATATATTAAGTACAGAAAAACCACACCCGAGCGACTGGAGTGGGACATTAATGATGATGATGAAATACAGGAAATAATTATTAGAAATTTGTCTGTTCCATGTTTAATTTTTATTTCTAGAAGGGTTGCTACGTATCCTGATTTAGTCAGGATTCTCCCAATTTTCCTGGTGAAATCCCAACTCATAAGTGAAGTCAGTCAGGACTGGTAAAAAACATGATTACCCCAAAGTAGGCATTTCACTGTAGTTTTGACTATCCATTAGAAGAATGTGAAGTTTTAAATTAAAAGGCTGTATTGTAAAGGCAGCATAACTGAAGACGATACGAAAACAGTGCTCACAATGCGGTACTTCCCTGAGTTCTGTAGTGATGTTCATTCCACCCTACTCCAGTCAGTAGGTAGTCAATAATCGAAGATAACAGTTTCTTGTCAATCACTGGAAAGGAACCCTTGATGAGTTGAGGGAAACCATTTGCCAATGGTAACATTAGAAGCTGAATTGATGATGAAGGCAAACTACTCATTTATATGCCTAGAGCTTTGTCATTTTCTCAACATAGGAGAAAGTACTAAACTGCTGAGAAGTCTTAAAAGCAAGCAGAAAATATCAGTAAAGTAGGATGTAATGCATTATTTCTTTTTAAAATTGATTATAAGTTGTGACTGAGTCACATGTAATATTTGATATTTTCAGAAAGTGACTATACATCATCAAATTATAATTTGAGAAAGTTAATGCCTAACATTGTCTAAAGGTATTATCTAGCTTTTGAAATGTCACTTTTATTTAGAAGTAAGTTCCTATTCATTCAGATAAAACCTGGCAATCCCGACTTCTAGCCAAACTTATGATGAGATGTGTATACTAAGTAACATTGCACTGTTACAGCCAAGCATATGACAGATGATTTTTAGGGTATCAGTAAATTAAATTTACATGATATGCCACAGCACATTACAAACTACTAGAAAATAAATCCCACAGTAGAGGATCTATTTATGCAACAGTTATAACTAAGATATTATAGAATTTTAACCCTTTTATTTACAGTTCATTTAGAATGCAAAGCTTAGCCATAACAAGTAGAAGAGAAAGTGTGAGCTCTTAAGTTGTTCCCTGTTGGCTAGTATAGGGACTGTGATGAATCGTCCGCTAGGGACAGCACCGTTACTATCTGAGGGTTGGTATCTGCAGTTGTAATATGGCTATGTTCGGTAGTGTTGTTCTGTGAAGGCAAAAGCTTAATTGTCGTGCATTATTGTTAAGTGAAAGTGAAGAACGTGTGATATGGTAATGGTATTCTTTTATTTAGTGTAAATATAGTGTTAAGTTTATAAAACTTACAAAAATACTGACGAGGAAAAATGCCTACTTGCTTCGTTCCAGGATGTAAGCCTGGCTACAAAACTACAAAAGTAAACATTTCTTCAAACCACCTAAAAAAGAAGCAGGATTTTAAAAATGGGAAAAGGCAATTCCCAGAAAGGGCAAAAAGCTTTCTAATAAGTGTTATGTGTGCGATTCACATTTTTCTGATGAATTTATTGTAAAATCAGATTCATTTGTAATACAAGGCGAACAGGGAGAAATTTCTTGAGATAAATGGAAACTGAAAACTGGCGCTGTCCCTCATATATTCCCCAATTTGCCACAATATCTCATGAAACAATTATACAAACAAAAATCACCCCGTAAAAGACAACCTCCGAAGACGGAGGAAGGTTCGAGAAACAAATCACACAGGCCTCACTGCCAATTAAATTTCGATGCTTTTTCTGAGAGTGCTAAAAGAAATGAAATAGATTCATACACAGCTAAAAAGACAATAAGTTCACTTAGAAATAAACTAAAGAGACAGGGCGTAATATAATGACTATCCGTAATAAATTGAAAATAGCTAATACTAAGATTTTGTTGCTAGAAAAACAACTAAGAGATTCCAAATTACAGCCAAATTGTTCAAGTGATCCGACATTAAGCAGAAAGCAAAAGCAGTGGCGGCCGGTCAATACGTGCTACCGGGCTACAGCACGTAGCTTGGAAGTGTAAGGAATTAATTATATTCAGTACAATTATTCTGGTGTCTTTTCTTTGTTTTGAGTACAGTTTGAATTTGTGCTTTGTGAAAATCAGGGCGAGATCTGTCGAACAACTAGCGCCGTTCTCCCGCGGAACCTGGCTCGTGCTCACGAGAAATGAGCTCGGGCGTGTAGCCTGAAGGAAGCAATACGCAGGCGCAGCCAAGTTTGAAACACTCCCCGTAGCCGGTGGAGTATACCGTCAACCGGGATCAACTTTCTCTGATCCCGTCTATAGTTACTTTTTCTCCCGCAAGGGGGTAGAAATGCTCGATGCCTCTTGCTACCGTGATGTTCACGGCCGACTTGATGCGTCGCTCTAGCTAGCGGAGCGCAGTGAGGTATCCAGTCGGCCGTGTGATGTTGAACGTGATAAGCGATTCTGCCACCAGAGAGTAGCATCGTCTGGGCTCAAACTGTAACTGGGGGCAATCTATCACAAACATAATGTTGTTATTAAGGTAACCAACCAATGCTTATTAAAATATCCATCTTCCTTTTGTGTCAAAAATAAGGAATTCGTACGTGATTAAAAGAATCTTGGACTGACCCTAAATGTTATCCCGCATTAGAATGTATTTATGCTGGTAATAGAAGAGGTCTCAATGATTCTGTTGGTAGCACTTTCAGTTGCTTTGTGCGGTGTTTGATCTCGCGGTTATATTGTTGGTGCGTGTTTTTCTATCACTGTGTTGGTGCTTAAGTTCATACGGAGAATTATCCAATTATTTATCCTCTACAGTGTATATCAAGTGAAATTAAATTATTCTTAGTGAGGATTTATATTTCCATCATCCAATTTGGGAAGTGAGTATACAGCATGAATAGTGTGGACAGTTTGATGAAAGAACCATTTTCTAGGAGAACATTAGAAGAAAAAGTGAACATAAAAAGAATAGGTCGTCCCACTCCAGTCTTAAATTTAACTCAGAAGTCTTCGAGAGGGCGAAATTCCAGTTATATCAGGCATTTCAACTGTAAAGTTTACGACAATAACAGTTGGATATGTGGCTGTGATATAAGAAATGCTTTGTTTTGTTTTCCTTGCATCTTATTTGGAAATAATGATATCTGGAGTACGAAAGGTGTGAAGGATCTGGGGCATTTGAACGAGTATATGAAGAAGCATTCGTCGAACAGAAAACACATCAATAATGTAGTGGACCTAAGTGCTCTAGGAAATGTGAATATTGCAACACAACTTAGTAGGGCATATCACGACAATTTGCAGAGACATAATGCAGAAATAGAGAAGAATAGGTATATTTTGTCTAAAATCATTGACTGTATAAAATTTTGTGGGGCATTCGAACTAGCTTTACGTGGTCATGATGAGTCTTCCGTATCTGAAAATCCAGGAGTGTTCTTGGGATTAGTTGATTTCATGAGCAGTCTAGACAGTGCCATTAAGGAACACATGGAATCCAATAAGGTATTTAAGGGCACATCAAAAACCATCCAGAATGAATTGCTAGACTGTATGCTGGAAGTCTGCCGTGAAAAGATACTGGAGGAAATACATAACTCTAAGTACACTGCTATTATAGCAGATGAAACTACTGACGTTTCTGAAGAGCTACAGTTAGCAATTGTGTTCAGATACGTATTAAATGGACAACCACTTGAAAGATTTTGGGGATTCTTTAATCCAGATGGACAAACTGCAGATGCAATATCTGAGTGCATACTGCAGCAGGTCAATAGCATTTTTCAGGTTAATCCAGATAAAATTATCGCCCAAACTTACGATGGAGCATCCGTGATGAGTGGTGAAAGAGGTGGAGTTCAAAAGAAAATCAAAGCTCACTATCCCCTAGCCAATTACATTCACTGCTACGCCCACCAGCTCAACCTCGTATTAGAACACGCGGCCTCTCAAAATCAAGCTGCGCGCGTATTTTTCTGCAGCCTATCTGCATTTCCTGCATTCTTTTCCAGATCTCCTCAACGTCTGGCAGCTTTGGAGAAAGTGGTAGCACGAAGAATTCCAGGATGTTCATCAACAAGGTGGAACTTCAAGTCTAGAACCGTCAATGTCGTGCATGAAAACAAAGATGCTTTGTTGCAATGCTTTCTGGACCTGGAACAGTCGAAATCTGTAAGGACAGTTCAAGAAGCACGTGGACTCAGGCACAATTTGGAGGACGAAGAGTTCTTATTTTGGCTGTCCTTCTTTCACAGAATTATGCCTCATGTGGATATTTTGTACTCCCAGCTACAAGCAAGATCGACAGATGCAATAAAAATAGGAAAAGCTGTTGGCATTTTTAAGAAGACTGTTGCTTTAGTCAGGGATTCTGTCGATAAAATAGCAAATGAAGTTTCTTTAGAAATGCCACAAAGCAAAAAACGCAGAACGGAATCGTACAGGACGGCTGATGCTAAGGATGTTTGTGATCGAATCACTGAAGAGTTAGATCGTAGATTTGAGTCTCTTTCTTATTTAGAGGTTGCAAATTTGTTAGATTCGATGAATTTTAGCGAATATTCAAAACAGTTCCCTGTAAAAGCAGTGAATACTGTGTGTGACGTATACAGACTCCCAGACAAGAATAGACTAATGACTGAGCTCAGCGTTCTGTATGAAAGAACTGATTTCAGAGAAATTGACGGTGCAGTTCCTTTACTTCAACTGATCCTGAAGAACAAACTGCAGGATACCTTCGCCCAGATAACAGAATTGCTCAGGATTTTGATTACGATTCCAATGACTACTTCCGAACCGGAAAGATGCTTTTCGAGTCTTAAAAGGATTAAAACGTTCCTTCGAAATACTATGTGTCAGGAACGGTTGAATGCATTAGCGATGCTATCAGTAGAGAAAAAGCTTATCTCGGAAATAAAGAACTTTAACCAAAAGGTGATCGACAAGTTTTGCAGCAAGAAAGATCGCCGTATGGACTTTGTATTTCGCCATTAGGTGAGTAAAAACAATCTTTCTCGAAATAACTATTTATCTCGTAGATAGTTGTCGAAGTATTCATCTGCTTCCAAATTAATGTTTTTGGTTGTTCTGTGTTATAAATTGTGAGAAATTATTATTATTATTATTATTATTATTATTATTATTATTATTATTATTATTATTATTATTAAGAAGTTTGAAGTAACTTGTGAGTTGTTCATCATGGCAATAAGCAGATTGAAAACAGCGTATTTAGGGTTTTTTGTAGCACGTAGGACGATTTTTTCACGAGCCGCCACTGAGCAAAAGGTGATTATTGACACCATCCTAAAAGAATGTCAGCTAAGAAATAAGAAAGGGATGAGATATGATAATGAATTCTTTTTAGATAGTCTCTTATTTAAAATTAAATCACCTAAGGGCTAGAGACACTGTTTAAGGCATGACATGCTTCCCCTTCCTTCAGAGGCTCACCTGCGAAAGTTAGTTAAAGGTCTTAAGTGCCCTTATGGGGTGAACACCCATGCCATTAGTGCTATTGAGAACTATTTCTGCAATGAGAAGAGTGAAAACAATCGCATGGGAATTCTCAAATATGACGAAGTAAAACTGAGATAAGAGGTTCAGTTTAACAACAACTCAAATAGTTGATGGATTCGTAAATTTGGGAGAACACACCCAAGAACACGGGAAAAATAAACTCTCAAATCATGCGTTAGTGTTCATGTGTGTGCTCCTATTGCATAATTGGATTCAACCGGTTGCTGTGTATTCAAGCAGAAATTCCACACCTGGTGATATTTTGTCATGAATTTAAATCCAGATGGTCTTACAACTGGAGCAAATTGGTGCCAGAATTATAGGTTTCACCTCAGGCAGAAGTCAGTCTAATAAAAAGGTGTGGAAATGTTTAGGAATAAATGGAAAAGAAAGGAAGGTCGTGTGCTCTATTTCTAATCGAATCTAGTAGGAGACTTTGGGCCTTTTCAGATGCTGTACATATAATTAAGTGCATCAGAAATAATTTTCACGACAAAAGGCAAGTCTGTTACGATAATGAAGTTGTGGACTTTAAATACTATCAACAAGTTTTTGAAATGGATAACTGCCGTAAATTTGCAGGTTTGAAAGTTTGCCACAAGCTAACATCTGCACATATAGACCCCACCTCATTTCAGCATATAAACGTGAGACTTGCTTTTCAGTTATTTAGTAATTCTGTTGCAAATAGCATTAAGTTCCTTAGACAGATAAACTCAGGAAGACAGCGAACTGACAGAAATGTTCACAAGGGAATTAAACATCCTAATAGATGTATTAAATAATTCTACACCAGCAGGGGCTCTTTATAAAGATTCAATAGGGCAACAAACCTTAATAAAATGGAGAGATAACCTCAGTGGGAAGAATAATACTTTTGCTTCAGAAAGAACTGTTGAATCCCTAAGAGTAACAATTGAGAGCACCATACAGGTGTCCAAGTATTTATGGAATAATGGATTCCGATATGTGCTCACAGCCAAATTTAATCAAGATCCACTAGAATGGCACTTTGGTATACTACGCTCATTAAGTTGTGACGACCACCCTTCAACAATAGATTTTCTGAATTTACATATGTTGCAGTCTATTTATATCCCAACCAAACTTGCCCTGTCATTGGGTAGTAATTGTGAGCCCAAATTTGAACTGACATTGACATCATTCATGAATCAAATGAGAACACTGGCTAAGAAGACAGAAGAAACAAATAAGACTGTAGTAGAAAACGCACAAAATAGAATAAGACAAGCACTAGACTTCGCTGAGAAAATGGATGACCTCTTACCAGACTGGGAGACAATTTATGTCTAATTAACAGTGATAGCTGCAGTCTTGCAAAGGAGTGTTTGATTTATTATCTAGGAGGATATATAGTACGCAATGTATCCAAGGTCACAAAATGTCATAAATGTGTCAGCCTGCTTCACGGAAAGCCTACAGAAGAAATACTTGCTGCAGCCCTCACATTTATTAGGGACTATAGGACTATAGCAATAAATACAGCACTGACAGCGCTTTCCTCAACCATCCTTCAAGAGCAGTTTATAATGTGTTCATGCAAGTTGAAAGTGTAGTGGAACAAAAACTCTCCTGTGAACATAGTCTATGGGGCGATATATTTTACGAGCGTTTGGACAGTTTGCACAGTATCGCCATTAATTCAAAAGAATTAGGATGCTGCAATGACCATGTTGCGGACATTATCCCTAAACTTGTGTTACATTATATGAAATGTGTCGATTTTATTTTGTAACAAGACAGATGAGAAAGGAACTTAAATCTTCTAAGACCACAAAGTCTGCCTACAAACTATCTGACAACTGTCTTTTGGAATGGTAAGCAAAAGCATAATATTTTGCATGCAATAATTGCCTTTTATTCATATGCTGACTTGTAAGCTCAAGCTCAAATACTGCTGGGAGAGCGGCCTAGTGGAGGAACCGATGAACTAGGGGAGTGATCACACTTCTTCCTTCTACTCGCTATGGCTTAGCTCAGAAATATTAATAGTTTGATATTCTTGCATACTAATAATTCTAATGGCATACCATCTTTTCTTCTAGATGATAAAAAGAGGAACAAGTTAACACTAATGACTACATATAATAATAATAATAATAATAATAATAATAATAATAATAATAATAATAATAATAATAATAATAATGGCAAAAATAATTAATGAGTATTGCAAAATATATTCATTTTTAAAATCAACTCATGACCACACAAAATTATAAATACAGCATGTATGATTATTGAGATATGAGATGTATTTTAGAATATAATACTACATACAAAATGAAAGAGGAGTGGTTTAGATTGTTCGAGGGATGTATTCCATGTCTCATGAATGGGTAAGATCACTGCAAAACATGTAGTAAGATGATCATACCATTCACCTTCCTCATGCTCCATTAGCAATAGAGTAACACTGGCAGAAAGCACCTTGAAATGGATTCTAGCAAATATCTATTACCCAACAAAAATTAGTGCTTTGTATAGAAATACATGTACAGGAAAAAGCTATGAAGTCATAATAATTACAACATAATGAACATATGTTTAAACAATAGAAAAGAACAATTCTCCACCCACACCTGAATAACAGTGATAGCTTGGAAGTAAAGTATAATGGGAAAAAGATTCATGATGATGATGATGATGCTTGTTGCTTAAAGGGGCCTAATATCTAAGGTCATCGGCCCACGTTCTTATGAAATTTATAGTTAATGCTCCTTAAAAATGTGGTCATTATTTACATTGAAAATACAGTATCTTATACACCGTAAAGCTATGTCTTTGTTTCTGAGAAAGCTGATTGCCAGCCTTGGATAGAACAAAGGTCTTAATCTCATATTACCGTATTTATGTGAATAATCCCCACAAATTGTTTTAAAAAATTCGAGGCATGAAATTGGAGTGCAGGTTTTATTTGCGCCAAGGTTGGGAACACACTCCTGGCTCACCTAGTTTTTGATACCCGGTGTACAGTTATGCTTTTTGCAACCGCAAATGGAAGAAAACTGCCCCCATATGTCATATTTAAATGGAAAGCAATTCAGACTTTTAATATAAAACTGCCTTTACATCTTTTTAAATAGTATTTTACACCGTCATTTAAATTCAATATTTCTCCATGTCATGATAGAATGTGTCTTCCGGATTGTGCAGGGGTAGCTTTCCACTCTTTCACTCAATTTGGTGTGTCGACAGTGTTTCATAGCTGCTAATACTGAATGAAATCGTAATACTTTTGTATTCAGCGTTTTAGGGAAAGCCACAGTATCGCGTAACAGGCAGTGTGCGAAGAAGCAGAATCCACAAACACTGGCGATTCTCTTTGGCGATGCCGAGAGTTGGCAAAAAAGTGTGGCAATTCGTACGCAATGAACAATATTGTCAATGCCAATGAAACCGCATTGCTTTTTTTATGCCTGCTCAAACGGACTTTTTAAAGGAGATGGGGTCACTGTACTGTGTTGCAAAGCAGACGGAAGCGAAAGACTTCCTCCTCTCATCATAGGAAAGTTTAATAAGCCATGATGTTTTCAGGGCATCGGGTACTTTCCATGCAAATACAGGGCATCTAAAAATGCATACAGTACAGTAATCCAATGAATAATATACTTGCACAGGGGAGCCAGCATAGACTTTTCGTCTTTGAATGATTTTTTCTTTCATTGCATGCGGTTATGTTTGTCATGAGTTATCCATGTGCATTATTTGAATACTGTAAATGCACCTTGGGTACATTTTGGAAATACTTATTTTCCATTGCATCTGAGAGGTTTAAACTGTGAATCAATGTTAAATACATGCGGTGATGGATCTTAGAATATTATTTGACGCAGCAAGGATTGGCATTTCTGAAGCATGAGTTGGTGGGTAATTTGAAATCACGTAATTCCCAGTCCAATTTTTGCGTCCCAACAAGGTTTTACCATGTCTCAAAACTAACATCCGAGTTAGCCGGTGTGTCTGTTTCAACTGTTTACATTGCACAAAAAAGAATTATCCACCACCAGTCGTGTTAATATCCGCATAAAGAAAAGACCGCGTATGAAAAGTGTTTTAGACGTGGAGTGTAACGAATTTGTAAGTTATTTAGGAGATGATTCTAATGATGGAAGGGACAACGAATCCTTAGATCTCCAGGGAATCGAGCCTACTGCAAGTTCAGATTAATGAAATACCTAGGCCTATTTGATAATTTTCATGGCAAATATATTTCTCAAATATGTTCAGGCAATGCAGCTATATCCGTAAATTTTTCACGTTCATATTTGCGTAAAGACTACATGGACCTCGCGGAATGGTACGAAATGTTTGTTTATGCCTATGTTACTCTTTCAATGGAAGGAATTTTGGGTCATTTAAATTTTTTCCAAATCAGCCTTCTTAAAATTAGGGTGCGGGGATTATTCGCGTAAATACGGTATAAGCTTTCTTGAAGATAGTGGCACAACATATTACAATGTGTGAAGTGAACATCATTTTGAAAAAACACCTTCAATTAACAGCAGATGTTTCCATAATAAGGAGTAACTCTAAAGTATCAAATAATTTAATCGGAAACTAAACACGAGTGTGTATAAACAGTATCAGAAAAGTATATTTCCAAAACACACTGGCCCCAGTTCTCACCATATGATGCTTATCACTGCATATTCGTGAATGAAAATCAATCTTAAACAGTTATAAAAATTTAAAACAAATATAAAAATTTCCTTGTTCATACTTTGGAAGTGTACTACATTAAGTATTTGTACTTAATTTAGGATTAAAGTATATATAATATACAGCTCCTATGGTAACCATATTGGACATTTTATATATTATCTAATTCTTGTCAGTCTGAAGATCACCACAATCCATTAACAGAAAGTCTCCATAGCTTTTAATATTTCAAAGTTCAGATAACAGGTATGTCTGCAAAAGTGTTTCAAAATACAACAACAATGATTAAATTACAAGTAACTTTAATTACTGATATTGAACTTGGTCAAAGTTGAAGTAATAACCTTCCTTGAAGGCTCTCATGGAAAAGAAACAGTCCTCTGCAACAGAACCATCTGGACCATTATCAAAAGACACTTATCTTTCTGCTCCAACCTGAAATTTAAAGAAATAGAATCATAGAAAAACTACAGGGTCAGTACAAAGCTAGATCAAGTAACAAAAATAAACATGGTCAGGTCAATAACATCAATATTCAAAATCAATAAATAGCACAAAGGGGCTGATTTCTATTATCAAAGATTTAGGAAGTATGAATGCATTTATGACCCCAAAAACCCCATCAAAATATAATCAACAATATATAAAATATGGCTATCCAAAAATTATTTCTTCTTCTTCTCTTCCTCCTCCATCTCCTCCTAGCGTTTTCCCACTGGGGGTCCGCTGTTTTAATCTTGGCTCACCATTTCATATGATCTTGGGCATCATCTGGTCTTAAGTTCACAGTCTTCATATCAGCATTTACTGTGTCATGTTAGCGCTGCTTTGGACGTCCATGCGGACATTGCCCATTAATTTCAAAGGAGTGGGCGAAATTGGCAACTGTTCCAGGTGCAGCACACAGGACGTGACCATACCACTGGAGATATTTTTACTGTGCCTTCACAGTGATTGGTGCAATGCCCATTTGCTGGCAAACAGTGTCATTTTTGACATTGTGGGTAGCAGTGCAAGATACGTGGATCCAGATCTCTCCAGAATGATTCCAACACCTTGTAGAGTCGATGCCTCACCGTACTGCTGCCATTTTGAGGGCTCGCGGAGGAGCAACTCGTTATTAACATCATATTCAGTGTCTTCCCATGACTTTTGCCCACTCAGTGTATTAGAGAACCAGAAATCCTTCTGCATTTTCCTCGACCTTCCCTTCCAAACTGATGCAAATTATATTTTTCATGCCTAGGAATGTCACCAACTAGACAAGTGTTTTTTCTTATTTTAAATTCTGTGAAGCAGCCCTCTCTTTGATCCTACTTTGCATAGGACTTCTTGAACCATATCTCAAAAACTTTCTGAGTCCACAATTCTACTCTATACGGGACGCTAAACCAAACGTAGCACGCAAAAAATCCCATTCGTAGATTTCAAATACGTAACTGCTTCCCTCGCACCTCCCGCTTCTTGCTATATCTCAACCCTAGTCCTGACTTTTTACATCCGGATTTACTTAGTTTATGGTCAATCCAGCAGCCAAGGTTCTTTCAAGGATTGTGCTGTTGATTTACCTCAAAGATTCATGAGGAGTGTTTATCCCTCGGACTCATATTAAAGGCTACCGCAACGATCACCTATCTATGACAATTCAGGACCATTCTTTAAAGGAAAAGTGCAGTTATTTCGGATCACCGACTCATTCAAGTTCATAATATACAGTATGGTACCATACATAGAAAATTACGAAAATGTAGCTGCCTGGCTAAAGGGCATGGAACTGGGCCAGGAGGAAATAATTTGACCATGCTAAATGCCAATGACTGGGATGTCATTAATCATGCAATCAAGAAATGAGATTAAGGAGCCTACTCAGGAAGCAGACCATCATGACACACAGTATTCCTCTCCCATGTTCAAGTCTCTATGCTACATGTCCTCAACGTTTATTCAGTTTTACTTCGTAGTTCACACATGTCAAGAAACCAAAAAGAGTTCAGTTTATCATCATATAAACCTCGCATCACAAATTTCAAACTATCGAATCTTAAACACAACTAAAAGACAGTAAATATAAAACCTCCCTATCTGTATTGTCAAGTATAACATTTCACACCTGTCAATATTCCTCTTCTTCCTGATACGTTTCTGCTTATCAATCATTACCTTAGTTTCTACTTTGTATACGCAGACAATAACAGACAAAATATCATGGAGGACCTGTCAAAGATTTGAAAATGACACATGTGTGAACTATAGTCAGGAAATGCATAGCACATTATTAATTCAATTTAGTGATGTAATAATAATAATAATAATAATAATAATAATAATAATAATAATAATAATAATAATAATAATAATAATAATAATGTATGTTTTACTTCTTGCTACCTACTATCACTGTTCATGCAGACTTTAAGGTACCGGCCTTTTATCCAGCAGGTGCATTTTTATGTGCTATTAAATTTACGTATTTGAGCACCTACAAATACTATCGCACAAGTGTAAAGTATGTTACAGTATGTCCTTAGGACAGGGGTGAAATGCACAACATAAAATGGCATACATCCATGAAGAGGGAATCATAATGGTCATCTTCTGATCACTCAGGGAAGCAGCAAGACAAGTGTCAAATAGGCAGTACGACGTTCGCATGAAGTCGTGATCTTATAAGTCATCACGGAACACACAGTGAAAGGAGGAAACGCAAGGAGAATTTCCACATGGGAAGAAGCTCAAGAACCTGAAAGACACCTTCACAAACATTTTGAGGAGAAGCTATGAAAGAACGAAATGTGCAGGGGTGCACTTTCGTAAAGAAGGAATCTCAACCCTCCCTGAGGAAAAACTGTACAAGGGTCAAGAATGTAGTAATACTTTTTGCGAATTGTTGATCTCAAAAGACACAATTGCATCCACTTGGAGGAAAGACCACGCAAGTGTACAACATCCAGTAATATGTTCTCATAAAACAAACTAGGAAATAACCTATATAATAATACTCCCGAGGACCTGCTCACCAGATAAATTAAACTGAACAATGTTCCTGCATTGCAGGAGGCCATAGCCCTTAGATTATTTACAAGGCTATTTATTTATTTAAATACTACCAGACTGAGCCAGGATCGAACCTGCCATCTTGGGCTATGAAAGCCAGCGCTCTAACCTTCTGAGCCACGTCAGCCCAGCATTTAGCGATGAAATCACTGTGATAGAAGTAACAGGCATCTAAAAGTTCTATTTGTCAGTATACGACATGTGCAGGAGCGTACTCATGTTGTAATACAGCATCATTTTTTCTTCTCTAATGTCTTATGATAGGCAGACGTTCAAGGTGCATTCAAATCCCTAATCCAATCCTCTCATAGGGAGATGAAGGACGATTAAGACTAGTGTTTACTCATGAAAAATGAGGGGGTTTGGTTACTAAGATGAGAGGCTATAAGAGAAAGAAAAACAGAACACAGGCCTCTGTTATCCTAGTACTGACTCGACGCATCCCACCTTCATAGGAGAGTGCATTAATTTGTGCTACGGATAGGACGGGATAGCCACAAAGCTCACTGATCTGAGGTTTGAGTCTACGCGTTGACATCACCAGTATTACGAGGTTTTATCCACTTCAAGAAAATGCAGTTATAGAACCTTATTTCAAGTCGCAGGGTAACTAACTGAACCCTAAATTAAAACTACTATTACATAGGTGACAGCAGCCCCACAATAACATAAGCAAACAGGCAGTTTCTATTCTCTCAGTTATTCATGGTTAGGGCTTAATGATCAGGGATGTCGTAGCTAGACTCCTAGTATGACTGGTATGACTCAACAATTGTTCCTATATTAAAACAATATCACCGGACGAGTTGGCCGTGCAGTTAGGAGCGTGCAGCTGTGAGCTCGCATCCGGGAGATAGTGGGTTCAAACCCCACTGTCGGAAGCCCTGAAGAAGGTTTTCCATAGTTTCCCATTTTCACACCAGGCAAATGCTGGGGCTGTACCTTAATTAAGGCCATGGCCACTTCCTTCCCATTCCTAGGCCTTCCTGTCCCATCGTTGCCATAAGACCTACCTGTGTCGGTGCGACGTAAAGTAAATAAAAAAAAAAAAAATCGAAAATCAAAACATTGGATAAGTCTATGCTTCCGTAATATTCTCAATGTGAGACAGCCCAAGGATGACGATGTAAGTTTGGCTCAACAGCTGTCACGTGAAACATGTGGACACGCAGCTCAACAGCACGATAAAGATCATTTCAGGTGTAGCAAGATCAACTTCTACTCACTGGCATGTACTGTTGGAGAGAATACCCATGACTTGTCTATTCTTGCAGTTTTCCTGATCTCCAGATAAATAGACTTAAATCTCGTCACCCGTCAATCACCCACGACACGAAAGTAATTTCAACCCAATGGAAGGGAGAAACCAGTAAAAACTCTGATTTTGGTCTGACAAGTGGAATTTGGTTCATAAAAATAATAGGATCCATTGAGGTCATGGTATCTGCACTGCAGTTCCAATCAAATGGGTGAGATCCAATCCTCCAAGGTGCCTCTCCTCATACTTCCGAACACATTGTGGGAGAGTGTGATAGAAGAGCCTATTGTGGCGACTGCTCTGACTTTCTGGAGGGAAATGCACTAGCTTTGGGCAATAAAATCTGTGCATAATGGTTTATGTTCTTAGTGCTTTTTTACACAGATGCTATATGATAAATAACATTATAATAAACTTGTTACTGAAATTCCCCTTCCATATCGCAATGCTCAAATGACTCAATAATTTTGGTAAGGTTATTTAGATGTTTCATGATTTTCCTCCATGGTTAATTTACCTGGAGAGGTATACTCGTCTTACAAGGTCTTCTACCTTTTCTATGGTATTAAAAGAACAAGAGGGTGATTTCAAAGGGTGTTAAAATTGTTCAAACATCATATTGTAGTTATTTCCCCTCCTGTCTGGCCTTCATTCACGTGCCTAACTTGAAGCGTGACTTGTGTTTCATTACCGATAACTTCACATTCCTAGATAATCACGTGCTAATCTTTGTCAACATGATAAACCACTTGATCCATGGTCCTACTATACCATTAAACAAAACGATCACTGGAATTCTCAGAATCTAATTAAAATACTTCTATGTGCATTACTGATCTGATTCCCGCAGTTCTCGTGTGTTTTCAGAAACACTCTTTTGGTAGTAAAAAATTTATAAATAACTTCAAAGTCCTAGATGATCTAAATTTAACTTGCACGATAGCGAGAATCATCTTATCTCCCCAGTCGTCTACAATTGGTAAGTTTTAAGTCTACCTGTGTGGGTCTAGTATTATACAAATGTCCGCCTCCGTAATATAATGGTTAGCACTATTCGCTGCCTGCCCAGTAGGCCTACCGTCAGAAATGTAAGAATGGCAGGAGGGCTAAATGTTGTTAAATGGTACATGCAGCTCACCTCCGCTAGCTCTGTGGCTTTGTTTAGTTCCATAATTCTCATCTTTAAATCATTAGAAACTGAATCTAACCTTCGTCGTCTTGGTCTCCCTCTACTTCTCTCACCCTCTCTGACATGGTCCATTACTCTCTTACGAAACCTATTCTCCTCAATCGCCTCATACGACCTATGTTTATGTGTATCGCTTCATACATCGAGTTCATTCCTAACTTAGCCTTTCTCTCCTTATTCCGAGCACCCTCCTGCCATTGATCCCACCCGTTTGTACCAGCGATCATTCTTGCTACTTTCATGTCTGTTACTTCTAACTTATGAATAAGGTATCCTGAGTCCACACAGATTTAACTCCCCTACAGCAAAGTTGGTCTGAAAACAGACCGGTGTGAAGATAGTTTCGTCGGGGAGCTGACTCTTTCTTACAAATGAGCTGACTCTTTCTTACAAAGTACTGTTGATTACAACTACAACCTCACTGCATTAGCTTTGCTGCGGCTTGATTCAATCTGACTTGCTATACTGCCATCCTGGGAGAATGCACATCCTACATATTCCCAACCTGACATTCAATTCTCTTAGATTTCTTCCCTACTAACATCGCTTTAGTCTGGGAAATGCTAATTTTCATATTGTACTCCATGGAACTATTTTCATGTGCCAAGATATTTGATTGGAGGCTTTTAACACAGTCTGTGAATTCTTGTAAAGTCAAAATCAAATCCACTTTTACATGGCAAGAGCTGTCAGAAGATCGTCTTCTCCTTCTTCAATCTCCTCAAGAAGGTTCGCGACCGTCATTTTCTATTTTTTGTTTCCAGAAATAGAGTTGTCGCATCTTCGCCCATGTCCACGTTTCCCATCTGTATTACTTTCTATGATCAAATGGCGAAGACGACTACAATGATGTTATTATTATTGTTATCATTATTGTTAAGGAAAAATTGTGGCTCACAGAGGTATAAGAAGCATGAGGGTTGAATGGCTGGTCAAGGAATTAACTAGAGCAGAGCTTAACACAACAAATTTTGAAATTTTAATTCTTTCCTTTTTTTTTGTTTCCTAGTTTAAAATTTGAGAAATAGAAAATCTGAATGAATAACAACAATATTAATGAGCTCATCAGCTCTAACAATATAGGGGACTTAGAAGTCCGAACATCAGGTACAAAACTTAAGATAATTATCATTTAGCTAATTTACATAGAAAAGAGCCTTATTGCTCTCGACAGGAACAGTATTTTACAAGAGCATGTTTTGCTCCAATCATTTACACAACATAGCAGTCTGCGCTCCAAATACACCACAGTTCTGCCTCGCAGAGGCATTAGTCTCTTATGGCGCACTCCAATTCCGCATTGTAACCTATCGGTTGGTCTCAATTAAAGTATTTATACACAGTTACCCCCCATGTGGGCTTATATATTGCTCATGAGTTATAGGGTTTACTGTTTCCAAAGGGAACTAACATCAGAAAAAAATTTACACACAAAAATAAATATACAGGGGCATGATTGCCTATACTAAGTGGCCTTAGTGTAAAAAGAAAAGGTTGCACATGATTGGCCATAAACAAAAGGATAGGAGGCGAAACATTTGCCCTTCTTTATAGAAATAGTTAAAACCCTAAGTGGGCTTATGGCCCAAGGATACAGAGGCTAATCCTATACTAAACAGGATGACTAAATGAGAAACATTAAAGCCAAAAGAATTTACAAAATTTAGAGGGTTTTGAAAACTTTAGTCACCCCATGCAAGGTTGAATGGGATACAGCAGGGGGTCAACAATCTTCGTTCCCTTACATTACATATTTGCCAGGAGGGAACTGAACAGAGTCCTCAGACTTGCCAAAAATTCTACATTTAAAGCACCAGGTTTAGAAATTTACATTAAATAAAAGAGGTTTGGAATTTCCACTCACACTATCTGCAGGAGTTATCACATGTCTATGAAAATTCTGTCACTACCTTGAGTCACTGGGCCTTCGTCATGCAGGCTGTGCCCCTGCCTCCCTACGGACATGCTGCACTCACAACAACTGGAGCAATTCAGACAATACAGCCCTAAAGCACCCTGCTTTTATGGTACTTTCAGGGGAAGCTTCCTGAACTCTTTACTGATAGGCTGGATTCCAATACACCCCTCTGGTTTTAATTGGCTAGAGAAGATATTTCCAAGAATCTGATAGGTTAATTACAACCAAGGAGGAACCAGCTGAAGTGTTGACAACTTCAGTACATCAAAGAAAATCCTAATAACCAGGTTAATAAACATCGAAAATAAATATTTCTTAATGAAATAATTAGAGTTTAGTCCTCTAGAAGGAGCAATTAAACTGATGGTAGAGACATCTTACAGTTGAAGACCAAAGTTTCTTGTAATACACAAGTTCAAGTTTGTTTACATAGATGGTGCTAGAGAAGGCGCACTCTTTAACTGGCAGGGGAATGTGTACCCACGGTATTATTATCATCATCATCATCAAATTAAGCAGCCTTCAACAACTGTCTCAACAGACACCGGAATGCCCAGAATCCTGTAACGTGTCAGTAAGTCTACTGGCAAGGATTTAGACAAGCTTCACTGTCAATTGACTGTACCAAGATTCGATCTAGCAACACTAAGAGCATAACAAACTTATCTACTCAGACAGTCAATAATAATAATAATAATAATATTATTATCATGTGCTCTATGTTTCTTTCGGTAGTAGTTCTTTGAAGAGACGCCTGAGTGCCGTAATTCTGTTCTGTAAATAAACTTTGAAGGAGCCAGTAAATATACCCAAACACTGGTCAATTGCGCTCGAAATCGATATTGATGACACACAACGTACTGTGGCACTACATCTTAAAACTGGTGATCAAGATAAGTTTTCAGTGTGATGTGGTACATACTTAATTCATTTCAAACTAAGTTTGTCCAGCTTCTTGATTGAATGATTAGTGTAGCGGCACTCAAGATTGAGAATTTTACCCGCGTGTGGTTAATTCTTCTGGCTCGGGGGCATGGTGTTTGAGTTGATCTTAGTACACACCTTCATTTACAGACATCAGAGAACCGGCCACCATAGAAATACACAATAGTGAATACATCCTCCAAAGCCTTTGCTGGTGAGATGTAGTGTTTACAGTGCACTATGTTTTCTGTTATGGGCTAGAATAAATATGTTACTTTCACTGATGTGTCTCAGTCTCATCCTTCGCTTTGACAATATGAAAGTGACAGAGGTATGAGTGATGCTAGTATTACCATTACCGGGCAAGTTGGCCGTGCGGTTAGGGGCGCACAACTGTAAGCTTGCATCCAGGAGATAGTGGGTTGAAACCCCAATGTCGGCAGCCCTGAAGGTGGTTTTCCATGGTTTCCCGTTGCCTCACCAGGCAAATGCTGGGGCTGTACCTTAATTAAGGCCACAGATGCTTTCTTCCCACTCCTAACCCTTTCCTATCCCACCGTCACCATAGAACCTCTCTGTGTTGGTGCGACTTAAAGCAAATTAAAAAAAAAATAGTAATACCATTCTTTATTCAGCCAGTCTGTTATGAACGGTGTGAAAATATCGCTCATAGGGTCAGTTGGTGTATGCAATTCAGTGGGCTTGGCAGAATGATATGTAATAGTAACTTCTGGCTCGACGAGGAAAGCTACGGGAAATTACCTCACTGTTCATTTCCCTAGTATGCCTCTTCAGTGAAGTCTAGGCTATCTATGACAGCTGCTGTTGGCGGAGCTGTGGAGGATCAAACCAGCCTTTGGGCTGAATACCCAACATACATACATTCATCCCACCACATAGGGTTGATGCCAGGAAAGGTAAAACTGGGCTTGATCCACATGATGCAGTGCCGACCTCAAGTACAGCAATTGGGAGAAGGCCAGGAAGAAGAAAAGAAGCTAATCTAAAGCAAAGTCTATGACATTATGTTAAATGGGTGCTGAAAGGCATATATGTTAGGAAGCTGAAAATCCAGAAACATCCCACTCTGGAGATCAGGAGGCTGGAGGCCGATTCGTATATCATATCACCAGGTTGTTTTGAGGTCAAAGTGATTTCATGCACTAGCACCAATGCATCTGCAGAGCTGCAGGAGATCAGGAAGTGGCTGAGTGAATCATACCAACCATAGCAGACAGAGGACTTTAATCCGAACGATGACACTTCCTCATTGTCTTCAAGTATTAAACTACAGCAACTGTAATCAATCGAATAAGGAGCAATAGTTGTGTACAAAATTACGATGGTGCACTGTTCATCAACATGACAAAAAAGATATCCCCTATTAAACAGTGTTATAATTCACCGACTGATTTCCTATAAAAAATTAAGTAGGCCTATTTAGAAATATAATGATTTCCATTTACTGTCAGGGCTTGTAACCTCCCTGGTGACCCGTTCCGTGATCGAGTGCTATTTTGGTGAACACAGTACAGAGTATGTAATTATAACTTACGAGCCTAAGATTAAGGCTGATGACACACGGAGCGGTTTTTGCCGAGTCGGCAGCCGCGTCGGCCGCCGCCTGTGATTGATACACAGAGCGGTTTTTGCCGACTGTGACGAAACCACTGCCTGCTCGAACTGCATCTAAAATGACTGCTTATAAGCAGTCATCGGGTGCGTATCGAGCAGGCAGTGGACAAAACACATTAGCGAGCATGACGTTAGGTGAGGAAGCTAGCTAAAATGACCGAAAAATAAAGGATTGTTCTTATTCTTATTCCAAAAGTCTACTTACTCTATATGTCCTTTTACGTGTATATTATTGAATTTAAAAGATACTTCATGATATCTAATACAAGAATACCTACCAATGATGCAATCGCCGCGTAAATTCAGCCACGCCCGACTAGAGCGAAGCATCAAGTCGGCCGTGATTCAGCTGAATGTATTAAATGTATGGCGCTAGAGCGCGCACAAAGTCTTCAAAACGCTCGCTGCACTGCCAGCTACACGACAGGCTGAGTCGGCAAATCTGCCGCCTGTCGGCGAGCACCGCTCTGTCTGTTTCATCCCATCTGATACAATAGAAACATGCGCCGACTCGGCGAAAACCGCTCCGTGTGTCATCAGCCTAAATGCCCTAAGGCTAAAAGTACTGTAACACTTTCTCCCAGAATAAGTGTGAAAGGTCAGAAGAAAAACCACATTATCATGAGAATAGCCACTGTCAGTGCTGCATCAGCTTCCGAATTCTACCATCGACTAAATTTAACTCTTCATTTATGGAAGTGAGTATGGGCTGAATAAAAAAAAAAAAAAAAAAAAAAAAATCACATTTTCCATGATACCAGAATATTTACGTACATATTAATCGTTAGACCAATATAATCAACCAACAACAGTACTACTCCATGGCTGAGTGGTCAGCGCCTTGAGCTTCGGTCCTTCGGGGCCCCAGCTTCGATAGCAGTGGTGGTGGTGGTGGTGATAATTGCTTTAAGAGGAAGTACAACTAGGCAACCATCCTCCAATAAGACTTATCAGTTTCCTATACACAGCAGTGGCTGTCCACGCTCACCGGAGGATCTGTCTTATAAAGGCTGCCCCAGTCTTGCACAAACAGAAGAATGAAAATATCTGCAAAATAAAGTTAAAAGGCACAAAGGGTGCTAAAATGAAAGACTCCCTAGAACTGGCAAACCTAACACCATTGGGGTCAGAAAGGAACAAAAATCGACCGGTAGTTTGAGGGATTTTAGGGTTAAACAGCCAGTTCCCTTATAGGAAGAATGTTCGTATTCTCTCCAACATTCCTGCACTAATGAACCACAAACAACACTGTCCCCATCACACAAACAAGCAGATTCCTGTACACAGCAGACCCCGCCCAAACTCATCGGAGGATCTGCCTTACAAAGGCTGCACCAGGTTAGTAACAGCCACATGAAATTATTATGAACCAAGAGCAGACTTAAGGTAGTCTTTGAAACTAACATCTGTCATTCTCATTTTTTTAAGTGGGCTGTTCTTCATTCCTTAACGTGCTGCAGATGTTCCTGGGGCAATTTTATGATTTTCAGATAGGTTTTAGGCTATGATGGGATAGGGAAGGGCTAGGACTGGGAAGGAACTACATGGCCTTAATTAAGGAACATCTCCAACATTTCTTGGAGTGAAAATGGGAATCCTCTAGCATACAAGATAAGCTTATTGTTTTACATGACTCTTGATTTCACACAGCTGATCTGTACATTCTATTTTTGAAATAACCCCAGGGAAAGCAGTGGAGAGGTGTAATGTCAGGAATCTAGGAGGCCAGAGAACTGGATCTACTACACCCCAACATGCTGGAAAATGGTGTATGGATGGCCGATAGGGTGGTAGTTTCCTTGAAGGTGTTCTGAAGTTTATCTGCATCTGAGTGTCGGTTGTGGATTCAATGAACCATGCCACACAACGGACCTTTTCTACTGCAGATGTATTTTTGTTCAAACTGTGCTCCCATCACCTGGAATAGAGGAATCATTATTCAATATATGAATAAAACAGTAGATTGAACAAAACTTTTTGAGTTGGTGATTAACCCTGACAGTAACACGTCTATAAACATCACTTTAGAAACACCACACGTCTTGAAGACGTGCCACTCAAAGCCTATTATTTAAAGTTACGTTTCGGTAGGCGTTATGCTCTAGAAATAGTTCGCACCAATTGCAAGTTTTACTGAATTCCATCATTTTAATTTACAAGGAAATGGAATGACTGAAAAAGTAAAAGAATTGTTTCAGCTAGGATATTTATATTACCATTTGATATTGAACAATTTAAAAACTTTCGTTGTAAGAAGTGACTACAATAAAACGTTTGAATTTGATATAGGCAAACGAGAAAAAAACATACTAGATGGCTTTCATTCGCACGACACATCAGAAAGTCATATGGTGTAATTGTCAGGGTTAATATAAATCACATCTTTTCTCCTTTATGTCAATGACAAGTCGAGTTCCATGATGTTTAAGTTGTAAGGTACCTTTTGGGACATCCTATATTTCAACACCACACTATCGCATCTCAACGACTCGCTAAATAATCCACAACTGATCTCATTTCCTGTCTTCCAACATAAACCACCAAGTGTGTTACCGCGAGTAATTAGTGCCAGAGGGGCCTCCGAGGACGGCAGCTAATAACACTAACTCTTACGCTACGGAGGCAGACATTCTTCTGATATGGAGCAAGCGAACGCTGTTTGGAATGCATTAATATATTGGGGTATAGAGGACAATGTACAAATTCTCTGCTGTGACATAACTGCATCAAACACTGGACGTTTCAGTGGATAATGTGTCTTTCTTGAACAAAAATTGGACAGGGAATTGATTTTTTCTGTGCCATCATCGCTTATATGAAATTATTTTATGACGTGTATTTGAATGTAAAGTACGTGATACAACAAGAACTCCTGACATACCACTTTTAAAACATTTTAGGGAAGGTGTTAATGCCAATCATTTTCGAAGTGGCGAAAAGAATGCGGAAATATTCTTTAGCGAGTTGGAAATTAATGAAATGATATTTTTTTGAAAGTGAATTACATGAACTAACACTGAGAACATGAACTCATAGAGCTCTCTCTAATGTTTCTGGGAGGACACTGTGGAAAAAACTAATAATACGCCCTCCTTGGCCAATGCCAAGCTCGATGGATGGCAAGAGCTATTTATTGTTTTAAAATGTTTCTGCTAAGATCACAACTTAATTCAGTGTAAATGGAAATGCCTTAAGAGATGTCTCTCTGTTCACTGTAACTGTTTATGTTAAATTGTGGCTTCAGCCCAGTGCAGCTCTAATAGCTCCTTATCAAGATCTCTGCTTTTTATAAGTTCTGAAGTCATTTGAAAAGATAGATTCCACAATTTCAAACGCAGCTCTAAAGAAATGAAGTCACCATGTGTGGTATTTATCAGAATTGTCTGTCTTATCACTCTTTGATGATGAAGCAGATGTACAAATCAAAATAAAAATGGAAACAAATTTAGCCAGAGAGAATCTACACAGGGAAAAGAGAGATACCGTATTCTTCTTTGTGAAGAACTGGATGGACAATCATATGGCAAGTTTAATTTTATCCTGATTACTATGCTGCTGGGTGAGTTGGCCATGCAGTTAGGGCGCACAGCTGTGAGCTTTCATCCGGGAGATAGTGGGTTCGAGCCTGCTGTCGGCAGCCCTAAAGATGGTTTTCCATGGTTTCCCATTTTCACACCAGGCAAATGCTGGGTGTGTACCTTAATTAAGGTCATAGCCACTTTCTTCCCACTCCTCTTTCCATATCCCATAATTGCCATACGACCTATCTGTGTTGGTGTGACGTAAAAAAAAAAAAAACCAACCATTCTTTAATTTTTCATTCATTCATATGTGTCTTCTAATTCAATCTCATCTTCATTTGAGTGAAACAATAGATGACTTTGCGATACCCAAAGGCAGAGGTCTGTTCTCTTGCCTGAAGACGGATACTAGTTTTATTCAAGAATGTCCTTCCATATGGACGAGCAACATTTTGTAGTTAGTGTGAGTCTGTACAACACGGACATCTGGAGTCTGGTCTATGGCTGTGGAAATGTTGCACAGACGCATGCTGAAAGAAGCAACAAACCACCGATACATTGTGCCCAACATGTGCGGCAGTCTGTTGATACATCCATCCAAATTCCCACAAGCCCACAATGCAACCCCGTTCAAATGGTTGCAGTTGTTCAACAAGAGCACATACTCATTGGCACAGCATGGTTGTTCAGTAGAATGAATTTTGCAAACACTGTTCACCTTTATCTTCAGCACAGTTACTGCCTGCAGAGTCAAAACAGAGTGTGCATGGACAGGCCTCCTGAGCGCATTCTGATTATTTTTTTTGCTAGTGGCTTTACATCGCACTGACACAGATAGGTCTTACGGCAATGATGGGATAGGAAAGGCATAGGAGTTGGAAGGAAGCGGCCATGGCCTTGATTAAGGTACAGCCCCAGCATTTGACTGGTGTGAAAATAGGAAACCACAGAAAACTATCTTCAGGCTGCCAACAGTGCGATTTGAACCCACTATCTCCCAGATTCAAGCTCACAGCCACATGCCCCTAACCGCACGGCCAACTCGCCTGGTCGAAATCTGATTGCCGATGTCCGTGACAAAATGAATCACTAGCACAACAACCCCTCAGTATGGACATATTATACCCTGGTACCACAGAACACAGTCCTTGAGGAAGTTGGGAAGTTGAATGTTGTTTTTTTTTTTTTAGGCAGTGTACAAATTGTACTCTAACCTGTTTGGTATGGTCTTATACACAGTATAGTCATTAAGTTCTGAGACTTGACGCCTGGAGGATAGGCACCCACACGACTCTGTATGTTGCACACGATGCTGCTGTTGGCTGTTATGGACGTTTGCCAATGTTGGTATAGCTGCTGGAAGCAGCGCTGAAAGCAGTTGGCATGAAGGTGCTGTATGGCTTCTCTTGTGGCCGTCATGACCTCTTCAGACAACTGAAATCTGCGCTCACGTAGGAGTGCTTTCAGGCGAGAAAAGAGAAAAAAAAAACGCATGGTGCGAGATCAGGCGAGTATGGAGGGTGTGGCAAAACTGTCACCTGTTGCTTTGCAAGTTCCTCTTGGACAAGGACAGAGCAATGTGCAGGTGCGTTGTCGTGTAGCAATAGCCAATTCTTTTTTATGCCAAAGCCCAGGTCATTTACGGCCAATTGCTTCACGTAAATGGCCAAGGATCTCCTTGTAGCGGGTTTTGTTTACCGTTCCACCATCTGGGAGGAATTCTGTGTGAATAATTCCATTTGAATCAAAAAACAGTTCCAGCATCACCTTACCTTTTGACCTGTCGTCGTGGTTTTCTCTGTCATGGTGATAATGGCGTTTTCCAGGTGGCGGATTGTCGTTTCAGTTGCGGATCGTAAAGGAAACACCATGTTTTGTCTCCAGTTATTATCCGGTTGAGAAACATCAGATTATCATCAGCACTACCGATGAGGTCACCACAAATTGTCATGCGATCATCACGTTGGTCTTGCGACAGGATTCGTGACACACTGTGCTGGGTAATATAAGACATGTTGAGGTCATCCGTCAGAATTTTGTGGCAAGTACCATGGCTGACACCTATTGCTGCAGCTAGATCGTCTACCGATTGGGAGCGGTTAGCATGCACCAATGTCACAACTTCTTGGATCTTGCATTCCGTTCGAATTGTTTGTGGCTGACCAGTATGCACATCATCTTCCAAACAGTCCCATCCTTGCAGAATATTGTTGGTGCAACCTAAACACAACACTGCAACTCAATGCGTCCCCACAGTAAACCTGCTGCATCATTTTAAACATTTCTGCAGCAGTTTTGTCTAATTTCTGGCATAACTTAATGTTTACCCGTTGTTCAAGCTGTGACATGTCAACGTCCGACAGCCGCATTCAAATCACCGTCACAATAACAACCGTACGTCTGCTTCCAGTGCATGCACTCAACTGTCTCTTGCAGGGACGAGAGACTAACTGACATGGTACCATACCACGGCGCCACCTATGTGCTATAGTGCACCACAGTGCCGTCATGTGGTCAGTCTCAGAACTCAATGACTATACTCTGTATATAAAACAAACAAAAAACAACAGTCTGGCATGCAAAATATTTTGGATATTTGGATTATATTACACCGAGTATAGTAAGAGACCAAGAATTAAAACAGTTTCTGAGTAGCCTACTGGCAAATGTTGCACATACGGTACAAGTAAATATGTTTAAGCAATAATAGGTTTATATAGCAATTGAGGCTTTCACAGCCGGCATTACAAATCATGTCAGTGTTTTCTGGGCTTGTAGACCGTGGTCTAGGAGCACGTGATGGTTCTAGCATTTCTCCGAAGTATGCGCTCGGTATTATCAAGGGTTCCGACTGACTTCAATAGCTGTAAAGCTCACAGTGGAATGGAGTTGTGTTGTAATTGCACCTCATTATATAGTGCAGGCTGTAGTGCACTGCTCCCCTATTGCTTCACCATGCTGGAGGGGCGGTCGCTGATTGGCTGTTCTTCGGCCAATGATTGAAGCATTAAGGAGCCCGATGTACGTACACCTGCCTTGGCGGAGACAGGCGACTGATCGTCCGTTGCTTTTTCAGGTCTGCTGCAGCCATTTTGTACTCCAGGATTTAAGGCTTCAAGTTCTACTAAAGACAAGCGCCATCCCCTCTCCCCTGCAGGTGTCTACAAGATCCTGTGCAATTGCAGCCAGGTATACATAGGCACTATAAAGCACAGCATTGCCACATGACTGAAGGAGCCTAACAGCCAGCTAGCTGGAACAAGCATAAAGATCATCAGACTCTGAACACTCGCTGCTAGCAGGCCATGACATACAGTACTGCAACACCAAAGTACTGTCAACTACTGTATCTTATCATGCCCAGCTATAAAGGGAAGCCATTGAAATCCTGAAGCACACCAACAGCTTCAACCGTAAGGAGGAATCTGAATAGGTAAAAATACCCTGGTTTCCAATCCTGAAAGCCTTAAATCCTGGAAGATGCAATGGCCGTTGCAGACCAGAAAAAGCAACAGGTGATCAGTTGCCTGTCTCCGCTAAGGCAGCCTGACATACATAGGGCTCCTTAATGCTTCAATCCTTGGGCAAAGAACAGCCAATCAGCGACCGTCCCTCCAGCATGGTGAATCAATAGGCGAGCAGCGCACTACAGCCTGCATTATATAATGAGGTGGAATTGCAATACCACTCCACTCCACTGTGAGCTTCACAGCTATTGAAGTCAGTCAGCACTCTTGATAATGCCAAACGCAGTCTTCAGTGAAACATTGGGACCATCACATGCTCCTAGACCATGGCCTACAAGCCTGGAAAAAAACTGACATGATTTGATTAATAATAGGTTTCTTCATAGTAAAATCAAGAAGGCAAGCTTAAAAGTACCTTAGAAATATGAGAACTATAGAGGAGCAGAAACAGAGGCACTTCAGATAGTTTTATTCTTTCCACTCCTTAGGCAGAATGCAATGAATGATAGCCTCAGTTTCTGGAAACAATTGATAAAACTACTGAAGCTTCAGAGCCCAACTGATAGCAGAGATGGTGGTGGTGGTGACTATTGTTTTAAGAAGGTATTTGACTAGTCCTCACTGCAGTGCATCTAAAATTGTTGCACAACATTACACCATTTTGAAAAGAAAACAGTCCTTTCCAATTTAAAGAACAATATAGAAACAGTATGATTTCAGCAGCAATGGTAAGTGTGGAAGAAAAATGTAATTGGTCTCAATTCCAGTAACTTCAGGAACATTCTATTCAATTACAAATTACTTATTCAAAGAGTAATCAGTAAAATTACTATTTCTTAACAGAATAGAAAATCACTGATTTTTTTTTTTTTTTTTTTTTTTGCGTGGGGCTAGAATAATACAAAAGTTTGCCAAGAAAAGGAATACGTTACTTCAGTTTGTATGGTTTTTTTTTTTTTTTTTTTTTTTTTTAGCATAGAGGCATTAAGTGGCTATAATCACTAGTTGAGACTAAACAAGGTAGCCTACCTTGGAATTTTCAAAATTATCCTTTTCCCATCATTTTTATTTTAGTGAATGAATGACTTTTAGCATTTGAAATGATTTTTAATTTACTTTGCAAATACATTAATTGGTTCTTACAATTCTCATCGCTATTCCCCTACATTTTAAGGGGGGGGGGGAAGTACATCTTTGCATTTACTGAAAAGATACCGTATGGGGGCACTTGAAGTAATACCTGTGTTTAATCTTAAGAACATTGTTGGAAGTACCTGAGCAGTAAGAAAGTACCTCATCCAGAACTGATGAAGCTACTGGTTCTGTTGTAGTAGAACTAAAAAAAGCTATCTTCATCACAATGAATTTTTCCACATTTTTGCTTCCGTGCGATGTATATCAATTTCTAGAATGTACCGATTACAATTTTATTTCAAAAAGTAAAATTACAACTGAAAATTACTTTTTGTTAAAAGTAACAATATTCCTTTCTTAATCTGTTTACCCTCCAGGGTTGGTTTCTTCCTCGGACTCAGTGAGGGATACCACCTCTAACATCTCAAGGGCAGTGTCCTGGAGCGTGAGACTTTGGGTCAGGATATACAAGTGGGAAGGAGGACCCGTACCTCACCCAGGCTGCCTCACCTGCTATGCTGAACAGGGGCCTAGTGGGGGGGATGGGAAGATCAGAAGGGATAGACAATGAAGAAGGAAGGAAGCGGCCGTGGCCTTAAGTTAGGTACCATCTCGGCATTTTCCTGGGGAAGTGGGAAACCACGGAAAACCACTTTGAGGATGGCTGAGGAGGGAATCAAACCCTTTCTACTCAGTTGACCTCCCGAGGCTGAGTGGACCCCTTTCCACTTTTCAAATTTTATGGCAGAGCCGGGAATCGAGCCCGGCCCTTCGGGGGTGGAAAAGGTGGAAAAGTAATGATTACAAGTAAAAATGACTAAAAATGTAATCCTTACAAGTAATTCAAATACTTTAATTCAATTACTTTCCAACTCTGGATTTCGGTATGATCACGGAAATAAAAAGGACTTAATAGTTTTCACTACTCCTAACAGGTGAAAGCAGCCACTAGTTAACTACCAGCTGAGATCAAGATAATACAGGCACATACGCATAGCCCGGTACAAAATGTCCATTTTAAATAAAGTTGGTGTATCTGTGAAGTCGTTGAATAGATACTATTACCAACAGACTTTTAAGACTAGAAATAATGCTCCACAAGATCTTAGTCACAAGCTGTTGCTTCAATACACTGCTGCCTGTCATGTGGATGGTGAGAAATGGAAATGTAAGGCCACGTGAAATAATGAAAACATCTATCTGAAGGAATGCAACAAATCTCATGTTATGTTATACTATCCTAGGGACAATAACATTTTCAGAGGATAAACTTTAAGATGCAAAGGAGGTGTTACAAATGGATTACTGAATGTTACAGCTTCATTGGTAAGTTAGCAATACGTTGAGTGAAAATATAAATGCAAATTATGTCTACAATCAAACTGATGTTTTACCGGGCGAGTTGGCCGTGCGCATAGAGGCGCGCGGCTGTGAACTTGCATCCGGGAGATAGTAGGTTCGAATCCCACTATCGGCAGCCCTGAAAATGGTTTTCCGTGGTTTCCCATTTTCACACCAGGCGAATGCTGGGGCTGTACCTTAATTAAGGCCACGGCCGCTTCCTTCCAACTCCTAGGCCTTTCCTCTCCCATCATCGCCATAAGACCTATCTGTGTCGGCGCGACGTAAAGCCCCTAGCAAACTGATGTTTTGGGCCCCTATATACCTGACTAAAATCCCTGCTTTCCTTTGATACACAGGTAAACAATGTCTGTCTTCCACAGTCTCGAGTCATTGCTTCGTTAACCAATTTTAGAAAAAAGCGAAGTGAAAAATGAGGGCCCATGCTATTCACTTGTGACTTACCAATGAAGTTGCCTGCTTCCATCCACTGATGTCTTCATTTGGCTGCCTCGAAAGTACACTTAAATAGGAGACATCATCCAATTGATGATCTGTTGAAGGTATGTCAGGAGTGGAAATAAGGTGACATGGATATGTTTTGGTGAAGCCTTTCTCAATAGTTGAAAAAACAGAGTAGAAAACAGAATATAATGGCAGAATATTTCTTTAAAATAGGTTGTTTGTGCATACAGAAAAATGAGGAACAAGGGCAACAATTAAATTTGACATGAGCTAATGAAACATAAGAATGTTATATGTTTCTTTCTTGTGAACCTAAGCAAAACAGAAGTGGTACTCCACAGCATCAGTTGCTGTAACATTGGGCACAAGAATTACCAATCAAGTTGCATGTAAGCTGGTAAATCTTTGAACCCAAAAAAACTTGTGTAGATCCATCTGCATCCTGTTCAGACTCAGTGGACTTAGGTATTCCACTAGCACAATGGAAGGGACAAGAAGGAATGTATATACAATATAGCTATTCAAGATATCTTGGTACCAAAGACACAGATAATGCACATTATCTATGAATTTTTGTTGCTGTACCCATTTCATTATCTGAATGTATGTAGCCTATCTTCTACTCCTGCAGAAGTACTGTATATGTAAATGTAATAATATACAACCTCATACATTTCTGGCATTTTAAAATATCCTGCTCACATTATGAAACGTAGAACTTCAATGGCATAATTTCTTGCTATTAAATGTGAAATTTTCAAAAATTTCTAAATTCCTCAAGTAAAAAAAAATAACTTTTGCACAATTTCTCTTTGACAAAATATTCCAAACAGTCTTATTATCTTTAAATACCTAGAACCATAACATATTTTTAACAAAAATGTGCCTAGTCTGTATATCATATAAAATTTTATGTAGCCTAATTTTATATGAAATGTTTCATTGAAAATGGTGAAGACAAATATTAAGGACTAATATCAAATAGGCACACAAAAATCTTCAAATAAGACAAATCAAAAGAAATTATATGAATCTTGATAGAAGAAAACATGAAAAGTAGCAATAAAACAAAGTTGGTCAGTATAATAGGAATTAAGTTAAATAAAAAGACAACACATCACAATGTATCTCCTTACAATAAAATTGAAAATACCATATCAAACAAGAGTAGAATAACTTAAAAAGTAGTTATTCTATACACAAGCAACAAATGCCGAATAACGTGAATAATTCAAAATTATCGTATTAATATTACTGTAGAGATACCGTACCTGTTTTTATGTAGATTTTGAACATCCTACATTTGTATTTCTGTCCTTATCTGTAGGAAATCCATTACCGGTACTACCTTCATTCTGTGCAGTGCCGGTATCTTTGCCCGACGATTGTTGCACATAGGTTCTTTTAACGACCTTCGCTGACCACGGTGGAAAGCTGTCTGATCGGCATTGCTTTCGAACTGGCACATTTCTTCTCTCCGTACCGTTGCTACTACTCGTACTGGGAACAGGTATATTTCGAGTGAATTTTTTCAAAAAATGTAGTCTCTTATCATAGGAAATACATTCGCTTAAATCACTGGGATTTATTTCCTCATTACCATGCTTTTTCGCCACTTTACCCGCCTTGGAAACAAGGGTGTGAATGAAGAGTTCAGTGACTTTGGATATCACAATAGGAACCGTTTTTGCTATTTTTCCGATGCGGTCATCACTTTGCACTATTCTCTTTATTCTTCTAGACGGGAATCTACTGGGATATACTCTTGCTCTAGGCATGTTGGTCTAATTCACGAGATGGTGAAGAGATTACCCGCGCTTGTAAGAAGATGCACCGCGAAGCATGCAAATGATCACTCTCTCGATGACTTTTTTAGACTGTCCATCCACCACCCCACAGTCTCATGTAAAACTGCAAACCAATGTACAGAGTAGCCAACTGAATTATTCGAAATATCACAATAATAAAAGTAAAATCCCTCTTCTCTCCATTACGCAGGTGAAAGTTGTATCAGGATCTAACAGAACGTACTAATGACGATAAGATTTGGTTTATTTAGCAGAGTAAGCAACATTTTCTGAAACAGACATGATAATAAGCTTTTTAGCTTTTGCTGTGTCAAGATAAGGTGAAAAGCATTGCTCGGCGTCTTCATAAGAAAATCTCGATTGTTCACGAGGAACACTTCCTCCTGAAATACAGTAGCGACGATTGGGAATTAATGGGGAGGGGCAGAGCCGTCTACATTCTACAAGCCGGAGTCAAGTAAGTTTGGCAATGTCCAGCGGAGGCGGAGGAGAAAGCGCGGGAGCTATCTGTGTATGTTGATGTGTAGTGAACTTCGTGTTGTGTTTATTTGTATTTTTCATGGATATGTTCGAGTATATGTAACAATTAGGTGACTGAGTAACATACGTAGAACCTATTATCGAAATACGTGAAAGCATGCCCGAATTTGGGTTATTAATAACACGTTTCGTGTATTTGCAGATGCCCAGAAAATGTTGTGTTCCTAAGTGTCGTAGCAACTATGACATCAAAAAGGATGGTTATGTTACCTCATTTAGGTTTCCTTCTGATGAGGAATTAAAACAAAAATGGATTCGTCAAGTTAAGCGGGATAATTGGGAACCTGGGAAGGATTCAGTCGTGTGTATAAAACATTTCACAGATGATAGTTTCTCAAAAGGGGAAAAGTTTTGTGATAGTAAAGTCAATATAACTGTACAACCACTTAAACCTAATGAACTTCTTCCTAATGCATGTCCAACTATTTTCCCAAATTTGCCCAAATATTTGTCATCAAAGAGTGTAAAAAGAAAAGATCCTGAAGATAGGAGATTGGAAATTAAGAGTAGGGAAAACAAGAGGAAAACAGATTTGGAGAAATCAAAGCTTCAAGATGACTTAATAGCTGACTTTAATAATTTAAGATCCCTTCTTCATACCAAAATTGACATGTCAGTATGGCTTGCACTCATCTAGGTATGGAAAAGTGCAGTTTGACTGTAGCCAGTTAGAAATGTCTGATTCCACCAAGACAGATGATATTAGGCTCAATATGGCAGTGATAAAAATGTTCGACTTACTTTTATCATGTGACATATCTGATGGGCATTTTGAGATGTCAGGTGTAATATACATTTCTGGGTATGCAGTAAGGGCAATATCCAAAAGGATAAGCTGTGACACATGTTTAGGTCTCCTGCAGTGCAATGAAACAGATGACCCCTATTTTGAAGAACTTCAGAGAGGTGGGTTAGTGCTGCCATCAGATTGTGTTGTGTGTGTCTGTGTAACAGTGACAGGAATGTTTACCTTGTTGGTGTCTGAAGACTACAAGGAAGACTACCTGGATTGTGGAAATCACAAAGAAGTTCTCTTCTCTCTATCCAGAGCTGCTTTAGGGAGAGATGAAAATCAACAGTTCTGGTTTGAACAGGGTAACTGTGGGCATGACAATAATAGTCTAATAGACTGTTTATTGTCCACATTTTGCAACGTCATGTTGAATAATTATAGAAAGTAGATTAAGAACAAGAGTTATGCCAGCAGTGATGATAAAATCAGTAAACGAAGGAAGCTGTCAACACTGCATAAATATTGAGCTTGTGAGTACTGTTCTTTAAAGGGTTTTGTTTTTATGCATGTAAAATGTGTATTTCTAACTTTACTGAGTGCATTTCTTGATGTGTGTGTTTCTTAGTGTCATTTTTCACAGTGTGTATATTTTTCATAACCATCATGTTGGTCTAAGTGCGCTGAATATCATTGAAGTCAATTCAAAGTCGGACACGCCCCCTTTTCTCTCGGCCTCCGCTTGACAGATAGATACAGCGTTGCCAAGCGTACCTACCGGCTTTAACTGTAGATGGCTCTGGGAGGGGGGATACAAAAATATACTAACAACAAGAAGGACCCGGCTTTGTAGGATATAGCGAGCGAGGTATATGCATGTAAAAAAAACACCCACAATATGGTCAATTCCTTGATGATCTCTGAGCGAATTTCGACAAAGAGGTAAAGGTTGACAGTCTATCAACTTACGAGCGGTAATAAGGTTTTTTTTTTTTTTTTGATTCAATACTATACAACAAAACTTTTACCAAAGGAACAATATACATGCATTACAATTAAATAGAAATACGATGTGAATATACAATTAAAAATCATTTATAGTCGTGACGAACGATATTTAATTGCTTATTTCAATTTTGCAAATAATTAAATAAAATAAAGAAAAGAATTAGTTGATGACAACAGTGCTTGTAAAACTTGCTTTTTTAAAAAATATTTCCTACAATTCCTACTTTCAGCCGAATAAAATGGAAAAAACGTGATCATTTCTCCACAAAGTGGGGGTGCGACCATCCCCACCCCTCATGCCAACTCTAATCGCCGTTAATGCTGAAATATGTTGGACTTGAGACTAAACATGTCAACGTCTGTATTGGCTCACGGCTACATTTATAACCACGTAACTGAAGAAATCGGGGTACACAAAGGTAATAGATAAGGTTGTATCTTCTCTTCAAAAACTATTATTCGAATTCCTTTAATTAAATTTTAAAATTATCAAGATAAACGGGAAGCAAATAAACATAATTCGCTACACAGATGCTGTGATATTTGCTGACAACTTAGAAGACCTTCAATTCATATTGGATAGCATCAACGAAGTAAGCAATGAGTTTGGCCTTACCAGGAAACAAAATTCATGGTTATAACCAGGGAACGGATTTTCGTGTAGGCTAAATATATATCTTCAATCAGTCACTACTGATATGCATTGAGGGCAGTCGCCCAGGTGGCAGATACCCTATCTGTTGTTTTCCTAGCCTATTCTTAAATGATTGCAAAGGAATTTAGAAATCTATTGAATATCTCCCTTGGTAAATTATTCAATCCCTAACTTTCCTACCTATAAACGAATTTGTTCTCTCGATTTCCTAACTTATCATCATGTTATCATCTTTCCTACTTTTAAAAACGCCACTCAAACTTGTACGTCTGTTAATGTCATTCCACGCCATCTCTCCACTGACAACTCGGAACATACCACTTAGTCGAGCAGCTCGTCTCCTTTCTCCCAAGTCTTCCTAGCCCAAAACTTTACAACATTTTCGTAACGCTACTCTTTTGTCGGAAATCACCCAGAACAATTCGAGCTGCTTTTCTTCAGATTTTTGTTCCAGTTCTCGATTTCATTAATCCTGGTGAGGGTCCCATACACTGGAACCATACTCTAGTTAGGGTCTTACCGGTGACATATTCCCCCTCCTTCACATCCTTACTACAACCCCTAAATATCCTCATAATCATGTGCAGACTGGGCTGAGTGGCTCAGACAGTTGAGGTGCTGGCCTTCTGACCCCGACTTGGCAGGTTAGAACGTGGCTCTGGCCGGCGGTATTTGAAGGTGTCAGCCTCGTGTCGGTGGATACACTGGCATGCAAAAGAACTCCTAAGGGGCTAAATTCCGGCACCTCGGCGTATCCAAAACCGTAAAAGTAGTTAGTGGGACTTACACCCAATAACATAATTATTGTTGCCATTGATGCTTTCACGGCTCATACTTATATAACTGATACTGTATAGGCTTTTGGCCTTATGCCGTGTCACATGCCTTGACACGCCATAAGCCCAAAAGCCTATACAGTAACATAATTATTATTATTAATCATGTGCAGAGATCTGTACCCTTTATTTACAATCCCATTTATGTGATTACCTCAATGAAGATCATTCCTTGTATTAACATCTATGTACTTACAGTGATCCTCATAAGGAACATCCACCCCATCAACGCAGTAATTAAAACTGAGAGGACCGAGCTCGATAGCGGCAGTCGCTGAAGTGCGGCCAGTATCCAGTATTCGGGAGATCGTGGGTTCGAGCCCCACTGTCGGCAGCCCTGAAGATGGTTTTCCGTGGTTTCCTATTTTCACACCAGGCAAATGCTGGGGCTGTACCTTAATTAAGGCCACGGCCGCTTCCTTCCCACTCCTAGCCCCTTCCTGCCTCATCGTCGCCATAAGACCTATCTGTGTCGGCGCGACGCAAAAAAAAAAAAAAAAAAAAGAAACTGAGAGGACTTTTCTTATTAGTGAAACTCTCAACCCCGTCTATCATCATACCATTGCATGAGAGTTAAAAATGCTCTGTTTATTGTACTTATTTTGGAGTTTATCACATACCGCATGTTCCATATTCTTTGTCTCTAAAATCAATATAGTCCATATTTCGGCTAAAAATATTAAATTATAATAAATTACCAGTCTCTCAATGACGGTAAAACAGATTAACAATTTATGTTTAAACATGTCATATTTTAACTTGAGCGCAGTTCCACAATCAACAGTGTGTCAGTGGTTTCCCGATTATTTCGTAATTCAGGCAATCCATTTCTCTGCTTCATGGGACTCTGAAATTTCAGCCTGACCTAAGGCTGAAAAAACAGTACCGGTGGTCTGTGATACAAGTGTGAATAATGACTTGTTACATTCAGCATATGTTTTCATGCATCACAAAGGCACTCAAAAGGCTCCAAAACGTGCATCTGTCATTTTCTGAAAGTTTCGAAGATATGAATAATACTGTGGAAATACTAAATCATGGTGGGTAAAGCTGCAGATAGAGCAAAAATGAAGATGGACACTGTACTTTCAAGGAACCCCTGGATATGAAGAAATCGGCGAGGTTGGCGCAATGTTGTGCGGAAACTAAAGAGTGAAGTTAACGCTAAACTTACGCCTAGCAGACATTGTGAAGTTCAAATACCGGTATGCCCCTATTACCTCTTCTCAGTGGCACAGACTTTGGAGAGCAAGGCGTTTTCTGCCCTCCAAAAAATGCTCTTAGGGGAGCAGAGTGCCATTTTACCCCCCAAAATTCTCCTCCTATATATTAAGTCCCCTTAAAATGTGGAGTTTGGTAGTTTTCGGAGGCTGCTAAGGCGTTAAATCTGGATAAGGTGATAGATGGTTTGATATCAAAAGATTAGATTAGAAAGCGGGCATTTCTTCAGCGAACTATCTTTCCCAATGGAGACTGTTCAGGCGATACGTCTGGTGGTAGGGAGAGCTTTTCACATTTCGGATCATAAAATGCACAATATAGAGTAATATTACATTTATTAAACATGTATTTATGAAGCAAGTTCTATTTTTCTTACTTGTTATTATTTTTGATAGCTTCGTACATAAAAAAATTCCTTCAAAATATTTATGAATCTAGTTCTATTTTTCTGATTACTTGTGAATATAATTGAAGACTCGTTCAAAAATGTATTTGAGAAACAAGCTCTAGTTTTTTTCTGTTTGTTTGTGAGTGTTGTTATTATACAGAAATGTTTGAGTTACTAGTTGTTCCTCATTTCACATGCCTGTGTTGGTGTTAATCATGTCCACCCCACAGTTTCAGTCAGTGTACTGTAAATCTGTCCTGAGAGAAAACAGAAGATTCACTTCCCAGCACTTAAAAGAACATTTTGTATTCCATTGTTTTGATAAAATATAAAGTGCAACATTATGTTTCATACACCGTAAGCCTACTTTGTTTAGCTTCATTGATATTTAATATTGAATTTAACTCATGTTTTATTTTGTAATTTTAAGTCCATATTTAAGTGCATATTTCAATAAAAATAACTAAATATATATTTAGGCCTACGTATTTGATTAATTATCAGAACCTTGGATCGCTAGTTGTTTTACGTCGCACCGACACAGATAGGTCTTACGGCGACGATGGGACAGGAAATGGCTAGTAGTGGGAAGGAAGCGGCCGTGGCCTTAATTGAGGTACAGCCCCAGCATTTGCCTGGTGTGAAAATGGGAAACCACGGAAAACCATTTTCAGGGCTGCCGACAGTGGGGTTCAAACCTACTATCTCCCGAATACTGGATACTGGCCGCACTTAAGCGACTGCAGCTATCGAGCTCGGTGAACCTTGGATCGAAACAACAATGGAAAGGTGTCACATTGAATATTACAAACATTTTTGGGCCCGTATTGACAAGAGTATTACTTGAAAAGTGTATGACAGATGCCTTGAGGTTCCACCTGTCCAATGAAATGAAATGGCGTATGGCTTTTAGTGCCGGGAGTGTCCGAGGACAAGTTCGGCTCGCCAGATGCAGGTCTTTTGATTTGACTCCCGTAGGCGACGTGCGCGTCGTGATGAGGATGAAATGATGATGAAGACAACACATACACCCAGCCCCCATGCCAGCGAAATTAACCAATGATGGTTAAAATTCCTGACCCTGCCGGGAATCGAACCCGGGAGCCCTGTGACCCTAGGCCAGCACGCTAACCATTTAGCCATGGAGCCGGGCACCTATCCAATACAACTTATAATTTTATCGATTACATGTGCTTCATTTTATTTATATTGAAAACAGCAGGCATGTTTCATCTCATATTTGAGATATATTCAGCCGTACAAAATCATGAAGATTAAAGTGCGACAAGACTGGCTGTTGAGGATTTTCCTATCACACATTTAAAATTACTATATTTTTTTTGTAAATTGTATTTCTTCATCTTGTAAAGAAAAGCCCTTCTCATGTATTAAAACCTTTAACGAACAATCCACATATATAAAATAACATGTCCTGACTGACTGACTGACTGACTGACTGACTGACTGACTGACTGACTGACTGACTGACTGACTGACTGATTCATCATCGGCGAGCCAAAACTACTGGACATTTAAATAAATGAAATTTTGGGGATGCATTTATATTACAGTGCAAGTGCTCTCTAAGGGAAGGTTTTCGGATATATCGTCGCTAAGGGGGTGAATTTTTAAAATGGGCATATCTATAACTCAAAAACTTAAGAGTTTAAAGGCGTGAAAATGGTCATTTACAATATCCTTAAAAATAAAGAAACACGTATTTTTTGTTTCGGAATATCGACTTGAGGCGGAGTGGCTGAAAATAAGTGAACGAGTTGAATTCTGTTTATGAGGATACTTACATCTCAAAAAACTGAAGATGTTACAGACGTAAAAATTGGTATTTGGAATTTCCTTTAAAATAAAGAAACACTTATTGTTTTCAGAAAATCCACTTAAGGGGTGGAAAGAATTGAAGAAGCGTGTGAATTTTGAAAATGAGTATCTCAAGAACTTACCATGATACAGGCGTGAAAAATGGTATTTCGAATGTCCTTTAAAAATTCAGGAAATTGTGCTTTTCTAATTTTCGGAAAAGTCCTTTAACGGGAATGAAAAGAAGTGAAAAATGAGTTGAATTCTTTTTTATTAGGATACTTATATCTCAAAAACTGAAGAATTTCCTTTAAAAATAAAAGAAACACTTACTTTTGTTTTCAGAAAGTCCACTTAAGGGGTGGAAAGATTTGAAAAAGCGTGTGAATTTTGAAAATGAGTACATCTCAAGAACTTAACATGTTACAGGCGTGAAAAATGGTATTTCGAGTGTCCTTTCAAAATACAGGCTTATGTACTTTTTTAATTTTCGGAAAAGTCCTTTAACGGGGATGAAAAGAAGTGAAAAATGAGTTGAATTCTCTTCATGAGGATACTTATATCTCGAAAACTGAAGATGATACAGACTTAAAAATTAAAAATAAAGAAACACACATTTTTGTTTCGGAAAATCGACTTGAGGTGGAGTGGTGAAAATAAGTGAAGGAGTTGAATTCTGTTAATGAGAATACTTACATCTCAAAAACTGAAGATGTTACAGACGTAAAAATTGGTATTTGGAATTTCCCTTAAAAATAAAGAAACACTTACTTTTATTTTCAGAAAATCCACCTAAGGGTTGGGAAGAATTGAAAAAGCGTGTGAATTTTGAAAATGAGTACCGGTACATGTCAAGAACTTAACATGTTACAGGCGTGAAAAATGAAATTTCGAGTGTCGTTTAAAAATACAGGAATATGCACTTTTTTAATTTTCGGAAAAGCCTTTAACGGGGATGAAAAGAAGTAAAAAATGAGTTGATTTTTTGTGAGGATACCTGTATCTCAAAAACTGAACATGTTACAAACGTGAAAATTGGTATTTGGAATCTCCTTTAAAAATAAAGAACATGTATTTTTTGTTTTCGAAAATTCATGTTAGATGGGGGTGGGTGGCTATGCAACGAAATTTGAAAAGTGGTACGAGGTTTGTAACGGGGTTCACTCAGCCTCGGAAGATCAACTGAGTAGGAGGAGTTCGATTCCCACCTCAGCAATCTCGAAGTGGTTTTTCGTGATTTCCCACTTCTTCTCTATGCAAATGCCGGGATGGTACCTAACTTAACGCCACGGCCGTTTCCTTCCCTCTTCATTGTCTATCCCATCCGATCTTCCCATTCCCTCACAAGGCCCCTGTACAGCATAGCAGGTGAGGCCGCCTGGGCGAGGTATTGGTCCTCCTTCCAAGTTGTATTCCCGAGCCAAAGTCTCACGCTGTCCATGAGGCGGTAAAGGTGCGAACCCTCGCTGAGTTCATGGGAAAAACTAACGCTGGACTGTAAACGGATTAAGAAGAAAGAAAGAAAGAAAGAAAGAAAGAAAGAAAGAAAGAAAGAAAGAAAGAAAGAAAGAAGAATAATGAAATCTGTAGGTACTTTAAATACTTTTTCTTTCTCTGACATCCAATCTGTGTCGCCCGTGGAGTCAGGTGTCTCCTGGCGCCAACACAACGTAGTGGAATGCACTCAGCTACTGCGTGTTTCTGTAGCAGACTACCAGTCTCAGTGCCAGAGGAATTAACTAGATCCATCCCGACTGAGGATCGAATACGAGACACTCCGAACCGAAGGCCGCTTTGCTGACCATTCAACCAAGACGCCGGAAAACTCTTCTTTCAAACTCAAGTGAGTGTTTATACAGGCTCTACAATTCGCATAATACACATTTCGCGATTACTTTTCTGTCTATCATCTCAGTTACGTTTACAGCTAGGTACGGGAAATTAACGCCTAAGGTACGTGAGAAAGTGATAAACAGCCCGAAGTGACAGCTCCATTCCTACTTGGTGACATTCAGGGTCATTTCTAGTATTTTACGTGATACATTTTTCGTGCCTTGTCTGCAAATTTAATTTTTCAAAATGTGTTTTTATTTTATTCTCCTATCCTTTAGGAACATTTTGGTGAAAAAAAATTGTCATTATAAGCCATAGATTTTGAGTTATGATTTGAAAGGCAAAGCCCTGCACCCTATGTTCGTCCTGACATTTTGGAGTGCCACACTGCCACGCCCCCACCTGCTCTTTCCATATTTCATTTTTATTGCTGACCTCTGCAGATCTTTTGCCACTAGTTTCACCATATGATAGGAACCTGCGTGTAAGTGTAATTGAGGAAGTGTAGAGTGTTGAATGTGAGGAAAGGAACGTTAAGGACGACACAAAGACCCAGTCCCTGACTCGGCCGGGAATCGAACCCGGGGCTGCCGGGTGACAGGCGGACGCGTTGCCCCCTACACCGCGGGCCGGACTTTCATTTAATTCAATACACATAAGCAAAAATATTGTAAAATTTTGACATTTTCTTTTCAATACAAAAGTAAAAATATTATTTGATAAGATATGTTGCTGAAGGTACTTGCATTTCTAGAGGGATATGTTTGCAATAAAATAAAATAACAGAATCTAAAAATGTTGAAAATTACATGAGTTCTCTCTAAAACGTTGCAGCCTTGTATGATGAACAACCACCATTTTGAATTTTGAAAAGAAAATGCAAATTATTTATTAACATGGCAATGCTGGGTTTTTTATATAAAATAATGCCAGTGTTTCATATGCACAAAATTTCACTGCTGTAACTGTTGTGGTTTTCAAGGAAAAAAATTATTAAAGGAGAACTTTTTCTAGCATTTTCTTCGTTATAGTAGATTTACAATAATTTGATCTGTTTGGTTAACATTCCATGGGTTTTTGTTCGGGTGCACATTCTTGAGAGTGGGAAGGAAGCACACAATTTGAGAATTCATCTTGTATACAATTAACATACCTTTATTTCTTAATCCGTTTACCCTCCAGGGTTGGTTTTTCCCTAGGACTCAGCGAGGAATCCCACCCCAACAGTCTCAAGGGCCGGGGTCGGGGAAACAACTGGGAGGGAGGACCACTACCTCGCCCAGGCGGCCTCACCTGCTATGCTGAACAGAGACCTTGTGGGGGGGGGGTGTTGGTGGGGAGTTTGGAAGGTATAGGCAAGGAAGAGGGAAGGAAGCGGCCGTGGCCTTAAGTTAGGTACCATCCCGGCATTTGCCTGGAGGAGAAGTTGGAAACTATGGAAAACTACTTCGAGGAGGTTGGAATCGAACCCCTTCTACTCAGTTGACCTTCCGAGTCTGAGTGGACCCAGTTTCAGTCCTCGCACCACGTTTCAAATATTGTGGCAGAGCTGGGAATCGAACCTGGGCCTCTAGGGGTGGAAGCGAATCACACTAAGCACTACACGACAGAGGCGGACCATTAAAATACCTGATTGCTTACATTTGAGTTGTAGTTAAATAGTATTATTTTATAGTTTGGAATATAATTCGTTCTTCTACTAATAGTAATATAATAGACCTATATTGTATGTAAACACTATTCGACAAGAAAGCTGGAAAGTTGAAATGTTTCGTGATATGAGCATTCCGATTTCATGTATTCCTTCGTCGAAATTTTTGGGTGAACGTTATTTCTCCTCACTGAAATAAGTGTACGGTTTGTATGTTTTGGGTGTTCTCAGTATCGAGTAGGAAACTGAAGTGACAATTTTTCGACCACAATGTGACGTCGTTTACACAAAAGAGAGTACTGTGGAAACAACCTATATGATGCATGAAGCGCAGTGTGTATTGAAAAATGGACGCATTCAGAGCAAGCTCTACTACAGTGTTTGTTCAAGGTCAGTATTGTGTTGGTCTATTGCAAATATTGTTGCATATTATTATTATTATTATTATTATTATTATTATTATTATTATTATTATTATTATTATTATTATTATTATTATTATTGCCGGCCCCGCGGAGTAGGGGTAGCGTGCCTGCCTCTTACCCGGAGGGTTCGGGTTCGATCCTGGCCAGGTCAGCGGTTTTTACCTGTATCTGAGGGCTGGTTCGAGGTCCACTCAGCCTACGGAATTACAATTGCGGCCGAGAGGATTCGTCGTGCTGACCACACGACGCCTCGTGATCTGCTGCAGACCTTCGGGTTGAGCAGCGGTCGCTTGGTAGGCCATGACCCTTCAGGGCTGTTGCGCCGTGGGTTTGGTTTGTACTGTATAATAATAATAATAATAATAATAATAATAATAATAATAATAATAATAATAATAATAATAATGTTAATAAATAATTTGCATAAGTTTTTCAAAATTCAAAATGGTGGTTGTTCATCATACAAATCTGCAGCGTTTTAGTGAGAACTCCTGTAATTTTCAACATTTTTAGATTCTCTTATTTTATTTTATTTTATTGCAAATATATCCCTCTAGCAATGAAAGTACCTTCAGCAATAATATTTGTTATTATTATTATTATTATTATTAATTTTTTTTACAAATTGCTTTATGTCGCACCGACACAGATAGGTCTTATGGCGACGATGGGATAGGCAAGGCCTTCGAATGGGAATAAAGCGGCCGTGGCCTTAATTAAGGTACAGCCCCAGCATTTGCCTGGTGTGAAAATGGGAAACCACGGGAAACCATTTTCAGCGCTGCCTATTATTCAGTGGGGCCTGGGTTTTATTCACGTCTCCCTTTCAGTGTAACTCTCAGATATATTACGCTCTCTTTGAGGACGTTGATCATTAACCGTAAACTGGTACACATGGGTCCTGTGCATTCAGATTCGGACAGCACACGGACGGCGAAGACGCTCACTCTGCACCCAGCGCTCGTTGAGAGCACATTGCTAGCTGATAAATCGCTAGACATCACTGATAATATCAGCTCTCCGGCGAAAAAATGAAATGGCGTATGGCTTTTAGTGCCGGGAGTGTCCGAGGACAAGTTCGGCTCGTCAAATGCGGGTCTTTTGATTTGACGGCCGTAGGCGACCTGCGCATCGTGATGAGGGCGAAATGATGAAGAAGACTTCACATACACCCAGCCCCCGTGCCAGTGAAATTAGCCAATTATGATTAACATTCCCGACCCAGCCGGGAATCGAAACCGGGACCCCTGTGACCAAGGGCCTGCACGCTAACCATTTAGCCATGGAGCCGGACAGCTCTGCGATACGTTAGTAGATGGAGTAGATGGAGTACGCCCATCCCCTAGTTCCGGATTCCGGAATTATGGGAGAGAGCACTCTTTTATTGCAATTTGTTCAATTTTGATACATGCCTAACATTTTACATTTTCCTCTTACATTTGTTGAACTATACTAAATAAAATTTGTTTTGTCCTAGACGTTAGCATGATACGTTAGTACCACATCCAGACGAAGAGCAAGCTAGACGCGAGCCCCTAGCTCGCATACACAAGCTACCCGCCGAACACCTCTGTTCAAATCAACAATCGCTAACTGCCCGCCAAGAATCAAGGCAGTAACGCAGTACATTAACAGAAGAAAGCAATCTTAATGAAATAACTTGTTCGGGTCTTGTCACGGCGAGATCCGATAACTTTACCAGGCCCGACAGTTACTAAGTAGCGCCAAGCAACTTCGAAGCCGGTCGTCCTAGGAGTTTGACCCACCCACACCATCAATAACTACCCACCCAGCAAGACGGATAAATTCGGTGGATTGAGTGGCTGTGGCCCATATTCAGACTTCACCCAATCTCTCACCATCACATTCAAACATTCTCAACCTCGTGATGTCAATAATTATTTTGTTATTGCTGGACCACGAAACAAGACCCCGCAAAATGTATTTGAGTACAGGCAATTAACTGCCACTGTCCTACATCCCATCACCCACCTTATCCACAGCTTAGAAGAACATCCGAAGCATTTTCTCTACCTTATTCCCAACCACTATTCAGAATAAAAAATTCAAAGAAATCCTAAACAACGCCCAGGCAATCTGTACGTTTCGCCAAACCACTCCAACCGATACCGAACAAGTGGAAAAAGAAACTGAAGAAAACGAAGACGAAAATGAGAAGAAGAAGAAGAAGAAGGAGAACATAACTTTGAACATCCATTCCACTACACCAAACGAAACACCCTTTTTTCACATCGCTGAGAAATGCAATTTCCTCATACTACTACTCTCGAACCCAGGACCCATAACACTCACTCGCCAAACCATTATCCAAACAATCCAACCTATAATTAGCCATCACATTGCAGTCATTGAAGAAACGCACAACAGTCACCTAATCATCACCCCCGTAAGAAAGAGATCTGTTCCCATCATTCTTAATAAAGATTACGTGCCAGATGCGACCGTGCCGGATGCGACCAGGCCATTATCGTGCCAATAGCGACCGAGTGGATGGTTACGTGGCAGATGCGACCTTGCCGGATGCGATCCGGCCATTATCGTGCCAATAGCGACCGAGTAGATAAGCATCGTGCCGCATGCGACCCATCAATCACTTACAATTGATCTGCGTTAAGGGCTGTCACCAAGTGGCAGATTGCTTATAAGTAGCTAACTTGGTCTTTTCTAAAATAAAGGTCTGACACCGTGGTTAGCAGGTTCGAGTGCCGTTGTTCGAAAGAAAAATATAATAATGTTGCTGGCTTTACGTCCCAGTAACTAATTTTATGGTTTAAGGAGACGCCGAGCTGCTGGATTTTAGTCCCGCAGGACTTATATTACGAGCCAGTAAATCCACCGACACAAAGCTGACGTATTTGAGCACGTTCAAACACCACCGGACTGATCCAGGATCGAACCTGCCAAGTTGGAGTCGGAAGACCAGCATCTCAACTGTCTGAACCACTTAGCATTGATGAAAAAAAAAATCACCATCAGAATGTTGGCCAGCAGGGTAGGAGAGTTGGTGGTAGGCAGTTTGTAATCACTAGATTGCGTGCCAAAAGCTTGGATTCAAATCCAAAACTTTTCGCAGTGTTCAAATGGAGTGACGGGATATGATGCTGTTGATGGTGATTCGGCCGTCGGATGGCGACGTAAAGCATTGAGCAGACCCCTTGGTATTATTCGAGAGGAGCAGGCTACGTGCCGAAACCGGGTTTCATCTCTCCCTACTTCATTTTCATAATCCCACATCCAGACGCGCAGGCCACCCACGGGAGTCAAGTAGAAAGACCTGCACCAGGCAAGCCGAACACGTCCTCGGACACTGCTGGTACTTATAGGACACGATAAGTAAGTAGGCCTAAGTCGTAAATAATTTCAGAGAATTAGGATAATTTTTTGCTAGTGGCATTACGTCGCACCGACACAGACAGGTCTTAAGGCGACGATGGGATAGGAAATGGCTAGGAATGGGAAGGAAGCGGCCCTGGTCTTAATTAAAGTACAGCCCCAGCATTTGCCTGGTGTGAAAATGGGAAACCACGGAAAGCTATCTTCAGGGCTGCCGACAGTGGGATTCGAACCCACTATCTGCCGGATGCAAGCTCACGGCCTAAAATATGTCCATATATGGAGCTGCGTTTCCATGTCTGGGAGAAGGTACCAAGCAGGTTAGGTCAGTGCGTTGCAGCACGACTAGTTACAGCTACTTCGGTAGGCTGCTGGGTTTGTATACCCCGTTGGCCATCCTCGAAAATGGTTTCTCGTGGTTTCCCATTTTCATTTTCAGGAAAATGCCTTGATGGCACCTTCCTCCAAATTCCAGCCCGTGCAGTTACACTCACAGGCAACACCCTCACACAGCATACATCCTCGGACACTCCTGGCACTAAAAGCCAGATGCTAAAAAATAAAATGTTAATCATTCAATGATTTGTTGTGTATTCTAGTGAGGAGTGTTGTAGCAGGTATAGGCCCTACAGAGAATAGTTGACGTTGGAAACGCCATGCACATGCTTGAAGCTGGTGGGTCTAGGCCTGATCTTCGTACAGAGGACTGCATATTAGGATTTACTGCATAGGGCCCCCAGCAGTAATACTCGAAAAATCGCGGCAGTGGTAGGAGTGGACCGTCCTACGAACATAACTTGTAGACCGGCAACATCAGTATCATTTGCAGTGTGTTTAGCACTATTGGAAAGAAATTATGCACCGCAGATAGCTTTCTGTGAATAGGTCCATTCTAAACACAAAGACTTCGTGAATCATATTTTGTTCACAAATGAGGTCCCGTTTATGAGGAATGGCAGCTTCAGTTTTGACAACACGCATGTGTAGTCGGAGAACAAGCCCCATGCTATGAGACGTTCCCACCACCAGGTTCGGGTTTCCCATTAGTTTTGGACAGGGATTTTGGGGAGCATTATCGGTGGATCTATGATATTATACTACCTCATATATTGGCTAGCGTATCTTATCTACAGTTTCTAGAAGGCACTCTACTACTACTACTACTACTACTACTACTACTACTACTACTACTACTACTACTACTACACTCCATACGCGACGGCATCTGTGGTTGCAACACGATGGAGTACTCCCGCACTTTACCAACGCAGTGCGCCGTCACCTGGACGCCGCCTATCCGCAGCCATGGATCGGCCGACAAGAAGTCCCGATCAAAACCCCTTAGATTACTTCTTTTGGGGGTTCATGAAATCTAAGGTTTATCGCAGAGAAGTGGAAACTCAGCAAGAGTTCCGGGAATGTGTCTTGGTAGCTGCTCAGGACATCAGTCAAAACAACGAGGTACTGAGGCGGGTTCAAAAGAATTTTCTCCTTAGGTGCCGAGCATGTATTACCGCCAATGGTGTTTTCGAACACTGCTGTAACAATAAAAACCATTTCTCACGGCCAGTCTGGCCAAATGTGGTATTCTCTAAAAGGTACATAAACGCTTTGTCGTTGTAACGCTTTTCTATTAAAATGTAAATACGCTTAGAGTTTTATGTGACTTTTACTTTTGTGATCATAAGCCACAGGACCTCCATTTTTATACAGAATCCGACCCATAGGACGTGACATTTCATTTCGTAAATCCCACACGTATTGGCCGGGAATCAGATCCGGACTGCCTTGGTGAGAAGCGAGCAGTGATGCCACTGGGTTCGTTTCTATTACTCCCCACTTTATCCGGTTTTTACTGCGGGTCAGGGTTTGTAGTAGATTTGGCAGAATTTTACGGCTGGATGTTTCTCTTGACGCCCACCATTAGAGGAGAAATGCTATGTGTTAATGTGGTGGTGATCAGAGAGAAAAAGATGGAAGGCATCCGACACTGCGAAAAATTAAAATATCAGCGAAAGAACGACAAGGGCCACGAAGGGCGTGAAAGTGAAAGACTCCCTAGGCCTAGAAAGTCGTAATACCGTCCGGGTCGGAAAAGAACGAGAGTTGACCATGGGGATGGGATAGGATAGATGAAAGTGAGGAGCCAGGTACAAGTGGGAGCAGTGCCAAGACAACTCAGTGCGCCGTGGTCGCCAACCCACGCTCCCAAGTTGAGAGCCTCTTACGACAGACAGGGAATACCCTGGATATTATTCTACTGCTCCCACCCACAGAGCGATGAGGAGTTAGATAACTTTGTTCTTTAGCATGGCATTCCTTACTGGTTTATCATAGTATTCCAAGCATTTGATCCCTACTCTGAGGCGCTGATTGGAATAAGTTTTGTGCACACTTAAAGGAATAATGGCAGAGGAGTGTTCACGGCCGTCTGCGGCCCGGTCATTCTAGGTCGGGAACTTTGCATTGTTAGATAGGTAGCATAGCACTGTTCGTAAAAATGAGAAAATGTGCGTGGTTTTCTATTTGATTGAGTATTTCATATGATAATATTGCTTGTAATCGTGACATTCCTACTGACTTCATTGTAATCACCTATGCTAATTTCAGTTGGGAAAACCACAAAGACAGCCTTTCTGAGGATGTAGAAAGGCAGGTGGAGAGTGATTGTCCGCCATTATCATCAAACTGCCCAACTCGAATGACTGGCAGTAGGAAGTGGGCCTGCCATCATAATGAAAACTCCCCAAGTTCATTGTGACTGATAGTAGGCAAGAGGACCTGCCATTATAATTCCCTAACCCAGTCTTCACATGAAAAAAGACGTATGGTGACTTTGCCGTCGCTTTTCTGGGTAACTTTAAGAACTATGCAATTTGATATAATCTTACTCACTAGGTGTAGAGTACTTAATCTAGGATTCTGAATACAGTGTAGGATTCCGTAGCGAAGCACGGGCACATCAGCTAGTCATATCTAAATTTGTTTCAGAATCTAATTACGCTGTACCGGGGACTCCGATATTAAGGTTGAAACTCTTTCAGAAAACAATCGATAAAGTTTGGTAACAAAACACACGAGTAGCGTTACGAAAATGTTGCAAATCTTGAGCTGGGAAGACCTAGAAGTAAGAAGACGAGCTGCTCGACTAAGCGGGATGTTCCGAGCTGTCAGTGGAGAGATGACGTAAAATGGCATTTTAGACGAATAAGTTTGAGAGGTGTTTTTAAAAGTAGGAAAAATTACAATTTGAAGATAAAGTTAGAACTGAAGACGACAAATTGGGGCAAATATTCGTTTATGGGACGAGAAGTTAGGGATTGGAATAATTTACCAAGGGAGATGTTCAAGAAATTTCCTAATTCTATGAAATTATTTATGACTTAGGCCTTCTTACTTATCGTGTCCTAATAGCGCCGGGAGTGTCCGAGGACGTGTTCGGCTCACCTGGTGCAGATCTTTCTACCTGACATCCATGGGCGGCCTGCGCTTCTGGATGTGAGATTATGATGAGGTAGTGAGAGGGTGAAACCCGGTGTCGGCACGTAGCCTACTCCTCTCGAATAACACCAAGGGGTCTGTTCAAAGCTTTACGTAGCCATCCGACGGACGAATCACCGTCAACAGATTCATATTCCCTTACTCCATTTGAACAATGCGAAGAGGTTTGGTTTTAAATCCAGGCTTTTGGCACGCAATCTAGTGATTACAAATTATATACTACCAGCTTTCCTACCCTGCCGGCCTACATTCTGAGGGGGATTTTTTTCCATTCAGGCTAAGTGGTTCAGACGGTTGAGGTGCTGGTCTTCCGACACCAACTTGGCAGGTTCGATCCTGGATCAGTCCGGTTGATGTTTGAAGATGCCAAAAAATACGTTAGTTTCGTGTAACTCCTGCGGGACTAAATTCCGGCACATCTGCGTCTTCTTAAACCAGAAACATAGTTACTGGGACGTAAAGCTAGCAACATTATTATAATTACTTTTTCGTCCAACGGCACTCGAACCGGCTAACCACGGCGTCAGACCTTTATTTTAGAAAAGACTAAGTAATTGATAAGCAATCTGCCACTTGGTGACAGCCCTAAATGCAGATCAACTGTGATTGATGGGTCGCGTGCAGCACGATAATGACCGGGTCGCATCTGGCACGGTCGCTTCTGGCACGTAACCCAAAATTTCAATCAAAACCTATCAAAACCAAAAATAAGGAGACTTTAACCAAATCAATCAGAATTCGTCACGAAGCCATAGAAGCCATACCTAGCGCCATAGAATCAGAAATCCAAACAGACCCACTCCCATTACTACCAACCCCATCTACAACCTCCCCCCACTCTCCTCTAACCAACCAAACTACACAGACAGACTGTTTGCTGTTTCTTGGAAACAGTCAGGACAGAGGCTGAATTATCTTCGAAATCAGCCCCAAATTCAAACACATAAGACTCAAGTACACCAGACTAGGAGAAGGCGTAAAAACCCTGCTCCTATGTCACGAATACATCCAATACAAAATACCAGTACAGAGACTCGAACCCGTACCCCACCACGTCCCACCCTTGTCACACAATGTTTCAATTGCCTCAAACTATATCATTCTGCAGCTAACTGCTCAGAATCTACTCGCTGCAACAGATACGGCGGTCCTCACCACCACTCTGTAAGGTAACCTAGGACCAGGCGAAGTGTGCCAACTGCCAAGGCAGCCATGCCGCTTCGTTCCCTGGCTGCCCATATTTAAAACAGGCAATAAAGAAACACTACAGACAACAGCGTCACCTTAAACACACGAACGCATCCCCACTTTCCCTCTTAAGGCTTAAAATCACGCCCCCTCGTACCCGGTCCCTACACCCACTCACTCCCATCCTCAAATTCAAGATCTATACAATCTGTGACAATTTATTACAATCGCTAAATCTCCTCACGACCCAGAACAGCCCACCCCAACCCCTTTTACCACCATATACTAATATAAGATGGAAACAGACACCCCCCCTCTCATATTACCACTAAAAATTACCCGCCAAGCTTATATGAAAGGTTCTCATTTCTTTTTAAAACCCAAGCTCTCTAAAACCACTGGAACTAACCAAACCCGAGGCAGGCGCGTCGCTACAAGCCAAATTAAATGCTGCAAACGTTAAAAACCCAACATCTGCAATAATATTTATTCACAAATAAATTAGCGCAAATATACGGCATATGCCATTGCATTCTCAAAAGCATACCCAGCGTGGTTGGTACACGGATGGGCAACCGCACGTGTCCAACCATATGCTATTTCTATGTAACTAACTGTATCAGCCATCGCTAACAGAGACCACTGTTCCCTGGTAAACACAAACACATACATGTCACACGACGTCACAGTACAAAAACTCACATAGTTTTTAAACAATCTAAAGAATAACTTTAAATGATTTGAAGTTATAACCTGAATACACTCATAACAGACCGACAGAGGAGCGCAATTAAGCTCACCGGTATCGGTACGTCACAAACCACCTATCTCTGGCTCATGCGGATCACCAGGGCACGTGGGCCCTGGTCTTCTTCTTTTTATGACGCCGTCTCCCTCCGAAGGTTGGCGATCCAATTGATTATGGTTACACAGGAAACGGCAGCACGGAAGATTTCTATCGACGTATGTCCATACCACCGCCGCAAGTCTTTCAGCCAGTAATTTCTCCGTCTTCCCACATATCTTTTCCCATCAATCTTCCCTTGAATGATCAGTCGGAGAAGTTCATATCGTTCACCTCCCATGATGTGCCCGAGGTAGCTGAGGTTACGCTCCTTGATGGTTTTGAGAAGCTCTTTGTTCTTGTTCAAGATGTTGAGGACTTCTTCATTTGTCTTCTTTTCTACACAAGATATTCGGAGTATTCTTCTGTATAAGTACATTTCAAAAGATTAAATCCGCTTCTCCAATAAAGGGCTGAGCGTCCACCCTTCGAAACCATACAAAAGGACAGCAAAGACATAACAACGTAACATTCGAACTCTGAGCTGGAGGTTGAGTTCTCGGCTGGTGAATAAGGTCCTCATTGTATTGAACATATTTTTTGCTTGTCCAATCCTGGATAAGATTTCACATTTCTTTTATCCGGTGCCGAAAGGTGTGTGGTAGCGCTGACCTGCAGCTCCCTGTACTCTCCTAGCTCTCACGAAGGGAACCCGCCGAGTGTTTTAACAACTCGATTTCCCAGAAACTTCGCTCAGTGAAAGAGGGATCGAAATAAGCGAACACATGTTTCGGCTTATCCGTAGACACTCGACCGTTTCCGACGTGCTTTATGTGATTGTTACAGCGCAGGTCGTTCACCCGACGCGGTGGCGCAGTGAATTTCGCCGAGATGTCTTACTTTTGTGCCCTGCGTTCAAATCCCAATGATTTTGTTTTGTTTCATTTATTTACTTTTGTCCATTGACGATTACTACACGAATGGTTTTGTTCAATGTATTTTGAAATAGTCCGTCTCTCTGGTACAGTGGTTAGTGTGATTAACTGCACCCCGGGATGCCCGGGTTCGACTCCGGGATCTGCCACGAAATTTGAAAAGTGGTACGAGGGCTGGAACGGAGTCAATTCAGCCTCGGGAAGTCAACTGAGTAGACAGGGAGGGGGTTTCGATTCACATCTCAGCCATCCTCGAAGTGTTTTTCCGTGGTTTCCCCACTTCTCCTCCAGGCAAATGCTGTGATGGTACCTAACTTAAGGCCACGGCCGCTTCCTTCCCTCTTCCTTCTCTATCCCTTCCAATCTTCCCATCCCCCAAAAGGCATAGCATAGCAGAGCAGGCGAGGCCGCCTGAGTGAAGTACTGGTCCTCCTCCCCAATTTAATCCCTTGACCCAATGTCTCACGCCCCAGGACACTGCCCTTGAGGCGGTAGAGGTGGAATCCATCGCTGAGTCCGAGGGAAAATCTAACCCTGGAGGGTAAACGAATTAAGATAGAAAGAAATAATAACTCCCTATTTTAAAATAGTAATAATAACTCCTTGTTAAGTGTTTGATAATTAAATTCTATCCAATCGTTTTCTTTTCTACCAAAATATGTTTAAAATCCATGCGGGTCATGAGGACGCAAGTGTACTTTAGGTGTAACCAATTTTTGGATGTACTAATTACGGTTAATAAAGGTGTCGTGAATGTTACCGGACTTATGGTTAGTTCACACCAAAGTTAATAAACAATGTTAACGAAAACATTTCTCAAGATGTTAATAAACTTTTGTTAACAAACCTCTTTAACATTGTGTCCACACCAAATAAACTTTTGTTAACAAACCTCTTTAACATTGTGTCCACACCAAATAAACTTTTGTTAACAAACCTCTTTAACATTGTGTCCACACCAAATAAACTTTTGTTAACAAACTTCTTTAACATTGTGTCCACACCAAAATATATGTTTGTGAGGTTACAATGGATAGGGTCAGGAAGAAGAAAATACAGCTACAGCTTTCATTATTTTAATGAGTGCAATTAGAGAAAAATGCAAATGCAAAGTGTGGCAAATAAAAATATTGGAAAAGCGTTTAGAATTAAGTTTGGAGAGGACACTTAGGCCTATGTCAGAACTTTCAATTCATGATGCAGCAGGCTTTCAAAACTTTCTGAGAATGTCTCCACAAGACTTTCAGTTCTTGTTGACAGTAATTGAGTCTGAAATTGCAAGAAATGATACAAATTTATCGGAATGTCATCTGCATTAATGTTAGACTAAGTATAACTTGAAGATTCCTAGCGACTGGTGACTCCTACCAATGATCATGTAAGAGTGTAAGAGAAATACTCCTACACTTCACTTATGTATTTGTATGGTGTATATGAGTTGCTTGCGATTCGACAGTCGATTTCGAAAAATAAATAAAAGTATTGTATTCCGCGCTACGAATTTGCGTGTTATAATTGCGTCTTTGCGCATGTGTGAACCGAAATGTTAACGAAAACACGAAATGATAATAAAAAGTTTCATTCACAAAAGTTAAAGAAATTTTGTTTATCAACATGCTGGAAAAGTTAACGAACACGCTATTTTGTTTATTAACAGACAGAAATGTTCATGAACATTGTTCATTAACAATGTTTATTAACAAAGTTAACGAAAACATCTTGGTGTGGACGCACCTTAAGGGGGCTCCTGAATATCCAGAATAACGATGTGACATGTGGCGCGAACATAGAACAGTTGAGCAGCCTCGCTATATGTCGCGTTAAATGATCATACGTTCAACTGAAACTCCGGGAATTCTATCTATTCTACCATATTATTGACTAACAATAACCCTAGCAATCTCCAACGCTTAGTGCACGTAAAAATAGCTTATTAACAAACTAGACCTATTTGAATGTTAATTATCCTTCTTCAATAAACTAGAGGAAACTGCTGGTACCAGCAAGGAATACTCTTACTAAGAAATGAAGAGCCGGGCTGAGTTGCTCAGACGATTGAGGCGCTGGCCTTCTGACCCCAACTTGGCGGGTTCGATCTTGGCTCAGTCCGGTGGTATTTGAACGTGCTCAAATACTTCATCCTCGTGTCGGTATAATTACTGGCACGTAAAGGATCTCCTGTGGGACAAAATTAAGGCATCTCGGGTCTCCGAAAACCTTGAAAAATGTAGTTATTTTGCCGTAAAGACCAATAACATTATTAACAAATGAAGAATGATAAACACTCACCATATTAGTAGCCATTAATTATCCCGTTGTACGTAAGATTTCTGGTTGACGTTACAGTGATTCGTAACGTATCTGGCTCGCAGAACAATAAATTCACTGCGCTTAATTTCAAATACATCGCATTTCGCTCACAAATATAATTTCATTTCACTTTCCTAGACCGCACGTACGCTTATCGTTTACGTAGTTATTTATAATATACAAGATGTAATAAAATGTTCATTTCAGGCACAATGAAAAATGCTCTATGTTTCTTACTTGGAGAGGGTCCGACTCGCTGGCTGAATGGTCAGCGTGCTGGCCTTCGGGTCAGAGGGTCCCGGGTTCGATTCCCGGCCGGGTCGGGGTTTTAGCCTTCATTGGTTATTTCCAGTGGCTCGGGGACTGGGTGTTTGTGCTGTCCCCAACATCCCTGCAACTCACACACCACACATAACACTGTCCTCCACCACATTAACACGCAGTTACTTACACATGGCAGATGCCGCCCACCCTCACCGGAGGGTCTGCCTTACAAGGGCTGCACTCGGCTAGAAATAGCTACACGAAATTAAAATTACTTGGAGAGGAATAAGTGTTTGTACGTGGTCAGAGGTCCTCCTGTTCACTGTCGACCTCATATTTAGACATTAAATGATAACGGATAGCTACAAAACACATAACATTGTTTGTTAAAGCAATTTCAGCCTATTTCAATGTTCGGAGACAAGGGCACACTTTGAAAAGTCTGACACAGAGGTACGCGAGTCCTGCACTGCTACACCAGTACTTATTCAAATACGTAGCACGGTAGCCCGTATATCGTGATATATCACGAGGAAATGTAAATACCTCACCACACTTCCATATCTCCGCTGCTGACCTCATCTTACGATATTCAAGAAGAGCTTCCTCAGCGAATAATTACCTCAACGACTGCCTGATGTAATATTCCTTCGCGACTCCCTTCTCTATATGTTGCACAGCCCGTGTTCAGACCTCGGTTCGAATTCTTACATGTATGAGTTGGGAAATAATTATTTCTGATTATATTAGACATGTTTGCGAAATTAATAACTGGTTCGATAGAAAACAGTTCGGGTGCCGGGCTGAGTAGCTCAGACGTTTGAGGCGCTGGCCTTCTGACCCCAATGTGGCAGGTTCGATCCTGACTCAATCCGGTGGTATTTGAAGGTGCTCAAATACGTCAGCCTCGTGTCGGTAGATTTACAGGCACGTAAAAAAACTCCTACGAGACAAAATTCCGGTACCTTGGCGTCCCCGGAAACCGTAGAACTAGTTAGTGCGACGTAAAACAAATACCATTTAGAATTTAGGAAAGGTTATTCCAATGAACCTCAACTTGTAGAATTCCAGCAAGATGTAGCAGATATCCTAGATTCGGGAGGTCAAGTGGAGTGTGTCGTGATTGACCTATTCAAGGCATTTGACAGGGTAGATCATGGGAGACTACTGGCAAAACTGAGTGCTAGACAAGAGTGACTGAATGGGTGGCTGCACAGAAAGCAGAAATCAGAAAATTAGAGTAGGTGAAGCATTATCTGATCGTGTAACCATTAAGAGGGGAATTCCTAAAGGCAGTATTATTGGACTTTTATGTCTTCTTATATACATATATAAAGGCGGAATTCCACTGAAGTAACATTTGGGTGACATGGAGCATGCGAGAGTGACGCATGCTGCAGTCGACTTTCAATTGAAGAAACACGGCGCGACAATGTAGCACGCGGCTGTGTGGCATGAACCATGTTACCGTCTGTCGAACACTCTCCGGTGCCGCATGCCTCAAACATGTGCTTGTCGAACAGTCTCGCCCGGAATCCGACACTGTGTAGATCGGTGCTACAGTTTCCATGTGGCGAAATGGAGTGGGCTATTGAAAACACTGTGAATTTAACTGAGGATTACCACAATGCTCCGGAATTGTGGAATGTAACTTTGAGTGATTATAAAAACAATACCGAGCTCGATAGCTGCTGTCGCTTAGGTGCGGCCAGTATCCAGTATTCGGGAGATAGTACGTTCGAACCCCACTGTCGGCAGCCCTGAAAATTGTTTTCCGTGGATTCCCATTTTCACACCAGGCAAATGCTGGGGCTGTATCTTAATCAAAGCCACGGCCGCTTCCTTCCCACTCCTAGCCCTTCCCTGTCCCATCGTCGCCATAAGACCTATCTGTGCCGGTGCGACGTAAAGCAACTAGCATCATAAAATCAATAGCATTAAGAAAGGATGCCGGCCCCGTGGTGTAGGGGTAGCGTGCCTGCCTCTTACCCGGAGGCCCCGGGTTCGATTCCCGGCAAGGGCAGGGATTTTTACCTGGACCTGAGGGCTGGTTCTAGGTACACTCACTCAGCCTACGTGATTAGAATTGAGAAGCTATCTGACGGTGAGATAGCGGCCCCGGTCTCGAAAGCCAAGAATAACGGCCGAGAGGATTCGTCGTGCTGACCACACGACACCTCGTAATCTGCAGGCTTTCGGGCTGAGCAGCGGTCGCTTGGTAGGCCAAGGCCCTTCAAGGGCTGTAGTGCTGTGGGGTTTGGGTTTTATTAAGAAAGGATACTTGAAACGGCTCTCAGAAAAATATGACTGCATTGTGCAGGAACTGAAGAAAATTAAATATATGCGTTCAGCTTTCCACCGAGAGCATAAAAGTATTCAGGAAATGAAAGCTAGTGGTGCTTCTCCATTGAGAGGAAAAGTGTAGTTCGGGTATAATCTACTTAACTTTCTTTTGGTCATCGATGCTCCGAGGAAAAGTATTTGAACGTCAGGTGACAATGAGGAACGTGAGGTGAATTGATTCTAAGCCACTGTTTTCCTTTAATAAAAGGAATAAGTTAACCGCTTATGAACTTTTGTAAGTAAGATTGTGATTTATTCAATGCTTGCCGAGCTGAGTGTCCAGACGGATGAGGCATTGGCCTTCTCAACCCAATTTGGCAGGTTCAATCCTGGCTCAGTCCGGTGCTATTTGAAGGTGCTCAAATACGTCAGCCTCGTATCGGTAGATTTGCTAGTACGTAAAAGGACTTCTCCAGGACTAAATTCCGGCACCCCGGAGTCTCCTAAAACAGTAAAAGTACTTAGTGGGACGTAACGCCAATAACATTATTAACATTATTATTATTATTATTATTATTATTATTATTATTATTATTCAATGCCCAGTTCCATGGATAAATAGTTAGCGTGCTGGCCTTTGGTCACAGGGTTCCCGGGTTCGATTCCCGGCATTTCATACTCATCACGACGCGCAGGTTGCCTACGGGCATCAAATCAAAAGACCTGCATCTGGCGAGCCGAACTTGTCCTCGGCTACTCCCGGCACTAAAAGCCATGCGCCTTTTCATTTTTCATTATTCAATGCCTGGTTTTCTCGTTATTAGTACTGGCAATAGTTCGAACTAGAAATGAATAAATTAGAGACAACAATGGAAATATAATGTAATGACATCATAGTACTAACTACAACAATTATAAACTTGGCAGGTTCGATCCTGGCTCAGCCCCGTGGTATCTGAAGGCGGTCCAGTACGTCAGCCTCGTGTCGGTAGATTAACTGGCACGTGAAAGAACTTCTGCAGAACTAAATTTCGGCACACTCAGAAAACCGTAAAAGTAGTAATGGGACGTAAAGGTTATCGTTTCTACACTGTTAACACAAACAATTAATCTACTTGTTATTTTGAAATCCATTTGCCGCTAGACTAATTACGCAAAGTCTTCATTACAGTCTTTTTCTTCCTCACTATGTCTGCTTATTGTCGCAGATGGCACGAGATATCCTTCATTCTCCTGTTATAAGTTTATTAGAAATTTGAACTCTAAAGGGGTAAATAATAATCAGAATATGGGTAGGGCATCATACTTAAATATATTTTAAATTTAAAAACTGATTAAATTCCAGTGCAGCTTCTAAAACTTCCCGTACCTCTAAGCATACCGATCCTACCTTGGTACACGGCCTTCATCTGACAATACTCCATAAACTCATCCCTTAAATTGGCTTTCACCTCTTTGAGAATTCCCACGTGGTTAGTTTGCCAAGGGCTCCATGCCTTTATCAGCTTTGATCACTCCGCGCCATGCACAATTCCGGGATGATTCGTGAGATGCTAGGTTGAGAAACTCGAAACAAATACATCAAGGAAGTATAGATTTCACCAGTAGCAAAAAATCGAAGGGTAAGCGACAGCCTAACTTTTGGCGGTCTTGCTTCACTAAGTTTCCAATCATCGGTCCAGGCTTCTGTGACAAAAATTCAAAATCTTTCTGGCTCATAGGAGTAACATTTTTGAAATGCGCTTTGTCGTCACCCAACGACTTCTCAAATAATTCATGCTGCACTGTACTTGTTTTGATCGAACGAATAATTGTCGCCTCCACCTATGGGGCCGTTTTCTTCTACGACCATGCTGAATACCAATGTACGCTGCTGCCGCAATATTCTGCAGACATCCTTCTCGGTCAAAGTCGGGTGGGAAACTGTTGCCTTGATGAAACAACGTTTGTAGTAGACTACACGGCTTCACAATTGACGCGCAACACCCGGCAACACATGTAGCAACCATATACTTTCTGCTCCACTGACAACAAGCCGCATGCTACAAAGGTGGCGTGCGAGATGCGACCGTGCCGCATGCGACCCGTGCCACTAGCGACCGCATAATCTGTAACCGTGCCGGATGCGACAGGCGTTGACAAGCACATTGTTATTTGATAAGTTGTGTCATCGGTCATCACCCAAGATAAGGTAATCTAAACGAAGTGCAATGCCATTTCAACAAGTCCTATAAGCAGCTACTGTCCACTACTTTACATAACACTTCTGGGGGAAACTCGTTTTACAACACGAAACATGGTGATGCGTTTACGTCTTTTCCCACCGGGCGAGTTGGCCATGCGGTTAGAGGCTCGCGGCCCTGAGCTTGCATCCGGGAGATAGTGGGTTCGAATCTCACTGTCGGCAGCCTTGAAGATGGTTTTCCGTGGTTTCCCATTTTCACACCAGGCAAATGCTGGGCTGTACTTTAATTAAGACCAGGGCTGCTCCCTTCCCATTCCTAGCCATTTCCTATCCCATCGTCGCCTTAAGACCTGTCTGTGTCGGTGCGACGTAATACCACTAGCAAAAGAAAAGATCCTAATTCTCTGAAATTATTTACGACTTAGGCCTACTTACTTAGCGTGTCCTATTAGTACCAGGAGTGTCCGAGGACGTGTTCGGCTTGCCCGGTGCAGGTCTTTCTACCTGCCTCCCGTGGGCGGCCTGCGTGTCTGGATGTGGAATTATGATAATGAAGTAGGGAGAGATGAAACCCGGTTTCGGCACGTAGCCTACTCCTTTCGAATAATACCAAGGGGTCTGCTCAATGCTTTACGTCACCATCCGACGGCCGAATCACCATCAACAGCATCATATACCCTCACTCCATTTGAACACTGTGAAAAGGTTTGGATTTGAATCCAGGATTTTGGCATGCAATTTAGTGATTAGAAACTGTCTACCACCAACTTTTCTACCCTGCTGGCCAACATTCTGATGGTGATTTTTTTCATCCAGGCTAAGTGTCTCAGACGGCTCAGACGGTTGAGATGCTGGTCTTCCGACTCCAACTTAGCAGGTTGGATCCTGGCTCAGTCCGGTGGTATTTGAACGTGCTCAAATACGTCAGCTTCGTGTCGGTGGATTTACTGGCACGTAAAATAAGTCCTGAGGGACTCAATTCCGGCACCTCGGCGTCTCCTTAAACCATAAAAGTAGTTAATGGGACGTAAAGCCAGCAACATTATTATATTTTTCTATCGACCAACGGCACTCGAACCGGCTAACCACGGTGTCAGACCTTTATTTTAGAAAAAACCAAGTTAGCTACTTATAAGCAATCTGCCACTTGGTGACAGCTCTTAATGCAGATCAATTGTAAGTGATTGATGGGTTGTATGCGGCACACTGCTTATCCACTCGGTCGCTGTTGGCACGATAATGGCCTGGTCGCATCCGGCACGGTCGCATCTGGCACGTAACCGCTACAAATAGCAGAATTTGTTGCCAGCCGCATGCTACATGCCACTGTTTGCCACGGGCAGTGGAATCGTACCTTAAATGATATGAGTAAATGACTAGAATCAGAGGTAAGGCTTTTTGCGGATGATGTTAAAATCTACAGCAGGGCCTCTCAGAGTGCATGCACTGTGCACGGTGCAAAAGACGACTTCGCTTGGTTGACCAGAGTGCAGACCCCCATTCCTCGATTTGGAGCAATAGCGCTGTCTCTCGCTTGTCTCGCTCGCTCCGCCAGTCTCCCTCTTCCTCACTTGTCCCGTAGCGCTCCACATCCGAGCCGAGTTGCGACGAGTTGAGCCGAGCTTAGCCGAGTAGCCCAGAGACGATGCGTTGGTTCGAGGTGAACCGAGCGGGACCGATGCACAGTGCACGGAGCACGTGCGCCTCGATTTGCACGCGTGAGATTTTGGGCGTTTGAGAGGCCCTGCTCTACAGAGTAATAAATAAGTTACATGATTCTGAGCTACTACAAAAAGACCTCCACAATGTTGCGAGCTGGTCAGCAGACACTGGTATGATGATAAACAGGGTTAAAAGTCAGGTTGTGCGTTTCACTAATAAGAAAAGTCCTCTCAGTTTCAATTACTGTGTTGATAGGGTGAAAGTTCCCTATGGGGATCAGTGTAAGTACCTAGGTGTTAATATAAGAAAAGTCTTCATTGCGTTAATCACATAAACGATATTGTAAATAAAGGGTATAGATATCTGCGCATGGTTATGAGAGAATTTAGGGGTTGTAGTAAGGATATAAAGTAGAGGCATATAAGTGTCTTGTAAGACCCCAACTAGAGTATGATTCCAGTGTATGGACCCTTACCAGGATAACTTGATTTGAGAACTGGAAAAAATCCAAAGGAAAGCAGCTCGATTTGTTCTGGGTGATTTCCGACAAAAGAGTAGCGTTACGAAAATGATAAAAAGTTTGGGCTGGGAAGACTTGGGATAAAGGAGACGAGCTTCCCGATTAAGTGGTATGTTCCGAGCTGTCAGTGGAAAGATGGCGTGGAATGACATTAGTAGACGAATAAGTTTGAGTGGCGTTTTTAAAAGTAGGAAGATCACAATATGAAGATTAAGTTGGAATTCAAGAGGACAAATTGGGGCAAATATTCGTTTATAGGAAGAGAATTTAAGGATGGAATAGTTTACCAAGGGAGATGTTCAACAAATTTCCAAATTGTTTGCAATTATTTGAGAAAAGACTAGGTAAACAACAGATGGGGGATCTGCTACCTGGACTAGTGACCTAAATACAGATTAGTTGTGATTTATTTATTTATTTATTTATTTATTTATTTATTTATTTATTTATTTATTTATTTATTTATTTATTTATTTATTTATTTATTTGATATAGCTTCCTTAGTCGATAGCGTTACCTCAATTGCTGTGAAACATCTGTTCTTCCTTGCGACATAAGGGCGGTAGGCCAACAACTTTACGGTCATATCTTCCTACGAATTCATCCACGCAATACTGAGAAGTCATCAGTTTATTCTCGTGGACCGAGCAAGTTGGCCGCGCGGTTAGTGTCGTGCAGCTGTAAGCTTGCATTCTGGAGATTGTGGATTCGAATCCCACCGTCGGCAGCCTTGAAGATGGTTTTCCGCTGTTTCCCACCAGGTAAATGCTGGGGTTGTACCTTAATTAAGACAACGGCCACTACCTTCCCAATCCTAGCCCTTTCCCATACCTGCGTCACCGGAATCCTTCGATGCGTCAGTGCGGCCTTAAACCATTAGCAATATAAACTGAGTGACGAAAGGTCACGGGAAGGGGTGTCCCATTAGAAAATGTGCCGTGAATGACCCTTCAGCGTTGCGGCTAGCTACTGGGTAGCTGAGCAGTCTGTCACAGGCACCAGTGTCTTGAACGTGGGATGATCATCGGCGCATGAGTCATAGCATTCCGGAGATTACAAACGAATTCGAGTTTCCGAGGTACGGGAAGACCACAGGTGTTTAACGAACGGACATCACGTCGCCTCCGCAGAATCATACTGGGCGCTCGACGGGTTACTATGACTCAGATCACCGCCCAGTTGAATGTTCGTTGTGAGGAACCCACTTCTATCAGGACTGTAAGGGAGCAACTGCACCACATAGGCTGCACCAGCCGACGACACAGAGATCAGCGACGTGCATGGGCCCGCGAACATCGGCAGTGGACCATGGACAACCGGCGGCGTGTGGTAAGGTCCGATGAATCCCGGTTCCAGTTGTATCGAGCTGATGGCGCGTGAGAGTGTGGCGTATGCCCCATAAATCTATGGATCCTGCGTGTCAACAAGGTTGTGTCCAGGCGGAAGGAGGCTCAGTTCTGGTTTGGGTGACGTTCTCATGGTTGCAATTAGGCCCCATTTTCCGGCTGCAGGGAGCACTGACAGGTGCACGTTATGTGGATATTCTTTCAGACCATCTGCGTGCCTTTCTGGCCCTAGACTACTCTGATGGAGATGCCGTGTTTCAACAGGACAATGCGCCATGTCACCGCTGTGTGGTGGCACGCAGATGGTTGGGAGGAGCACTCCAGTGAAGTTACGACCATGGATTTTCCATCCAGATCCCCCGATCTTAAACCGATCGAGGATTTATGGTATGCTATCGATGCTGTTGTATGCTCCATGAACCCCGCACCAACTTGGCAAGACCGGTTGTGGGTAGCAGTGCAAGATGCGTGGGTCCAGATCCCTCCAGAACGATTCCAACACCTAGAGTCGGTGCCTCGCCGTATTGCTGTCGTTTTGAGGGCTATCGGAGGATAAATTGTTATTAATATCACATTCAGTGTCTTTCCATGGCTTTAGGCCACTCAGTGTGTATATCGTGGATTACATTAAGCATAATAAATTTGTTTTACTGTGATCTGCGTGTACTCCGTTGCGAAGAATCCAGTCAATCATTTCGTCCTTCTTGTCAGTGACTGTAGGTGGCTTGTCGGCCTGCATGAAATGGTAGGAAAATTGTCCATTAACTACTATGACAATATACCTCTATGTCATAGATTTGCTGAGTTTCAAACCATTCGTAAAACGTTTGCTGGTTAATTTCTGCTTTGTAATGTCCTGTTATTTTGAATACAAAACGTAGTAGTTTTCCACTGATAAAACCCACGAGCAGTGCCAGCATGAAGAAGATTTTAGCCTACCACCTTGGTCAATAGATACTGGCATCGTACTTCGGACAGTAGCCTATGATCTGTCCTGGGTTTCGAAGGGGTACGGCCGAAATTGACTCATTTTCCATCCGCCATACCAAATCCAGCTCACTTATATATCTCATCCCTCCGAAGAACGCAGCGCAAAGAGTGACAAAATCTCCTTTCTCTAACAATACTCCCGCTATTTTACTTAAAACTTTATTTCAAGGTGGTTTACTGCCCTAAAATAACGACACTACAAATTTTTAAAGTGTAGTATGTTCTGTCCTGCTAAAATACTCATAAGTGTTGTATCTACACTTAAAATTAATCAATCTTGATGACAATGATGACAATAGGACTGGTAGGTCTATTCTTTCTAGGAGTAGACAGCAATGGTTTCCTGTGGTTTACTATTTTCACATCAAGTAAATTATGGGGTTGTACCTTAATTAAGTACACGGACGCTTCCCAGCCCTAGCGCTGTCCTATCCTATCTGTATACAAGTGTATATATTCTACTCGATAAAAGAGTTACTTTTGTGAAGCAAAAACTAATACTGTTTGGCGCAATACGTGTGTAGAAGGCATACGTCTGTTTGGTGCTTCGGCTGCATTCCGACCAGGTTGTCCAGGTTAAACTAATGTCTGTGTATTCGTCGCTACTGAACGCACTAGCCATATCCGATATGCAGACATCAAATATAGTGCAGCTGTACCATACACCAGCCTAGAACTATGCGGTGGAAAACGAGGTTTACTAATGCAAGGGGTTCATTAGACCTGTAGCGCTGAGTAACATGCTGCGAGTGACAGTCCGGTTCTTGTCTTTATATTCTGACGTAACTTGCCCGCTAGCAGTAGTTCCCCTGTGAAAATCAGTTGGTAGACATCCAATTCATCATTTGTGCATGTGGGACATTTATAAGTAGAAAGTACGGCGTCCGGGAGCCACCTGGTATATTACTTTACAAGTTGCTTTACGTCGCTCCGACACAGATAGGTTTTATGGCGAAGATGCAGCAGGAAAGGGCTAGGAGTGGGAAGGAAGCGGCCGTGGCCTTAATTAAGTTACAGCCCCAGCATTTGCCTGGTTGAAAAGGGAAAACCACGGAAACCATCTTTAGAGCTGCCGACAGTGGGGTTGGAACCGACTGCCTTATTTTGAAAGTCAGAAGTAAGATGAAAGTAGCGAGACCGATCACTGGTAAAAATAGGTTGGAACAGTGGCAGGAGGATACTCAGAATGGGGAGATAAAGGCAAAGTTAAGAATGAACTCGACGTATGAAGCAGTTCACTTCAGTGGTCGGGTTATGTAAGAAGAATCGAGGAGGATAGTTTAGCCAGAAGAATAATAGACTCTGTTATGGAGGGTAAGAGAAGTAGAGGGAGACGATGGCGGCGATTGTTAGACTTTGTTTCTAACGATTTAAAGATAAGAGGTATAGAACTAAACGAGGCCACAGAACTAGAGGATTGTGGGGCGGTGAGTAAATTCTTGCAGACTGACCGCTGAAAGGCATAATGGTCTGTAATGAAGATGTATCAGTGGCTTAACATTAGGACCTGCAGGGCCTGCCATGCAGGCAGACCAGGGCCTTCAAGGGGCCCCGCATACTGCTCGCAAAATGGAATAATATACTGTATATCTAGCCTAATGTCACTCTGCACGAAAATGGTCAGGTCAGATCACAACGAAATAGTTTTCTTTACAACCTGTATGTAGAGGAATTGGCATTTGGCTCCATCTAGCAGCAGTTGTAAACAATTACCACGTTTCCGTGGGAAATTCAAATCGATTTGAATACGCTTTCCGTATCGAATACCTCTTGGAAGCGGGGACTCAGTTCATATTGAGTCTCAAAGTCGAACCTGCTGGAAGGTGGGATCGAATCGTACTCAGTATGGGTAGAGCATCATGGAAAAGCTGAACGTATTGAAGTCGATTTGAAAATTATACGGATGCTTGATTATAGTTCGTTTATCATGCACTTCCTGTAATTTTATTCGTGTTCATTCGATTTCAGCTTACTGCTCCTCATGTATATGTGTAGTATTAATAGGAACTGTGGATGCCGGAGGAGAGTAAAACGTTTCTGGAAATAATACGAGGAAAGGAAATGTAGAAGCGCTACGACGGGAAATCATTTGCAGTCATTCTATATTCAGCAGATTAAGCTACTTTGTACAAAGCGATTGAAACTTTCTTCTCAACAGACATTGGTTTGCTAAAGAAAAAATTGTTTGATTTGAGGTGTGGTTCAAGACGCAGACATATGAACGTAAATGACGAAGAACTCATCCTGAAGTTGTCTAACCAATCATCTTCTATGGAGTAACGTTGTGCTATGGCCATGCGGTACGCTCCCATCAGTCTTTACTCCTTTCTTTTATACAATACCACCTTCTCTTCATACGCTTCTTTTTGCTTAGCTTAGACTGGAGGAAAACCATATTCTGTACTTGCAACTGCTGCAGGAAGAACACCGTTTCCCTCTGTGGCTCCAATCATTTATTCTCCCATCTCTCAAAAGTTTGGGCTGGGAAGACTTGGGAGAAAGGAGACGAGCTGCTCGACTAAGTGGTATGTTCCGAGCTGTCAGGGGAGAGATGGCGTGGAATAACATTAGTAGACGAATAAGTTTGAGTGGTATCTTTAAAAGTAGGAAAGATCACAATATGAAGATAAAGCTGGAATTCAAAAGGACAAATTGGGGCAAATATTCGTTTATAGGAAGGGGAGTTAGGGACTGGAATAACTTACCAAGGGAGATGTTCAATATATTTCCAATTTCTTTGCAATCATTTAAGAAAAGGCTAGGAAAACAACAGATAGGGAATCTGCCACCTGGGCGACTGCCCTAAATGCAGATCAGTAGTGATTGACTGAATGGATTAAACTTACAAAACCCTGATACACTATTAGGCACAATACCACAGCTTTTGAAACTTCCATTGCTTTCGGTGATTGTACGGGCTATAGGTTGTACATAAAACAAGTATGTATCATGGACTTTAAATTCCTTTGGTAATAATGCACGAGGACTTCCTTATTTACTTTTCTTTAGTTATGGTTGGCCGTTGTTGTCAAGTGTTACATGTCGGATTATTCTCATTATTCTCGTATGGGCTCGCGCGATCTCGTACTCTACGAGTGTCGAGACTATCGTATTCAAATCGATCTGATCGCGGATTGAATCTTACACGGAAACAGCTAACGTATTGAGTACGGAAAGCGTATCCAAATCTATTTGAATCCCCATGGAAACGTGGCAAATGCTTGCCTTTGCCATCCCCCGGAACATCGCGACATGCTCCTCACGAAAGACCTGCACCAAATTATTAAAAAATAATTACATCAATGAAAATTGATATCAAAATATAATATTTTACTTAGAAAATTATACTTCCTTGATGTGTATTGTAAGTGAGATCTTATTATGCACAAATTTTGCTTTATCATTTAACTTGTTTACATTTATTCGACAACAATGTATAATTCCAACAATAACTTGGTGTAGTAACAATCACTCAACTCAGTTTCGAACGAGCTCTCTGTTCACGAATGTAATAATAACATGGTGTACTTACACCATCAATAAGCTTATCAGTTGTGCGGTTAGATATTTTTCAAACTTTATCTGAATAGTTTTTCATGAAATTTTGTCAATATATTTCTCCGGGTTGTAATCGAATAAATTATTATAATTGTGACTTCGGTATTGGTTAGAGAGTGTAGTTCTATAGTTACTGAATAATTACACCAATTTTAAGTACGAATATCTTTTTTCTTTTGCAAGTTGCTTTACATCGCTCTGACACAGATAGGTCTTATGGCGACGATGGGACAGGAAGGGGCTAGGATTGGGAAGGAAGCGGCCGTGGCCTTAATTAAGGTACAGCCCCAGCATTTGCCTGGTGTGAAAATGGGAAACCACGGAAAACCATCTTCAGCGCTACCGACAGCGGGGTTCGAGCCCACTACCTCCCGAATACTGGACACTGGCCGCACTTAAGCGACTGCAGCTATCGAGCTCGGTTTAGGAATATCAAACTGATGTACGGTTGCATTGTCACTTCAGCTGTTCAGCTGTTAAATCACGGGGACAGTCAAATAAAACCTATTAAACATTATTTTTTAATAATCTATATATATATAAAATAACTTGTCCTGACTGACTGACTGATTCATCATCGCCGAGGCGAAACTACTGGACATAGAGAAATGAAATTTTGGGGATACATTCATATTAACATGTAGGTGCTTGCTAAGGGAGGATTTTTGGATATTCTGTCGCTAAGAGGGTGAAAACGGGGGTTAATTTTTAAAATGAGGATATCTATATCTCAGAAACTTAAAGGGGGTAATAAAAATTGGTATTTCGAATTTCCTTTAAAAATAAAGAAACACGTATGTTTTTGTTTTCGGAAAATTCCATGAAGGTGGGTGAAAAAACGGGGGGGGGGGGCGGAAGTGTATGTACACCTTTTATGAGGAGACTTATATCTGAAGAACTGAAGATGTTACAGTCATGAAAATTTAAATTTGGTACCTCCTTTAAAAGTAAAGAAATACGTATTTTTTTGTTTTTGGAAATCCAAAAATATGGGGTGAAAGGGGGGGGGTGAATTTTTAAAATGATTGTATCTATATCTCGAAACTGTAAAAGTTTACAGACGTAGAAATTGGTATTTAGAATCTTTAAAAATAAAGAAACACGTATTTCTTTTTGTTTTCGGAAAATCCCAATAGGAGGGGTGAAAAGAAGTGAAAAATGGGTTGAATGTACTTATATCTCAGAAACTGAAGATATTACAGACCTGAGAAAAGGTATTTGGGATCTCCTTTAAAAATAAAGAAACATGTACTTTTTGTTTTTGGAAAATCCAAAGAGTGGACGGTTGAAAGGGGGATGAATTTTTAAAATGAGTGTATCTATATCTCAAAACTTCAAAGATTACAGATGTAAACATTGGTACTTAGAATCGCCTAAAAATAAAGAAACACGTATTCTTTTGGGAAAATCCCGATAGGAGGGGTGAAAAGGGGTAAAAAAAGGGTTGAATGCCTTTAATAAGGATCCTTATATCTCAAAAACTGAAGATGTTACAGACCTGAAAATCGGTATTTGGGATCTTTAAAAATAAAGAAACATGTATTTTTTGTTTTAGGAAAATCCAAATAGTGGCGAGTTAAAGTGGGGGGGGGGGTGTATTTTAAAAATGAGTGTATCTATATCTCAAAACTTAAAAGTTTGCAGATGTAAAAATTGATATTTAGAATCTCCTTTAAAAATAAAAGAACAAGTATTTTTTTTTTCTTCTGTAAATCCCAATAGGAGGACTGAAAAGTGTGAATAAGGGGTTGAAAGTCTTTAATGAGGATACTTATATCTCAGAAACTGAAGATATTACAGACATAACAATTAGTATATGGGACCTCCTTTAAAAATTCAGAAACATTCATTTTGTTTTGTTTTTGGAAAATCTAATTAATGGGGGTTAAACACTAGTGACAGATTGGGGTGAATTTTTAGAAGGACTATATCTACAGTGTATCTCAGAAACGTAAAATGTTACAGACGTAAAAACTGGTATTTGGAATCTCCTGTTAATGTAAAGAAGCAGGTATTCTAGGAAAATCCAATGAAGTGAGGTGAAATAATTGAAACATTTTTGAATTAATTGTATGAGGATACTTACATGTAATAAAAATTAATGTTGTTACAGACGTGAAAATTGGTATTTAGATCTTCTTGAAAAATAAAACGACGCGTTTGTGGGGAGGGGGGGGGGGGTGAATCATCTTTGGGGGCGGGTGTGAAAAGGAGTTGAATTCGTTTCATGAGGACACATATCTCAAAAACTGAAGATAATAGGTATTTATAAGATCCTTTACTATTAAAGAAACAAATATTTTTGGCAGGAAAATTCACTTAAAGGATGGGGGGGGGGGGGGGAGTGTGAAAGTAAGTGAAAAAAGTGAATTATTTTTATGGGAATACTTACATCTCAAAACTGAAGGTAACACTCATGAAACACGTCTTCTTCTTTTTGGGGGTGGGAATCAACTTAACCGCGGTGGGGTGAAAAAGGAGGTGAGACCAATTGATTTTACTGTTCATTATGTACTTATAAGGAGCCTCCGTGGCTCAGGCGGCAGCGCGACGGCCTCTCACCGCTGGATTCCGTGGTTCAAATCCCGGTCACTCCATGTGAGATTTGTGCTGGACAAAGCGGAGGCGGGACAGGTTTTTCTCCGGGTACTCCGGCTTTCCCCGTCATCATTCATTCCAGCAACACTCTCCAATATCATTTCATTTCATTTGTCATTCATTAATCATTGCCCCAGAGGAGTGCGACAGGCTTCGGCAGCCGGCACAATTCCTATCCTCACCGCTAGCTGGGGGCTTATTCATTCCATTCCTGACCCGGTTGAATGACTGGAAACAGGCTGTGGATTTTCAATGTACTTATTCTGATCATAAATCGATCATTTTGATCTTTCCTGGGTTCGTTTCCAAGAGCTATCTTTTCCTTTGGAGAACCTTCTCAGATCCAAGGAAGATTCCCTGACCTGCCCAGGAATCGAACCTGGGGCCTCCGGGTAAGAGGCAGGCACGCTAACCCCTACACCACATTGCATTAGTTCTACTTGCTGTAATTACGTTCATATTGGTTTTTCATAGGTTTTACATTTCATTCGAGGGAGGCCGAATTTTTTTTTTTTTTTGGCAGGCAGGTGGGCCCCTGTCACATTCGTATCGCTCCTGATTACGGACCCTTATTGAACAGTATTGAATGTCCAATGTGTAGGCTATGATCTAGAGAAAGTGCGGAGCTCTCAAGCATCAAATACATAGTCGTCAGTGAGTTCACCTTCAAAGCAATATTTTAATAATTATTCGCACGAACCTGGTATCCACTTTTTAATGAGGTTCCTGGTTTTTGGTGCAATAAATTGGTAGTGAACCTGAAGCTTGAAAATGCGAAAACAAAGGCCTCAAATGAGTCAATGGCCTAGAACAATTTTGTCTATATAAGTTATTTTTAATGGAGTCATTTTACTCAATGTAGGTGCAGCACAAAATAACGATCCGTTCTATAATTAATGAAGACAATGTGACGCACTGAATCATGGAGATGGAAATCTGAGAGACACACACACAAAATAGATATTTTTCCTTGGAACTACCAAGCCGAGGGTATGAAGACATCAGAAATCGGTTCTGATAAATCCCAGTATCATAAACACTTCAGGAAATGATTGACAGAAGAGAATGCAATAAAACATACCATTAATGTGGCTTTAACGTGTAAACCTGTTCTCTAAAATCATGTGTGGAACTGTGTAGTTTTTTCGTTTGAATGCAAGTGACAGTGGTTGGGGTTATAAATCGCTGATGTTAATTTTTAGAGAGAAGGCTTAAAATGTATTATTTTAGGAGATAAAGTTGACCGTTTCCCAGCCCAAGGAATGTGCATGAAAATTTCGAAAGGCTGCTGTTTTCAGCCATAGTCTGCAAGTCATACGAGAAACCACGGTGTGATTTACCGAGCAAGAATGTGCACCTGTCCAGAACTGATAACGATGATAGCCGCAGAACCGTGTCGTCTCAGAACACAAGAGTCTCAAAATTCACGAATTCCAAGGAGAGGATAAGTAAGAGTAGGTTTCTCTACCTGGGCCAGTCTCAAAACTCACGAGCAGGGCCAACTTCCATCCGGTTATTTAAATAATCGAATGAGTTTCAAATATTATTAAGTTATATCACTTAGAATAATCGGTTGCGCCAAGAATACATTTCTCGGCTTAAGTGTGTCGGATGGAAATCGATTGTAATAAGCGAATAAATGAACTCTTACGAAAAATAGAAATATGCCTTTTTTTAAATCCATGAAGTCTAATGTTGAAGACAGCACTCTTACGAAAAATAGAAATATGCCTTTTTTTTAAATCCATGAAGTCCAATGTTGAAGACGGCACAAGCACCCAGTACCCAAGCCATAGGAATTAACAAATGAAAGTTAAAATCCCGGCCGGAATCGAACCCGGGACCCCCTGGACTCCTTGGACCAAAGGCCAGCATGCTGACCATGTATCCATGGAGCCGGACGACATAAAATTATAGGTATATTGCGTGCTGCTAGTTAAAAGAAATTGTCAATTGGTAGTACTGGGGCTTAGTTCCATTATAGTGGCCAGAAGACGGCATTTACGTAAATACAGAACTTCATTTTACAGATATTAAAGATTAGGACTGTTAATTCACTCAGTTGGTTTCAACATTTAGAGATTTCTTTGATGGGATAATCAAATACAAAATCATAGCTTATTCGATTATTCGATTATTTTTCCCGTTCAATTATTTTCTCGGTTATTCGATTTTGTTTTCCATTTGATTAATTTTTCGATGATTCATTTGAAATTCCATTAGGATGATTGGGGCAATTGAATAGTGAATGCTATCGAAATAATCAAATGGCAAGTAATCCTAATGTTGCCATCAACACATCAATCTCATCACAAGGAAATCAAAATTACCTATCTCCATGGTGCCCTTACAGGAAGTGAGCGGATACGACGGACGGTCTCTGATAAGCTTTCCGAAACTAATATCAACTCATGTTCCACTTCCATACGTATGAATGAGTCATACACTCTGAGATGCATAGATTAATATATTGCATCACGCGGTTACACGAAGCGCAATGCTATACTTGGCTCACCAAATTTATCAAGTCATAAATTAATATTAGTCAGAATTTTATCTAAAATATGGCGAAGTCGCTAGTCTCTATCTTTCAAATTCTGTCGCTAAATGACTCAGAAAAAACTCCAGAGCGCTGATGATGATGATGATGACGACGACATTTTTTAATAGTGGTTATTTCCCCAGCCAAAAAATGTGGAAATGGTCAATAAAAATCAATAAAGCTTGAAAACAATGAAGGAAAGGGTGGTGGTGGTGATAACTGTTTTAAGAGGGAGTGCAAATGGAGTGCCATCTTCTATTAATACTAAACAGTGGAGAAAAATGGAAGGTGTCCCACACTCCGAAAGACGAAAGTATCGGACAAACAAGGACAAGGGCCACGAAAGGCGTGCAAATAAAAGACTCCCTAACCCTTGGGAACCTAATACTGTCGGGGTCACAAAAGAACGATAGTTGACTAAGGAAAGTCAGTTAGAGTAGATGGAAGCAAGGAGGCTGCCAGAAGTGAGTGCAAGCAATGCTTGAACTCAAGTAAGTGCCCCGCGGTCGCCAACCCAATCAATCAATCAATCAATCAATCAATCAATCAATCAATCAATCAATCAATCAATCAATCAATCAATCAATCAATCAATCAATCAATCAATCAATCAATCAATCAATCAATCAATCAATCAATCAATCAATCAATCATATGCATTTAGGGCAGTCACCATGGTGGCAGATTGTTTATCAGTTGTTTATCTAGCCCTTTCTTAAATAATGAAGAGCCCCTGGGGCCCCGTTTAGTCACCTCTTATGACAGGCAGGGGGATACTGTGGATGTTATTCTGCCACCCCAACCCACCGAGGAAGATAATGGTTGATGAGTGAAAGAGACAGAGGTGTGTTATTATTATTATTATTATTATTATTATTATTATTATTATTATTATTATTATTATTTATTGTACCGGGCGGTAAACCTCCACGCCGCGAATTCAAATATTGCGCCAGTTGAAACCTCTCTACAGGAGAAACTCTGAACTTTAAAATCTGTATTACATCAAAGGTTTCCCGGAAGATGTCTCTACTGTAAATTTTGAAGTGTTCTGAACTATGTCTATGTCTATTTCGATTTGTGTTTGTTTGCTCTGTAGCAAGAAGTGTGGACATTCTCTTCTAGATGGCACTACTTAAGAACTATAATTGTGCACCCTAGTGCGAAGTGAAGGAACTGGTTTTTTTTTGAAGAAATTTTGTATTCATAAGTTTTGTCTTTACTAAATTTTGTTCTGTGGTTTGTGGGTTGGCAACATTAATCATTTCTACCCGCTTGTTTTGAATTTAGCCAATCCCGAATTTCTCTAATTAATTTTTGACCAATAACGTATGTCTTCTCCGATATGGAGATGTTGCTTTAAACTATCCAATAAAGTTGAGGGGGGTGTGGGTACTCATTTTTGAAAGGTCTCGAATGTTCCACGAGGGTATTTAAACTGCTGATTTTCTTGTCTCGGTGCCACTTCATCGACATCTTGCTTAGTGTGTGATTATGTAGCAGAGGGCGGAAAGCGCCTCTTTCTTCGGGCAGCAGTTCATCCACAAGGTAATGGCCGTTTAATAACTGTATTTCTTGCTAGCTCAGCAGTTTAACCCTCGGGGCAGGTTCGAAACTTTTCTCATGTAACCAATCTTTAAAATGTAATAGACACTTGGTAAAATTTCGTCTCTTTAACTATAAATTGGGATAGAGAGTCCCTAACCCTCTTGAGCTCCCACTCATATTGTTTTGAGGTGACTACGTTTTCATAACCGTTTTTCTTCTCTTCCTAATGTAATAAAGTTTTCTTATCGTGTCACCTCCTTAGTATGGGATTAGCCCTTGCGTAAGCGGCCTAGTGCCAAGTAGGTTTCAAAAGTGTATTAGGTGTGCAAGCTTCGCCTCCATTCTATTTTTTATTATGGGCCAGTAACTTAACCTGATGTTTTATTTTCCTCATGTAAAGGCCCTGTAGGTTGGGTATCAAATACCCCTGTTTCTTGGTGTGCCTTAAGGGCAGATAGAAATGAAGTTTGTTGTAGCCTTTTGAGAGGCTTGTCAAATTGAGAGCGGCTCTGCTCTTTTTTTCTTAACGTTGTAATTAGGAGCAAGTGCTCCTTGTACTTAGGGGTTTTCTGCCCTTTAGCTATTGTGGTGGTGAGCTGAGAGCTCAGAAATTAATCTTGGGGCTCGAAGCCCAAATCTTGTAACCATTGTAGCCTAATTTCTTTAATTGTTTTCATGCTACTTGGTGCCTGTTACTCTATTGTTGTTATCTGTTGATTTTGAAAAGGAAATATAACCTTGGTTAAAGTTTTAAATTAACTTTTTTTCGTAAGTTGAGACCTATTCCACCCAGCACCTTCTTTCACCTCTGCAAATCCACACAACATCGTAACAATTATTATTATTTTTTTTTTTGCTAGGGGCTTTACGTCGCACCGACACAGATAGGTCTTATGGCGACGATGGGATAGGAAAGGCCTAGGAGTTGGAAGGAAGCGGCCGTGGCCTTAATTAAGGTACAGCCCCAGCATTTGCCTGGTGTGAAAATGGGAAACCACGGAAAACCATTTTCAGGGCTGCCGATAGTGGGATTCGAACCTACTATCTCCCGGATGCAAGCTCACAGCCGCGCGCCTCTACGCGCACGGTCAACTCGCCCGGTATTATTATTATAAGTATCATTCTTTCTATCTTAATTTACTTACCCTCCAGGGTTGGCTTTTCCCTCGGACTCAGCGAGGGATCCCACCTCTACCGCCTCAAGGACAGTGTCCTGGAGCGTGAGACATTGGGTCTGGGGATACAATTGGGGAGGATGACCAGTACCTCGCCCAGGCGGACTCACCTTCTATGCTGAACAGGAGCCTTGCGGGGGGGGATTGGAAGATTGGAATGGATAGACAAGGAAGAGGGAAGGAAGCGGCCGTGGCCTTAAGTTAGGGACCATCGCGGCATTTCCCTGGAGGAGAAGTGGGGAAACCACGGAAAACCACTTCCAGGATGGCTGAGGTGGGTATCGAACCCACCTCTACTCAGTTGACCTCCCGAGGCTGAGTGGACCCCGTTCCAGCCCTCGTACCACTTTTCAAATTCCGTGGTAGAGCCGGGAATCGAACCCGGGCCTCCGGGGTTGGCAGCTAATCACAGTAAGCATTACACCACAGAGGGGAACAAAAAAAGGAAATTCAAGCTGAAGAACTGGCCAGATAACATTGATACTGAATGTGATTCTGTCCGATGTGGAAAATAATGCAATATCTGCCCATTAAAGGAGATCAGGAAAACAAAAAAAAAATCATGTAAACTGTGAAAACTGCACTGAGAGACAGGCAAGGGCTTCAGTTTTCTCAAAATCCATTAGTTATAATTCATTTGGTCACTTCTTTTCAATTTATATTTTGAATGGTAAGATGACTTTTTAAATTTTGACTACTTCAGAAACTTGCAAAAATTCGCTATAATAAAATAAAATACATATGTTGTGAATTTCTTAGTGATATTAAGTGAGTGATTTTTTTATGGAGTATATCCTATTGTTTATAATTATGAATAAATGACGTGTTAAAGAACATTTTACACCTGTCATAGAAATAAAACTGTAAATATTTCCCAAATCCACCACATTACACATAGAAAATCCACAGCCTGTTTCCAGTCATTGACCGGGTCAGGGATGGAATGAATGAAGCCCCCATCTAGCGGCGTGGATAGGAACTGTGCCGGTTGCCGAAGCCTGTCGCACTCCCCAGGGACAATGATTAATGACTGACAGATGAAATGATATTGGAGAGTGTTGCTGGAATGAAAGATGACAGGGAAAACCGGAGTACCCGGAGAAAAACCTGTCCCGCCTCTGCTTTGTCCAGCACAAATCTCACGTGGAGTGACCGGGATTTGAACCATGGAACCCAGCGCTGAGAGGCTAGCGCGCTGCCTTCTGAGCCACGGAGGCTCTCCACCACATTACTTGAGGGTTAAGCCTGGGCTGAACTTTAACGAAGGTCATGGCTACTACTTTACCTTTCCCATCCTTGCATAGAAGAAAGTGTTCCATGTGCTAATGCGGCGTTAAAACCACTAGAAAGAAACATCACACTTTTAAAATAAGGACGAGAAGGAAATAATTTGAGACTTTGAGGAGTTCCTAACTCCTTTACTAGCTTTACAAACATACTAACCTGAATTTAAAATGAAAAATATGATAATTGATATTCATTAAATAAAATACACAATCGTCGAACCTTGTACTCACACTTGGATCTTACCTGCTTACTTACACATACGTTATTTGAAGGGCGTCAGCTACAACTCAGTGCAGCAATAAGAGAATGAGATTCTTGAATATCTCTTGGGTGTGGGTAATAAGCTTACTTTTGACAACATACCATATAAGTTCTGGGAAAAGGAGATTGGCGATCGGTTTCCCCATTAAATTTGAGGTTATATGATTCTACTCTAAAAATGAAACGAAACATTTAATTTGGTAGAATAAAATATATTCTTGAAGTAATTTCAAGAAAAATAGTAAGAACTGTTGCAATAAAACAGATGAGAATATGAAATTATGACATTGCAACTGGTAGAAACTAGGCATGAATTTGGATTCTTCTTGACCGGACATTTAACAATTATACACGAAATTTATCCCTCACTGGTTCACTTGACTGTACCTTCAACACATTGAGTGTAATTACGACGTATTCCTTTGATCTGGTGTTTACTGTAGCTGTATCAAGCCTAATTTGGTGATGTATCCTTTTTGTTTCACTGACGACTAAGTATCCACGTGACTGCTTTTTCTTCATCCAGATGACTTCTTGATAAATCTGTCCTATACGACTTCATAGCAAGTCTATCCCTCGAACTGAACTGACCGACTGAGGTCTCACCTTCCACTTGACTCCATCATTGGTCTCCATCCACTTGGCTAATAACTAATGACCGACTGAGGCCTCTCCTTCCTGTTGACTCAATGACTGACTGACGCCTCTCCATCTCGTTCACTCAATGACTGTTCACTTATCCATTTGACTTCTTCACTGTTCACCTTCCGTTTAACTAATTACTGACGCTACAATATGCAGCCACCTTTTATAGACATTGGTTGACACATCTACGCAATCTCCAGAAATAACTATGATCTACTCCCACCTCGCGACAAATGTTACACCCTATGGTGAAACCGCCGGCTACCGGGCGAGATGGCCGTGCGGTTAGGGTCGCGCAGCTGTGAGCTTGCATCCGGGAGATAGTGGGTTCGACCCCCACTGTCGGCCGCCCTGAAGATGGTTTTCCGTGGTTTCCCATTTTCACACTTGGCAAATGCTGGGGCTTTACCTTGATTAAGGCCACGGCCGCTTCCTTCCCACTCCTAGGCCTTTCCTATCCCACTATACCATCGTCGCCATAAGACGTATCTGTGACTTTGCGACGTAAAGCAAATAGCAAAAAAGATCTAATGCTGAAGATGTCACAAACACCCAGCCCCCGAGCCATAGGAAATAACTAATGAATGTTAAAATCCCCAACCTGACCGGGAATCGAACCCGGAATCCCTTGAACCAAAGGCCGGAATGCTAACCATTTAGCCAAGGAGCCGGACTGAAATTCGTTTCTTCGCCTACAGATGGTGCAGCTCATTTTAGGCACACCCCAATGGAGGTGAGCTGCATGTACCATTTTAACCACATAGTCCCTGCTGTGAATTGTGTGAAAATGTTGCTCATAGGGTCGGTTGGTGCATGCATTTCCATGGATTTGGCAGACTGTTATGTAATGGCAACTTCTGGCTTAGTGAGGAAAGCAACGTGAAACAACCTCATTCCTCATTACAATACGTCTCTTCAGTGATACGTAAGCCATCTATGGCAGCTAATGGTGGAACTGTTGAGGATCCAACCAGCCTTCGGGCTGAGGACTGAACATACATACACATACACCAGTCCTCCTGTCATTCTTAAATTTCTGGTAGTACCGGGCATTGAACCCGGGCCTCCGAGGACGGCAGCTAATAGTGCTAACCGTTACTCTACAGAGGCAGACTAGCTGGAACTAAACACATACTAATAGACAGGTTTTGTTGTTGTTGTTGTTGCTAGTTGTTTAACGTCCAGTAACCCATCGAAGGTTTTTGGCTACGCAGAGATGGAAGAGGACTAGGATTGGGAAGGCAGCGGCCGTGGCCTCAACTGAGGTACAGCCCATTGTTTGCTTGGTGTGAAACTGGAGAACCACCGTACATAATCTTCAGCGCTGCCAATAATGGGGTTTGAATATCGAACCTATCTTCTCCTGAATGGAAACCAACGGCTACACAACCCGAACGGCGCAACCAACTCGTTCGTTAACGGAGAACTCATTACAGGCTCATTGTTAACGTAAAGGACTTTAACACGGCACACAGTGACACCCGGTGGACGTAAAAACGAGTAAAGTGACCAACAAAATTACATTACTGTATTCATTTATGTTAGTGCAGAGACTTCATTCGTGGCTTTAGGGTTCTGAGGTCCCGGCATCAATTTCCGGCCGGGATGGGGATATAAACTGCGTCAGGTTACTTCCTGTCACTCGGGGACTGGGTATTTGTGTTTGATCTAGTACACTCCTTTTCAAATAAACACTACCAAACACACAGGAACCTACATCCCTACACACCGGGCGAGTTGGCCGTACGCGTAGAGGCGCGCGGCTGTGAGCTTGCATCCGGGAGATAGTAGGTTCGAATCCCACTATCGGCAGCCCTGAAAATGGTTTTCCGTGGTTTCCCATTTTCACACCAGGCAAATGCTGGGGCTGTACCTTAATTAAGGCCATGGCCGCTTCCTTCCAACTCCTAGGCCTTTCCTATCCCATCGTCGCCATAAGACCTATCTGTGTCGGTGCGACGTAAAGCCCCTAGCAAAAAAAGCATCCCTACACATTGAGTTGGCGTCAGGAAGGGCATCTGACCTTAAAACAGGGCCAAATCCACATATGCGACACAGTTCGCACCAGCGACTTCACCATTGTGTGGGAAAAGAAATGGAAGAGGAAGAAGTGCCGTGACTTTAAGCCGGGCGCACATTGAGAAGCAGTTGGTCGCAGAGCAGGACAGCGCGGGGCTAACGAAACTGCGAAGTGCATGTGAGCGCACATTGCCACGCAGTGTCTCGTCGGTGGTTACGTGCCAGATGCGACCGTGCCGGATGCGACCCGGCCATTATCGTGCCAATAGCGACCGAGCGGAGAAGCATCGTGCCGCATGCGACCCATCAGTCACTTACAATTGATCTGCATTAAGGGCTGTCACCAAGTGGCAGATTGCTTATAAGTAGCTAACTTGGTCTTTTCTAAAATAAAGGTCTGACACCGTTGTTAGCAGGTTCGAGTGCCGTTGGTCGAAAGAAAAATATGTTGCTGGCTTTACGTCCTAGTAACTACTTTTATGGTTTAAGGAGACGCCGAGGTGCCGGAATTTAGTCTCGCAGGTCTTATTTGACGTGCCAGTAAATCCACCGACACAAAGCTGACGTATTTGAGCAAGTTCATATACCACTGGACTGAGCCAGAATCGAACCTGCCAAGTTGGAGTCGGAAGACCAGCATCTCAACCGTCTGAGCCGTCTGAGCCACTTAGCATGGATGAAAAAAAAATCACCATCAGAATGTTGGCCGGCAAGGTAGGAAATTTGGTGGTGGACAGTTTCTAATCACTAGATTGCATGCCAAAAGCCGGGATTCAAATCCAAACCTTTTCGCAGTGTTCGAATGGAGTGAGGGGATATGATGCTGTTGATGGTGATTCGGCCGTCGTATGGCGACGTAAAGCATTGAGCAGACCCCTTGGTACTGTTCGAGAGGAGTAGGCTACGTGCCGAAACCGGGTTTCATCTCTCCCTAGTTCATTATCATAATCCCACATCCAGACGCGCAGGCCGCCCAAGGGCCGAACACGTCCTCTGACACTCCTTGTACTAATAGGACACGATAGGTAAGTAGGCCTAAATCGTAAATAATTTCAGAGGATTAGGATCTTTTTTATTGCTAGTGGCATTACGTCGCACTGACACAGACAGGTCTTAAGGCGACGATGGGATAGGAAAGGGCTAGGAATGGGAAGGAAGCGGCCCTAGTCTTAAAGTACAGCCCCAGCATTTGTCTGGTGTGAAAATGGGAAACCACGGAGAGCCATCTTCAGGGCTGCCGACAGTGGGATTCGAACCTACTATCTTTCGGATGCAAGCTCAGGACCACGCGCCCCTAACCGCATGGCCAACTCGCCCGGTGGGAAAAGACGTAAACGCATCACCATGTTTCGTGTTGTAAAACGAGTTTCCCCAGAAGTGTTATGTAAAGTAGGGGCAGTGGCTGCTTATAGGACTTATTGAAATGGCATTGCACTTCGTTTAGCTTACCTTATCTTGGGTGATGACACAATTTATCAAAGGACAATGTGCTTGTCAACGCCGGTCGCATCCGGCACGGTTACAGATTATGCGGTCGCTAGTGGCACGGGTCGCATGCGGCACGGTCGCATCTGGCACGCCACCTCGTCGGTTTTCAAAGGCAAAGAAGATGTTTCCTTCAGACTCTGTGATATTGGGGCATCCAGTGCAAAGGGGCTCATTTTCTTATTCTTCAAGCGTTCGTGATTTCTTTTTCACTTTGATAGTCGCCTTCACAATTTTTCTTGTGCTGATGACCACGCGATTTTTCACCACAAGACAATCCCGATAAAAACCACCACCATTACTAGTTTACAAGATTGAACAATATTTTCATATCGGCGACGTTCGGCGTTCATATGAACTAGCAACAGAAGTCTAAATTCATCGTTATTTAAATTTTTTTTTTCGTCGCACCGACACGGATGGGTCTTATGACGACGATGGGATAGGAATGGGAAGGAAGGGACCGTGGCCATAATCAAGGTGCCTGGTGTGAAAGTGGGAAACCACGGGAAACCATCTTCAGGGCTGCCTACAGTGGGGTTCGAACCCAATATCTACCGAATGCAAGATCATAGCAACGCGACTCTAACGTAAGGCCAACTTGTTCAGTAAATTCATTAATACCTATCTCTGTTATCATAGCCGGTAAGGTAAAACAGTATAAGACATAAATGATCGGGAACTGTATTCTCTTTAATTTTGTTACTAGTATTCATTAATACTATCAGAGAGGGACAGGGAGAAAACATTTATTTACAAATATACTGCTAGATTTTCATCTAGTTGCCACAAGACACAGTATACTAAAATAAATCAACATTGGCAATCTGTTGTGAACACGTTTGCATTTATATTTGACTAGACATCGTAAATCATTTTTCCTACTTATTTCTTCACATGAATGTGACGGTGGAAGCCGGCCACGGAGTCGGCGATGACGCTCTCCATAATCAACATTAGATCTTGACGTGAAAGATACCCAATATTTCGAGTACCTGTGCCATTAATTAAATTTTAGGCCTTCCCCTAAACTACCATTTTATCCAGCGTGAACAATAATATTTATAGTCTAGACTGTAGTGCCTTATTCCCCGAATTTACATACCGATTTTCAATAAATTCTGTTCAGACATTTTCTCGCGATGCGTGTACATACATACACATATAAAGGAAATTAAAATTAAAAATTGCACTGTAGTCCACATGGTTCACATAGTACAAAACATGGTAAGACCGATCGGCTGTGGTAATTTTCTCCTTCATTTCTCTACCGGGCGAGTTGGCCGTGCGATAAGGGGCGCCCGGCTGTGAGCTTGCAACTGGTATATAGCGGGTTCGAATCCCACTGACGGCAGCCCTGAAGATGGTTTTTCCGTGTTTTCCCTTTTTCACACCAAGCAAATGCTGGGGCTGTACCTTAATTAAGGCCATGGGTGCTTCCTTCCAACTCCTAGGCCTTTCCTATCCCATCGTCGCCATAAAACCTCTCTGTGTCGGTGCGACGTAAAGCCATTAGCAAAAAAAAATGTCCTTCATTTCTCAACTAACTACGTGACACGTGCGCTGGGGACGGGGACTGCTTTCGGAACACTGCGTGGGGTAGGCGGAAGTAGGTGCTGAAATGTCCTGTCCTGTCTCTCAACGTGCGATGATGCAATGAATTGCGTGGATTATGGAAATCAGCTCTGCTCTCCGCTGCGTTAGCTTCGCCTGTGTCCAGTGTTGCCAACTTCAGCGACAAGTCGCTAAATCTAGTGAATTCGGGAACCTTGTTAGCGACAAAATTTTATTTTTCCGATGTGTAGGCGCTGGGAGTTGCACAGACAGCGTTAATACAGTATTAACGCAGTTAGATTAGTCAGTCATTCGATTTTTTTATTTTTTGCCTCTTAGTTACGCGTAACATTACACAGCGGACGGAGGTGATTCAGGCGCGCGCACTCTAAGAAAATGAATCGATCTCTTCGCAGCTATCGGTGTAATCATAAGTTCTGTTGTGATCTGTGTTTTTTCTTGAAGTCATTCATGGTTTGTTAGGTGTATTTACGCAAATTTACACGTGCGATTTCAAATATTCATTTTCGTATTTTCTTGTTTGTGAACTGTGTTTTTGTTTTTTGTTCAACACCATGGGTAAGCCAAAGTATCAGCAAAACTACCTTAAAGACTGGGAACATGAGTTTAAATGGTTAAGACCGGTAGATTCTGATAAGTCCAAAGCCTACTGCGTCTACTGTAAAACAGAACTGTATGCTAAATATAATGATTGAAAGAAACATTCTTAAACTCAGAAACATAAAATGCGATCAGGGCTATAGTTTAATAATAGATGAGGCGACAGATATATCCGTTACTAAGTTGTTGGGTGTCATAATTCGTTACTTCAGCGTCAGTATGAAAAGGATAGTATCAAGATTTTTAGGTTTGGTAGACTTACCAAATGGCACAGCACCAGCTATTGTTAACGCAATAGAAATACTCTTACAGCAACTGCAAATGAAGCCTGCTAATTTATTAGGTATAGGTGTAGACAACGCTTCCGTGATAACTGGGCTGAACTATGGGGTATATGAACTTACGAAAAAAGAGTTTAATATTCCTCATTTGAAAATGATTAGGTGCGTGTGTCATTCCATACAACTAGCTGTTTCTCATGCTACGGAAGACACTTTGCCTCGTAATGTTGACTTCATTGTCCGTGAAAGTTACCTTTGGTTTGCTCATTCCAGCAAGAGACAGGGCATTTACAAGCAAATTTACAATGCAATAAATAGTGAAGAGCTTCTCAAACTTGTACAAGTTTGTGAAACAAGATGGTTATCCATTGAACCTGCTGTTCGGCGAATTGTTGAACAGTGGGATGAGCTCAAATTACACTTCGATATAGTAAGGACACAAGAAAAGTGTTATACTTCAGAGATGTTATTCCAAATGTACTCTGATTTATCAAACAGATTGTTCATGACTTATCTAAAAAGTATTCTGCATGAGGTCCAAAAAGTAATTAAAGTATTTGAATCTGAAAATGCAGACCCTACTCGTTTACTTGATGATCTCATGAATCTTATACAGTTTTTAGGAAGGAAAATCCTAAACCCAACTGCTCGATTTGATCTGTTTTCTCCATCAACTGAGATTGATAGTTACGTGGATCCCAAACCCTATCTGGGTTACGAGTTCGAAAAACTGGCGGAAACTCTATCAGTAGAAAAGGTAGAAGTGGTTAGCGGCCGCTGTATTAACTTCACAAAAAAGCTAATTACAGAACTAAAAAATAGGCTACCGAACAATTTTCAAAACCTAAGAAAAATGACTCTCCTTTCTATTAAAAACTGTCTTTACCGAGCTCGATAGCTGCAGTCGCTTAAATGCGGCCAGTATCCAGTATTCGGGAGATAGTAGGTTCGAACCCCACTGTCGGCAGCCCTGAAAATGGTTTTCCGTGGTTTCCCATTTTCACACCAGGCAAATGCTGGGGCTGTACCTTAATTAAGGCCACGGCCGCTTCCTTCCCACTTCTAGCCCTTCCCTGTTCCATCGTCGCCATAAGACCTATCTGTGTCGGTGCGACGTAAAGCAACTGGCAAAAAAACTGTCTTAATGTTGTCAAAAACCCAATGTTTGAGTTAGCGGAAGATATGGGTTGTAGTGTCTCAGATATAGATCACATTGAGAATCAGTGGCGTAATTTAAACGCAATAACATGGAGTCAAGTTTCAAATACCACAGATTTCTGGGTAGAGGTGTTACAGTATAGTGATTCGGCAGGACAAAATCCCTTCAAGGAACTAGCTACTTTTGCTATGAAAATTTTGGCTCTCCCGCATTCAAATGCCGAAGTAAAAGGCTCTTTAGTACACTTGGTATTGTGAAATCTAAAGTGAGAAACAGAATGAAAGTCGAAACAGCAGCATCCATCATGCACATCAGGAATGCGCTTAAGTGCCTAGGAAACCCTGCCATTCCTACGATATTCCAGAGAAGGTCGTCAGGAAGATAGGAACTAAAAATGCTTATTCAACAACGGCTGAACTATTACCTGCTACATCATCTCAGCAACCTTCCACTTCACAAGCTATAGTCGTCCCCGTGTAAGGACGTACCCTAAGGGTGCAACCTTACCCTTTCTCCCCTGTAATATTAAGGTATTGATTTATAGTGACTTTTCTTGCTGTTGGGTCTTTTTCAGTGTCGGTAACCATACAGTTTAGGGACCCTACTTGCCGATACGATGTCTTACTGTTACCGTTAATCTGGCACGTTGGCAACGTTCAGTATCTGTTCTAGCGTGAATTGCGTGTTGCCACCGGATTGTCTTTAAAGTCACTAGCGATACATTTGCGAGAATATTTAAAGAATATTTTCTTTTTCTGTGGGATTGTAAATCTATCTGGCTAATACCAGGTAAGTAGAATTGTGGCATGTTCGGATAATGCATTTAATAACATAGTTTGCGTGAAATGATGAGCACATCATTTTATTAATTACGTTCCTATTTCGTCCCATACTTATACGAACAGAATTCGATTGGGATGTCTAAGAAGGAAGAAAAATCTGCAAGAACTCCTCCGAAAAGGAAACCAAGGTTACATCCTTTACAAGCATCAGGTCAAGAAATGCTTGTGCATTGCTACGAGCAATTGAAACACGAAGACGACGAAGGTATCAGTCGTAGTGATACGAAGCTAATGGCAAGAGTTGTATTATTAACTGGGGTAAGTGTTCGTTTTTATCTTGTTTTTATGATAAGTTTCTGGCATAATGACAATCAGTTGAAATGGAGCAGTATTTCATTCTGAACCTAACCTAACCTGATCATGTAGGCCTAGGCCTATATCATGTCTTGTGTCGACTTCGATACGGTTTGTAGACTTAACCTTTGTGTATTCCTGTTGACGTGTATGTAATATATTTCTGTGTGTGTATTCTTACAGTGTAGTTTCGGTTTAGTCCGAAAAGTAATAGGAAATTTCAAGAAGGGAGTTGAGTTTTCTACACCAGGTAAACGCCTGAAGCGTGAACATCCAGTGACCGGCATAGACAGTTTTTCTAAGGAAGCGATAGCAAGGTTTATTTATGATAAATTACATAAAGGTAAGGTGGCTTCATAAGGAATCTATTGCAACATTATTTATAGAAATTGGCACGCAGGTCAGATAAGCTCCCAGAAATGTTTTGTGCATGTATTGTCATACAGCTCTTTTGAGTCCCTTGTAACTCTCTTTTTTCTTCCCACAGGAGAAGTCGTAACTGTAAGAAAGGTTTTCGACCACATGAAAGCAAATTATGACACTTATTTGTACAAGGGCTCCGAAACATCATTAAGAAGAATTTTGAAGGCCATGGGGTTTGTGTGGAGTAAAGGTGATCCCTATGCATATGTTAGAGAAAATGAAGACATTTGTTTTAAGAGATCCTGTTTTATGAGGGAATACATGCGTAATAAGGACAGTGAGAAACCAAAACCTGTTGTTTTCTTGGATGAGGCTTGGATTTTTATGAATGGTGAATATATATGTTATATATTACATTTCATATAAAAAAATCTTGGAATAATTTATCTTCATCAAGTGTCTTTGGTTTCAATTGTGCATTTCTCTTTCAGGGTCACCCACATACTCCTGGAATAAACCACACAAATCTGGACATGATGTTCAAGGAGTAATTCGTCGACCTGTGTGAGGGAGGAAGACTGGTTATTGTTCATGCTGGAACGAAAGATGGCTTTGTACCTGGTATGTTCTTACTTTATTTTACTTCATTTTATTATAGTGAGGTGATCTCTCTTTACATAGTTATGAGGGTATTTAGGGTTTGTAGTACGGATGTAGGGGGGGGGGGCACATAAGTCTCTGATAAGACCCCAACTTAAGTACAGTTCCTGTGTATGAGACCCTCACTAGGATTACTTGATTTGAGAACTGGAAAAGTTCAAAAGACAGAAGCACGATTTGTTGTGGGTGATTTCTGACAAAAGAGTAGCGTTACAAAAATTTTGTCGGGTTTGGGCTGGGAAGACTTGGGTGAAAGGAGACAAGTTGCTGGGCTAAGTGGTATGTTCCGAGCTGTCGGTGGATAGGTGGTGTGGAATGACATTGGTAGACGAATACGTTTCAGTGGTATTTTAAAAGTAGGTAAGATCACAGTACAGTGATAAAGTTGATGGAAAGTGGGGCAAATATTTGTTTTTTTTAAGAAGGGAGTTAGGGATTGGAGTAATTTACCAAGGGAGATGTTCAATAAATTTCCAAATTCTTTGCAATTATTGAAGAAAATACTAGGCCTATCCCTGAAACTACATCTTCCACCTGGGCGACTGTCCTAAGTGCAGATCAATGGTGACTGATTGATTGAAATTGACTGGCACTAGATTGGAAGTGGCATTATAACTTACCGCTCATTGAGCTCTGTATGTGGTTTTTGATTTTGACTTCTCCACTGTTAAGGGATCTCTTGGTTATTAAAGACTTGCAGGTATTCACTTTAGGCCAATGATTAACCTTAGAGAGGTACTTCAATCAAAACTTACTCAGTGTATTTTCATATAATATTACTGGATATTTGTATAAGTAAATTACTTGTATTGTAGGCCTATTTATTATGTTTATTCTGCATTCGACAATCTCCACCTGAATCAGTCCTTGATACCTGACTGTTAAACACCTTCCAAGCTTCTTATTTCTTACTGCCTGATATAGGTTCAGTGTTCGCAGCAATTACATTTGTTCTAAGGTATTGAAATGGGTGTTTATACTTATATCTTTAATGCAAGTGATCGTGGACTTCTAATAGGCCTACTAATGGAGATACATTCATGAGAGATGTTACAATAAAGTAGTGTAAGTAGTAATTCATTGACTTCATCATCAGGTGACTTTGCTACATAGTAGTTGGTTTCACTTAAAATCAGACAGCTTTTTGTATCGTTCAACAGAAATCATATTTTTAGGGAATACTTTTTTTTAGAAGAAATAACTTCATACTAAAACTTAAAATTCTTACAGGTGCTGATTTGATATTTGCTACAAACTTGAAAAGAAATCAGGATTACCATGGTGCTATGAACAGCGAGAAATTTCAGATGTGGGTGAAAATGCAATTATTCATAGGATTAAGAAATATAGGACCCTGTGTTATTGTAATGGATAATGCACCATATCACTGTAAGCTTGTTGAGCATCAACCAACAACGAAATGGAGGAAGGATCAATTAGTGATAATTATACTTCATTGAATATTTCCTTCTACTGAATGATGTTTAATGATGTTACAGAAATTAATTTTTATTTTTCCTTTAATTTACAGTCATGGTTAAGGCAGAATGGAGTTTCTTCACCAGAAAATGCTACAAAAGATGAGCTGCAAAGGTTGTGTAATATGAATCGAAGTCACTTAAAGAGGTACAGAAGCACGTAAACATAAGTTTAGATAATGTTGTTTACACTCGTGTATTAGACTTCATGTATGCATAACAATATTTCTCTGTTTCTTTAAAACCAGGTACATTGTTGACGAGATGCTGCACAGTGAAGGCCATACTGTCTTACGACTTCCTCCATACCACTCATTTTTCAATGCCATCGAATTTGTATGGTCTGTGGCAAAACAGTATTATAACAAAACAGTGGCTTCAAGACCTGGTCACGGATTGGACAGAGCTACAGCTGTGTGGAAAGAATCTCTTGATCAGGTAGGCCAAGTGGAAATGTTATTTACTGGATATGGGCAAGTGGAGTTTATAAAATACTTGTCAGGTTGTGATACTTCAATATATCTTATAGGTGACAGCAGAGATGTGGAGAAATGAAGTGAAACACACTGAGAAGAAGATTGTCGAGTTATACAATAATGAGGTGAGAGGTCTTCCTGAAGTGGAGGAACTAGTCATTCATCATGGAAGCAGTGAATCAGAGGAGGAAGATGAATAAGATGAAGAAGAAGAAGAAGAAGAAGAAGAAAGAAGAGAAGCCGAGGAGTTAGCTGTACCATTGTAAGAGCCATTCCATGAGATTAAGAATGTTATAACTTTGCTCGGAAATAATACATTTCTGATTGCCCCGTCCTTTCAGATATAACGAAGTTACATTTCAAAATTGTGGGAATTGTGTATCTACATGTTACAGGGCGGTATAGATGTGCAGGTGGGGATCAGTGTCCAATCGGAGTGAAATTATCTAGAACTGCTGTGGCGCAATGTGAGGAGGAGCGGGCGAGGGGGGGGAGAGAGAGAGGGAGACAGCACTCTGTCACCAATACACGATGTAAACATTGTACGCCTGTTAAAATACTGACATAACTCAAATTTTATACACTATCTAATGGTTTTTCACAGTTCTCTGAAAGTCACAACTCACATACATACTGTATATATATAGAGAGAATTACATATAAAAATACCTGTGTCCACAATAAGTAGCTCACATATTAAATATAAATCAATTTGCTTTACGTCGCACCAACACAGATAGGTCTTATGGCGACAAAGAGGATAGAAGAAATAGGAAAGGCCTAGAAGTGGGAAGGAAGCGGCCGTGGTCTTAATTAAGGTACAGCACACGCATGTGTCTGGTGTGAAAATGGGAAACCACCGAAAACCATTTTAACGGCTGCCGACGGTAGGATTTGAACCCACCATTCCCCGAATGCAAGCTCATAGCTACGCGACCCTAAACGCACCGCCAACTAACTCGGTCATCTTTGAAAATGTCTTTTTCTATCAGCAGAGGCTTTTTTAAAATCGTCATATTTTGTATAGGCTACAGGAGATGTACAGTAGCCCACTGGTTTTCTGATTAAACATCTTTTTTTGCTAGTTGCTTAACGTCGCACCGACACAGATAGGTCTTATGGCGACGATGGGACAGGAAATAGCTAGGAGTGGGAAGGAAGCGGCCGTGGCCTTAATTAAGGTACAGCCCCAGCATTTGCGTGGTGTGAAAATGGTTTCCCACTATCAACTTTTAGGGGTTTCTTGAGACGTCGATGTGCTGGAATTTAGTCCTGCAGGAGCTCTTTTATGTGTCAGTAAATCTACTGACACGAGGCTGAGCACCTTCAAATACCACCGCACTGAGCTCGGCCCTGCCAAGTTGGGTTCAGAAGGCCAGCGCCTCGACCGTCTGAGCCACTCAGCCAGGCGTGGAGGCTAGAGAGCTGAGTTTAAGTAATTGTCGAACATCAACTAGTTATAAAGATACTGATTGATTAAACTAATACAGTAATTAGAATAACCTAATTGCCTACCTACTTACAACCTAGGTACTTTGGAATTGTGTTCTATCTTTTTAACACTGCAAATAAATCCATGTATTGTTTAAAACTCCCTGTAAGAAGAGGACAGTGAATGCGAGTAGGTATAATTTTCAAATGAGCTGAGCTCGAGAGTCCATTATAGCATACGATTTTTTCAGTGTACCATGACTCTCTATGTATTGCTTCAGAGGAAGTTCAGCTCCCCGCCGAAGTCCAGTGTACCGATAATGAACCGTGTGTGTGTTGTGTCTCACTGATCCGTGACTGCGTACGATTCTCTCAGTGTGCCATGATTCACTGTGTCTCGCTGCAGCGAAAGCTCGGCTCCCCGCCAGTGTCCAGTGTGCCGATAAGGAGCCGTGTGTGTCGCGTGGCTCACTGAGCCGTGATTGTGCATGATTTGTGTGCCGTGAGCTTGCCGTTCCTGTGAATCGATTCACTCGGACACTTGAATGAATCGATACACTGCTTCGAATCATGCACTCAGTAGCCTACACTAGTACAGGTACATAGTACATTACCATTAAGATAGATAGCATTGCAAAGTAATTCGTCTTTACCATAATAATAATAATAATAATAATAATAATAATAATAATAATAATAATAATAATAATAATAATAATCGTTTGGCCTCAGCTACCGTTTGCAGACATTTCAAGTTGACGCCATCTGGTTGTCTGCTCGTCAATTTTGACGTTCCGTTATACTCTAGGCCCACTAGATGGCAGACCGAGTAAACCGAAACTCTCTTGGGCGTCTGTGGCTGAGATTTAATTAATTTTGTCGGGTAAACACCAAATGTGTCACCAGAGATCTTTTACATGCCGACATCGTACGACATGAAGTGTCAAATGGACATTTTTCTACCTTTCAAAAATCCGACTACTTCTGCCGGGTTTGAACCCGCTATCTTGTGATTCGGAGGCCGTCACTCTACCACTGATCCACAGAGGCAGCTGTCTTTACCATGAAATACATCGTCGTCGTACATGACTGAATTACTATCAATATATCTTAGAAAAACTGTAATGTGCATGAAACCGAAATTGAGTTTAATTTCCACGATACCCAATCAAGAGTCTGTATTGGCTTGTGACAAAACCACTGTATTCTTCCGAAAACCACTGATAGGGACAGGTTTGGTTGTGATCCACCGAAAACAAATTATAATGACCGGTTAGGTAGTGATCCATCGAAAACCACTGATTGTCGCGGGGTTAGGTTAGGTTCGACAGGATTTGTAATTGAGCGACTGTTGTCATTGAAAGCAATGTCGTGACGACTGAAGGCAATAAACATAAAACTGAATCCATTGGTCTACAAAGTTTTCATTCAGTAGATACGCTAGGCACTGGCGAACCAAAACCGTACATACAAAGTTTACAGGAATCAACAAAACAGTATATTAATTCGTGGTACTCACTGTTCCTTAAAGGGAAGAAATATCCAGTCAACAATAGCTGCAGTGAACATGCTTTTTCACTATTATTGTCTGGCCCCATGGCTAAATGGTTAGCGTGCTGGCCTTTGGTCACAGGGTGTGGGTTTGATTCCCGAGAGGGTGGGGAATTTGAACCACCATTGGTTAATTTCTCTGGCACGGGGGCTGGGTGTATGTCATCTTCATCAACATTTCACTATTATTGTGTAAAATAGAAACTTACTAGTTTTGACAAGTACAGTATGTTCAACAGCGACTCCTGAATGATGACGGGCAGGATGTCCAACCTCACTAATCTATGTTCCAGACTATTTCTACTTTAAAAATTGTATTTGTCCTCTAATGTGATTTTGCAATTTTTGCTGAATATTTATGTGGCTGAAATGAAGGTGGATTAGCTACATGGTCTCCTTTATATAGGAAGAATAAAACCCTCTTCAGGAATGCCAATTTCAAAGTCCATAGTCTTTTTAGCGTTGTCACACAGCTGAAATTCACATTAGAGGTAATTGTAAAAAGTCATATATAGGCTCTACAGATACATAGTACATTACCAATTACATCTCGATTGCTATGAGACGCACACTGCATAGCGGTTTTGCTCTATAGATAAATCATATTATAGTGAAAAAAATTTGTTTAAAAAAAACATCTGTCTGGCATGAAGGTCCAGAAGGAAAATACTTTCATTGGAATTCTTATTTATGTGTTCACCACCCTAGTAGGTTTAAATAAACCTTATAAATACGTTGTAAGACCCATTCTCGAACATGGATCTGCATGTTGGGATGCGTACAGGATGGGTTTAATAAATTCCCTAGAGAAAGTTCAAAGAAGAGCGATGTGTTTCGTAACTTGGAATAGGAGGAATACCATTAATTGGGAAAGTCTTGAATCTAGAAGAACTAGAGCTCGCCTGTGTGGTCTTTATAAGAGCTATACGGGAATGGCTGCTTGGAGTTGTATTAGGAATAGGTTAGAACCTCCCTCATACTTATCGAGAAATTATCATAAGCATAAAATTAGGGCCAGAAACCAGCATACGGATGTGGGCAAGTTTTCCTTCGTCAACAGGACCATAAGGGATTGGAATGAATTACCTGAGGCAGTCTTTGATAGATTCCCTTCTGGTATCAAGTCATTTAAGAAGACCATTTGTGTAAAATGAAAAGTAAAAGTTGTAAATTACGGGCACTGAATTTGTGATTTTCTGCTTGGTTTCGATTGTGAAACTGGGAGGCTTTTTCTTGTGGTATTCTCTTTCCAGGCAAGTGCTTGCTGTACTCATGTTTTTGTAATTGTTGTTGTTCTTGGTTAATTAACAATGTTTTTAACTTTATTTTATTATCACTTGTAACATTAAACTAGTAGTAAGCTCAATCTATAGTTTTGTAAGCCATAGTAGCAAGTATTGGAAATAATTAAATTGTGTATGAAACTGTACATGATGCTGGATTTAGATGACTAGTAGTATTTCTTGTAATATTTTTTTCCATGGAATTCCTTTTTGTACTCGAGTTGTAGTTGTTGGGTAGTATGTTTTAACTTTATTATCACTTGTAGTGTTAAGCTAGTAGTAAGTTCAATCTATAGTATTGTAATTTGTAGTGTTAAGTACTGGAAATACCTAAGTTGTGTGTGAATATGTATATAATGACACTGGATTTAGAAAGTTAAATTAGTAGTATTTCTTGCTTGTTGTAATGTTGTTGTTGTAGGGTAATTACGGTTTAACTTCACTTTATTATCACTTATAATGTTAAGCTAGTAGTAAGGTCAACCTATAATATTGTAAGCCATATTGTTAAGCACTGTAAATGCTTAAGTTGTGTGTGAATTTGTATATGATGTTGCTCGATTTAGAATATTAAACTAGCAGTAATTCTTGTTATATTTTCCTTCCATATATCTGCTTCTTGTACTCTTGTTGTTTGTTTGTTTGTTTGTTTGTTTGTTTGTTGTAGTTGGGTAATTATGTTAACTTTATTATCACATTACTGTAAGTGACCGTTGCCACCGGGATATTTCCCATTTGCAATTTATTAATACTTTAATAATAATAATAATAATAATAATAATAATAATAATAATGATAATAATAATAATAATAATAATAATAATAATAATAATAATAATAATAATAATAATAATAATAATAATAATAATAATGAGTGACAGGGGTTTAACGTAATTTGGAAGGAATGTTTTGCGTATGATAAACGAGTACCAGGTTAACTATCGGGGGCAAAGGCGGTCATGCGTAGAGCTAACCACTCCACCCCACCAAGTGCCAACGTTATGGCTAGTGGAAGCCTTCACCTTCCACCCTTCCAATGGCTTTCATGGTTTGTACGGAGATGACTTTGCTGTTTGCTTTTTAAATATTAGTATTCGTGTTTATTATGTTTGTTTATTCATACTCCTGCTTTGTAATTCAGTGACCATGGAATGGCTCTAAATGTTGTAAATTATATTTATATTTACTTGTATTTATTTCCTTTTTCCTTATTGCACACGTTTGTTGTTGTTATTATTATTACTACTACATATCGCTTAACATGTAAATAAACTAATATTTAATGCAGTAAATAATGCTTATCTCTTCGGATTCATTTCTTCGTTGCATATTCGTTTTGCTATGACAACATGACTCCTTTATGATATAAATAAATATAAAATAAAAGTATTTCTTCCCAAACATATTTGTTATACGTGCACCAATTAGAGAACCAACTAGGGAAGTACCTCTTACTAAGGTGCATAATGTTTTTGCATACATGTATAATTGAAGAATTGAAGATTCATATACAGGTAAGTGGGTCGCCCATGTGGTAGGCCTATTACGCGTCATAGGAAACTGAGTGAACTGGCTGTGCAGTTTGGTCACATTGCTGTGAGCTTGGTTTCAGGAGATGGTGATGGATTCAAACCCCGCAGTCGGCAGGTCTGAAGTTTTTTGCCCGCCTAGCCCTCTTTCCTATCCAATTCTTGCCTCACAACCTGTCTTCATGTGATTTAAGCCAATATATATGTAAAAATCTGGTAATGTTGTTTGACTCATAGTGCTCCTGTACATTGGTTTCTGTAATGTTGAAAGCTTGAGATACACCAACTTGTAAGCTGAAAATATGTTTAAAATGCCAAATGCCGAAAACCGTAAAAGTTCTTAGTGGGATGTAAAGCTGTTAGCATTATTATTAAAAGGAAGGACATATGTCTTATGTGGTAAGTCCTTGAACTTGCAGAAATCGCAACGGATTATACAATCTATATTACCTCCCCCCTTCCTTTAAGAATGCAGTCATAGTAATGCATACATCAGAATAAAGGCAGGAAATGTTTATAATTTAAGCGAGTGAAGGAGAGAATGTATGACTAGCTCAGGTTGGCGGATTCGAGTTCGGCGGTATTTGAAAGTGCTCAAATACGCCAGTCTCATGTCTAGATCTACTGGTACATAAAGAACTCTTGCGGGACGAAATACTGGCACCTCGGTGTATGTGAAAACGATAGAAGTAGATAGTAGAACTAATATTCAATTCTGCAGTGAGCTTGAAAGCTGACCTAATTTCCGTTCACGTAGCTTGGCACATCAGTATTCCTATATGTTTCCTGAAAACCGTGAAGATATAACCAGCCTGCAGGCTGAAAATATGCCCAATCTCACTCCTTACTGGTTACCGGTATTGAAGAGAGAAGGAAATGTTCGCGCAAAAGAAAGGGAAGTCACTAGATGTCTGGAACTTTCGAAAATCACACTGCAAAGACTTATTAAATAAATTGCATCGTTTAACACGCCCCTCTTTTCAAGAATATGGTTATAGTACGCTTACTGTATATCAAAATAAAGACAGATATATGTAACATTAATTTTAGTGAGAAAGGGTGTTTATTTCCTTAATTTCTCATTGAGCGTGGAAACCGACTTAATTATGAATATCTTGATTTATTTCATCTTAACTTTTATCATTTACTAGGGTAGGGAAACATTTATTATCGGTGTTTACATTGAGGTTAGTTTGTTATGGTTATGTCTGGTGATTTTAATATGTAACCAGGCAGGTTGGCAGCAGTGATCAGCCATTACAAAAAAGAGAAAAGAAGAGCATCGGGCGGCGATATTTACTTTCTGGGGTATTTCGTTACGTGGCGATTACTATACATCGTTTGCTGAGGAGGAAATGGAAGACGATGAAGATGGAATATTTTTTTCTGCATAGGTATGTCCATTTTATTCATGTTTACTGGTAATTTTATGTTAGCGACTTTGACAAAAATTTGGCTATTTTTAGAGACTTTCATCAACGAATTTAGCGATATTTTAGGATGTACAGTTGGCAACACTGCCTGTGTCCCAATGTGCACACGGATTGCCTTCATAGCTGTAGGTGATAAGACGCGTACTATAAGGGGAACAGTAGCTAAAATGGAATGGTTCGACCCTAAAACACAATCATTATGTCCATACGTACACAGGGTGAAGCGAAATTCGCGTACTCGGGCGTCGCAGCGCGACTCCTCACATGCCAACAATAAAAAAATGTCTCTCACATCAGTTGGTCCTGCGAGTATATCAGGCAGAAAAAGGACGTTGAAGAGTGGCAATCTGGCAACACTGTAACCACATGTAGGGTAACTACCTCTGTCAGCAAATTATATCCGTGCTGTACAGGTGGTGCAGTGGATAGAGTTTTGGGTTCGCATGCAGGAGGTCGAGGGGTCGATCCTGGGTTGAGGCGCATTTTTTATTTGCTAATTTCCATAGGACATTACATACTGTAATACAGTAAGGCACCCGTACCTTACGTCACATGTATCCTACATTTACAACATTTTGTAACGCTGAACACAACAAATACTTTGCTAGGCCTACTGGTAACGTAAGGCCCTAACGAAATGTAATGGACCTGAACGAGGCAAGAATAATAGTTTGTACTAATCTATGAGGTCCGCCTCTGTGGTGTAGTGGTTAGTGTGATTAGATGTCACCCCCAGAGGCCCGGGTTCTATTCCCGGCTCTGCCACGAAATTTGAAAAAGTGGTACGAGGGCTGGAATGGGGTCCACTCAGCCTCGGGAGGTCAACTGAGTAGAGGTGGGTTCGATTCCACCTCAGCCATCCTGGAAGTGGTTTTCCGTCGTTTCCCACTTCTCCTCCAGGCAAATTCCGGGATGGTACCTAACTTAAGGCCACGGCTGCTTCCTTCCCACTTCCTTGTTTATCCGTTCCAATCTTCCCATCCCCCCACAAGGCCCCTGTTCAGCATAGCAGATGAGGCCGCCTGGGCGAGGTATTGGTCATCCTCGCCAGTTGTATCCTCCGACCCAGAGTCTTAAGCTCCAGGACACTGCCCTTGAGGCGGTAGAGGTGGGATCCCTTGCTGAGTCCGTGAGAATAACCGACCCTGGAGGGTAAACAGATTATGATACGATACTAATCTATGAGACCACTGGAGGAGGGTACAAAGAAAACAGGTTTCGCATCTAGTGTATGAAGTGGTGCGAATGAATTCACGCCCACGGCGTGGAAAACGATTGTTCGTCCATTTCTAGGATCGTAGAATGTAAATGCAAATGGTGTCTATAGGACCCGCTGCAATCCCTGTTGACGATTAAGATGCCAGATACCATTCCACCTGGACGAAATAAAACAATACACGCTTCAACCCAGGATCGACCCCTCGACCTCCTGCATGCTAAACCAAAACTTTATCCACTGCACCAACTCTACAGCATCAATAACATGTGCTGACAGAGGTAGTTACCCTACATTTGGTTACAGTGTTGCCAAATTACCACTCTTCAACGTCCTTTTTCTGCCTGATACACTCGCAGGACGAACTTTTGTGAGAGACAGTTTTTTATTGCTGGCATGTGAGGAGTCGCGCTGCGACGCCCGAGTGCGCGAATTCGCTTCATCCTGTATAACGTCCTCTGGCCGAATCCTTGGCTGAATCGTCAGCTTCCTCTAGCTCGGGGGCTGGGTATTTATGGTCGTCTTAGTACACACCTTCTTTTACATACAACGCATCACACTACCAAACTCAACAGAAACACACTATAATGTATATACCCTTCACATTGGGTTGACGTCAGGAAGGGCATCCGGCCAGGTAATTGGAAGAAAGCCAGGAAAGAAAGGGAAACGTCCTCTCAATCGGTAGGTTCTCGAAAGACGGCGAGAAGTCGGAATTTTGCACTGAAATAGTTCCTATATCCCGATGCTGAATAAAAAAAAATGATCAACATACTAATCGAGGACAGTCTTAACAGAAAAAGACGAGTCCAAGTTGACGGTTATTTCAGTCCCGGCTCAGTCCTGTGGTATCTACTGAAGAGGTGCTCAAATACACCAGCTACGTGTTGGTAGATTTTCCATCCTGTAAAATATTTCTGCGGGACACAGTTCCGGCGGCGTATCCGAAAACCGTAAAAGTAGCCTAGTTAGTGGGACGTAACATCCATAGTAGTATTATTATTGTTCCTGGATTTTCGTGGATTGCAAAGGGAAAACAAGCGCGTGGGCGGAATGGGTGGACAAGGAATTGATTAGAACAGAACTTAACACAACAAATTTTGAAATTTTATTTCTTTCCTCTTTTTTTAACTTAAAAACTGGTAAATAGAAAATCTGAATTAATAACAATATTAACGAGCTCGTCAGTTATAGCTGTAACAAGAACTTAAAAGTCCGAAAACCAGGTACAAAATTTACAATTGTTAATAGTTTTGTTGATTTACATAGAAAAGAGCGTTATTGTTCTTGACAGGAACACAATTTTACAAAGAGCAGGTTTTGCTCCGGTCATTTGTAAAATATAGGAGTCTGAGCTCCGAAAGGTGCTATAGTCCAACCTCGCAGAGACATCAATTTCTTATGATTCACTTAAGTTACATCTGACAATCCATCGGTTGTCCTCAATTAAAGTATTTACACCAAGTAGCTCCGATGTGGACTTATCTATGTATAACTTACTGTTTCTGAAGGGAACTTCACACCAGAAACCATTACCGAATAAACAGGGGCATTATTACTCATACTGAATGGTCTTAATATGAAAAGAAAAGGTTGAACATAACTGGCCATAAACAAAAGGCTAGGAGGCGAAACACTTGCCTTACTTAGAAAAATAGTTAAAACCCTAAGTGAGCTCATGGCCCAATGATACAGAGGCTAAGCCCGTTCTACAGCGGGGTGACTACGTAAGAAATATTAAAGCCCAATATGATTAAAGAAATTTAGGGGTTTTGTAAACTTTATTCACCCCATGCCAAGTTGAATGGGAACCGACAGAGGGTAATCACTCTTTGTTCCCTTATATTACATATCTCCCCGTAGGGAATATAATAGAGTCCTCAGACTTGCCGAGACGTCTACATTTAAACCACCAAATTTAGAAATGCACGTAAATGAAACCTTCCAGTCAAACTATGAGCAGGAGCTATCACATAGCTATAAACATTCTGCCTTTACCTTGAGTTGCTGGGCCTTCCCAACGCCGCCCCTGCCTCCTGGTTCACGTCAATATGCCCTTCTCACACTGGAGCTATTCGGACAATACGAACATAAAACGCCCAACTTTTACAGTGTTTTTGAGGTGAAGCTTCCAGAACGCTTTCCTGATAAGCTGGATTCCTGTACACACCCCCAATATAATTGGCAAAAGAAAATATTTACAAGTTCGTGATAGGCTGATAACTATTGAAGAAGGAACCAGCTGAAGTGTTGACAACTTTGATCCATAAACAAAACAATCCTCTAAACCTAAAGGCGCGTACACACTTGCGAGCATATTGTGAGCCGAGCAGCTCATGAGCCGTTCGTGGAAAACTAAAATGTGCGAGCGGCTCGCGAGCACTGCTTGAGCCATTTGGGCGCGAGCAGGATCAGTCTGCGTTGTTTCCATCAAAAGGTGTCTTCTGAGCAAGAAACTCTGCTTTGCCCTTTTCCCTCCGGTGTGACCCCAAAAACATTTCCTTTTCTTACATTCATCCGCAGGTCGTCCAATTGTTGTACCAATATCCCGCCATGCATCCCCTTTCACATTCTTTTTCAAGTGATCGCCATTTGTCGGGTCCCATAAAACAGAATGTATCCGATAGGTGTCTATTATCGTAAGCACATCTTCATTCGACCAGGCCGCCATGCTCGCGGGATGCTCACTTTACCGTACACACTTACGAGCACATTCCTTGGCCGTCCACACTGAGCGCGAGCATCCCTTTGTTCTCGCCCAGAAAACCGACTCCAGTCGGCTCGCAGTGAGCGGCTCACAACATGTTCGATTTGCGCTCAGTACCCCGTACGCACTTGCGAGCATGGTAGTGTGAGCGGCTCGCGAGCCGCTCGGCTCGCAAGTGTGTACGCGCCTTAAGATTTGCCAACTGCAAAAATACACATTTCTTTATACAATAATTAGAGTTCGTCCCGCTCGAGGGAGCAATTAAAACGATAATAGAGACATCTAACAGTTGAGTACCAAAGTACCTTTTAGTACACCCGTTCAAATTTGCTTAGATAGATGGCCTTAGAGAAGGCGCGCAGTTTAACTAGTCGGGGAAGGTGTTCCGCCGGTGCAATAATAATAATAATAATAATAATAATAATAATAATAATAATAATAATAATAATAATAATAATAATAATAATAATAATAATAATAATATTTCTTCTTCTTTTCTTCCCAATATCTCTTCATTTTTTCACTGTGTTCCTTTCTGCGTGTTTCTGTCCAGCCTGTATTTTTTCTTGTTGGTTTCTCTGCATTGTGCAAAATAAGTTCAAACGCGCTCCACAGCTGGGCACAACGAATCTAAAAAAAAAAAAAAAAATAATAATAATAATAATAACAATTGTTGTTGCTGTTGTTGTAGCAGTTGAGCCTCCATGGACTGCGTTGCAACAACAAATTTCACGTTAGGTTTTGTACTTATTCCAGCTTTGACTTCCTGGCAGTATATTCCGAACCCGTCAGCAGGCGACTTTTTGTGCTCTTCGGACGGAGGCCATCTCCGTCTCCTGGAGTTTGATGCCATCATGAAACCTTGGTAGCTGTTCACTAGTAAGCTGTACGGCTCCATGGCTAAATAGTTAGCGTGCTGGCCTTTGGTCCAGCGAGCCCCGTGTTCGATTTCCGACCCTCTCGGGAATGTTAACTTTCGTTGGTTAAGTCCAGTAGATCTTGGGGCTGGGGGTGTGTGCCGTTTCCAGCATTAGAATTCATCATAGGTAGGGTCCCATCCTTACAGACGCGCAGGTCGCCCATACGGTGTATACTCGAAGGATCTGCTCCAGGCCTCTTTGGAAGCAACACGCCATTATTATTATTATTATTATTATTATTATTATTATTATTATTATTGATAGTAGTAGTATAAATTTGTTCCTCTCATTGTTAGTATTCGGCCTTTTATTATTATTATTATTATTATTATTATTATTATTATTATTATTATTATTAACTAGCTGAAGTACCCGTGCTTCGCAACGGGACATGAATAAATTATGCACGACCGGCAGGTACGCGTGGACGGGATAGGCGAGGTGCGGCCCGGAGGCCGTATTTTATAGCACAAATTTAGGTTTTACTCGCTAAACGTTGGAGATACACGAAAAGTGATAAGGACCTTTCCTATAGGAAATTAAATTTTAAACCTCGTATATGCCATCGAAAGTTTGCTGTTTGTTAGCGTTCTCTTTTTATTTTAAATGGAATTATGAACATTTGAAACCAAAGGGTGTAGTGACGTCACTAACTTGGTCGTCATCTTTAAATAGTGCAACATATCGAAATCAAAAGTAGCCTATATGTTAACCATGTAAATAAGTTATATTCATGCAAAATTTCATGTAAATCGGACCAGTGATTGAGTAACACACAGACACAAACCATTTCATTTTTTTTCCTAGGGGCTTTACGTCGCACCGACACAGATAGGTCTTATGGCGACGATGGGATAGGAAAGGCCTAGGAGTTGGAAGGAAGCGGCCGTGGCCTTAATTAAGGTACAGCCCCAGCATTTGTCTGGTGTGAAAATGGGAAACCACGGAAAACCATCTTCAGGGCTGCCGATAGTGGGATTCGAACCTACTATCTCCCGGATGCAAGCTCACAGCCGCGCGCCTCTACGCGCACGGCCAACTCCCCCGGTATTTCATTTTTTGTTAAGTATAGATATTATTTTTAAAATGGTGTATGTTCCGAGATATCTGTGGAACAGCAGAGGTGAAAGAAGGTGCGGGGGTGAACAGGTCTCAGGCTACGAAATTAAAGTTAATTTAAAATTTAACAAGGTTATATTTTCTTTTCAAAATCAAGAAATAACAAGCATGGCAGGTACAGAGTAGCAAGGCAACACAGTACAATTACAGTATTTACAGGATTTGGGCTTCGAGCCCCGAACTCACAATTCTTGAGCAATTAGCCCAACTTTACCCCAAAACACGTTTTAACAGAGGGGCAGAAAACCCCATTCATGCCCAGGAGCACTTGCTCCAAATTACACAGTAGAGCCTCCTTGAGGCGCGCAGAAAACAAAATTTTCAAGAAAGAGCAACTCGCTCTCAAAATTTAAGCCTGTCAAAGGCCACACCAAATTCCACCTTCAAGCTGTCCTCTAAGGACATAAACACAGGGGTAAAATACCCAACCTACTGAGGCCTATTAAGTGAGAAAAGGTTAATTACACGGCCTCTAAAATACCAACTTGAGAGGAGGCGATCCGCACTCCTAATACATTTTGTTTAAAACCTACTTGGCACTAGGCCGTTAATGCAAGGGCTAATCCCATACTCAAGAGGTGACTTATAGAAGGAAACAATTTACATTACGTTAAGGAAGAAAGGTTATGAAAATAAGTTCACCTCAATGCAATATGAGTGGGAGCTCGAGAGGGTTAAGCACTCTCTATCCCAATATGTAGTTAAACAGAAGGAATTGACACCGAGTGTCTTTACATTATTAAAGGAAAGTTACATGGAAAAGGCTTCGGACCTGCCCCGAGAGTTAAACTGCTGAGCTAGCAAGAAAAGAAGTTATTAAAAGGCCATTGCCTTGTGGATGAACTGCTGCCCGAAGAAAGAGACGCTTCCCGCCCCCTGCTACGTACTTTACACACTGAAAGATGTTACAGAAGTGGCCCGGAGACCCGAAAATCAGCAGTTTATATACTCTCGCAGAAAGTTCGAGGCGTTTCAGGAATGAGAACAACCTCCCACAAAATCTTTATTGGCTAGGGTTAAGCAAGATATTCAAGTTGGAGAAGATACACCTGATTGGTCATAAATTAATTAAAGAAATTCGGGATTGGCTAAATTCAAAACAAGGGGAAAGAAAAGGTTATACAGTCAACTTAAACAATAACAGAAAGAAATTTAACAAGGAACAAACTGTTGAAATAAAAATTTCTCCAAAAAAAAACAGTTCTTTCACTTCGCACTAGGGTGCACCATTGTAGTTCTTCAGCAGTGTCCTCTAGAAGAGAAAGTTCACACTTCTTACTACAGGCAAAACAAAAATACATCGAAAACGACCCAGTTCAGAAACTTCAAAATTTCCAAGTAGTGACATCTTCTGAGAAACTTGAAAATTAATACAGTTGATAAAGTTCAGACTTCCTCCAGCAGAGGAGTTTCAACTGGCGCAAGGTTTGAATTAGCGGCGTGGAGGTGTACCGCCCGGTACAGACCTCCCCCCCCCCAAAAGTCCCTCCAGGGGTGACACATGAAATTTGTTTGATAACAAGGTCCAAGTTATGATGTTGATATGGAGATTAATTGCAGAAGCATTTATAAAATTTTTCTAAATTTGGGTTTGATCCAGTTTCAAAATTCTTTATAGTTATTGCTGATGTAATGTCTTTATGTTTGTAGAAGTTGAATTCAGTAGGAAACTTTTAGTTTTTAAAGTTGAGGAAAAATTTTCTAAGTCCACCAGATATTGCAGTAAAATCCAAAAAAAAAAAAAAAAAAAAAAGGTAGTAATGTTGAACTGGAATGTCCATATAGCTGGATATGTACTTTAAACGTTGATCAGTTTGACGGCCAGCCCAGCCGCCGCTGCTTGAGTTCAGAGGAGGCCGCTCGGACCCCTCAAGTACCCTGAGATACCGCTCGCCCGCACTATGAGAGGAGTAGTGGAGTTGAAGCACGCCGCGCCCGCGGCGAACATGCAGGTCGCGGGCCAGTTACAGGTTGTGCGCCGCACATCAGCCTTGGCCGGGAGGAGGACTCCGGCTCGCCGTACACAGGTTGGCCTCACTGGAGAAGGGCGGGACCGTACCCTGCCTCAGGAGCGGTACGGCGCCGCGCTGCTGCGGGGGCACTGAAACATTAAAGCTCGGCGGCAGAATTTTGTTGGACCATCATCTTTTATGAGGGCACAGGCGTTGTGGAGAGGTTGAGGGGCCAGCGGCGTGAAGATATTCATGGCATATATAAGCCACTGTGTGTTATGTTAGCAGGAGACGGGAGCGTGGTAATGGCCATGGTAAGGACAGGATGGCAGCTTAACTGATCGGGAGAGGTTTACAAAAAATAATTACACACAAAGGAAACAGATTCCAAGAGCAGAAGGCCTTAAAATTGAAACCCCTTAAAAAAATATAACCTTCCTATTTCTTTCCAAATTAAATGAAGCAAGTTAACACAGAAATTACACCGGTTTCACCTGTGACAGGTGAACCCTAAATATCCTCTCGGTAGCTGGATTGCTTAACAATAAGGTAACGGGGGTAAGGATATCGAGAATGATACACTGCCCATGAAATCTGGGGGCAAGCTTGCCCGCGGGAACAAAATTCTTGACCATCACCTGGTCGCCTACCTTCAAATTGGTGGGTCTCCGTCCACGATCATATCTTTCCCTAACCTTTTCATGAGACACCTTGAGATTGGCTTTAGCCTTCTTCCAAAGATCTTTAATGTTATCTGGGTCTATTGTCTCAGGTAGAATGTCACTCAGAGACCAGAGGGTAGAGAGCGGCGTGTGGGGAACAAACTTGTAAAACAATCTACACATACAAAGATGAACTTGTTGGCATTTCCCTTCGACTGGGGGAAGGGTTTTACATAATCAATATACAGACGTTCCATAGGGCGCGACGTTTGATGAGAAGACAACAGGCCTACCTTGGTGGACATGGTGGGTTTACTAAGCAAGCAGGATTTACAAGCCTTTACTAGTTCACGGATTTCACCATCCATACCTTTCCAGATGAACCATTCACGAATCTTTTCACGAGTTTTAAAGATTCCAAGATGCCCCCATAATGGGGTCTCATGATAGTACTTGAAGATCATGGGTACAAGAACAGCTGGAACGACAACCTTCATCACCTTGTCATGCCTCGAAGGGCAACATAGAACACCATTCCTCAGTACATAAGGGACAACATGTTCCCCAGAAGAAAGGGTTTCCATTATCGGAGCCAGCGTCGGATCTTCACGTTGGTATTTCTCGATATCCCTAAAGAGCATGGGAGCATCTGTTAAGATGGCATTAACATCGAATAGTATGGACTCGGGAGGTGATGAGCTGTCGACCGGTTCATGGGTCTCAACGTCGTTGGAAAACATACGGCTGAGTCCATCAGCAACAACATTTTCGGTACCTCTGATATGCCTGTCATCGAATTGGAAGGCAGAAATACGAATGGCCCAACGGGCTATACGACCAGTACGACGCGGCCTACCTAAGACCCAGCTTAAGGCTTGATTGTCTGTCTCCAGGTCGAATTTGACATGTTCCAGATAGAGACGGAACTTTTCTAAGGCAAATAAGACTGCCAAACCTTCGAGCTCATAGATGGAATATTTGGCTTCTTGAGCCGACAGAGTCCTAGATGCGTAGGCGCTGGGTCGCCTCCCTAGTTCAGTCTCTTGAAGAAGGACTGCAGCTACCGCCGACGACGACGCGTCGGTTTGGACGATGAATTTCTTCGAGAAATCAGGCATAGCAAGGACAGGGGCATTACAGAGAGCTAATTTAAGATCTTCAAAAGCGGCTTGTTGAGAAGGTCCCCACTCGAATTTTATGGCTTTCCTACGAAGAAGGTTTAAGGGCGCAGCTCTATTAGCGAAGTTAGGAATAAACTTCCTGAAGAAATTCACCGTACCAATGAACCTGGCGATACCTTTGATGTCCTTGGGAGGTTTAAAATCACGGATGGCCTGTGTTCTAGAATGATCGACTGCAACACCATCAGGTGACACAATATGCCCTAGGAATGACATGGAGGGCTTAGCAAAGGCAACCTTGGACAACTTCACAGTTAACCCAGCCTTACGAAGGCGATTGAGAACTTCTCGCAGATGATATAGATGTTCTTCAAAGGTCTCCGAAAATACGACGACATCATCCAGGTAGTGATACAAGTACTCAAATTTGATGTCGGAGAAGACCCTATCTAGCAGTCTAGTGAGTACAGCTGCTCCTGTGGGGAGCACGAAAGGCACGCGGTTGTATTCATACAAATTCCAATCCGTGGCAAACGCTGTAAGATGTTTAGACTCTTCGGCAAGGGGAATTTGATTGTAGGCCTGATTCAGGTCCAAGATGGTGAAGAATTTAGCTTTACGAAACCACGAAAAGCAAGAATGAAGGTCAGGAAGGGGCACACATTGTAACACCACCTTCCGATTGAGAGCCCTATAATCAATGACAGGCCTGAAGCCACCTTGGGGTTTCGGGACTAGAAAAATAGGCGAAGAATACGCTGACTTGGAGGGCCTAATAATACCATCCTTCAACATCTGATCGATGATTTCTTTCAGAGCCTTCATTTTAGGTGGAGATAGCCTATAAGGTGGAAAACGGACCGAAATCGAATCCGTGACCTCAATTTTGTATTCAATAAGGTCAGTAACACCAAGAGTATCAGAGAACACCTCTGGAAACGACTGACACAACTTACGAATACTATCAGCCTGCTCCTCAGGTAGATGTCTAAGGTCTAACAACATCTCATCCTGGGTAGGCGAAATAGATGAACATGATGCAGAATTACATTTCAATAATGGGATTTTACAATTAGACTCAAATTTGAAAGTGCACGACCTACTCTGAAGATCGAGCACAAGACCAGTGTGAGAAATGAAGTCAGCTCCCAATATAATGGGGCAAGACAAGTGCTTGGCCACAAACAATTTAATTTTCCAAGTAAATTTAAAAATACGAATTTTGACATTTACAGAACCTAGAATTTCTAATGGAGATGAATTAGCCGAAACATATTGAACAGGAGATGAGCCATAGTCAGGTAGTTTACAAACAGATTTCAATTTTGAATACCATTCAGCCGAAATAATAGAACAAACACTGCCTGAATCTAATAGAGCAGTTACAGGTTCATTATTTAACTCAATTTTTAGAAAAGGTACGGGTGCGGGGGTACCCGCCGCAATCCTAAGACATTCTTTGGGGCATTCCAAAGATGAATTTGAGGACTGAATTTTCCCTGAATTTTCGACCTGTTTACCAGGGGCTGAGCCTCGGGAAGATGGATTAGTCGACTCAGCCGAAGCCACTAGTCACTTTTTATTATTGGCATTGGTGGAATTTGCACCAGAAGTTGAGCAGGAGGGGGTGCTATTCGAATTTGGGCAATTCTTGGTAATATGTGAGAAAGCCCCATATTTAAAACAGCCTTGTGATGAGCCAGCTCCATTATTTGCCCTACTAGATTTGATTGATGGGCACTTGTTCCGAAGATGGTCAGGCGATCCGCAAGCATAACATTTACGAGGTGTGACTGGTCGGCGAGGTGGAGGCCGAGGATTACCAAAAGAAGGAGGGGGTTCTTTCGCGACACGCAAGGAATCGGCGTATCTAACTCCTTCTGCTGAGACGGCCAATGCTTCAAGTTCAGAGAAAGTTTGCGGGCACGCCGCGAAACACAAATATGACCTATAGGATGGTGAGATACCTTCCACAATAGCTTGTACAATCTGATCCTCAGGAAAGTGAAGAGCAAACACCCTAGTATAGAACTTAATATCTTGGATGAAGTCTGCCAAGTTTTCATCCAAGCGCTGTACACGATAATAGTACTTCTGAATAAGGGAGGACCTTGCCCTAGCCGGAATGAAGTTAGCTAGCAAGTGGGCGTGGAAGTCTTCAATAGATGATTGCTCGGCAATGGCTCTTACTATTTTGTCTGAGAGAATACCAATTGCATAGGGATAGATGATTTGCAAAATCTGACATGGAGAAAGAGAAAAAACAAGAGCATGGTCCTGGAACTCAACTAAAAACCTTAAAAAAGAAATAACTTCACTGGTGGTATTAACAGAAAACTTAGAGATACCTCTGAGCAACATTGCTAATGGATGAGGCAAGCTGCTGAACCCAGGTGACATAGTAGGTAAAGGTTTAAGTGGCAAAGATGTTAATTCAGAACGTACATTATTCAACGAGGTTCGGCGTTCAGACTCGTTGTCCAATGGGGCAGAGGTTGTTTGAGCTGCAACGGTTTTCCTATTGACTTCTCCCTTAGGGGGCTCTTCCTCGCTACCTACATTCACCGTGGCGGGTTGATCAGTTTTGGGAGGAACTTCCCCAGTTAACAATTGGGTAACCTTACTGGACAATTCAGAAAGATTTTCAAGAACCATACCAGCTTCCTTCCTCTGAACGTCATTCAACTTCAGAGACAACAGATCGTTAACTCTATTAGAAAAATGAAATAGCCTTGCTTGCACCCGCTTAATTTGATTAGGAGAAGGATCATTTTCTTAAAAAAAACTAACTACAGATGCTAGCTCAGTAGTATTGTCGGTGATCGTGGAAAGAGAGTCGTCAATTTCTTTCTCTCCCAAAGTGGGGATGGAAATGGGCAAATCAAGGGACTCTCTAAGCTTATTCGTATCTACCGCAACCGTGCCTCCAGATTGCACATTTCTGATAGTTAATTCATAGATCAACTCCTCCTTGCGCAAATAGTTAAGATGGAGAACATCGCGAGGGCCGGGCATGATGACAGAACAATTTTGAAAAAAGAAAAATCAAAAATTTCCAGCAACAGAGAAAATTGTTGGAGTTCGGATCAAAACAATGTTTAGCCGTCAAAAGGGGCTAAATTGAGACCCATTCAACCACGCTCTGCTACCACTTGTTCCGAGATATCTGTGGAACAGCAGAGGTGAAAGAAGGTGCGGGGGTGAACAGGTCTCAGGCTACGAAATTAAAGTTAATTTAAAATTTAACAAGGTTATATTTTCTTTTCAAAATCAAGAAATAACAAGCATGGCAGGTACAGAGTAGCAAGGCAACACAGTACAATTACAGTATTTACAGGATTTGGGCTTCGAGCCCCGAACTCACAATTCTTGAGCAATTAGCCCAACTTTACCCCAAAACACGTTTTAACAGAGGGGCAGAAAACCCCATTCATGCCCAGGAGCACTTGCTCCAAATTACACAGTAGAGCCTCCTTGAGGCGCGCAGAAAACAAAATTTTCAAGAAAGAGCAACTCGCTCTCAAAATTTAAGCCTGTCAAAGGCCACACCAAATTCCACCTTCAAGCTGTCCTCTAAGGACATAAACACAGGGGTAAAATACCCAACCTACTGAGGCCTATTAAGTGAGAAAAGGTTAATTACACGGCCTCTAAAATACCAGCTTGAGAGGAGGCGATCCGCACTCCTAATACATTTTGTTTAAAACCTACTTGGCACTAGGCCGTTAATGCAAGGGCTAATCCCATACTCAAGAGGTGACTTATAGAAGGAAACAATTTACATTACGTTAAGGAAGAAAGGTTATGAAAATAAGTTCATCTCAATGCAATATGAGTGGGAGCTCGAGAGGGTTAAGCACTCTCTATCCCAATATGTAGTTAAACAGAAGGAATTGACACCGAGTGTCTTTACATTATTAAAGGAAAGTTACATGGAAAAGGCTTCGGACCTGCCCCGAGAGTTAAACTGCTGAGCTAGCAAGAAAAGAAGTTATTAAAAGGCCATTACCTTGTGGATGAACTGCTGCCCGAAGAAAGAGACGCTTCCCGCCCCCTGCTACGTACTTTACACACTGAAAGATGTTACAGAAGTGGCCCGGAGACCCGAAAATCAGCAGTTTATATACTCTCGCAGAAAGTTCGAGGCGTTTCAGGAATGAGAACACCCTCCCACAAAATCTTTATTGGCTAGGGTTAAGCAAGATATTCAAGTTGGAGAAGATACACCTGATTGGTCATAAATTAATTAAAGAAATTCGGGATTGGCTAAATTCAAAACAAGGGGAAAGAAAAGGTTATACAGCCAACTTAAACAATAACAGAAAGAAATTTAACAAGGAACAAACTTTTGAAATAAAAATTTCTCCAAAAAAACAGTTCTTTCCCTTCGCACTAGGGTGCACCATTGTAGTTCTTCAGTAGTGTCCTCTAGAAGAGAAAGTTCACACTTCTTACTACAGGTAAAACAAAAATACATCGCAAACGACCCAGTTCAGAAACTTCAAACTTTCCAAGTAGTGACATCTTCTGAGAAACTTGAAAATTAATACAGTTGATAAAGTTCAGACTTCCTCCAGCAGAGGAGTTTCAACTGGCGCAAGGTTTGAATTAGCGGCGTGGAGGTGTACCGCCCGGTACAGTGTATTCAAAAGCTATGGTCGCAGTATAATATCACTGACGGTGTGCACATGAAGGAATTAATGATGAACAGATCTGATTATAAATATCAGCATCGATTTGAGAGGAAACTGTTGATTGATTTCTTTCTTTTTTGGATTGGTCAAGCTGATTTACTGGGCCGAGTCTAGTGTATAGCCAGAATAATTAATCAGATGCAATTAAAATCCCCGACCCGGTCGGGAATCGAACCCGGGACCGTTTGAATCGAAGGCTTCAACACTGACAATTCAGCCAAGGAATCGGGCTGTGGGATTACATATTCAAAGTACAAATTTACTTGTGGCGAAGTAGAGCTAGTGTAGCGTGACGAGCAGAGGGCATGCCAGTGTTCTGAGTATTCTACGGTAATCACGTGCGCCTGGTTTTATCCACAGGGCAAGACGTATTTTAGGGAATGTTGGGCTGAGTGGGTCAGCCGTTTGAGGCGCTGGACTTCTGACCCCAACCTGGTAGGTTCGGTCCTGGCTCAGTCCGGTGGTATTTGAAGGTGCTCAAATACGACAGCCTCGTGCCGGTAGAGTTACTGGCACGTAAAAGAACTCCTGTGGGACTAATTTCCGGCACCTCGGCATCTCCGAAAGAGTGTAGTTAGTGGGACGTAAAGCCAATATTCTTCTTCTTATTATTATTGTAATGGGAGGTACACCTCAACGCCGCGGATTCAAAACTAGCGCCTAAATGACTCCTATATTGGTAAAGCAGTGAAACTGAAACTACACCAATTTGGAACTTTAATGAGAAGAGGTCACCACGCAGTTTTCTAACCTGAGGGAATTTCTACTTGTTTTGTTTGCCATTCATCAAGAAGTTTGGACTTTCTTCCATAGATGACACCACTAAAACTATGATCATGCACCCTGGTGCGAGTTGTAAGAAGTTATAATTTAAAGAAGTTTTGTATTTCTAGGTTTTTTGTAACTGATTGATGTTCATTTATTTTTGGGTTGGCAATATTTCCTTTTTCTTTCCGCCAGTTTTAAACCTAGCCAATACCTAATTTCTGTATTTAATTTTCCACCTATCACAGGCTTCTTGTTCGATTCTAAGTGTAACTTTTGAATTTATCCAATAAAATTGAGAGGGTGTGGCTAGTTTAATCTTGAATGATCTCGAACCTTCCCTGAGGGTTTATAAACTGCGGCTCTTCTCGTTTCTGGGCCAATTGATCGTCATCTTACTGAGCGTGTGTGTCAAAGCAGGAGGCGGGCGGTCTCTTTCATCGGTCAACAGAACATCTTCAAGGTAATGCCCACATAACTTCTTTCTTTCTTTCTTGCTACCTCTGCAGTTTAACCCGAGGGAAAGGTCCGACTCTTTAGTATGTAACCCACTTTTCTAAAAATGTAACTTTCTGCCGGCTAATGTAAAAACTTCATAAAATCTTTAACTGTAAATCGGGGATAGAGAATGAATTACTCTCTCGAGCTCCCCATCATCTTGGTTTGAGGTGACTACGTTTTTATAACTGTTTTTCATTCTGTAATGTGGTAATTTATTTCTATACGAGTCACCTCAATAGTTTGGGAATAGCCCCTGTTTTATCGGCCTAGAACCCCTTCGGTTGTTTTAGTGTTCATATCTAGGAGTGCAAGTATACGCCTCCATTCAGTTTGTGTTTCGGGCCATTTACTTAACCTGTTCTTTTCCGCAAAGGCCCTGTAGGTTGGATACTAGATACCCCTGTATAACATTATCTTTCTATTTGTAAGTTGTGCCTTGATGGGCGAGTGATTGTAATTTTCTGATATTGCCTTGAATAGGCTAGAAGATACTGAGAGCCTGTTTGCTCTTTTTTCAAAGTTTTTGTAAGATTAAAGAGTGTCTCTGGAAGGCTAGATATTGTAATGTTGGGAGCAAGTGGTCTTGATTTGGGGGATTTCTGCCCTTCACTTAATGGTTCCCCATTTTTGTGTAACTGAATCCGGTATCTCCGGAATTGTAAAACTGGTGGCTTAAGGCCCAAAGTATTATGGTTCCGAATCTTGGAATTTTCCCAATCTTGTTTAAAGATTGCTACTTGTACCTGTAATATTGTCATGAAAGATTGCTAAGTTTGAAGTTCTGAAAATATAACCTTCAGTTTAAGTTTGAAATTAATTTTGATATTGTAGTTGGACCCATTCACCCCGCGCCTTCTTTAACCTCTTTCTGCTGCACGGGTATCCCCGTAACAATTATTATTATTATTATTATTATTATTATTATTATTATTATTATTATTATTATTATTATTATTATTTTAAAGAGTAATGTTTGAGTGCTATAATTGCAAAGAACAATACGACGAATTCAGGATGTTGATCGTTGAGGGGCTAGTGACAGAACGAAAGGAACCGCTGTATCGCCATGGACTGACCGACTATACCAACCGAGCGTGCTACAGTATCTGGCGACAGTAGTAGTTCCTAGCATGGCCGTGTGAAATCATATTTTGAATTATAAAAGAAGAAACCAACAGTGTATGGAATACTTTAGTCAATATCTCACTATAATAATTTATAATATCATGGGGCTCTTGATAGCCTGGCGCAGCTCCTGTGGGGTGGATCCTCATCTGCATCTGTCGTCTATGGGGAAGTGCGAGTTAATGTGCTGTAGCGCAGAGTTGTGTGTGGTGTGTAAGTTGCAGGATTGTTGTAGACAGCCAGGCAGACACTCTGACCCAGACCCCGAGCGAAGGGAATCAATCTTTTAAGCTAAAAATCCCTCGAACCTGCCGAGAATCGAACCCAGGCCCAAAAAGACCGAAGGCAAAGACTCTGACCACACAGCCATGGAGCCGGACGTAATATTTCAACGTGTTTCGTGAATTATTATGTGGGATATGCCAGTTTGGTGTATATCAAGAAAGTGACAGAATTGTCGTTCCGTTACGCCTTAAAGGTAACAACTCCTCATATATCTTCTCACTTTAAAGTTCCCGAGGCCCATCCGTGGGGCCTATACGCAGCTCCCACAGACACGTTACCACTAATATCATAAATAATCCCTCGTAGATTGGTCAATGGACGACTAGGTGGGCATTCGAAGGCAACATATGGTATGGGTGGGTGGAAATGATCTTGCATAAAAGTAGGCGTACTCTTTAGGAGCTCCATGAAAAAAGGTACATTAGGTTGCTGAAATTCTTGAAGTTAATTTTTGCGTTGATGATGGTTTCAAGATCACAATGATTGGATATTGCAAATCATGAACAATTACTCCCCATACTCTAGATGCTGTTGTGGCATTAATAGATATTTTAATCCAAATTTGAACTGCTGATTTCTAAAATAATGAAGAGGGATACTTGCCGAAGCAAACACGATCGCCATATTCTTGATATATCATACGTTTCACCAAAGAGCTAGATTATAATACATAGAGTGACTATAGCAGCTCGATTAGCGCTCCGGGCGGAGGCAAGCAGCACTACGGCTACCATGATATAAGTGTACCAACTAACGACAACAGCTGTCTGATAATATCGCATGTGTGTCAAGTTCGTCGCTGAGAGAAATTATTTTATAGTTTGGCTTTGTTTATTATAGCGTGAATATGCCTACATTCCGTTTCGCATGCTTTTCTTCGAGCAACAGCAGTGTATCTTATTCCAGGTAAAATCATTTGTTTTCTATTATAAGAAGGCTAGGTATATTGAAAGATCATCTTAAGTTTCGCAGCAAAAAACTCTCTGTTCAAAACATTTGACGGCCATTATATGTGTGCTTCCAACCCTTGTCCCGTTTCTCTACGGGATCGGGTGCTTACTTAATGTCCCAAGGCATTACCGACAATTTAGAATTGCTCTTCTCATTCATACGTAATAAGGGAATAAACATAAATAATCCCAATGAAGAGCAATTCAGTTAGCGTACAGGAAGTGTTTACTGGGACAGATTGACCCACCGACAGGAAGTGATGCTTCTCTTATCTATGTACTACGGTTCCTTCTGATAACAGCATCTCTACTGATCATGATTGCTGCGCTGCAGATTAGAGCAATTCGTCAAGAACTCTGAAAATGTTGTTGAGTACATAGCAGGAGATGTCTCCTTGAGGTGGGAAAGAAAATTAAAAGGGCATGATTGTTTGCTCAGCATTCCGAAGAGAAGGAAGTGCTTATTGCCGAGAAATGTATACAATACAATCTCTTTACCCAGCTCATAATGTTGTGAAACTGTCACGTGAATGAGACAGAGTTGAGGAAAAAGTCACTGTCGCGAAAATTTTACATACACTGACTGACAGAGCAAATGCAACACCAAGAAGGAGTGGTCAGAACTTTATGCCAATTGCAGGGTAGACTGACGTCACTGAGGTATGCTCATGATGTGAAATGCGCCGCTGTGCTGCGCACGTAGCGAACGATAAATGGGACACGGCGTTGGCGAATGGCCCACTTCGTACCGTGATTTCTCAGCCGACAGTCATTGTAGAACGTGTTTTCGTGTGCCACAGTACACGTGTATAGCTAAGAGTGCCAGGCCGCCATCAACGGAGGCATTTCCAGCAGACAGACGACTTTACGAGTGGTATGGTGATCGGGCTGAGAAGGGCAGGTTGGTCGCTTCGTCAAATCGCAGCCGATACCCATAGGGATGTGTCCACGGTGCAGCGCCTGTGGCGAAGATGGTTGGCGCAGGGACATGTGGCACGTGCGAGGGGTCCAGGCGCAGCCCGAGTGACGTCAGCACGCGAGGATCGGCGCATCCGCCGCCAAGCGGTGGCAGCCCCGCACGCCACGTCAACCGCCATTCTTCAGCATGTGCAAGACACCCTGGCTGTTCCAATATCGACCAGAACAATTTCCCGTCGATTGGTTGAAGGAGGCCTGCACTCCCGGCGTCCGCTCAGAAGACTACCGTTGACTCCACAGCATAGACGTGCACGCCTGGCATGGTGCCGGGCTAGAGCGACTTGGATGAGGGAATGGCGGAACGTCGTGTTCTCCGATGAGTCACGCTTCTGTTCTGTCAGTGATAGTCACCGCAGACGAGTGTGGCGTCGGCGTGGAGAAAGGTCAAATCCGGCAGTAACTGTGGAGCGCCCTACCGCTAGACAACGCGGCATCATGGTTTGGGGCGCTACTGCGTGTGATTCCACGTCACCTCTAGTGCGTATTCAAGGCACGTTAAATGCCCACCGCTACGTGCAGCATGTGCTGCGGCCGGTGGCACTCCCGTACCTTCAGGGGCTGCCCAATGCTCTGTTTCAGCAGGATAATGCCCGCCCACACACTGCTCGCATCTCCCAACAGGTTCTACGAGGTGTACAGATGCTTCCGTGGCCAGCGTACTCTCCGGATCTCTCACCAATCGAACACGTGTGGGATCTCATTGGACGCCGTTTGCAAACTCTGCCCCAGCCTCGTACGGACGACCAACTGTGGCAAATGGTTGACAGAGAATGGAGAACCATCCCTCAGGACACCATCCGCACTCTTATTGACTCTGTACCTCGACGTGTTTCTGCGTGCATCGCCGCTCGCGGTGGTCCTACATCCTACTGAGTCGATGCCGTGCGCATTGTGTAACCTGCATATCGGTTTGAAATAAACATCAATTATTCGTCCGTGCCGTCTCTGTTTTTTCCCCAACTTTCATCCCTTTCGAACCAATCCTTCTTGGTGTTGCATTTGCTCTGTCAGTCAGTGTAAATCTTATGTTGAAGTTACAGACTGAAATCCTCTCGACAGTTGCAGGACAGTTGTTTTAAAATAACCATAATTTATTTACTGCTACCGAGTTTAGTTTAGTGAGGAGACTCATTACGCCAGCACGAAAAACTTCTCTTAAAGCAGTATTTTAAATACAGAGATACAGAGTTATGATGCAAGAACTGAAAGGAGAAACCACATGGCAGATGCACATAAAATTAATACTTTCCATGGGGGAATGAGTCAGAGCTAGAATATATGTATGGTTCATGTGGATGCGAGAGCTGTTTCGAATCGAGCAATGTGACTGTTGATAGAGCAATGAAAAATTCAATTTGTTTCTTGTAAATTTTATTTCCAGTCTATATTGTAAACATGTTACGTACAAAGGTTGCCTTTGAAATGTGTGATATTATTCATTCAAGTGTGTTTAATTTTCTTTGCTGTTTAGATACGCATCCTAATCCGTAATCTTGTACCGTAGGCCTATACTCTTCTGCATGTTGATTCATTGGAGATGTGTGAATATATCCTTAGCTTTGTGATAAAATAACTATTGATTTAGTCATTTTTAACAACATACAGCTTCCAGAAAAAAAACAGCTGTTATGTATTTTGTTTCTTCCGTTTTAAGTTACAGTACACTGGTCAGGCTGCTATCGCTGTTTCCTCACTGACCTCACTAGTGCAGTTTTACTTACGTGGTTCTTTGAGGAATTAACATGTAATTCTACAGTGGACGTCTGTTAAAATTCAATGAATTTTGAACAATGAGTGCGAACTTGTATACTGCCTTCTAACTTAAAGCGATATGTTGGAAATTCCCTCCCACTTTGACTTGCATATACAGTTAAGTTTGAAGCTTTGAAATAAACACATGCTCTCTACTGTTTCCTTAGCAGATTAATAAATAGATTACATAAGACATGCAAGCAACTGACTTTTGGTGACACTAGGTTTTCATTGTTGGCGGCATTCTTTTATCCCATTAATGCTCAGAACCTTTTTTTTTCGTTAAAACATGATGGACCGAGCTCGATAGCTGCAGTCGCTTAAGTGCGGCCAGTATCCAGTATTCGGGAGATAGTAGGTTCGAACCCCACTGTCGGCAGCCCTGAAAATGGTTTTCCGTGGTTTCCCATTTTCACACCAGGCAAATGCTGGGGCTGTACCTTAATTAAGGCCACGACCGCTTCCTTCCCACTCCTAGCCCTTCCTTGTCCCATCGTCGCCATAAGACCTATCTGTGTCAGTGCGACGTAAAGCAACTAGCAAAAAAAAAAAAAAAAAATTGATGGAACTTAAAATAAATGTTCTTATAGACAAAACTTAAGGTAAATAATCCAACTTTTATGCATACCAATTATCCTCTTGAAAATACACTATGGCGCACAAACGCACCACCGGGCATACAGGGTTACATAAGTACATAGTTGGAACATTTACTGATACAAGTCAGAAAGGTTACACCAAAAAAAAGTATATTTAGATTCACACTTTACACAGAGGTACTACATTTAAGCTGCAATGCAAAATATACTCACCGGCTAAAAGAACCGAATCACTACGTATTTCAGGCAAAATTTAATGTCAGTCTATTTGAAACCTAGTAAAAATCAAATATTATGACTAGAGATGAGAATTATAGGCACAAAAAAACAGTTAAAATAGGCAGGCATATAGGCTCTTAAATTAGCCAAAATAGGCATGTAAATAGGCACTAACGTGTAATACAGACAACAAAGTAGGCATGAAAAAATTACTTATAATTTAATAACACACTCAATATCTATAAAAGGATTTTACAATGTTTTCCGGTAACAGTCTTGTTTTCCTGTCAGGCAGAACGTGTTTGTACATCATATGAAGTGACTGCACAAAACTGAAGTTTGGGAAGATGAGTGTTATCCATGCTCTTGTTGTCTTCTCTGGTCTTCGAAATTTAGTCGTAGAAACACACTCCTTGAAGTTAATCCCCAGTAAGGTACTATCCTCCAGAGAATATACGCTGCTTATTATTATCGTATCCTTAATATTCTTCCGAGCTACAGCTTCGGCTTCCGCTCTCGGCTGATACTGTAACTGTTGAAGTTATTTATACTACCGCCTATATCTTCATCAGCACTGTCCTCATCGGTGCCATGTCTTGAATCTGGGGGAGCGAAACATACATCATTCTATAGAATTTGCTATAGCTACATCTTCATTTGTCATCTTCTTCTAGTATCGCCATAACCTCATGAACATTCAGATATCTGAAATGATAAACTATCATGAGGAAGGTGAAATGATGCATGCAAGCCTATATATATAAAACTGCAGAGTCAGTCTGCTTTTGGCTTAGGTGTATCTTCTTATGCATGGTGGTGCAGAAAAGCACCATTTGAATTTGAGCTACATTTATGAGCAACATTCGAATAATATGGTTTATCTACTGTATACATTATAGGCCTATAGTTAAAATTACTCATGCCGAGGAAATGGCCGTGCGGTTAAGGTCGCGCAGCTGTGAGCTTGCATTCAGGAGATAGTGGGTTCGAACCCTACTGTCGGCAGCCCTGAAAATGGTTTTCCGTGGTTTCCGATTTTCACACCAGGCAAATTACATTAATTAAGATTACGATCGCTTCCTTCCCAGTCCCAGTCCTGTCCTATCTCCTTGTCATCGTATGACATATCTGTGTCAGCGCGACGTAAAACAAACACACACAAAAAGAAAGCACTTCTTTGTCACAGAATACCATTGATCTCAAATACGAGTTCTCAGCGTTAGCTTTGATGCACCTTCGTTCCAGTTTTCTTACTGTACTGTTGTCCTGAGAAAATACACATCCTAAGTACTTGAAATTATCCAGTTTTCTTAATTTTCTACCTGACATGTCTTCCCAACTGATGCCACATTAGTCTCGCTCCACCTCTTTTCATCTTCCAGGATGTGAGATGGTGGGCTTTCAGCACAATCTGTCATTAAGACGACGCCGTAGGCCAAACTGCTTTCTATATCTCTATTCAGCTGAATTCCTTCCTGGTGTAGTCTTGCATTTGGGCATCGGAAGCCCTGAATATGGTTATCCGTGGTTTCCCATATTCATACCATAAAAATGCTGCGGCTGTACCTTGATTAAGGCCACGGCCGCTTATTTCCTAATCCTAGCTTTTTCCTATTCTATCGTTGCCGTAAACCTATCTGAGTTAGTGCGACGTTAAAACACTAGCAAGAAGAAAATATATCCCTCCCAGGCAATTTATACCTCTCGGCAAATGAACCATATAAACTACGAAATTATATACGTTTCTAATATGCCCCTTGAACTTACTATTTACATTGTCCCTACTTGAAGATAGTCCAATTGTCTGTCAGCTTTGGTACATATTCCGAGCTCTTCAGCAAATTACACTCCACAGGAGATAGTGTTGAAGTGTGGTGTTGGACTGTTGTCACTAGGGCGCGGAACCTTACCTTTAACATATTTTTCTTTGCATCTTAATTAGAAAGTTTCATTCTACGTTTGTGTTTTGTGCACATCAGATTATTATATTGAACCTAAAAAGGGCTAAATGACATTTCAAGAACTAAAATAATCCGTTAAGTATTTTTTCTCGAATCCACATGGAGCTGTTGGGAACTTTCTAGGGGACTGCTGAAAGATAACAGGTAATGGAGTGCACATTCTCCGAGGGTAGTGTAGGCCATTAACCTTGCCTCTACCAACAAAATAATGAATAGTGAATTTCATTCTTGGGGACTAGCTAGCGTTTGACTTCTCATCGCCTTTCTGTCACTGTTGAGAATATATTGAAGTTGCTTAGAGAGTTTGGGTGTGTCCTATTCAGTTCATTTCTTTTAGCTGGTGCGTGCGAGTTTATAGTAACATATTCGACATGCCAAAGCCGAGCCTCGTATGGCAGTCGACTGGGAAAGACACCAACTCCACTACTAAAGGAAAAGCAAATTTTTGTTAAACCTGTCAAAAATATGTAAGTAATTCTTAATAGCTATGTTAGAGTTTTGCACCTAGGACTTTACTTGTTAACGAAAGTTAGCAGCGTTACATATCTACCTTATAAAATGCTATAAAAGATTAGCATATTTATGCCGTGGTACAAATCGTCCTAATTCTTTTATCTACAGTATATACGTCTCAGCTGTAAACTTGCCAAAATGTACATAAAAGGCTGAAATCACTTTTAAAAACCTTCAAAGGCTAGTCTCTGAAAATAGAGGCTAAAACTGATTTTACAAATCTAAAAATCCCGGCCCTAGTTATCCCTCACCGTGTTTTTTTTCCATGCTACGACAAATTTCTTAAAATCTCACACAGCTCGTTCCTTTCTTTACACAGAGCTCAAAGAAATGATATGCAGTCTTAGCTCTGCTCCAGTTGAATTCACTAGTGCATACTTAATTCACTTACATTGCTCTGTGCTTTTACTAAATCCGTGGATCTTGGACGAAGTTTCAGCGAAGTATACGGGATCATCTCCGTTCATTTTACGGATAATTTAAAGTTTACTCAAATAAAAATTTCATCAACTTAACGTAATCTTCCAACTAGTTTTCCCCTTAGTTTGTTAAATACTTTCAAATACACGGAACCTCCTCTAAACTGAATCAATAATTCTCTTAATATCCTGTAGATTTGTACTTCAAATTCAATGATGTTACCTTTAAAGTAATATCAACTATTCTTAAAGGTAGAAGATAAAATACGTAGGCCCGGCTGCGTAGCTCAGATGGCAGAGCCCTGATGTTCTTGAGTTCAAGGTGGCAGGTTCGATTCCGGCTCAGTCCGGTGGTATTTGAAGGTGTTCAGATACACCAGTCTCGTGTCAGTGTATTTACCGGCGCCTGAGGAAAATAATTACTGTGTTTCCGAAAACGTACAAGCAGTTAGTGGAACATGAAATTCTTCTTCTTCTTCTTCTTCTTCGTACGTCCGGCTCCATGGCTAAATGGTTAGTGTGCTGGACTTTGATCCAGATGGTCCCGAGTTCGATTCACGGCCGGTTCGAGGATTTTAACCTTCATTGGTTAATTCCGATCTTACGGGGTAGGGCCCTATCCTCAAGGACTCAAAGATCGCCTCTACGGTGTCAATTCGAAAGACCTGCACCAGGCCTCTTCGAAGGCCACACTCCATCATAATAATAATGATGATAATAATAAAAGATAATAATAATAGATAATTATTATGCTAGTTCTTGTTGTTGTTGTTGTTGTTGTTGAAAATATTTAACGTTTTACAGGATAACGAAAAAACAAAATACTGAATTCTCGGTAAATGACCGTACAATATCCAACGGAATCTCGATATGTCGTGGCTCCGTATTATCCTAACCTAATCTGAAGGTGCAACATAATGCCTTTCCTAGCAATGAAATAAATACTGCCGGGCTGAGTGCTCAGACGGTTGAGGCACGGGCCTTCTGACCCCAACTTGGCAGGTTCGATCCAGGCTCAGTCCGGTGGTATTTGAAGGTGCTGAAATACGTCACCCTCGTGTCGGTAGATTCACTGGTACGTAAAAGAACTCCTGCGGGACACCATTACGGCTCTTCGGCGTCTCCGAAAACCGTAGAAGTAGTTAGTGGGACGTAAAGCAAAAACATTTGAAAAACATTAAACATTACCCCTCAGAATTTCTAAATGCTATACATCCCTCCGGATTGCCACAACGGAAGCTGATTTAAAAATGGGGCTACCTATTATATTGTTACGTAATATACAACCGCCAAAGTTACGCAACGGGACGCGATTGGGAGTGACAATTTTGAAAAACTGTTTGATTGAATCTACAAATTTGACTGGCTGTGGCACAGAAGAAACGATCTTAATACCGCCAGTCCCTATGACTCTTTCAGATTTGCCTTTTGATTTAAAACGAGTCCAATTCCAAGTGGCAGTCAGCTTTGGCATAACAATAAACAAAGCGCAGGGTCAGACACTTAGCGTGGCTGGAGTTGATTTCGGTGGAGAATGTTTTTCTCATGGACAGCTTTAGGTGCCCTTGTAAGTCCTCAATTCAAAGTAGCCTATCGGCTTAAGTTCATTACCGCTCCTGTGCGAAGCCGGGGCGGGTAGCAGGTATAGTATATTACATACTGAGTACCTATCACCAGTAATGCATTTTGGTAAAATTATTTCTCAACTAACATTTATTTAATCATTTTCAGATACCTAGGAGAAGCTGTACGTCAAATTATGGTAGCAGTATGTGAAATTGCGTGAAACTATATCCAAATTTTTGTTCCCTAAAGAAGAGGCAATCCGACGAAGAGACTAGTATCCAATGACAAATATTAACGTCAGTTGTTGACCAGGAGGACGTTATAGGTGACGAGGACAGGAAACAACTAGATGGTACTGTTATGAAACTGACTCGGAGATTTCCTAATTTAGTGAAGATGTAGTAGAAGAATCAGAAGAAGAGGAGGGGGAAGGACAATTTTAAGACCATCCTGTTCTTCAATCTTCCTTATGCAGAAGAAGATAACGTAGAAGAAGAAGAAGGAAAGAAGGGGAGACGTAAGGAGAATATCAAGGCCCTCTTGTATCTTCTCTTCTCCTTCTTGTTCTTCAAACCTCCTTAATAATAATAATAATAATAATAAGAAGAAGAATATTCCCGTTTTCTACATGAACGTCTTCTTCTTCGTCTTATCGAAGTTGTTACGCACTCTGGTGTAAGAAAATGGATTAAGAAGAAAAATGAGGAGAAATCCAGTACCGTCCTGCATATTTTCTCTTCTTTTTCGATCTTCCTTAAGAATAAGAAGAAGATAATTTTTTTGCTAGGGGCTTTACGTCGCACCGACACAGATAGGTCTTATGGCGACGATGGGATAGGAAAGGGCTAGGAGTTGGAAGGAAGCGGCCGTGGCCTTAATTAAGGTACAGCCCCAGCATTTGCCTGGTGTGAAAATGGGAAACCACGGAAAACCATCTTCAGGGCTGCCGATAGTGGGATTCGAACCTACTATCTCCCGGACGCAAGCTCACAGCCGCGCGCCTCTACGCGCACGGCCAACTCCCCCGGTAAGAAGAAGATAACAAAGAAGAAGATGAAGAGAAGAGGAGGAGGAAGGGAAATTTTAAGACCATCCTGTATCTTTTTCTCTTCTTGTTCTTCAGTCTTCCTTAGGAAGTAGAATAAGATAACGGACAAGAAGAGGATGAAGATGAATAAGAAGAGAACAAGTGGAGGAGGAAGGAGAATTTTAAGACCCTCCTGTATCTTTTCTCTTCTTGTTCTTCAGTTTTCCTTAAGAAGACGAAGAAGTTGAAAAGGAAGAGGAAGAAGAAAAAGTAAGGTTTTGTCGTTTTTTACCTGCACTACTTCTTTTTGTTATTACCAATACTGAGCAATATTTTTAACACCATTGTTGCACACTCTGGTGTATGGAAGAAGAAGAAGAGGAATAGGAGGAATGTTTTTTTTAAGAACTTCTTGTATCATCTTGTCTTCTTTCTTCTTCAATCTTCCTTAAGAAGAAAACAAGAATAAGAAGAAAAAGAAGGAGAAGAAGAAGAAGAAGAAGAAGAAGGGTAATTTAACTGAAAATGCAGTGCTCTATAAGTTCCCGCATTTATCATATTACCTGAGTAGTAGCACACCAGTCCGCCTCTGTGGTGTAGTGGTTAGTGTGATTAGCTCCCACCCCCGGAGGCACGGGTTCGATTCCCGGCTCTGCCACGAGATTTGAAAAGTGGTACGAGGGCTGGAACGGGGTCCACCCAGCCTCGGGAGGTCAACTGTGTAGAGGTGGGTTCGATTCCCATATCAGCCATCCTGGAAGTGATTTTCCGTGGTTTCCCACTTCTCCTCCAGGCAAATGCCGGGATGGTACCTAACTTAAGGCCACGGCCGATTCCTTCCCTCTTCCTTGTCCATCCCTTGCAATCTTCCCATCCCCCACCAAGGCCCCTGTTCAGCATAGCAGGTGAGGCAGCTTGGGCGAGGTACTGGTCATCCTCCCCAGTTGTATCCCCCGACCCAATGTCTCACGCTCCAGGGCAATGCCCTTAAGGCGGTAGACGTGGGATCCCTCGCTGAGTCCGAAGGAAAAGCCAACCCTGGAGGGTAAGCAGATTAAAACCCTGGAATGGTATGATTTCATAATTTTTACGAAACGTAACACAAATTTGATTGCATAGAACAGGTTTCTGCGCAGGCTGTTCCAGCCCTCCCATTGTCTTCCCCCACTTAACTCATAAGGTCAACCGTCGTGCTGGAAGCTCTTATTTTTGAGCTATTGACGTCAGTTCGTGAGTGTTACGATATCATACCGTTGGTGTAACTATTTTACGTAGTGTTGTGTTTCAGTTTAATTGTTATATCAAATACTCATCGTTGTTGTTGTTCACTTAATGTGTTGATAATTAGTGCCATAAGCTATATTAAGTACATCTTTTTATTTGTTTTTGTCAAGTTTTACGCTGTTTTTTAGACTACTAGTTTTTTATAAAATGGCTTTGTCACCAACGGAGATTGGCAAACTTTTAAATGATGGTAGTATTGATACCGATGTAAATGAAGTAGATAGCGGAAGTGAGTCAGAAAATAACATTTTAGCGTACTCTGGGAGTGACGACTATATAGCTTCATCCTCAGATGAATCTTCAGATGATGTATTTCGTGGACAATTGAAGAGAAAACTTCGTGGTCATTCAACAAATGAAAAGGATTCAATGTACACATCAGCAATGGCTGGCCCTCACAAGTTCTTCACACCCCTGGTCCCTCTGGTAGTTGTGGGACAAAATCTGTTACAACTCTATCTGCTGAATCAAGACCTGATGGTAGTAATACTACTACTGCTATTACTGGTTCTTCAGGATCTGCAAGTTCGACTCCACAAGGAACAACAAAAATAATCAAAGGAAAAGAAAAACAACGGTTATTCCTGGACTGAAAATCCTCCAACCATAAGTACAAGAAATATTGTTAATATCCGACAACGGCCTAAAGGTAGCGGTAAAGATGTTCTAAACCCTTTAGATGCGTTTTAGTTGTTCTTTACTGATACTATGGTAAACTCAATCGTTACTCATACAAATGAAGAAATAGTGAGAAAACAAGCCAAATACAAAACAATTCAGTTTTCAAACAGTCAAACCTCCCCCACAGAGATAAAGGCACTCTTGGGCATTCTAATATTCTCTGCTCTCCACAAGAACAATCGACTAAATAAGTTACAGCAATAACGTTTGATCCTTCTGTAAGTGGTAATGTTTACAGAGTTTGCTTTAGTGAAAAGCGATTCCAATTTTTATTAGATTGTCTCAGATTCGATGACAAAACTACCCGAGCTGAGAGAGTAGCGACGGATCGCTTCGCACCTATAAGAGACCTTTGGGAAGCTTTCATGAAATCATGCATAGACAACTACGAGGCTGGCCCGTATCTCACCACTGATGAGCAGCTGCTTGCATTTAGAGGCAGATGTCCATTCAAAATGTATATGCCTAAAAAGCCAGCTAAATATGGGTTAAAAATTGATATGGTTTGTGATGCTGGTTCTATGTTAGTTGCTGAGCCATACTTAGGGAAACAAAACACAACTGTCGAAGGCCCTCTTTCCCACTACTATGTGAAAAAGTTAACGGCTCCATTTCATGGATCGAACCGCAACATAACAATGGATAAATGGTTCACAACCGTTCCGTTGGCTGATGAATTGATCAAGGCTCCTTATAAGCTGACACTTTTAAGAAGGATCCCCCTAAACAAACCAGAGATACCTTTGAGTATGAGATCAACAAAGAACAGGGACATTGGTGACGCAAAATACCTTTTCAGCAACACGATAACACTTCTATCGCACAAGGCTAAGAAGAACAAGGTAGTTTGCCTTATTTCCACAATGCACCAACACAAGGGAGTGAATCAAGATGGCAAAGCAATTATGATTGACCATTACAACCAGACAAAAGGAGAAGTAGATATTCTTGACCAAATGGTTTCATTCAGATCTAGCGCAAGGAAAACCAAAAGATGGCCACTCTGCATTTTTTATGACTTGATCGACATCGGAGGAGTTAACTCACTTATTATTTTGAACAGGGTCTTGAGTTCTAGAAAACAACAAACCATGACAAGATCAGCTTATTTGAATCAGTTGTATCAGCAGTTGGTTTCCCATGGCTAGAACAGCGCTTGACTATCAGAAATCTTCCGAGGGAGCTAAGAACTATGGTCTTCAGTGTCCTTGGCCGAAAAGAAGCAGCAGATCCAGTTCTTCCTAGGATGGGTAAAAAGAGAACAACTTGTAAACTATGCCCAGCTGAAAAGCGAAGAATGACAGCCAACTACTGCAGCTTGTACGACACTGCGCTCTGCGCGGACCACCGCGGGGATATCTGCAGCGCCTGAATCAACTGCAGCATCATCAAGACATCATATCATTGCAAGTAAAGATTTTTTAACTATTACCAAAACTTTTTGATCATTTAGCCCTCTCTTTTAACATACAATTCATTAAAAAAAAATTAAATATAGTAATTTCATTTGTTTAAATTTTTCAGGCGGATCTAACTGCTAGGTGACATCGACCACTAGACAATTGTTCCTCAATGAACTTTTCTTTTATATTAAATGTATTTTCAGCTCTTAAAAGTATGTAAAATTAAAATATGTTCCGTAAGTTTTGATTTTTCATTTCTATTTTACCAAAAAATGTTTTCTCTCAAGATCGTAAAAAATACGACATCATACCAATTATGTAAGTTTTAAGTATCATACCATTTCAGGGTTGACCCATTTCTCCCGAATGATGAAAGTTTTAAAATTAAATATCGATTTACGATGGATAGGCTCGAATTGTTATTAACACAGTCAGAAATGACTTAATGAGAGGTCCAAGAGGAGGCACTATATCGTGCGAACTTCAAATTCTCACAGCACTTCGTACGTGGGCACGGAATGAGGTTAGTAATTATTATTAGTGACCTCATTATTACAAATGAGAATTATATACCGCTGAAATATTTTTATAGGCCGGCCCGGTGGTGTAGGGGTAGCGTGCCTGCCTCTTACCCGGAGGCCCCGGGTTCGATTCCCGGCCAGGTCAGGGATTTTTACCTGGACCTGAGGGCTGGTTCGAGGTCCACTCAGCCTACGTGATTAGAATTGAGGAGCTATCTGACGGTGAGATAGCGGCCCCGGTCTAGAAAACCAAGAATAACGGCCGAGAGAATTCGTCGTGCTAACCACACGACACCTCGTAATCTGCAGGCCTTCGGGCTGAGCAGCGGTCGCTTGGTAGGCCAAGCCCCTTCAAGGGCTGTAGTGCCATGGGGTTTGGTTTGGTTTGGTTTTTGAAATATTTTTATTACTATTTTATTCGTCCGCCTCCGTAGCGTAACGGTTAGTGTTATTAGCTGCCGTCCTCGGGGGTCCGGGTTCGATTCCCGGTGCTGCCAGGAATTTAAGAATGGCAGGAGGGCTGGTTTGTGGTTGATATGGTACATGCAGCTCACCTCCAGTGGGGGTGTACCTGAAAAGAGCTGGACCACCTCGGGATGAGGACACGAGTTTAATTTGTCCGACTCTTTGGCTGACTGGTCAACGTACTGGCCTTCGGTTCAGAGGGTCCCGGGTTCGATTCCCGGCCGGGTCGGGGATTTTAACCTTCATTGGTTAATTCCAATGATTCGGGGGCCGGGTGTTTGTGCTGTCCCCAACATCCCTGCAACTCACACACCACACATAACACTATCCTCCACCACAATAACACGCAGTTCCCTTCACATGGCAGATGCCGCCCACCCTCATCGGAAGGTCTGCCTTACAAGGGCTGCACTCTGCTAGAAATAGCCACACGAAATTATATACTATTATATTCTTGTTTATTGGAACATTCTATCGTAACTTTTCTTTCTTTCGTTCTTTCTTTGTCAAGACTCAAGGGATACAAGAGATTAAGCTGATCTTCACGGCCTTTACGACATGCTAAGTTTATTCGTGCTGCCACGCGACTTTTCGGGAAGTTTTTCTGGTGGATAACCAGCAAAAGCGATCATAAAGGCGGTGAACTGTGCGAAATACGTCAGTGAACTGCAGGAAGATATTGCTACGGCTTGGAACGAGTGTATACCTGCAGTATAGTAATACAATGTGTATACCACGTTTATTAGTAAGAAAAATATGCAACGCTTATACAGGGTTTATTCAATGTATAACAAGTGTGAAACAACTGTATAAGGACTTATTAGTAAGGCGGTTAGTCTCTTCCTAATGGTAGAAAAACCAAGGATATTAAAAATTACAGAGAGCATTTAAGAGAGGTTGCTATTATGCTCTCCATAGCAACTCTCTACACTATTGGTTATTGGCTATACAAAAACTTCAGATGGCTGCCACTGGTAATTCGCTATCTTTCACCCAATTGGAAAAAGTTTGTAAGTAGTATTCTAAATCAATATGGTCATGAACAATTTTGCTGTGAAACCAACCGTAAAGGAGATACATCGAATTTTAATGCTTTAGGCTCGTCTGAAGCCCCCTCCTGCTGATTTTTAGAACGACTTTTAACTAGGGTTCGGAAATTTATGACCTAAAAACATGCAAGCAAATATGCCCTAAGATCTAGTTAAATACGACCTAGAGAAAGGTAAAATATGAAGCATTTTAGGGATAGGCAGGAAGTATTAGAGTATTACTAACATTAAACATGTCAAAAAGTGATAAGCGATAATACAGTAGGCATATTTAATACAGCAAATTGACAGACCTACAGCAAATAAAAAAATATTATACATTCATTCAGTATCAGAGCTCTGAGGCGCAGTTCCAATTCTGTTTTCCTAAAAAATGAAGTATTAGCATGTTTTATGATATCTGTCGGCGTAAGTTCGTACAGCTTCTCTTTCTCGGAATCATATCTTCTAAACCTGCTACCTACCTGTTTCTGGAAAAGAAACAAAAATACACGAACTACAGTATTTTGAAATCCTGTGTATGAAAATCGACGCAGATAACATGTACCGTGTTAAAACCGACGCCTCAGTTTGAACTAAAGTTCGCAAAATATGACAAAATGATCACTACAGTAATCAACATATGACCAATAAAAATATGGCCGATATATGCATTTATATGCAACGTAAAATTGATTTAAATGGGATCAGGCATATATAATTCACAATTATTTCTCAGATTTCGGGTAAAATGACCTCAGGGATGAAATATATAATTTTTCCTTAAAATTCGAACCTTACTTGTAACTAAGATCCTATTCGCCCGTATCCTATACTTAAACACCGAGTTTCATGAAAATCCCGTAATCCGTGTTCCCGTGATGCTGTAACAGACAGAGACAAAAATTGAACTGAACTCGATGTAGGATATTATTTGTCCTGTCCGGTATGAAATCTAAGTATCAAGTCAATATTCAGAAAGTACAGACAAAAGGACGATTATATATACTGTACATGTTGATGCTTTAGTGCATACTTTCTCTGAGACTTTCATTGACAGTACATGGTAGTGAGGCATCAAACAGAATATAATATATTAAATTATCTCGCAAGATTAAGGCTATTAGGCCTTCTCTTCCAATTAACCGGAAAATACAACATTTACATGTGCATCATTAAAATAAACACACTGCAAATGAGACATCTTTCAGCTACTGAACAATGCTGAAACTTGGACTCTGAGATGTAACGCCATTAGGAGAATAAATGCCTTTGAGGTGTGGGTTTTCCGAAGGATGTTATGAATCTATTGTACTGACCACGCCTCCATTGCTGTCGTAGTCACGTACTCAGGCGCATGAGGAGGGAACGAATGTTTGTGTGTACAATCAAGTAAAGAGTCCGGCTCCATGGCTAAATGTTTAGCGTGCTGGCCTTTGGTCATAGGCGTTCCAGGGTTCGATTCCCGGCAGGTTTGGGAATTTTAACCATAATTGGTTAATTCCCCTGGGACGAGGACTGGGTGTATGTGTCGTCTTCATCATCATTTCATCCCCATCGCGACACGCAGGTCACCTATGGGCTTCAAATTAAAAAAAACCTGCACCTGGCGAGCAGAAGTCCTCGGACACATCCCAGCACTAAAAGCCATACGCCATTTCTTTTTCATTTCAAGTAAAGAAAGACAGTCTTACCTTGGGAATATTGTGAGGAATGCAAAATACAAAATTGATCATGCAGGATAAAATTGATGGACGTAGAGATTGCGGTCGAAGGAAACACTCTTGGCTGAGGAACTTGTGGAATTCGACAGAACTAGATTCTAGTAGACTGATGAGGACAGCCGAGAATCGTGCAGACTTCGCTGTGATTGTGGCGAACCTTCAGTAATGGAGAAGGCACGACAAGAAGAAGATAGTACTCACAAAATGTTTAATTAGCTCATTTCTATTCTTCATCTTCTTCTTTGACCACTTTTCCCACATTTGTAGAGTCGCGGTAGCGAACTGTGTCGCACATGGGGATTTGGCCCTGTTTTACGGCCGGATGCCCTACCTGAGGGATATAATTACTATTGCGTACTTCTGTTTTGGTTTGTAGTGTAGTGTGTTGTCTGAATATGAAGAGGAAAGTGTTGAGACAAACAAAAACATCCAGTCCCGGGGCCAGAAGAATTAATCAGACACGATTAAAATCCTGGCCCGACCGGGAATGGAACCCGAGACCCTCTGAACCGAAGGCCTCAACGCTGACCACTCAGCCAATGAGTCGGATTTAGCTAATTTCTAGTATCCTTAATAATAACAGTTCGTAGACGCTGGTATAAATGACTGCTTTTCTGTTATTTATAAAATAACGTATATGTGTGTAGGGATTTATATTTCGTGAGTGGGTTTGTCATCGGCTTGCAGTAAGCTTACCGTCTGATAGCTGGGCAATGTTGCCAAATGTAATAATACGGCTTGATTTACAGATGATATTAATACTGCACACTCGTCATCCAAAGTGCACAAATTAATATTCATTTGTCGCATTCCATGGCCCTTACGGCGGTCTGGAAAAGGTACCTACAGCCACAAAGTTTGTCGTGATGTAGGACTACTTCCTTTTTTACTAATAGTTTGGCGTCGCACTAACTCTGATGGGTTAAAAAAATTTCCCCGTCCATGAGAAGGTAGCCTTTCTGTCGTACTTTATAGAGCGAAAGGAACGCGTCAGCTAAATTACAGGAATGTTGGAGAAATCTGAAGTACAGGTCTGGCCCCTCGTTATCCCGCACTCGTTCAAGTGGACAACTCCAGTGCGCGAGGAATTCGCATCTAGAGGCCGAGAAACTTGCTAGCCGCACTCACAGCTACAATTCTCCAGGACAGAGTAATAAATACCGGTACATGAATAAACAAAATATTCATTAGATCAAAGTCTACGCTCTTATGAGAAAAGCGTAATGAAGCGGGTAATATAAACGCGGTTTTCAGTTCTTCGGCTGCTCAGGCCAATGTGAGCCAACGATTACAATTTGGAAATGAGTATAATGTTAACATTCAATAAGGAAAGGTAAAAAATTTACGAGCATGAACATTTCTGCCTACTAAACAAAAATAATCTGCAAAAATTGGGCAGCAAGCCAACCACCATACCTCCTGGGAAAATAAAGTGAATTGTTGTCCCTTTACCGTAGAGCAAGACTTTTTGTCGATATAATCGACGACCAGACTCGAGTTACTCACGAACAAGAACAAGAGAATGACAAAAGTGATGGCGACATGACTGACTACAAATAAGTGATATTTGATTTTTTTGTAATAGACGACATTTAATTATAAACATGTCTTGTAGCTTCTTAATTTGTTCATCTGAGATATGCAGCCCTTGAATAGATTAAGCAATGTATAATATAGAAAGTAGAATACAACATTTGTAATTCCTTTCTTGTTCATTTTGCCCAAATGAAATTATTTCAGTTCTATTTTTCCTCAAAACATGCGTTTGTTGAGTTCGTCGTTTGTATTCAGAACGTCTTATTTGTTCTGTTACGACTCTTTGAATCAATAAATATATCTATAGAGTGCAGTACTTTCGGAGATACACCTTTAAACACCTGAAACCGAGCAAGTAGGTTGCGTGCTTGCGGCCATGTACCTGTTAGCTCGCACTCGAGAGATGGTGGGTTCGAACTAGTCACGGAACTATCGAATGAAAACTACCGAATTATTCGATAGTCGTCAACTACCGTTACAACCGATTGTTTCCGGTTGCTTTCTGTTTTTCATTCGGATCGCAAATTCCATTTTTTTCCACTTGTCGGCGTTGAAATCGGCCTCCTCTTTCGCCACGAAGTAAAATCAGAGTTGATAGTAGACTCTATACTCTTAGGCATGAACCTCTTGACTGGCGCGAATTATGATGTAAACATAAACTAATAAAGCGGATAATATGTTCGGATATGTTTCCCCCTCGCTGTCTCTGACTCAAATTTGTATCATAAAAATGAACTTGTATTATTGTGCACGTTATCAATAGATACTCTTGTTATAGTTTTTATAAATACTTTCCATGTACTAACCATGGACCTCTAATGATTGAACAATAACCTTAACCGAATGGAATGATTTTTAAATGAATATATGCAGTATTAATTGGTCCTTGGAACATATGCTTTCTTTTAATTTAATTTAGTGTCCGACTCCATGGCTAAATGGTTAGCGTGCTGTCCTTTGGTCACAGGGGTCCCGGGTTCGATTCCCGGTAGGGTCTGGAATTTTAACCATAATTGGTTAATTTCGCTGGCACGAGGGCTGGGTGTATGTGCCGTCTTCATCATCATTTCATCCTTATCACGACACGCAGGTCGCCTACTGGTGTCAAATCGAAAGACCTGCACCTGGCGAGCCGAACACGTCCTCGGACACTCCCGGCACTAAAAGCCATACGCCATTTCATTTAATTTAGTAATATTTATTAATTTTAATATGAAGTGTCATTACTGTAACGTGTGTAAACCTAACCTTCGTCTGAAATTACCGAACATTTGTTATTTTATGAACAGACGATCATACGTTCATTATCTTGTAGTTAGGGACACAAAAATGCATTTTATTTTTATCTTATTTTGTAGACCAACGTGTTTCAGTTTCCAATCACTTCACTCGAACAGTGTGTAACGTTTGTTACTAGTCTCTATATTTCCGCTTATATCATTACCAAGAAAGCAAACATGCTATACAAATCGATAGTACAGGGTCTTTATTTATGCTTGGCAAGGACTTTCTCGCTGTTACCACCTTATGCATGTGGTGGCGGGCAATTTAAAATCCACGTGATTTTTTGACACCTGTCAAAATGACAGTTGCCATCTTTTACCACGTGGGCTCGGAATTTTAAATATGTGAACGTGGCTAACCTCAGTGCTGCCATCTTGACGGCGCTAAACCTCACTGTTGTCACCTTATGCATGTGGTGGCGGGAAATTTAAAATCCACGTGCTTTTTTGACAGCTGTTATCTTGACGGATCCTAACCATACTTTTGAGGACAACAGAACATCACTTACCTTAGTAAGCCCACGATTATGGCGGGGCTAAACCTCATTGATGCCACCTTATGGACATGGGAGCTCGGAATTTGAAATCCATGTGCTCTTTTGACAGCTGTTATCTTGACGGACCTTAATCTCACTCTTTTAACTACGTGGACACTGCTAACTTCAGTGCTGCCGTCTTAACAGGGCCTAACCTCATTGCTACCACCTTAGGTGCGCGGAATTTAAAATCCACGTGCGTTTTTGACAGCTGTCAGGTCATAACCACATACACTTGTTGAACAAATGAACATCACTTACCTACTGCTGCTATCTACAAGTAAACACAGTGCTGTCATCTTAACAGGGCCAAACCTTGTTGCTGCTACCTAGGAGCGCGGAATTTAAATGATCTTGACAGGACTTAGGCACGCTGTGAAAATTTTTGAACAGTCCTAAAGCTAGGGGGCCTAACTACAGTAGAGCTGCGCGCCCCTCTCGATCTTAGAGGTCATAGTTTTATTATCTTAGACGGCATAGTTTAAGGCAAGCTGCCCTTCTTGACATAGTTCCTTTCCGACACAATTTTTGACAGAGGATACAACAATCCACATTTCAACATTCGATCTTTGTAGTTACTAGCAAATGACTTATTAGTAGTTACTAGGAGTCGAGCACCGCAGTACAAAACGCATTTTACTACTTTCTAACCAATTTCAAACCGAATGAAAACTATCGAATATCTTCATTCGATAGACACGCTTCACAATCGGTAGTCTACCGATAGTTTAAAACATTCGATATTCCCATCACAAGTTCGAACTCGAGTGTCGGCAGCCCTGAAAATGGTACTCCACCGTTTCCCATTTTTACACGCTGGGGCCAAGGTCACGTTTTCCTAATCCTAGTCCAGTCCTATACTATTGTCACCATAAGCCATTATGATTCGGTACAACATGGATTAAATATCAACAGTAGGGGCGCCGACTTCGGGTAATTATTTGGGGGAGGAGGCGGGGTGGACATGATTAACATGAACACAGGCATGTGAAATGAGAAACAACCGAACAACTAATAATATGTTCGTATATAATAACAATATTTACAAACAAACGGAAAAACAGAATAATATTAAAGCTTGTTTCTCAAAAATATTTTTGAACGAGTCTTGTGTACGGAGTTTTCAATAATATTCACAAGTAAACAGAAAAACCGAACTTCATTCATAAATAAATATTTTGTAGGAATGTTTCATATACGGAGCTATCAAAAATAATCACAAGCAAAATATGAGAACTTGCTTCACAAATACATTTTAAATACCTTTGTACTGTATATTATGCATTTCATGATACGAAATGTGAAAATCTCTACCAACAGATGTACCGCCTGAACAGTCTCCATTGGGAAATGTAGTTCTCTGAAGGAATGCCCACTTTCTAATATCATTTCGTGATATAAAACCATCTACCACCTTCTCCAGATTTAACGCCTTAGCAACTTCCGAAGACTACCAAACTCCACGGGTTTTTTAATTGGGGGGGGGGTCAAAATGGCAATCTGCCCCCTAAGACCATTTTTTGGGAGGAGGGTCAGAAAAAGCCTTCCCCCCAAAGTTGGCGCCATTGATCAACAGGTTAAAGGTCTCTGTATAGGAGCCGCACTTGCATAACTTGCCTTCTTCGTCGTAAGAATTAAAAGTAAATGTATATAGGTATGAGGGACATCTATTACTGTAAAACAGAAGTTCAATATTGTCACGAATAATATTTTTAAAGTAAAGTTTCTGTGGTTATATTCTCTGTAATTATATTTCATTTCATTACATTTCATTTAAAGCATACACGCAAGTAAAGTCAAGCAATGTGGCCCCTTCTCATACAGTACCAAGGACAAAAGTTACTCAGCACAAATTTCAAAATCATATTTATGAAATTAAATTGTCCGGCTCTTCGGCTGAATGGTCAGCGTACTGACCTTCGGTTCAGTGGGCTCTGATTGGGTTTCGAATGAATCTGGACATATTCCACCCTACATCTGATTTACTTGGTGAGGATTATGTTGTATACAAGGAACTCGATATACAAAGCACAACATAAAAGTTTATTATTTGTAAATCTTTACACAGTATATACAAAAAAGGAACGAAATTTGACTTGATGCTCGAAGTGCTGCACACGTTAAATAATAACATAAACTGGTTGACTGATGGTCTGAGAAATATGTACAATTATACACTTAGAAATTTTATATGTACAATGTCCTCTATCTTGATAAGATAGGATGCTCGAAGGAACGAATGTTCGTGATAGCGGATGACTATCTGTAGTTTGAGGAATTATTCAGGGAACTTGCAGTAAAGTTCGTGGTAGTAGAATGCTAGGCAGAAGTTAAGGGACTTGCAAGGAACTTGCAGTAAAGTTCATGAATAGCAGAATGCTAGGACTAAAGTCGGAGAACTTGCAGGGAACTTGTGGTAAAGTTCATGAGTAGCAGAATGCTAGGAAGGACGTATGTCGGTGATACGGGAGGCAAGATACTTGAGGCGAAGATGTCGTGTGGGGAGACCTCCCGATCAGAATTAGTCCACCTGTTCAGAACACTTATTTAAGAGGGAACCTCCGTGTCTGACATACGGTGTAGTCTGATCGCTCGACACTGTGTGAGTGCCTGGAGTGGATTTATTTTCGGGGTGGGGGGGGGGAGCCCGCTCCCCCCGCGTGATCATAGACTCAATCTACATGGCCTCCGACATGCTATTAATTTCTAGTAAGAAAGAGATAGCAGGGAAGAGTGGGAAATGATACAAGGGGTATCTGCATGTTTCCATGTCAGACACGCTGCCAGGCGAGGTTGTATTGGTTGGATATTGTTCAGGTGTGGTGTTGAAGGGTCAGGGAAAAACCACATAGGCAGAAAAGAGAAATAGCCTACATGCAAAACGTGACAGTCTCCGATCCCGGAGAATGAGGCCAAGCCCGCCGAGGCGGAGGCCTCCTGGAAGGGGGTGGATCATGACGCCGGGCCTCCTTCCTCTCTGCCCGCGCCATGGCCCGGTAAACAGGGCAACTGCGATGGGAGGCCGGGTGGCCCCCCGCGCAGTTGGCGCGCACCGGCGCCTACTTAAGTGATGCGCAAGCCGTGTAGTGGTGATCACCACCACAGTGGTTGCACCTCACTTGGAGTCCACACCTCTCCTGCCGGTGGCCCCACCCCAGACAGCGGAAACACTGCAAGAGCTGCTGAGGGGGACGTTTCAATCTCACCTGACTGCCGCTACCCACTGAGGTCCTCTCCTGATTGGCTCCTCGCTCAGCTGTTCTCCTGGGAGCAGTCCTGGGTTACGGCTGGGCGGCCCTCTCCTTGTGGGCCAGCGTCTTCTTCTTCCTCCTGGTCCTGGGGCGGCGTCTTCTTCCCGGGGATCCCTTCTCGGCAAGGGAAGAGGCCTCTTCCTGGTGGCCCTCCTCCCGCCCTGGTTACCCCAGGGTAGCGGGTGGATCGGCTGCGTCGCCGTATTCTTTCTTCTCCTGGCTGGCGGCGGTGGCGTCGGTCGGTGCTAATACTTGACTGCGTTCCCTGTCCTGTGGGGCGCACATCGAGGTCTGCAGCTCGACAGACGTGCAGGCAGGCTGGGCCTGGGCAGCAGCCTCAGAACGCTAGGGGGCATCCTTCTCCACTGCTGTACTGCTCTCCACATCACGGGCGCTTTCCTGGTTTGCGCCCGGGTAACAGGCCCTTCGTGGTAGGCCTGCGTCTGTGTCCACTTCATCCTGGCAGGTGGTCAACGATCCTGTTTGGCGGCCTTGTTGGTCTGCGTGTACTTCGTAAAGTACAGCTTACCATCTGGGGTCGCGCCGTCGCGGTGCTCGGGAGCGCCGCCGTCGTCTTCTTCTGTCCTGGCTCCGTCTGGGTGGCTGCGTGCTCAAAGCTGCCCTAGTCATCCAGCTTCTCCCTGAGTCCTGGTAGCCGGGCGACCTGGTATTGTTGGGACACCAGTTCCGCGTGGACCTCGAAGCGGGGCTTGTCCTTAGGGCGGATGATGACCGCCCAGCCGGTGATGACCTCGGCGATGATCTCAGTGATCGTCTCTCCCAAGGACTCAGCGATCATGCTGAGGAGATCGATCATGCGGCTCGTTCTCCGGTAGGTGTGCATCCCCCACCGGTTGTACACCACCAGCGACGGGCGTCGAAAATCGGGGGCGGCCGTCGACCTGAGTTCCGCCTGTAGTTTCGTCATCGCTTCCTTGTGGTCGTAGTCGGCCAGTCTCGCTGGTAGGGTCAGCTTCTCCATCCTGGTCCTCCTGTAAATAAAGCTCCCGAAAGAGAAATAGCGAGCACAGAAAAGTGCTCAGCTCTGACAAATGCTCTTTCGAAGATGTACTAATAAGTACAACTGCCAGAGCGCCTGGTGAGGAGAGGGACAGCGGGGCGAGAGACACGTACGTGTTCTGGCTAGCACAGTCAAGCTCGTCATTAGTCGCATGGAGTGGAGAAGACGTCGCCCAATTTATACCGCTGGCTGACGTCACAGGTGATTACGTCAGCGCGCTGCAGTCCACACCTCGTGGTATCTAGAAGCGTCGAAGGCTGGGCGGGTTGCGGACCTTTCAGGCGGCGGAGGACACACACAACAGATTAGCTAGGGAGACCGATTCCTCCAGGTCTGATTGAGTCTCTTACACCAGACGGTACAAAATTCATTACTAAAATTTCTAGGGATGACCGAGCGAATTAGCTACGTGGTATGCGTCACGTAACTGTGAACTTGCATTCGGGAGAAGGGGGTTTGAAGCCCACTGTCGGCAGTCCTGAAGTTGGTTTTCCGTGGTCTTCCATATTCACACCAGACAATTGCTGACCGAGCTCGATAGCTCCAGTCACTTAAGTGCGGCCAGTATCCAGTATTCGGGAGATAGTAGGTTCGAACTCCACTGTCGGCAGCCCTGAAGATGGTTTTCCGTGGTTTCCCATTTTCACACCAGGCAAATGCTGGGGCTGTACCTTAATTAAGGCCACGGCCGCTTCCTTCCCACTCCTAGCCCTTCCCTGTCCCATCGTCGCCATAAGACGTATCTGTGTCGGTGCGACGTAAAGCAACTAGCTAGAAAAAAGACAATTGCTGGGGTTTTAATGTACCTTGATTAAGAGAATAATATGTTTATTAAAACTAACCACCGGTCGAAAATTGATAATTCGGGTACTTTTTTGATGTGACTGAGAATGAAACTATCCGACAGGTGAAACATCAAAGTTGATAGAGCCTAATTTACATGGTAATCTTCCCACCGTCGAACCAGAATTCGTCGTTGCAGAATTTATATTGCAGCAGGAGGCCTCACTTCTGAAAAGTTTCTGTAAAGGATTACGATTAAGTAGAAATGTAATTATTTCATTCTCAATCACTTCAAAAAGTGCCTCAATTATAACTTTCCAGCCAATAGTTATTTAATAAAAGATAATTTTTATGTGTGTTGGTCTCGTCTGTCATTTAGAAGTTTGAGTATTGCTTTCGTTACATCCGGTATAAACATGGTGAGTTCTGCTACTTCCAGCCCTCACATCGATCACTTTATCATGTTTAGTAACCGAGGAAAGTATGGAGATTTATTTTCGACTAATACGGATGTTCTCACCTGCCGAGGTGAGTGGCCGTGCATGTTAAACGCGCTACGGCTATCATTCGGGAGACGAGTGGGTTCGAACCCCACCGTCGGCTGTCCTGAGAATGGTTTCCCATTTTCACTTCCAGGCAAATGCCGAGACAGTTCGTATTCATAAGCCACAACCAATTCCTTCCACCTCCTTACACAATTTCGTTCACCATCATTCATCTCTATTAGCTCCTCAACTGAGGTTGGCGTCAGGAAGGGCATTCGGCCGTAAACAAATTTATACCCCCCTGTGGGTGGGGGACGCAGACGAAGAATACACCCACGGTTTCCTCTGCCTGTCGTAAGAGGCGACTAAAAGGAGCGACCAAGGGATGATTGAATCAGAACCATGAGACTACTTGGTTCGCCTCTGTGGTGTAGTGATTAGTGTGATTAGCTGGCACTCCCGGAGGCGCGGGTTCGATTCCCGGCTCAGCCACGAAATTTGAAAAGTGGTACGAGGGCTGGAACGGGGTCCACTCAGCTTCGGTAGGTCAACTGAGTAGAGGGGTGTTCGATTCCCTCCTCAGCCATCCTGGAAGTGGTTTCCCGTGGTGTCCCACTTCTCCTCCAGGCAAATGCCGGGATGGTACCTAACTTAAGGCCACGGCCGCTTCCTTCCCTCTTCCTTGTCTATCCCTTCCAAACTTCCCATCCTCCCAGAAGGCCCCCGTTCAGCATAGCAGGTGAGGCCGCCTGGGTGAGGTGCTGGTCATCCTCCCCAGTTGTATCCGCCGACCCAGAGTCTGAAGCTCCAGGACACTGCCCTTGAAGCGGTAGAGGTGGGATCCCTTGCTGAGTCTGAGGGAAAAACTAACCCTGGAGGGTAAACAGATGAAGGAGGAGAAGAAGAAAAGAAGAAGATGAAATTACTTGTAATTAGCACAATCACGCGAGGACCGGGCGAGTTGGCCGCGCGCGTAGAGGCGCGCGGCTGTGAGCTTGCATCCGGGAGATAGTAGGTTCGAATCCCACTATCGGCAGCCCTGAAGATGGTTTTCCGTGGTTTCCCATTTTCACACCAGGCAAATGCTGGGGCTGTACCTTAATTAAGGCCACGGCCGCTTCCTTCCAACTCCTAGGCCTTTCCTATCCCATCGTCGCCATAAGACCTATCCGTGTCGGTGCGACGTAAAGCCCCTAGCAAAAAAATCACGCGAGGAACAACATGGGTTTGCGTTACCTATGCGTATTACATTACATGTGAGTAGGCCCTAGTACCACAAAGTGTGGAACACCGTATGTCTGCGCTACTCATGATTAGTACCGCTACATGAGAAATACCATGGTTCTTACTGTTCTAGCGATAAGTACCATTATGACGGGCCGTGGATTGTGCTTCGGAAGCAGCCTTTAGGTCAATGTATACTATTGTTTTAAGATAGTTTGTGGCAAGGTGGGGCATTGCGGTTTGAATCTACTAATTGTTTTAAGTTCATAATCATTGTTTTACTTTTAACTTTCAATATTGCGAGATGGATCCGCTGATTATTTTATATTCATATTCATCCATTCATTGCTCATCATCACGTTTTGAATTCTGGTCAGTGGATGAGTTTTGGATTTTTAAATTGTTATTACATTTCGTACCACTAGGGGCCGATGACCTACATATTAGGCCCCTTTAAACAACAAGCATCATCATCATCAAGACATTTATATCACATCATCTCGAACTAGGGAGTAGACAAACAACAGCAGCAATGGATCTTCTCACCTGGTAATATAAATGTAATTACCATTTTCATTTTCAAAAGCATATCATGAGTCAGAAGTCTTTAGGTAACCCTTCGCAATATGCAATTAATTTTGTACCGGACGGTAAACCTCTAAGCGACGCAAGTTCAAATCTTGCGCCAAGTGAAACTCCTCTACTGGGGAAGCTCTGAACTTTACCACTGAACTAACTCTACTAGTTATCAGAAGAGGTCACTGGGTGTTTTTGATTTGCTTTTGTTTTTCATGGATCAAGAAGTGTGGACATTCTCTAACAGATGTCTCTACCAAAAACTATGGTAATACACTCTGGTGTAATGGAATGTACTCTCCTGAAGAAATTTTGTATTCCTAAGTTTTGTTTTTACTAAATTTTGTTCTGTGGTTTGTGGGTTGGCAACAGTTATCCTTTCTTTCCGCCTGTTTTGAATTTAACCAATCACTAATTTTTGTAATTAATTTCTGACCAATAGTGTCTTTCTTCTTCGATGTTGATGTATAACTTTTAGCGACCCAATAAAATTTGAGGGGGTGTGTCTACTCATTCCTGAAAGGTCTCGAATTTTCCACGAGGGTATAAAAACTGCTGATTTTCTTGTCTCGGTGCCACTAGTATAACATCTAACTCAGTGTGTGGATATGTAGCAGGGAGCGGGAAGCGCCTCTTTCTTCAAGCAGCAGCTCTTCAACAAGGTAATGGCCTTTTAAGATCTTCATTTCTTGCTAGCTCAGCAGTTTAACTCTCGGGGAGGGTTCGAAATCTTTAATATGTAACCCATCTCTTTAAAATGTAAATTCCTTTCAGTCTATGTAAAAACTACAAATATCTTTTACTGTAAAGCGGGGATAGAGAGTGTCTTACCCTCTCAAGCTCTCCTTCATTTTGAAATTAAGGTGACCACGTTTTCGTAACAGTTTTTTTCCTCAATGTGTTAAAGTTTTTTTATACGGGTCACCTCCCTAGCTTGGGATTAGCCCCTGTATTATCGGCCTGGCGCCACATAGGTTTTTAAAACAAAACTTTAGTGTAGGAGTGCAAGTAATCGCCTCCATCCTTTTGTTTTGGGCCATTTAAATTAACCTAGTTTTGCACACTAAGGCCCAGTACATTGGGTACAAGTTGCCCCTGTTGATTTATAAGTTTGCCTTAAGGGCAGTTGAGTGTAAGGTCTGCTTATGGCCTCCTGATAGGCTTGAACTATTGAGAGCAGGTCTGCTCTTTCCTAAATTTGATTCCTGTGCGCCTCTAGGAGGCTTAATATTGTAGTTAGGAGCAAGTGCTCCTTGGCATGATGGGGTTTTTGCCCCTTTGTTTAATTCTGTACCTTGGTAAAGTTGGGCTAATAGCTCAAGGATTGTCATTGTGGGGCTCGAAGCCCAGATCTTGTAATTATCCCCTAACTCTTGTAATTTCTTTGTACCTGTTTTTGGCTTGTTGTTGACTTGTTAAGTTTTCAGATTCTATGTCACCACTGTTAAGTTTTGAAAATATAACCTTTGTTGAAATTTTAATTCATTTTTCGAACTTGTAGTTAGACCCATTCCAGCCCGCACCTTCTTTCACCTCCGCTGATCCACCAAAACTCCGTAACAAGTGGTAGCAGAGCGTGGTTGAATGGGTCTCAATTTAGCCCCTTTTGACGGCTAAAATTTGCTTTGTTTTGAACTCTAACAATTTTCTCCGTCGCTGGAATTTTTTCGATTTTTCCAAATTTGTAAAGTTCTGTCATCATGCCCGGCCCTCGCGAGGTCCTCCATCCCGGCTATTTGCGCAAGGAGGAATTAATCTATGAATTAACAATTAGAAATGTTCAATCTGGAGGCACGGTTGCGGCCGATACCTCGAAGCTTAAAGAGTCCCTTGATTTGCCTATTTCCATCCCCACTTTGGGAGAGAAAGAGATTGACGACGCTCTCTCCACGATCACTAATAATACTACTGAGCTAGCATCTGTAGTTAGTATTTTTGAAGAAAATGATCCTTCTCCAAATCAACTTAAACGGGTGCAAGCTAGATTGTTTCACTTTTACAATAGGGTCACTGATCTACTGTCTCTTACGTTAAATGACTGTCAAAGGAAGGAAGCTAGTGCAGTTCTCGAAAACCTTTCTGAATTGTCCAGTAAGGTGAGTCTTTTGTTAACTGGGGCAGTACCCCCAAAACCGACCAACCCACTCTGGTAAACGTCAGCGAGGAGCATTGTCCCACGGGGGAAGAAAGTACAAAATCTGTAGAAGTCCGACAAACTTCTGTTCCATTAGAAACTGAGTTCGTTCGTCGCACATCCATTCCACCCTTTGTGTTGAATAATGCACCTTCTGAATCTGCTTCTCCGCCACTTAGGCCCCTTCCTACTACGTCACCTGGTTTCAGCAGTTTGCCCCATCCTTTAGCAATGTTGCTCAGAGGGATTTCTAAGTTTTCTGTTAACTCTACCAGTGACATTATTTCATTTCTAAGATTTTTCGTTGAGTTTCAGGATCATGCACTTGTTTTTTCTCTTTCTCCGAGTCAAATCCTTCAAATTATTTACCCTTATTACATTGGTGTCCTCTCAGACAAAATAGTTAGGGCAATTGCCGAACAGTCAACTATTGAAGAGTTTCATGCACACCTTCTGGCAAATTTTATCCCCGCTCGAGCTAGGTCATCACTAATTCAAAAGTACTACTATCGAGTACAGCGTCTGGATGAGAACCTTGCTGATTTTATTCAAGACATCAAATTCTACACCAGAGTATTTGCCCTCCATTTTCCAGAAGATCAAATTGTACAGGCTATGGTGGAAGGTATTTCTCCATCATACCGATCATACTTGTGTTTTGCGTCGCGTCCGCAAACTTTTGCCGAGTTAGAGGCTATGGCTGTCTCAGCGGAAGGAGTTAGATACGCCGACACCTTCCGGGTCGCGAAAGAACCCCCTCCATCCTCTAGTCATTTTCGGCCTCCACCTCGCCGAACCTTCACTGCCCGTAAGTGTTATGCTTGCGGGTCACCTGACCATCTTCGGAACAAGTGTCCATTAATTAAATCTAGTGGGGCAAGGAATGGAGCAGGGTCATCCGAAGGCTGTTTTAAATGCGGCGCCTTTTCCCATATTGCCAAGAACTGCCCTAATGCTAACAGCACTCCCTCCTGCTCAACTTCGCGGGCAACTTCCACCAACAATCATAAGTGACTAGTGGCTCCGGCTGATTCGGCAGATTCTTCTTTTCAAGGCTCAGTCCAGGTTAAATCCGACATAAATTCAGGGAAAAGTCAGAACTGTTCTACATTACCATTTGAATGTCCCAAAGAATGTCTTAGGATTGCGGCGGACACCCCCGCACCTGTACCATTTCTCAAAATTGAATTGAATAATGAGCCTGTAACTGCTCTTTTAGATTCAGGCAGTATTTTTTCCATTATTTCGGCTGAATGGTATTCCAAATTGAAATCTCTTTGTAAACTTCCTGAGTTTTGTTCGTCTTCGGTTCAATATGTTTCGGCAAACTCCTCTCCATTAGAAATTTTAGGTTTTCTGTATTCCAAAATCCGCATTTCAAAATTCACGTGGAAAATAAATCTATTGGTGGCTAAGCACTTGTCCTGCCCCATTATATTGGGAGCGGACTTCATGTCTCACACTGGTCTTGTGCTCGACCTTCTGAGCAAGTCGTGCACGTTCAAATTTGCTCCTAATTGTAAAATTCCCTTATTGAAATGTAGCTCTGTGTCATGTTCATCGGTTTCGCCTGCCCAGGATGAGATGTTGTTAGACCTTAGACATCTTCCTGAGGAGCAGGCTGATAGTATTCGCAGGCTGTGTCAGTCGTTTCCAGAAGTTTTTTCTGATACTCTTGGCGTAACTGACCTTATCGAATACAAGATTGAGGTGACGGATTCAATCCCTGTTAGATTTCCGCCTTATAGGCTGTCTCCACCTAAAATGAAAACTTTGAAGGAAATCATAGATCAGATGTTGAAAGATGGCATTATTCGCCCCTCTAAGTCGGCGTATTCTTCGCCTATTTTTCTAGTCCAGAAACCCCAAGGTGGTTTCAGGCCTGTGATTGATTATAGGGCTCTCAATCGCAAGGTGGTGTAACAATCTGTGCCCCTTCCAGACCTTCACTCTTGTTTTTCATGGTTTCGTAAAGCTAAGTTCTTCACTATATCAGGCTTATAACCAGATACCGCTAGCAGAGGAATCTAAACACCTGACAGCTTTTGCCACAGATTGGATCTTGTACGAATACAACCGCGTGCCTTTCGGGCTTCCCACGGGAGCAGCTCTGCTTACGAGACTGCTAGATAGGGTCTTCTCCGACATCAAATTTGAGTATTTATACCATTATCTTGATGATGTCTTATTTTCTGAGACCTTTGAAGAACATCTAGATCAGCTGAAAGAGGTCCTGAGTCGCCTTCATAAGGCAGGGTTAACGGTGACGTTGTCCAAAGTTGCCTTCGCTAAACCTTCCATGTCATTCCTAGGGCATATTTTGTCGCCCCATGGTGTCGCTGTAGATCATTCTAGAACACAGGCCATCCGTGATTTCAAACCTCCCAAGGACATCAAAGGGATTGCTCTGTTCATTGGTATGGTGAATTTCTTCAGGAAATTTATTCCAAATTTCGCCAATAGAGCGGCGCCCTTGAACTTACTTCGTAGGAAAGGCGTCAAATTTGAGTGGGGACCTTCTCAACAAGCCGCTTTTGAAGATCTCAAATTAGCTCTGTGTAATGCCCCTGTTCTGGCCATGCCTGATTTCTCGAAGAAATTCATCGTCCAAACCGACGCGTCGTCGTCGGCGGTGGCAACAGTCCTTCTTCAAGAGACTGAACTAGGGAGGCGACCCATCGCCTATGCATCTAGGACATTATCGGCCCAAGAATCCAAGTATTCCCTCTATGAACTTGAGGGTTTGGCTGTCTTGTTTGCTCTAGAAAAGTTCCGTCTCTATCTGGATCACGTCAAGTTCGACTTGGAGACTGATAACCAAGCCTTAAGTTCGGTCCTAGGTAGGCCGCGTCGTACTGGTCGTATAGCCCGGTGGGCCAACCGAATTTCTGCCTTCCAGTTTGACGTTAGGCATATTAGAGGTACTGAAAACGTGGTTGCTGACGGACTAAGCCGTATGTTTTCTAATGATGTAGAGACCCCTGAACAGGTTGAGAGTTCTTCACCTCCCGAGTCCATACTACCTGAGGTTAATGCCATTCTAACAGACGCTCCCATGTTGTTTAGGGATCTTGAGAAATATCAACGTGAAGATCCGACGCTGGCCCCTATCATGGAAACCCTTTCTTCTGGGGAACATGTTGTCCCTTATGTATTGAGGAATGGTGTTTTATGTTGCCCGTCGGGGCATGATAAGAAGATGAAAGTTGTGGTTCCAGCTGTCCTCGTGCCCATGATCTTCAAGTACTATCATGAGACCCCATTAGGGGGGCATTTAGGTATCTTCAAAACTAGAGAAAAGATCCGAGAAATGTTCATTTGGAAGGGTATGGACGGAGAAATCCGTGAATTAGTAAAACTTGTAAACCTTGTTGGCTTAGTAAACCCACCATGTCCACTAAGCAAGGGCTTTTGTCTTCTCATCAAGCGTCGCGCCCCATGGAACGTCTTTACATCGACTACGTAGGACCCTTCCCACAGTCAAAGGGGAATGCCAACAAGTTCATCTTTGTGTGTGTAGATGGTTTCACAAGATTTTCTTGGTTATTTCCGACTAAGCTGGCTACCGCTCAGACCACTATTTCTTGTTTAAATTCTATTTTTGCTTCTTTTGGTCCGTGTCAATATATTGTGTCTGATAATGCTAAAGCTTTCACATTCAATCTCTTTCGTAAATTCTGTTTTGATTTGTCCATCTCTCATGTGACTACTTCTGCTTACTATCCTCAACCATCTCTAGCTGAACGGGTCAATCGTAATATGAGGTCGGCTCTTACTGCCTATCATCACGACGATCATTCTAGGTGGGACACGTCCCTGCATTGGTTAGGTTTTGCTTTGAATTCCGCGGTTCATGAATCCCATAAATTTACTCCAGCTTCTTTGATGTTCAAGTTTGTTCCCAACACGCCGCTCTCTAACCTTTGGTCTCTTAATGATATTCTACCTGAGACAATAGATCCAGATAATATTAGAGATCTTTGGAAGAAGGCCAAGGCCAATCTTAAATTTTCTCATGAAAAGGTTAGGGAAAGATTTGATCGTGGACGGAGGCCCACCAACTTAAAGGTAGGAGACCAAGTTATGGTCAAGAATTTTGTTCCCGCGGGCAAGCTTGCCCCCAGATTTCATGGACCGTGCACCGTCTTGGATTTTTTAACGCCGGTGACATTGTTAGTGAGCAATCCAGCTACCGAGAGAATATTTAGGGTTCACCTGTCCCAGGTGAAACCTGTGTAAATTACTTGCTCCTTGGATTTTTAACATCTTGTAAGAACCCCAAAAGGTTATATTTTTTCTCTAAATCCTAGGCCTTCTGCCCCTTATAGTTTTACATTTCGTTTTTTTGTTATCTGCTCTGTATAAACATTGTGAAACCTTCTCTGAGGTAACTCTGCTGTCCTCTCCGTATGGCCATTACCAAGCTCCCGTCTCCTGCTAAACCACACCAGTGGCAAATAAAAATGAAATAAAAGTTCCACGCCGCTGGCCCCTCAGCCTCACCACAAAGACTGTACCCTAAAAAACAAAAAGTCCAACACAATTCTGCCGCCGAGATCTTACTGTTTCAGCGCCCCGCAGCCGTGCGGCGCTGTACCGCCACTGAGGTGGGGTACGGGCCCACTCCACTCCAGTGAGGTCGACCAGTGTACGGCGAGCCGGAGCCCTCCTTCCAGCCAAGGCTGATGTGCGGTGCACCACCCGCAAACTGCTCGAGGACTGTAAACAATCGTCGCGTCTGTGGCGTGCTTCACCACGACTACCCCTCTCATAGTAGCGGGAGAGAGGTATCTCAGGTTACTTGAGGGGTCCGAGCGACCTCCTCTGGACAAAGGCAGCGACGGCAGGTCTTGCCGTCAAAAATAATCGGCAACTAATGTACTTCTTCTGCTACATGGACACTCTATTCGGCTATTAATAAATTTTGCTTCAATCAACCTTTGGTGGACTTAGAAAAAGTTTACTACCATGAATTAATGTTTCGTTTCACTATTCTACAACTACCAAGAAATTCTAAAACTGGACTTAATCTAAATCATACCCATCTATATCAAACCAATTAAGAAACCTCCGACAACTGAAAAATAGTTTTTCTCTGCTAAATCGTTCTTCTACAATTCAACAACAAACTTGGACTTTGCCTTGGAATTTCTTTTTTTGTTTTCTTCTGTGTCACCCCTTGGAAGGACTTTTGGGGAGGGGAGGCCTGTACCGGGCGGTACACCTCTACGCGACGCAAGTTCAAATCTTGCGCCAATTGAAACTCCTCTACTGGAGAAGCTCTGAACTTTACCACTGAACTAACTCTACTAGTTATCAGAAGAGGTCACTGGGTGTTTTTGATTTGCTTTTGTTTTTCATGGATCAAGAAGTGTGGACATTCTCTAACAGATGTCTCTACCAAAAACTATGGTAATACACTCTGGTGTAATGGAATGTACTCTCCTGAAGAAATTTTGTATTCCTAAGTTTTGTTTTTACTAAATTTTGTTCTGTGGTTTGTGGGTTGGCAACAGTTATCCTTTCTTTCCGCCTGTTTTGAATTTAACCAATCACTAATTTTTGTAATTAATTTCTGACCAATAGTGTCTTTCTTCTTCGATGTTGATGTATAACTTTTAGCGACCCAATAAAATTTGAGGGGGTGTGTCTACTCATTCCTGAAAGGTCTCGAATTTTCCACGATTGTATAAAAACTGCTGATTTTCTTGTCTCGGTGCCACTAGTATAACATCTAACTCAGTGTGTGGATATGTAGCAGGGAGCGGGAAGCGCCTCTTTCTTCAAGCAGCAGCTCTTCAACAAGGTAATGGCCTTTTAAGATCTTCATTTCTTGCTAGCTCAGCAGTTTAACTCTCGGGGAGGGTTCGAAACCTTTAATATGTAACCCATCTCTTTAAAATGTAAATTCCTTTCAGTCTATGTAAAAACTACAAATATCTTTTACTGTAAAGCGGGGATAGAGAGTGTCTTACCCTCTCAAGCTCCCCTTCATTTTGAAATTAAGGTGACCACGTTTTCATAACAGTTTTTTTTCCTCAATGTGTTAAAGTTTTTTTATACGGGTCACCTCCCTAGCTTGGGATTAGCCCCTGTATTATCGGCTTGGCGCCACATAGGTTTTTAAAACAAAACTTTAGTGTAGGAGTGCAAGTAATCGCCTCCATCCTTTTGTTTTGGGCCATTTAAATTAACCTAGTTTTGCACACTAAGGCCCAGTACATTGGGTACAAGTTGCCCCTGTTGATTTATAAGTTTGCCTTAAGGGCAGTTGAGTGTAAGGTCTGCTTATGGCCTCCTGATAGGCTTGAACTATTGAGAGCAGGTCTGCTCTTTCCTAAATTTGATTCCTGTGCGCCTCTAGGAGGCTTAATATTGTAGTTAGGAGCAAGTGCTCCTTGGCATGATGGGGTTTTTGCCCCTTTGTTTAATTCTGTACCTTGGTAAAGTTGGGCTAATAGCTCAAGGATTGTCATTGTGGGGCTCGAAGCCCAGATCTTGTAATTATCCCCTAACTCTTGTAATTTCTTTGTACCTGTTTTTGGCTTGTTGTTGACTTGTTAAGTTTTCAGATTCTATGTCACCACTGTTAAGTTTTGAAAATATAACCTTTGCTGAAATTTTAATTCATTTTTCGTACTTGTAGTTAGACCCATTTCAGCCCGCACCTCTTTCACCTCTGCTGATCCACCAAAACTCCGTAACAAATTTAAATGAGAATCACAAGAAAAAGCATCACTCATCGCATCAGACAGTGATGCTAAATGACAACCTTACAAACAACCTTACAACACGGTATTTTAACGGATCAAACACCCGATATAGATAATTAACAACAATTGCAGGCTGGATGCTAGGCTTCGAAATTAAATGTAATTTGAAACCGAATTTAGATATAAAAAGTACTAAACATAATTTAATGAAACTATCTCGGTCGTGAGGTATAGGGATACTAAGCATTAAATACCATGTGGAAAAACATAGGGAACCTACTAAAAAGTCAATTATTTAACGACGTAAAAAGAAAAAGTTTTATTTAAGAAAAGGATGAAATTACGTAAAAACGAGTTTTTACCAAAATTAAAAATTACTGACTGAGATTACAATTCAATACTACACGCGCGGACTTGCGATAACAGGGATTACTAATGCTCACCGTAGGTTGACCTTTTCGTCTTCTGCTTCCGTGGTTGATAGTTGTCGTCCCTCTTCCAACCGCATCATTCTCGTCATCTGCTTCATGGAATGGATTCCACCCTCATTCTATCACTCCCTAATTTGCTGAGTGCAATAAACGTAGTACCAGCCTTACAATGTGAAATTCCACATCGGAATTAATTAGAGAGAACGGAAACATCCAGTCCTTCTATATTATATGAACTTTTCTTTCTAAATAATCTGAGTAAGTCTCACAGAGTCGATAAGAAATGTTGAGTGTAAGCACATCATAAGCGATGCACTCAAATAGCAGAGTGACTCTCTAGAAATCCGTGGACTACCTGAGAATGGAGACTTAAGAAAGCTGTATGCAGAATGCCGAATGCAGAATACAGAATCATAATCAGAATCAGAGTGATCTTCACCACGCCGTGTAGATCTATATAAATCCTCTTCATATTCCCACTTCCTCCCTTGATGTCACATGACATCTCGTCGCAATGAGAGCCGATATACGTCACCACCCTGTCGATATATAGATGAAGTGTCTGTCCTTGACAGAAAAAGCCCTCCTGATAGGGACACGTGATATGGGGTAATTTAGCGTCCCAACAACGAAATTATGTATCTTCCTCTTGCTGTTGCGTACATTTCCAAGAACCATCCAAAATTAACCTTCCTGGACTATTGCGAGACACCAAGTAGCCTGTTAGCGCAAGACCTGTCTTGTCATTACCACGGAATATTCTAATATATTACAATTAACAATTATTTCTCGTTCTTACGTACAATTACATAAATGATGATGATGGACATTAATAATGAATAAAATTACATATGATACATGATACATATATACAATTAATTCGGGTGGGCAATCAAATTATGTAAATGTCGTGGCAACCACGATTTTTACAGTATTAGTGTTCACTTATGTCATGAGCCGTACACACTAATGAAATGGCACAGTTGCAGCTCTGGAGTTATAAACTCCTGCCCCATGTTCCTTCCAGTTCCTCAAGAGACCAGCTCCATAGCTAAATGTCCAGCGTGCCGAAATTTGGTCCAATGAGTCGCAGGGTCGATTCCTGGCCGGGTGGGAGTTTTAAATTTCATTGATGCTTCGGGGGCTGGGAGTGTGCCGCCTTCAGCATGATGATTCTTCAAATGTAGGGTCCAGTCCTCACAGATGCGCAGGTCGCCTATCAGGCGTCTACTTGGAAAACCACAGTCGATTATTATTATTATTAGTAGTAGTAGTAGTGGTAGCTCACCGAGCGAGTTGGCCATGCGGTTAGGAGCGCGCCGCTGTGAGCTTGCATTCGGGAGATAGTGGGTTTGAACCTCACTGTCGGCGGCCCTGAATATGCTTATCCGTGGTTTCACATGTTCACTCCAGGAAGATGCTAGGACTGCACCTTAATTAAGACCATGGCTGTTTCCTCCCCACTCCGAGCCCTCTGCTATCCCATCGTCGCCATAAGACCTATCTCTGTCGGTGCGACGTAAAGCCAATTGTGAAGTATTATAGCTCTTCAAGAGCATCAAAGTGTTAGAAAAAAAAGAAGTGTTTTGTAGAATAAGTAGAACGACTGTTGATAAGAAATGTAATAAACATGAGAACCAAATAAGTTTTCGGATTTTAATTCATTTTCTTCTCGACAGATCCTTGATAAAGGGAGTCAGATTGAGTAACAAACCTGTCTACGGTGCTCGCCAAGCAGGTTTCGTGGCAGAAGCGTCCATGCCGGATGCGACCCGGCCATTATCGTGCCACTAGCGACCGAGTGGTTAAGCATCGTGCCGCATGCGACCCACCAATCACTTACAGTTGATCTGCATTTGGGGCTGTCACCAAGTTGCAGATTGCTTATCAGTTACTATCTTAAAAAAAACCATCGCACTACAGCCCTTGAAGGGCCTTGGCCTACCAAGCGACCGCTGCTCAGCCCGAAGGCCTGCAGATTACGAGGTGTCGTGTGGTCAGCACGACAAATCCTCTCGGCCGTTATTCTTGGCTTTCTAGACCGGGGCCGCCATCTCACCGTCAGATAGCTCCTCAATTCTAATCACGTAGGCTGAGTGGACCTCGAACCAGCTCTCAGGTCTAGGTAAAAATCCCTGACCTGGCCGGGAATCGAACCCGGGGCCTCCGGGTAAGAGGCAGGCACGCTACCCCTACACCACGGGGCCGGCCAGTTACTATCTCAGTCTTTTGTAAAACAAAGGTCTGACGCCGTGGTTAGCCGGTTCGAGTGTCGTTGGACGAAATAATAATTGTGTTACAGATCAGTTAACTGTAAAACAAATAATCCTTGTTAAAATATAACCGAACTTATGTTATTTTAGTATTCAGCAGAAGATTACCTGGTTGTACATTTCCCCCAATTTTGTAGGATTTTGTCCTTGAAATATCTCTTGCGTTATGCCTATTTATGACCCATCGATGTTTTCTTTGGGGAAGGAATACCTCGGTTTATGGCATTCCAAATTATACATTACACTGACATATTTCAACGAGTTCTTGAATTGGGTTTAGATATTACGTATGTGTGTGTGAAGTAATGTATATTTCATTTAAACTTTCGTAAGAAATGTACTCATTCATTATTATTTGTGAGCCTGTTCATCCAATCGTTCGAATTGTTCTCCGTAAAGAGCTGTGTAGGTTGTATTTCAAACTGACTAATTCAGTGTGCATTAATGTTGTGCACAGTTTGCGGTTTAGTAGTTGAACAGAACAAAGACAATTTCATTCCCTCCCCCGTAAGCACTGTTCTCAATTTCTTTTTGCCTTTTCTTTAACTTTTTCTGGTTTTGATTTAGATTACCTTATCTTGGGTGATGGCAAAGCTTATTAAATGACAGTTTGCTTGTCAACGCCGGTCGCATCCGGCACGGTTACAGATTATGCGGTCGCTAGTGGCACGGGTCGCATGCGGCACGGTCGCATCTGGCATGCCACCATTAAAGTATTTGTTTAATACAATCTTACTCACAATGTGTATACTACTCAATCTAGAATTGTGTATACAATGTAGAATTCCTTAGCGAAGCTAGTATAGCGTATTTCTAGAACAATCATGGGAGGAACTGGCAGGTACAGAGCAACACGCACACAGACCAGTTCACGACAATTACATCCACACAAGCAAATCTCGAAAGACTTTTCTTCATTAAAGTACATACTTTCTCATTGTCGTTCAAACTTACACAGTGATATAATATATCTTGTTAATCAGGACTAATACACAATAAGCGATGTCTGGTTGTGAAGGCACACGAAAACAAATGAAAACGGAGGCCCTGAGCCTTTACACTTAAAATTAATCATTTCTCTTCCTTATTTAATATTCAGGATCTTTTTGTTTCTAGACCGAGCGAGTTGGCCGTGCGCTTAAAGTCGCGCAGCTATGAGCTTGCATTCGGGAGACAGTGGGTTCGAATCCCACCGTCGTCAGCCGTGAAGATGGTTTTCCGTGGTTTTCCATTTTCACACGAGGCGAATGCTGAGGCTGTTCCTTAATTAAGGCCACGGCCGCTACTTTCCCAATCCCAGCACTTTTACATCCTTCATCCCCGAAAACCGTCGATGTGCTAGTGCAACGTTTATCAACTAGCATTTAAAAACAAAGCGTTCCCTACTTGACCCTTCCAAATTATGGAAAATGTCGGTAGATGCAGAATGGGTCTGCCCGTAAGTGGTCACGGCTGGTCCGTGATCCAACAGCTCTGCACTCTGAACAGCCAACAGAGCAAAGGAGGGGTGGCCATGGTTCTACCATGGCTCTACGCCTCTGCATTCAGGAGACGGGACAGGGCTGGACCTCACGGCTGGCCACAACTTTCGGCTGTCGTGAGTATGGTTTTCCGTGGTTTTCCATTCTCCTGCACTAAGGCGAATGCCGGAACACTTCCTAGTATAAGCCACGGCCGCCAACACCCTCACTTTCTCCGAGCATCTCCTTCACCGTAACAAATCTCCCGGCCTGAGAGACGGCGTCACCGTCAAAGAGACCCGCTTCCCCCTTCAGGGGAGGAATGAAAATATTTTAGTAGTAGTAGTAGTAGTAGTAGTAGTAGTAGTAGTGGAAAATATATAGGTAGTGTGGTATTCCAACCCCTTTGTCTCCTGTGATACTGATCGTAATATACTCGATATTTACAGCACTGTCGAGCATAAGGAGTACTCTTTCATTCCCTGTAATATTCAATAGAGTTGAAGTGTTTATATCAAGGAATACGGTTAAAAAGTTGGACAAGTCATTTAAAATATTAGTAAACGTGCGTGTCCTGGTTTACGTATTTTATCTAGTAATTATAAGAGCGGGATTAATCTCGGAGGCTGTCTACACTCGGGTAATCCTGCTCGCTCTTATGCTTGGTTGTGGCGTGCCGCATGCGACCCGTGCCACTAGCGACCGCATAATCTGTAACCGTGCCGGATGCGACCAGCGTTGACTAGCAAATTGTCATTTGATAAGTTGTGTCATCACCCAAGATAAGGTAAGCTAAACGAAGTGCAATGCCATTTCAATAAGTCCTATAAGCTGCTACAGCCCCTACTTTACATAACACTTCTGGGGGAAACTCGTTTTACAACACGAAACATGGTGATGCGTTTACGTCTTTTCCCACCGGGCGAGTTGGCCATGCGGTTAGAGGCGCACAGCCCTGAGCTTGCATCCGGGAGATAGTGGGTTCGAATCCCACTGTCGGCAGCCCTGAAGATGGTTTTCCGTGCTTTCCCATTTTCACAACAGGCAAATGCTGGGGCAGTACTTTAATTAAGACCAGGGCTGCTTCCTTCCCATTCCTAGCCCTTTCCTATCCCATCGTCACCTTAAGACCTGTCCTGTTGGTGCGACGTAATGCCACTAGCAAAAGAAAAGATCCTAATTCTCTGAAATTATTTACGACTTAGGCCTACTTACTTATCGTGTCCTATTAGTACAAGGAGTGTCCGAGGATGTGTTCGGCTTGCCTGGTGCAGGTCTTTCTACCTGACTCCCGAGGGCGGCCTGCGCGTCTGGATGTGGGATTATGATAATGAAGTAGGGAGAGATGAAACCCGATTTCGGCACGTAGCCTACTCCTCTCAAATAATACCAAGGGGTCTGCTCAATGCTTTACGTCACCATCCGACGGCCGAATCACCATCAACAGCATCATATCCCCTCACTCCATTTGAACACTGCGAAAAGGTTTGGATTTGAATGCAGGCTTTTGGCATGCAATCTAGTGATTAGAAACTGTCTACCGCCAACTTTCCTACCCTGCCGGCCAACATTCTGATGGTGAATTTTTTTCATCCTGGCTAAGTGGCTCAGACGGCTCAGACGGTTGAGATGCTGGTTTTCCGACTCCAACTTGGCAGGTTCGGTCCTGGGTCAAATACGTCAGCTTTGTATCGGTGGATTTACTGGCACGTAAAATAAGTCCTGTGGGACTAAATTCCGGCACCTCGGCGTCTCCTCAAACCATAAAAGTAGTTACTGGGACGTAAAGCCAGCAACATTATTATATTTTTCTTTCGACCGAGGGCACTGGAACCTGCTAACCACGGTGTCAGACCTTTATTTTAGAAAAGACCAAGTTAGCTACTTATAAGCAATCTGCCACTCGGTGACAGCCCTTAATGCAGATTAATTGTAAGTGATTGATGGGTCGCATGCGGCACGATGCTTATCCACTCGGTCGCTATTGGCACGATAATGGCTTGGTCGCATCCGGCACGGTCGCATCTGGCACGTAACCAGGGATATATACCGACCTCACTATTGCGTGTTTCTGTGGTTGTTTTCGCCTGGGCGAGGTACTTGCCATCCTCCCCAGTTGTGTCCCCCAACCCAGAGTCTGAAGCTCCAGGACACTGCCCTTGAGTCGGTAGAGGTAGGATCCTTCGCTGAGTCCGAGGGAAAAACCGACCCTGGAGGGTAAACAGATAAAGAAGGAGAAGAAGACGTAATACATCTGACTTCTCCAACGGAATAATTTAAAAATTTTGGATTATTTCTTAAATGATAACGGCATCCAGAATGCAGTATCGTTACAAGAGAGAGGCTTTTTTTTTTTTTTTTTTTTTTTTTTTTTTTTTTTTTTTTTTTTTTTTACAATTTGATTTACGTCGCACCGACACGTATTGGTTTCAATACAAATATTATATTTACATAATTATTTACAAAATAAAGTCCACCTCTGTGGTGTAGTGATTAGTGTGATTAGCTGCCACCCCTAGAGGCACGGGTTCGATTCCCGGCTCTGCCACTAAATTCAAAAAGTGGTACGAGGGCTGAAACGGGGTCCAATCAGCCTCGGAAGGTTAACTGAGTAGAGGTGGGCTCGATTTCCACCGCAGCCATCCTGGAAGTGGTTTTCCGTGGTTTCCCTCTTCTCCTCCAGGCAAATACCGGGATGGTACCTAACTTAAAGCCACGGCCGCTTCCTTCCCTCTTCCTTGTCTATCCCTTCCAATCTACCCATCCCCCGCACAAGGCCCCTGTTCAGCATAGCAAGTGGGGCCGCCCGGGCTAGGTACTGGTCATCCTCCCCAGTTGTATACCCCGACCCAATGTCTTGCGCTCCGGGACACTGCCCTTGTGGCGGTAGAGGTAGGATCCCTCGCTGAGTCCGAGGGAAAAAACTATACCTGGAGGGTAAACAGATTAAAAAGAAAGAAAGAAATAAAGAAAGAAAGGAAGGAAGAAGCTACTTTAGCTGGACTAACGTTAATTACCATACGCTCCAAGCCGGCCACGTTATCAAGGGATAGCAAGCTTGCCTCTTGCCCGGAGTCCTCTGGCTCGATTCTCAGGTCATGGACTCTTACCTGGTTCTGAGGGCTTTTTCTAGGTCCACTCAGCCTACGTACTGGAGAGTGGCCGTTGCGGTTAAGGGCGCGTGGCTTTGAGCTTGCATCCGGGAGATAGTGGGTTCGAACCACACTATCGGCAGCCCTAAAGATGTTATCCCCATTTTTTCCATTTTCACACCAGGCAAATTCTGGAGCTGTTCCTTAATTAAGGCCACGGCCGCTTCGTTCCCACTCCTTGGCCTTTCCTATCCCATCGTCGCCATAAGACCTAACTGTGTCGGTGCGACGTAAAACAAGTGGTAAAAATCAGAGTACGTGAGAGCAGTTGAGGAGCTATCTGACGATGAGACAGCGGCCCCTTTCTAGAAAACCAAGAATAACGGCCAAGAGAATTCGTTACGCTGACCACCGGTCGTGTTGTTATACGCAGCCCATCAAGGCTGTGGTGAGAGGGTGCACATAGTGACGTTAAGAAAAATGGCAGTGTAATGAAATGGCGTGTGGCTGTTAGTGCCGGGAGTGTCCAAGGACATGTTCGGTTTGCCAGGTGAAGGTATTTTGATTTGACGCCCGTAGACGAGCGGATTATGAAGACGACACGTACATCCAGCCCCCGTGCCAATGGAACTAACCAATTATGGTTAAAATTCCCGACCCTGACAGGAATCGAACCCGGGACCCCTGTGACCAAAGGCCAGCACCCTAACCATTTAGCCATGGAGCCGGACATGCCGTGTAAATGCGGAAGGTATGGCAACCCGACTGCGGCCAGCAATATATAGTCACCGTGAGCGTCTCCATCGTATATTATTTAGAAATAATACAGGAAGGAGAAGTGCGTTTTGTCAAGGTGTCCTGTACGCACGCAACTGTTGTCAAACGCCATTTTACCTCCACGTGCACGATGCAATATTTATGGCCGTTAGTGCTGGTTGCCACGGCCACGCGGCTATCACGACTTAACTAGATACTGTATTTGTTAAACTGGCCTCGGGGACCAATTACTCCGCGCCATCCTATAAGCTAATTTACTAAATGGATGTGCAGGTAAGCTTAGCCGCGACTAAATCCACAAAGCGCAAGACAAACTTCCTCCAATAAGCTTTGATCTCCGGTATTTGTGAAACTTGCTGCAATGAACTATATCAAAGCATTTTTAATCGCTACTCTGTTTTTTCCTCCGCCTGTGATCCCTCCCGTGTTCTGTATGTCATGTTCAAAATAAGAAACCGGAACACGTAACTGACAGTTTCTTTGATTATTTTCTCTTACATCACACCGACTCTCACAGGTCGTATGCTGATGGTGGGAAAGGACTTGGAAGTAAGCGATCGTAGCAGCATTTAACTGGTGTGAAAATGGGAAACCACGGAGAACCATATTCAGAGCTGCCGATAGTGGTGGTCGAACTACCATATTCCGAATGCAAGTACACAGCTACGTAACATGAAGCACGTAGTGAACTCGCTCAGTAACTGACAGAATCTACATTAAATATTAAACAAAATATTTTACTGTTGGCTTCCACTTACCAACGTATTTCCTTTGATAGTATGCATATGTAGATCCGGGAGAACACGTGGGATCGGATCCCCTACCTTCGATCATTCTTGAACTCTACTTTTTCCTTCACAATTGCATTCCTTTCTTTTTTTCAATGTAAGTCGAGTCTTTCTACAAATTTACACTTTCCCTTAGGTCAAACTATTAAACACTAATTAATTTTGGTAATGTGAAGAGTTTTTTTAGAGAGTATGTTCTTGCGCAGGAGGGTGGGAAATCATTATATTATACATATAAATACTGTACGTATAAGATGTAACTATACTTTTACATACATACATACAGTGTATGCATTCATGCATTCTTCGGCTCCATGGCTGAGTGGGTCAGAGCCTTGGCCTTCAGTACTCGAGGACCTGGAAAAATGCAAACTAGCTAATATTGTTTTCATAAATACTTCACGCTTAGGTCATATACCATAGTGAATAAATATTAAAAACGATGATGAAGCTTGTTGAAAACATTCATATAGTTGCATGACTCACTTCCTGAGGACTGTCGTAGTAGTTTATGTTTCAGTGATAAATATCTTCTCGCTGAAGGAAATCAAGAAAAGTGCTTCATATTTCTCTCTGGGCTAATGCTGTTGCTATGAATGGAATATAAACACAACGAAAAAGCTTTGAGTAACGGTACAGTAGTTACCAGTCTCTTAAGCTATGCCTTCCTTTAATATCGCTATATTATGTACAACGCTATCTTCAAACCGAACATTTCTCAAATACTTCCTTTGCTACTGGTTTAACGTCGCACTAGTACATCAAACCTTGCCAATAATACGAAACAATTTCTCATTTATCTAACGATATCTCCTTCTTACATCGCTTTTCCCACATACTGGTGGGGTTACGTACCAGATGGCGACCGTGCCGGATGCGACCAGACCATTATCGTGCCAATAGCGACCGAGTGGATAAGCATCGTGCCGCATGCGACCCGTCAATCACTTACAATTAATCTGCATTAAGGGCTATCACCAAGTGGCAGATTGCTTATAAGTAGCTAACTTGATGTTTTCTAAAATAAAGGTCTGACACCGTGGTTAGCAGGTTCGAGTGCCCGTTGGTCGGAAGAAAAATATAATAATGTTGCTGGCTTTACGCCCCAGTAACTACTTTTATGGTTTAAGGAGACGCCGAGGTGCCGGAATTTTGTCCCCAAGAACTTATTTTACGTGCCAGTAAATCCACCGACACAACGCTGACATATTTGAGCACGTTCAAATACCACCGGACTGAGCCAGGATCGAACCTGCCAAGTTGGAGTCGGAAGACCAGCATCTCAACCGTCTGAGCCACTTACCCTGGATGGAAAAGAAATTCACCATCATAATGTTGGCCGGCAGGGTGGGAAAGTTGGTGGTACACAGTTTCCAATCACTACATTGCATGCCAAAAGCCTGGATTCAAATCGAATCCTTTTCGCAGTGTTCAAATGGAGTGAGGGGATATGATGCTGTTGATGGTGATTCGGCCGTCGGATGGTGACGTAAAGCATTGAGCAGACCCCTTGGTATTATTCGAGAGGAGTAGGCTACGTGCCGAAACCGGGCTTCATCTCTCCCTACTTCATTATAATAGGCCTAATCCCACATCCAGATGCGCAGGCCGCCCACGGGAGTCAGGTAGAAAGACCTGCACCAGGCAAGCCGAACACGTAGGACACGATAAGTAAGTAGGCCTAAGTCGTAAACAATTTCAGAGAATTAGGATCTTTTCTTTTGCTAGTGGCATTACGTCGCACCGACACAGACAGGTCTTAAGGCGACGATGGGATAGGAAAGGGCTAGGAATGGGAAGGAGGCGGCCCTGGTCTTAATTAAAGTACAGCCCCAGCATTTGCATGGTGTGAAAATGGGAAACCACGGAAAACCACCTTCAGGGCTGCCGACAGTGGGATTCGAACCCACTATCTCCCGGATGCAAATTCAGGGCCGCGCGTCTCTAACCGCATGGCCAACTCGCCCGGTGGGAAAAGACGTAAACGCATCACCATGTTTCGTGTTGTAAAACGAGTTTCCCCAAGAAGTGTTATGTAAAGTAGGGGCAGTAGCTGCTTATAGGATTTATTGAAATGGTATTGCACTTCGTTTAGCTTACCTTATCTTGGGTGATGACACAACTTAACAAATGGCAATTCGCTTGTCAACGCCGGTCGCATCCGGCACGGTTACAGATTATGCGGTCGGTAGTGGGACGGGTCGCATGCGGCACGGTCGCATCTGGCACGCCACCACTGGTGGTGTCTCGTATGCCAACTATCACTCTCTCTTTCTCTGTCTGTCTGTCTGTCTGTCTGTCTATTTGGCCTGGTTTTACGGCCGGGTGCCCTTCCTGACTCAACCCTATGTGAAGGGATGTATTCTTTATTGCGTGTTCCTGTCGCGGTTGCTAGTGCGGTGTGTTTTGTGAATATGAATAAGAGTGTACTCGGACAAACATAAACATCCACTCCCCGAGACCGAGGGATTAATCAGACACTATTAAAAGCTCTGTCCCCATCGGGGATCGAACCCAAGACCCTCTGATCCGAAGGCCAGTTCCGGTTTAACCAAGCAACCGGAAGGAGAACTGCGTTTTGTCAATGTGTCCAGCACGCGCGCAACTGTTGTCAAACGCAATTTTACCTGCACGTGCACGACGCAATAATGAAATCTATACAATATGTAAATGGGTGTATTATATTAGTTATCAATGTAGTCCATTTCTTCGGGTTAAACATAAAATGAATGTACTCTAGTAAAATGAACAAATCCACAGCCTGTTTCCAGTCATTCGATCCGGTCAGGAATGGAATGAGTGAAATCCCCATCTAGCGGCGAGTATAGGAACTGTGCTGGCTGCCGTAGCCTGTCGCACTCCTCTGGGGCTATGATTGCCAGATGAAATTAAATGCTATTGGAGAGTGTTGCTGGAATGAAAGAAGACACGGAAAACCGGAGAACCCGAAGAAAAACCTGTCTCGCCTCCGCGTTGTCCAGCACAAATCTCACACGGAGTGACCAGGATTTGAACAACTGAACGTAACGGTGAGAAGCCTGAGCCAGGGAGGCTCTACGAATGTACTCTAGTATTAGGCTATATTTCTACTCTTATTAGAATAATTACATGACATCATGGGCGCCCGCAAGGGGGAGGGGGGCGGCTCTTTCACCCCCCTTGGAATTCTAAAAAGGTTGATGTCCAATTGTTTAATATCATACCAGATTTTTTTCATAAACTGAACGTACTGACAGTCATCTAGCATCTGTTATAACCAGAAATTTCTGTAAAATTTTAATGTTGCTGACGTTATATCGGTTTTTATATTCAAGAAAATTGTTGATGTGCCCTCCCTGGAAAAGATCCTGCGGGCCTTTAAGGTCCTTACCAAAACGACTGTTGTCTAGTCAAGTGACTTAGATATATGAATGAGTCAAGTCGTCAGTTTGGTTACTCTTTACATCCTCGGTCTATTGCTCGGCATTTTGTTTAATGTTTAAAAGAATCGTTAATAATATACACAGTATATTAAAATTGTCACACCGACACAGATACTGTAGGTCTAATAAATAATGTTATTGACTTTACGTCCCACTGAGTACTTTTACGGTTATCGTAGACACCGAGGTGCCGGAATTTAGTCCATCAGGAGTTCATTTACGTGCCAGTAAGTCAACCGAAACGAGCCGGACGAATTTGAGCACCTTCAAATTCCACCGGACTGAGCCAGGATCGAATCTGCCAAGTTGGGGTCAGAAGGTCAGCGCCTCAACCGTCTGAGCTACTCAGCCCGCCACAGATAGGCGTTATGGCGACAATGGGATAGGACAGGCCCAGGAGTGGGAAGGAATCGGCCGTGGCCTTAATTAAGGTACAGCCCCGGTATTTGCTTGGTATGAAAATGGGAATCCACGGAAAAACATCTTCAGGGCCGCCGACAGTGGGGTTCGAACCCATTATCTCCCGAACACAAGCTCACAGCTCCGCGCATCTGACCGCACGCCAACTCACTCGGTAATAATATTAATAATAATAATTGTACCGGGCGGTACACCTCCACGCCGCTAATTTAAAAATTGCGCCAGGTGAAACTCCTCTGCTGGAGGAAGTCTGAACTTTATCTACGCTGTTAATTCTTTACCTTCTCAGAAGATGTCACCACGTGGAAAATTTTGAGTTTTTGAACTGTGTCATTTTTGATGTGTTTTTGTTTCGCTTGAAGTAAGAAGTGTAAACTTTCTCTCCTAGAGGACACTACTGAAGATCTACAATAGTGCAACCTAGTGCGGAGTCAAAGAACTATTTTGTTGGAGAAAATTTAATTTCAAGAGTTTGTTCTGTGTTAAATTTCTTTCAGTCATTGTTTAAGTTGGCAATATTCACCCCTTCTTTCCCCTTGTGTTGAACCTAACCAATCCCGAATTTCTTAAATTAATTTCTATCCAATCAGATGTATCTTCCCCCAACTTGAATATGTTGCTGTGTCCTACCCAATAAAGTGTTTGTGGGAGGGTGTTTTCATTCCCCTAACGCCTAGAAACTTCCGCGAGAGTATTTAAACTGCTGATTTTTGGGTCTCTCGGCCACTTCTGTTCCATCTTTCAGTGTATTAAGTACATAGCAGGAGGCGGGAAGCGCCTCTTTCCTCGGCAGCGGTCAGCAACAAGGTAATGGCCGATTAATAAATTCTTTCTTTGCTAGCTCAGCAGTTTAACTTTCGGGGCGGGTTCTAAGCGTTCCACTATGTAACCTTTTCCTAAAATGTAACTTCTCTTTTCATCTATTCTCTTGTAAAGCTACATACTGGGATAGAGAGTGCTAACCCTCTCGAGCTCCCACTCACATTGTCTGGAGGTGAACTTATTTTCTCAACCAATTCTTCCGTAATGTAATGTAAATTGTTATTTTCTTAAGTCACCTCTGTAGTATGGGATTAGCCCTTGCACTAACGGCCTAAGGCCAAGTAGGTCTTAAACAAAGTGTATTAGGAGTGCAAGTTCGCCTCCCCTCAAATTGTATTTTAGAGGTCATGTATTAACCTTCTTGTCATTTAATAGACCTCAGTAGGTTGGGTATTTTACCCCTGTGTGTATGTCCTTTGAGGACAGCTTAAAGGTGGAGTTTGGTGTGGCCTGGGAGAGGCTTAAAATTGAGAGCGAGTGGCTCTTTTGAAAATTGTATATTGTATGCCTCGAGGAGGCTTTTCAGTGTAATTTGGAGCAAGGGCTCCTAGGTATGAATGGGGTTTTCTGCCCCTCCGTTAAAATTGTGTTTGGGGTAAAACTGAGCTGATTGCCCAAGAATTATGTTTCTGACTTTTGAAGCCCCAAATGGGGTACCTATGTAAATGTATTTTTCAATTGTGTTTCGGCTACTAAGTACCTGTTCTATTTGTTGTTACCTAATTTTGAAAAGAAAATATAACCTTGTTCAATTTTAAAATTAATTTCACTTTAGTAGCTTGAGACCTATTCACCACCCAGCACCTTCTTTCATGCATAACTACCACCAAAACACGGTAACAAGTGGCAGCAGAGCGTGGTTGAATGGGTCTCAATTTAGCCCCTTTTGACGGCTAAATATTGTTTGTTCCGAACTCTAATTATTTTCCCAGTTGCTGGAATTTTTTGAGTTTTTCAAAATTGTTCTGTCACCATGCCCGGCCCTCGCGATGTTCTCCTTCTTAACTATTTGCGCAAGGAGGAGTTGATCTATGAATTAACTATCAGAAATGTGCAATCTGGAGGCACGGTTGCAATAGACACTAACAAGCTTAGAGAGTCCCTAGATTTGCCCATTTCCATCCCCAATTTGGGAGAGAAAGAAATTGACGATTCTCTTTCCACGATCACGGAGCATGTTACTGGGCTAGCTTGTGTAGTTAGTTTTTTTGATGAAAATGATCCTTCTCCTAATCAAATTAAGCGTGTGCAAGGTAGGCTATATCATTTTTCGAATAGGGTTAACGATCTGTTGTCTCTAAAACTGAATGATGTTCAGAGGAAGGAAGCTAGTACGCTCCTGGAAAATATTTCCGAATTATCTAGTAAGGTCACTCAATTGTTAACTGGGGAAGTTCCTCCCAAATCTGATCAACCCACCATAGTAAATGCAGGGAGTGAGGAAGCGCCTCCCAAGGGAGAAGTTAATAGAATAACCGTTGCTGCTCAAACTATCCCTGCCCCATTGGACAACGAATCTGAACGTCGTGCATCATTGAGTAACATCCGTTCTGAATTAACTTCATTACCATTGAAACCTTTACCTACTATGTCACCCGGGTTTAGCAGCTTGCCTCATCCATTGGCAATGTTGCTCAGAGGTATCTCTAAGTTTTCCGTTAATACCACCAGTGATGTAATTTCATTTTTAAGATTTCTAGTGGAATTTCAGGATCATGCCCTTGTTTTTTCTCTTTCTCCATGTCAAATCTTGCAAATTATCTATCCGTATGCTATTGGTATTCTCTCTGATAAAATCGTAAGAGCCATTGCCGAGCAATCATCTATTGAGGATTTCCATGCCCACTTGCTAGCTAACTTCATCCCTGCTAGGGCCAGGTCCTCCCTTATTCAGAAGTACTATTATCGTGTACAGCGCTTGGATGAAAACTTGGCTGATTTCATACAGGACATTAAGTTTTATACTAGGGTGTTTGCCCTTCATTTTCCTGAAGATCAGATTGTACAGGCTATTGTAGAGGGAATTTCACCTCCCTATAGGTCATATTTGTGTTTCGCGGCGTGTCCGCAAACCTTCTCTGAACTTGAAGCATTGGCCGTCTCAGCGGAAGGAGTTAGATACGCCGATTCTTTGCGTGTCGCGAAAGAACCCCCGCCTTCCTTTAGTAAAACTCGGCCTCCACCTCGCCGACCAGTCAATCCCCGTAAATGTTATGCTTGCGGGTCGCCTGACCATCTGCGCAACAAGTGTCCTCTGATCAAGTCTAGTAGGGCAAATAATGGAGCGGGTTCATCACAAGGCTGTTTTAAATGTGGGGCTTTCTCACATATCGCAAAGAATTGTCCCAATTCGAATAGCACCCCCTCCTGCTCAACTTCTGGTGTAACTTCCAACAACAATCAAAAGTGACTAGTGGCTGCGGCTGAGTCAACTAATTCTGCTTCCCAAGGCTCAGCCCCTGGCAAAAAGGTCGAGAATTCAGGGAACGATAAGTCTTCGAATACATCTTTTGAATGCCCCAAAGAGTGTCTTAGGATTGCGGCGGATACCCCCGCACCTGTTCCTTTTCTTAAGATTGAGTTAAATAACGAGCCTATAACAGCTCTCTTAGATTCAGGCAGTGTTTGTTCGATTATTTCGGCTGAATGGTATTCTAAATTGAAAGCTGTTTGTAAACTACCTGACTACGTCTCATCTCCTATTCAATATGTTTCGGCTAATTCATCTCCATTAGAAATTCTAGGTTCCGTACTGGTCAAAATTCGTATTTTTAAATTTACATGGAAAATTAAATTGTTTGTGGCTAAGCACTTGTCTTGCCCCATCATACTGGGAGCGGACTTTATTTCTCACACTGGTCTTGTGCTCGATCTTCAGAGTAAGTCGTGCACATTCAAATTTGCGTCCAATTGTAAAATTCCCTTGTTTAAGTGTAATTCTGTGTCATGTTCATCTATTTCGCCTACCCAGGATGAGATGTTGTTAGACCTTAGACATCTACCTGAGGAGCAGGCTGATAGTATTCGTAAATTATGTCAGTCATTTCCAGAGGTGTTCTCTGATACTCTTGGTGTTACTGACCTTATTGAATACAAAATTGAGATCACGGATTCGATTCCTGTCCGTTTTCCACCTTATAGGCTATCTCCACCTAAAATGAAGGCTCTGAAAGAAATTATCGACCAGATGTTGAAGGATGGTATTATTAGGCCCTCTAAGTCGGCGTATTCATCGCCTATTTTTCTAGTCCCGAAACCCCAAGGAGGCTTCAGGCCTGTCATTGATTACAGGGCTCTCAATCGGAAGGTGGTGTTGCAATCTGTGCCCCTTCCTGACCTTCATTCTTGTTTTTCATGGTTTCGTAAGGCCAAGTTCTTCACTATCTTGGACTTGAATCAGGCCTATAATCAAATTCCCCTTGCCGAAGAGTCTAAACACCTTACAGCGTTTGCCACGGACTGGAATTTATACGAATACAACCGCGTGCCTTTCGGGCTCCCCACGGGGGCAGCTGTGCTCACTAGGCTACTAGATAGGGTCTTCTCCGACATCAAATTCGAGTACTTATATCACTACTTAGATGATGTCGTATTTTCAGAGACTTTTGAAGAACATCTAGATCATCTGCGAGAAGTTCTCGATCGCCTTCGTAAGGCTGGGTTAACTGTTAAGTTGTCCAAGGTTGCCTTTGCTAAGCCCTCTATGTCATTCCTAGGGCATATTGTGTCACCCGATGGTGTAGCAGTCGATCATTCTAGAACACAGGCCATCCGTGATTTTAAACCTCCCAAGGACATTAAAGGTATCGCCAGGTTCATTGGTATGGTGAATTTCTTCAGGAAGTTCATTCCTAACTTTGCTAATAGAGCGGCGCCCTTAAACCTTCTTCGTAGGAAAGGCATAAAATTCGAGTGGGGACCTTCTCAACAAGCCGCTTTTGAAGACCTTAAATTAGCACTTTGTAATGCCCCTGTACTTGCTATGCCTGATTTCTCGAAGAAATTCATCGTCCAAACCGACGCGTCGTCGTCAGCGGTAGCTGCAGTCCTTCTTCAAGAGACTGAACTAGGGAGGCGCCCCATCGCCTATGCATCTAGGACTTTGTCGGCTCAAGAAGCCAAGTATTCCATCTATGAGCTCGAAGGTTTGGCAGTCTTATTCGCCTTAGAGAAGTTCCGTCTCTATCTGGAACATGTTAAATTCGACCTGGAGACAGATAATCAAGCCTTAAGCTGGGTCTTAGGTAGGCCGCGTCGTACTGGTCGTATAGCCCGTTGGGCCATCCGTATTTCTGCCTTCCAATTTGACGTCAGGCATATCAGAGGTACCGAAAATGTTGTCGCTGATGGACTCAGCCGTATGTTTTCAGACGACGTTGAGAACCATGAACAGGTCGACAGTTCATCACCTCCCGAGTCCATGCTATCTGAGGTTAATGCCATCCTAACAGATGCTCCCATGCTTTTTAGGGATATCGAGAAATACCAATGTGAAGATCCGACGCTGGCTCCGATAATGGAAGCCCTTTCTTCTGGGGAACATGCTGTCCCTTATGTCCTGAGGAATGGTGTTCTATGTTGCCCTTCGAGGCATGATAAGTTGATGAAAGTTGTTGTTCCAGCGGTTCTTGTACCTATGATCTTCAAGTATTATCATGAGACCCCATTAGGAGGGCATCTTGGAATCTTTAAAACCCGTGAAAAGATTCGTGAAATGTTCATCTGGAAAGGTATGGACGGCGAAATTCGTGAACTTGTAAAAGCTTGTAAATCTTGTTTGCTCAGTAAACCCACCATGTCCACTAAGGTAGGCTTTTTGTCTTCTCATCAAGCGTCGCGCCCCATGGAACGCCTGTATATTGATTATGTAGGACCCTTCCCCCAGTCAAAGGGTAATGCTAACAAGTTCATCCTTGTGTGCGTAGATGGTTTTACCAGATTTTCTTGGTTATTTCCGACTAAGCTGGCTACCGCTCAGTCTATCATTACCTGCTTAAATTCTATTTTTGCTTCTTTTGGTCCGTGTTAATATATTGTATCTGATAATGCTAAGGCTTTTACATCTAATTTATTTCGTAAATTCTGTTTTGACTTATCAATCTCTCATGTAACTACTTCTGCTTATTACCCTCAACCATCTCTGGCTGAACGGGTTAACCGTAATCTCAGGTCCGCACTTATTGCCTATCATCATGAAGATCATTCCAGGTGGGACACGTCCCTGCATTGGATAGCTTTTGCTTTGAATTCGGCGGTTCATGAATCTCACAAGTTTACTCCAGCTGCTTTGATGTTCAAGTTTGTTCCCAACTCGCCGCTCTCTAACCTCTGGTCTCTGAATGACATTCTACCCGAGACAATAGATCCGGATAACATTAAAGATCTTTGGAAGAAGGCTAAAGCCAATCTTAAAGTGTCTCATGAAAAGGTTAGGGAAAGGTATGATCGTGGACGGAGACCCACCCCTTTGAAGGTAGGTGACCAGGTTATGGTCAAAAATTTTGTTCCCGCGGGCAAGCTTGCCCCCAGATTTCATGGGCCATGCATCATTCTCGATTTTCTCACACCGGTTACATTGTTAGTAAGCAATCCAGCCACCGAGAGGATATTTAGGGTTCACCTGTCACAGGTGAAACCAGTGTAAATTTTGTGTCAACTTGCTTCATATAATTTGAAAGGAATATGAAGGTTATATTTCTTTTTTGAGTTCAACTTTTAAGGCTTTCTGCCCCTTCTATAATATTTTGGTCTTATATGTAAGCCTCGTGTAAAACCTTCCCCGATCCGTTAAACTGCCATTCTGTCCTTGCCTCGGCCATTACCACGCTCCCGTCTCCTGCTTCAATACACACTGTGGCTTGATTTGAGTAAATGCCATGGATATCCGCACGCCGCTGGCCCCTCAACCTCTCCACAAGCCTGTAGCCTCAAAGAAGATGATGGTCCAACACAATTCTGCCGCCAAGCTTTAATGTTTCAGTGCCCCCGCAGCCGCGCGGCGCCGTGCAGCAACTGGAGCAGAGGACGGGCCCCCTCGGCCCCAGCGAGAACGACGTGTGCACGGCGAGCCGGAGCTCTCCTCCCGGCCAAGGCTGATGTGCGGCGCACGACCTGCTACTTGCCCGCAGCCTGTATATGTTCACCGCGGGCGCGGCGTGCTTCAACACCTCTGCTCCCCTCATAGCGCGGGCGAGCGGTATCTCAGGGTACTTGAGGGGTCCGAGCGGCCTCCTTTGGACGCAAGCCGCAACGGCCGGTCTGGCCATCCCACTTCATCACCATCTACTACATGAACAGTTACTATAAGTAATGACTACACTTGGGAATTCAACTGCAATATTTGGTGGACTTTGAAAATTTTTTTTCCTTCACTTTCAAGTATAAAAAGTTATCTTCAGAAATTCAACTTCTACAAATATAAAGACTTTATTTCATCTGCAACAACAACATTTTGAAACTCAATCAAACCAAATTAAGAAATCTTATAAATGCTTCTGCAATCAATCTCCATATCCACAGCATAACTTGGACCTTGTTTCAAACAGATTTCATGTGTCACCCCTGGAGGAACTTTTGGGGGGGGAGGTCTGTACCAGGCGGTACACCTCCACGCCGCTAATTTAAAAATTGCGCCAGGTGAAACTCCTCTGCTGGAGGAAGTCTGAACTTTATCTACGCTGTTAATTCTTTACCTTCTCAGAAGATGTCACCACGTGGAAAATTTTGAGTTTTTGAACTGTGTCATTTTTGATGTGTTTTTGTTTCGCTTGAAGTAAGAAGTGTAAACTTTCTCTCCTAGAGGACACTACTGAAGATCTACAATAGTGCAACCTAGTGCGGAGTCAAAGAACTATTTTGTTGGAGAAAATTTAATTTCAAGAGTTTGTTCTGTGTTAAATTTCTTTCAGTCATTGTTTAAGTTGGCAATATTCACCCCTTCTTTCCCCTTGTGTTGAACCTAACCAATCCCGAATTTCTTAAATTAATTTCTATCCAATCAGATGTATCTTCCCCCAACTTGAATATGTTGCTGTGTCCTACCCAATAAAGTGTTTGTGGGAGGGTGTTTTCATTCCCCTAACGCCTAGAAACTTCCGCGAGAGTATTTAAACTGCTGATTTTTGGGTCTCTCGGCCACTTCTGTTCCATCTTTCAGTGTATTAAGTACATAGCAGGAGGCGGGAAGCGCCTCTTTCCTCGGCAGCGGTCAGCAACAAGGTAATGGCCGATTAATAAATTCTTTCTTTGCTAGCTCAGCAGTTTAACTTTCGGGGCGGGTTCTAAGCGTTCCACTATGTAACCTTTTCCTAAAATGTGACTTCTCTTTTCATCTATTCTCTTGTAAAGCTACATACTGGGATAGAGAGTGCTAACCCTCTCGAGCTCCCACTCACATTGTCTGGAGGTGAACTTATTTTCTCAACCAATTCTTCCGTAATGTAATGTAAATTGTTATTTTCTTAAGTCACCTCTGTAGTATGGGATTAGCCCTTGCACTAACGGCCTAAGGCCAAGTAGGTCTTAAACAAAGTGTATTAGGAGTGCAAGTTCGCCTCCCCTCAAATTGTATTTTAGAGGTCATGTATTAACCTTCTTGTCATTTAATAGACCTCAGTAGGTTGGGTATTTTACCCCTGTGTATATGTCCTTTGAGGACAGCTTAAAGGTGGAGTTTGGTGTGGCCTGGGAGAGGCTTAAAATTGAGAGCGAGTGGCTCTTTTGAAAATTGTATATTGTATGCCTTGAGGAGGCTTTTCAGTGTAATTTGGAGCAAGGGCTCCTAGGTATGAATGGGGTTTTCTGCCCCTCCGTTAAAATTGTGTTTGGGGTAAAACTGAGCTGATTGCCCAAGAATTATGTTTCTGACTTTTGAAGCCCCAAATGGGGTACCTATGTAAATGTATTTTTCAATTGTGTTTCGGCTACTAAGTACCTGTTCTATTTGTTGTTACCTAATTTTGAAAAGAAAATATAACCTTGTTCAATTTTAAAATTAATTTCACTTTAGTAGCTTGAGACCTATTCACCACCCAGCACCTTCTTTCATGCATAACTACCACCAAAACACGGTAACAATAATAATAATAATAATAATAATAATAATAATAATAATAATAATAATGTACGTTCAGTCCTCAGCCCTAAGGCTGGTTGGATCCTCAACAGCTTTGCCATCAGCTGTCATAGATGGCCTAGGCATCACTGAAGAGGAGTACTAGGGAAATGAGGAGTGTGGTAGTTTCTCGTTGCTTTCCTCACCGAGCCAGAAAAGACCATTACATATCTATCTGCCAAGCCCACCGAAATGCAGGCATCAAGCGACCCTATAAGCAACATTTTCACACCATTCATAACAGCGACTGGCTGCATAAGGAATGGCATTACTAGCATTGCTCATACCTCAGTCACTTTCATATTGTCCAAGCCAAGGATAAGACAAACGGCCGTGGCCTTAATTAAGGTACAGCCCCAACATTTGCCTGGTGCAAAAATGGGAAACCACGGAAAACCATATTCAGGGCTGCCGACAGTGGGATTCGAACCCATTATCTCCCGGATGCAAGCTCGCAGTCGGGCGCCCCTAACCGCATGGCGAACTCGCCCGGTAATATTATTATTAATAATAATAAATAATAGTTTCACGTACTACTAAATACTTTTACGGCTTTCGGAGACAAAGTGCCAGAACTTTGCCTCACAGATTGGCGTGATTAGCTGCCACTCCCGGAGGCCCGGGTTCGATTCCCGGCTCTGCCACAACATTTGAAAAGTGGTACGAGGGCTGGAACGTGTTTCACTCAGCCTCGGAGGTCAAACGAGTAGAAGAGGGTTCGATTCCCACCTCAGTCATCCTCGAAGTTGTTTCCCACTTCTCCTCCAGGCAAATGCCGTGATGGTACCTAACATATGGCCGCGGCCACTTCCTTCCCTCTTCCTTGTCTATCCCTTCCAATCTCCCCATCCCCGTAAAAACGCCCCTGTTCAGCATAGCAGGTGAGGCCGTCTGGGCTAGGTACTAGTCCTCCTCCCCAGTTGTATCCCCTGACCGGAAGACTCACGCTCCAGGACACTGCCCTTGAGGCGGTAGAGGTGGGATCCCTCGCTGAGTCCGGGGGAAAAACAACCCTGGAGGACAAACATATTAAGAAAGAAAGAAAGAAAGAAAGAAAGAAAGAAAGGAAGAAAGAAAGAAAGGAAAAGGAAGGAAATAAATACAAATATTTTTATATCTATCCTTTTGCCAGCGAACTTCTAATGGATTTCTTGGTTTAATACGGGTCACGTTACTTCCACTAGGTTGAACAATATTTTGAAAATAATCGAAAATAGTATCATACTGTACCACGGAATGAAACTAAATAATATTAGAATTTAACCTGAATATCCATATTTTGGCGCTTGCTTCTTTGTCTTATCGGGAAAAACTTGCTTCGGTGTGGGCGATAGGGATGTACTGAAACACTACAGATAGATGTCTCACGAATGGTACACGGTATGTTCTCGTCGATCGTCTTTTGTTTTTAATGGAATTCGCCTAGTTAATTGACGAAGTTAAAGTGTTAATACATCGCAATGGCTGAAAAGAAAACAAGAAAACTGTTTAGCCTGACTGTTGCACTATTCCAATGTACCAAAATCAAGGTCAATAGTACTCATATCGCCAATTTCTTAAGGAGGAGCCCTTGGTAAAAAGTGGTTGCATGCGCTCCGTAGACAGGACTTAAGAAATAAAAGTGTGATCATATTATCAATGACCGCTCGAAGCATTATGCCGTTGAAGATTTTGTCATTACTGGAACGAGCGAACAAGATAATTATTCCAATTAGGAAATAATTTTATAGTAAGTTAGTGACGTTCTGATTAGTTAATATGACCTATTTCAATAATTTTAACCGGATTGACTAGCTCGGACGGTAGACCGCTGACCTTCTAATACCAACTTGGTACGTTCGATCCTGATTCAATCCGGCGGTATTTGAAGGTGCTCAAATACTTCAGCCTCGTGTCGGTAGACTTACTGGCACGTAAAATAACTCCTACAGGACAACATTCCGGCACCTCGGCGTCTCCGAAAACCGTAAAAGTAGTAAGTGGGACGTAAAAACAATAACACACTTTATTATTATTCAGTGAGCCTCCATGGCTTATGCGGCAGTGCGCCGGCCTCTCGTCGCAGGGTTCCGTGGCTCAAACCTAGGTCACTCCTTGTGAGAAGCGGAGGCGGGACAGGTTTTCCTCCGGGTACTCCAGTTCTCCCTGTCATTTTTCATTCCAGCAACACTCTCCAATTTCATTTCATTTCATCTGTCAGCCATTAATCATTGCCGCAGAGAAGTGCGACAGGCTTCGGCAGCCGGCACAATTCCTATCCTCATCGCTAGATGGGGGATTCATTCATTCATTCCATTCCTGACCCGGTAGAATGACTGGAAACAGGCTGAGGATTTTCAGTACTATTCAATAATTTTAGGTGAAAGACAAAGACTCAAGGAGAACAATATACCTTCGATATTTTAATGGAGTGGCACCGGCGCCTTGGAAATAATCCCGAGAGCAAGAAAATTTAGAAATAGGGAAGGATCCACAACACCGTGTGCGGTGGTGTACCCGTAATCACAGAGTGACCTATAATTTGACGTTGGAGCACCACATATTCCACACTCCTTCCTGAACACGAAATAATTCATCACTTCCAAATTTAAAATGTTTATTTGCTGGCGGGACCTAGTGTTTACAGTGCACTATGTCTTCTGGTATGGGCTAGAGCAATCTTGTTACTTTCATTGATCTGTCTCAGCTTTATCCTTGGCTTTGACAAAATGAAAGTGACTGAGGTATGAGTGATGCTAGTAATGCCATTCCTTCTGCAGCCAGTCCCTGCTATGAATGGTGTGAAAATATTGCTCATAGGGTCGGTTGGTGCGTGCATTTCAGTGGGCTTGGCAGACTGATATGTAATAGCAACTTCTGGCTCAGTGAGGAAAGAAACGGGAAACTACCTCACTCCTCGTTTCCCTAGTACGCCTCTTCAGTAATGCCTAGGCCATCTATGACAGCTGATGGCGGAGCTGTTGAGGATCCAACCAGCCTTCGGGCTGAGGACTAAACATACATATCTGTATAATGACCTGAAACAAGGTCTTGAAATTCGTGCGCTGAAGGGAAATTCAATTCAGTGGTACTGGATGTAGCCTGTGGTACTGCAGCCGTACCATGATCGTGCTTTATGTACACCGCTAATCTAAAATATACATTACTCGTGTTTTTAAAAGGATATTTGCTCTAGAGAATTTAATCATAACAAAGAAACACTGAAAGAAAAGGGTGATACTTTTAGTCCTTTCCTTTCAGTCAACTCTTGCTTCTTTCCGGACAATTTTCCGCCCTTTTCATTCAATTCCCTTTCAAATTCGCAATCGTCATTGCACCTACATTATTTCCCATCTCTTTCAAAACATCAGAATATGGTACTTATTTGATTATTGTTTGGTTGAATGAGCTATACCAAATGAATGGAGAGTTGCTATAGTAACCCCTGTGTATAAAGGAAAGGGTGATAGACATAAAGCTGAAAATTACAGGCCAGTTAGTTTGACATGCATTGCATGTAAGCTTTGGGAAGGTATTATTTCTGATTATATTAGACATCTTTGCGAAATTAATAACTGGTTCGATAGAAGGCAGTTCGGTTTTAGGAAAGGTTATTCCACTGAAGCTCAACTTGTAGGATTCCAGAAAGGTATAGCAGATATCTTGGATTCAGGAGGTCAAATGGACTGTATCGCGATTGACCTGTCTAAAGGATTTGATAGGAGAGACAAAAGAGTGACTGAATGTGTGGCTATGTTTCTAGATAATAGATCTCAGAGAATTAGAGTAGGCGAAGCTTTATCTGACCCTGTAATAATTAAGTGGGGAATTCCTCAAGGCAGTATTATTGGACCTTTATAGTTTCTTATATATATATACTGTATATAAATTATGTGAGTAAAAAAGTGGAATCAGAGATAAGGCTGTTTGCAGATGATGTTATTCTGTATACAGTAATAAATAAGTTACAAGATTGTGAGCAACTGCAACGTGACCTCGATAATGTTGTGAGATGTTGATAAACGCGGTTAAAAGTCAGGTTGTGAGTTTCACAAATAGGAAAAGTCCTCTCAGTTTTAATTACTGCGTTGATGGGGTGAAAGTTCCTTTTGGGGATCATTGTAAGTATCTAGGTGTTAATTTAACTAAAGAACTTCATTGGGGTAATCACATAAATTAGATTGTAAATAAAGGGTACAGATCTCTGCACATGGGTATGAGGGTGTTTAGGGGTTGTAGTAAGGATGTAAAGGAGAGGGCATGTAAATCTCTGGTAAGAACCCAACTAGAGTATGGTTCCAGTGTATGGGACCCTCACCAGGATTACCTGATTCAAGAACTGGAGAAAATCTAAAGAGAAGCTGCTCGATTTGTTCTGGGTGATTTCCGACAAAAGAGTAGCGTTACAAAATGTTGCAAAGTTAGGCCTGGGAAGAACTGAGAGAAAGAAGATGAGCTGCTCGGCTAAGTGGTATGTTCCGAGCTGTCAGCGGAGAGATGGCGTGGAATAACATTAGTAAACGAATAAGTTTGAGTGGCGTCTTTAAAACTAGGAAGGATCACAATATGAAGATAAAGTTGCCCCAAGAGGACAAATTGGGGCAAATATTTATTTATATTAAGGGGAGTTAGGGATTGGAATAACTTACCAAGGGAGATGTTCAATAAATTTCCAATTTCTTTGAAGTCATTGAAGAAAAGGCTAGGAAAACAACAGGTAGGGAATCTGCCACCTGGGCGACTGCCCTAAATGTAGATCAGTATTGATTGATTGGTTGATTGAATTCCATTTTCATGCATTTAAAGTAACAGTTTCGTTTGGATCATCATTAATTTATAAATACTCCATATAAGTCTCATGTAAAACAGTCGAGAAGCGGAAAGCGCATACGTGTATTACCATTAGTCCATTACGCTGCCTAGTTTTGCGTGATACATCCCTATTTAAAACGGTCCGCTGCACAGATTGCCGTGCCAGGCAGGCTTGTGGTGCTCACTGTGTATTGTGTTCTAATAGTGATTTACGACACCTCTGTAGTAAAACAGGTTTGGCCAATCATCTGAAGGGATTCTGGATAATACTGCTGGAAAGGGAAATCCCTTGCCCGCACAGTTTGACCAACGAGCTAGAAATAAGACCAGAAATAAGTCTTCTTTCAAGCTCGTTCAGTTTGACTAATCAGTTTCAGGTTGTCTGTTAGGTCATCAGCCCAGAGGCTGGTTGGATCCTCAAATAGTACCACCAAAGGTTATGCGGTTATAAGGAAACCGCAAAAACCAATGGCAGCACCAAAATGAGGCGTACTAGGCAAGACGAGGAGCGAGGTAGTTTGCCATTGCTTTCCTCACTGGGTCAGAAAGTGCTATTGCAGCACGACTGACCCTATGAGCAACACCTTTCATAACACGCAGATGCACTAGTCGTGCTCTGAATGCCATTACTCAGCACCACCCATACCCCAGCAGCTTCCATATTGTCACAGCCATGGATGAGACTGGGACTTCGGTGAAAGCTACACTTTACCCTGGCCTGTGCCAAGAGATGGATAGCATGCTTGAATTTCAGCTCTGGCTACGGATGGGAATTCCCTTCTTCTGCTTCTCTATGACTCGTACCATGTTCTCTGCGATGATTTACTCACTCCCCTTACCTGCTTATGATGTCGTAAATGAGAAAATGTTTTAGAAATAATTTAAAATAAAAATAAAGTGTGACATTCTTCATGGCAGCCCACCCCAACATCTGCACCCATTGTTCTAGAATCTAGATTATATGACGATGTGATCCAATAGAAGCTTGGTTTTTATATAAATATTCGACAAATTGCTCCTTAAAGTGCACAATATTCCTATGGTTCAATGGTAAAACGCAGAATTAGATTCTCGATTAATAATAATAATAATAATAATAATAATAATAATAATAATAATAATAATAATTTGTTGATAACCCTTCAATTGCTATGAGTTTTAGGAGACACAGGTTGTTACAATTCTAATGTCTTGGAAACCAACGACACGGAGATGTAGCATATAAACAAACAGCTTTAAATGCCATCGACCTCAGCCAGGATCGAAACCACTACCACGGGGCGAGTTGGCCGTGATGTTAGGGCTGCACAGCTGTGAGTCTGGATCCGGGAGATAGTGGGTTCGAACCCCACTGTTGGCAGCCCTGATGATGGTTTTCCGTGGTTTCCCATTTTCACACCGGGCAAATGCTGGGGCTGCAATTTAATTAAGACCACCGCCGCTTCCTTCCCACTTCTAGGCCTTTCCCATAACCGCCACAAGACCTAACTGTGTCGGTACGACGTAAAGCAGATTGAAAAAAAGGAAAAATGAAAAGAAAGAAACCACTATCTTTAGAACAGAACGACAACCGAGCGCAGCACTGAGGTTGGTACACTGATTGATTTGAATTTAATTTAACTAAAAGTAAAATATACAATAATACTCTATGATAAATGCAACAAAAAGTAGGAAATATTGGTCGAGAATCTGGCATATGCTTAACATTTTTTGATGAGTATATATGCATGAAAGAGAAAATCTTATATTCTTATGTGTGTCTGTTAAGTCATCATCCCGGGGGCTGGTTGGATCCTCAAATAGCACCACCAAAGGCCATGCAGTTATGCTATTTGCTTTACGTCGCACCGACATAGATATGTCCTATGGCGATGATGGGGTAGGAAAGGCCTAGGAAGTGGAAGGAAGCGGCCTGGCCCATATAAGGTACAGCCCCGGCATTTTCCTGGTGTGAAAATGGGAAACCACGGAAAACCATATTCAGGGCGGCCGGCAGTGGGGCTCGAACCTACTATCTCCCGATTACTGGATACTGGCCGCACTTAAGCGATTGCAGCTATCGAGCTCGGTCATGAAGTTATGGGGAAACTGCAGAAACCAATGGCAGTACCAAAATGAGGCGTACTAGGCAAGATGAGGAGTGAGGTAGTTTGGCATTCCTTTCCTCACTGGTCCTGAAGGTGCTACTGCAGCACAACTGATCCTATGAGCAACACCTTTCATAACACTCAGACACTAGTGCACCAAATGTCATTACTCAGCACGACACATACCCCAGCAGCTTCCATATTGGGTGGTGTGAATAAAAATGAGCACGCACTCTTTATTCGCGAATTTAGAGCAGGCAATCGCAATGAGGTGAATAAAAACCGCCTGTCGGAAGCAGTCACTCACAGCAGACCTGTGACCTTGAGCACACACTCCAGTCGCTCGAGTAGCAGAGTGGGTGCTCCAGATTTCTGGTGAATAAAGATAAAACAGGCACTCTTTCCGGTAAGCGCCTGCTCATGTTTCCTTGAGCTAACTCAGTAGGTGACTCCAAATGATAGCTTCACGTTCAATAGCATGGCAGAGGTAATGGTGGTGGTTAATCGGAAAAGAAAATTATATAAACTTCGCAGAGAATCATCTCGTCCGCCTCTGTGGTGTAGTGGTTAGTGTGATTAGCTGCCACCCCCGGAGGTCCGGGTTCGATTCCCGGCTCTGCCACGAAATTTGAAAAGTGGTACGAGGACTGGAACGGGGTTCACTCAGCCTCGGGAGGTCAACTGAGTAGAGATGGGTTCGATTCCTACCACAGCCATCCTGGAACTAGTTTTCCGTGGTTTCCCACTTCTCCTCCAGGCAAACGCCGGGATGGTACCTAACTTAAGGCCACGGCCGCTTCCTTTCCTCTTCTTTGTCTATCCCTTCCAATCTTCCCATCCCCCACCAAGGCCCCTGTTCAGCATAGCAGGTGAGGCCGCCTGGGCGAGGTACTGGTCATCCTCCCCAGTTGTATCCCCATCCCCGAGTCTGAAGCTCCAGGACACTGCCCTTGAGGCGGTAGAGGTGGGATCTCTCACTGAGTCCGAGGGAAAAGCCAACCCTGGAGGGTAAGCAGATTAAGAAAGAAAGAAAGAAAGAAAGAAGAGAATCATCTCAGCTTGATTACAGAGTGTTATAAAGGTCCAGTAAGGAGCATGCTGAAGAGCCTCCGTGGCTCAGACGGCAGCACGCTGGCCTTTTACCTTTGGGGTCCGTGGATCAAATCTCGGCCACGCCATGTGGGATTTGTGCTGGACAAAGCGGAGGCGGGACAGGTTTTTCGCCGGGTACTCCAGTTTTTCCTGTCATCTTTCATTCCAGTGCACTCTCCAATATCATTATATTTCATCTGTCAGTCATTAATCATTGCCCCAGAAGAGTGAGACAGGCTTTGGCAGCCGACACGATTCCTATCCTCACCGCTTCATTCATTCCATTCCTGAACCGGTCAGATGACTGGAAACAGGCCATGGATTTTCAAGGAGCATGCTGAATGGTTAGCGGACCATTTCCTTGGGCATTCCAAAGAAACACGAGATGGTAAACTGTAAATCTTCTTGCGTTATGTTGGTGAACCTGGGTTTCAGAGTGGAGTTGGTGAAGACATCTCGGAGAACTGTGTCAAAAACATTTTCGCAGGTTTTGACATGAAGAGAAATGAAAGCAGATTACTAGATAAAATTCCAGCAAATGTTGCTTAAATGCAGGAAGCACGGGCTAATTGACAAGAACGTTTGAGCTTCACTTATGCTGTCGGAACTGTAGACTATACTCATGTACAACTTCAGAAGCCACATATTCATGGGAATGACTACATTTACAGAAAAGGCGTCCCTAGCATTAACGTACAGGCCACTTGCAATGGAAAGGAAGAATTCAACCAGTGTAGATGTATCACGGCCTGACTCTGTCTATGACTTCCGAATTTGGAGAAACTCCGATGTTTGCAGAGTTATGACGCCTCTGTAGGAAGTTGAACGGATGACAACTTCTGCAGATCTTACAACTTGCTTACGTCACGCCGACACAGATAGGTCTTATGGCGACGATGGGATAGGAATGGCGTAGGAGTAGAAAGGGAGCGGCCGTAGCCTTAATTAAGGTACAACCCCAGCAATTGCCTAGTGTGAAAATGGGAAACCACGGAAAACCATTTTCAAGGCTGCTGACAGTGGGGATCGAACCCATTATCTCCCGGATGCAAGCTCACAGCTGCGCGCCCTTAATCGCACGGCCAACTCATCAGGTCCTGCAGATCTGGCTGCTAAAAAATTTCATTCAATTGTCTATATATTATTTTCATCATAATTAATGTTTGTTACAGTATTTACGTTACAGGCCTATCATTTTTCTCAATTTATTAATGTCGTAATATTCAGGCTTTGGTACACGCACGCACATTAATGGTGTCCCGACATAAACAATCAACACTGCCCCACTCCAGTACTGAAAAGGAGGGGAGAGAGTAAAGGGATAGTGTTGAAGGCCACTCCAGTACTGAAAAGGAGGAAAAAGGAGTGAACAGGTAGTGCTAAATACAAAGTGTATGTATTCCGGCGTTATACTGTAACATTGTAATAAGATGGCTCCTATCCTATCACAGGTGAATCGAGACCGTATTATTGGCATGTGGGAGGCTCACATGGCGCCCCAAGCAATAGCACAAGCAATACCATGCAGTCGTAAGACAGTTTGGAGATGGATAGAAATATGGCAAGAACGAGGTGAAGAAGGATTGGTAGACCCGATATAAGGCAGCTACAAAATATTCCTAACTAGTATAAAATACTTTTCGATTAAAAACCTCCCTTACCTCTTAATACTGTAATTAACAGAGTAGACTACTTTTTAATTTTTTTAATGTTAAAATGCTATTTCTTTGGGGCGTCGACCTATAGAGTTCTTTTACTCCTACTTGCACAATATATGAACCTGCATGTAATTGGAATTGCGGAAGTGTTGAGTGTTGAATGTGAGAAACGTTAAGGACGACACGAACACGCAGTCCCCAGGCCAGGGATATAATCCTTTACAATTAAAATCCCCTGACCCGGGCGGGAATCGAACCCGGGGCGGCCGGACGCGTTGCCCCATACACCGCGGGGCCGGACGAGTAAGTAACCTAATGCTGTACTTCAATACATCCGCCACTGTGCCCATTTCGATCACAACAATGTCTTGTAGCGGGCTGTCTGCATGCAGTCCATGCAGCAATGCGTTATGCGAGAAGGTGAGTCATTGGGTGGTGTGAATAAAAATGAGCACGCACTCTTTACTCGCGAATTTAGAGCAGGCACTCGCAATGAGGTGAATAAAAACCACCTGTCGGAAGCCATCACTCACAGCAGACCTGTGACCTTGAGCACACACTCCAGTCGCTCGAGTAGCAGAGTGGGCGCTCCAGATTTCTGGTGAATAGAGATAAAGCAGGCACTCTTTCCGGTAAGCGCCTGCTCATGTTTCCTTGAGCTAACTCAGTAGGTGACTCCAAATGATGGTGTCAAGTTCAATAGCATGGCAGAGGTAATGGTGGTGGTAAATCGGAAAAGAAAATTATATAAACTTCACAGAGAATCATCTCAACTTGATTACAGACTGTTATAAAGGTCCAGTAAGGAGCATACTGAAGAGCCTCCGTGGCTCAGACGGCAGCGCGCCGGCCTTTCACCTTTGGGTTCCGTGGTTCAACTCTCGGCCACTCCATGTGGGATTTGTGCTGGACAAAGCGGAGGCGGGACAGGTTTTTCTCCGGGTACTCCAGTTTTTCCCGTCATCTTTCATTCCAGCAACACTCTCCAGTATCATTACATTTCATCTGTCAGTCATTAATCATTGCCCCAGAGGAGTGCAACAGGCTTTGGGAGCCGGCACAATTCCTATCCTCACCGCTTCTTTCATTCCATTCCTGACCCGGTCAGATGACTGGAAACAGGCTATGGATTTTCAGGAAGCATGCTGAATGGTTAGCGGAGCATTTCCTTGGGTACTCCAAAGAAACGAGAGGTGGTGCACTTACAAATGAAAAAACAATGTAAGTCTTCTTGCGTTATGTTGGTGACCCTGGATTTCAGAGTGGAGTTGGTGAAGACATCTGGGAGAACTGTGTAAAAAATATTTTCGCAGGTTTTGACAGGAATAGAAATGAAAGCAGATTATTAGATAAAATTCCAACAAATGTTGCTTAGATGCAGGAAACCAAACCAAACCCCATGGCACTACAGCCCTTGAAGGACATTGGCCTACCAAGCGACCGCTGCTCAGCCCGAAAGCCTGCAGATTACGAGGTGTCCTGTGGTCAGCACGACGAATCCTCTCTGCTGTTATTCTTGGCTTTCTAGACAGGGGCCGCTATCTCACCGTCAGATAGCTCCTTAATTCTAATCACGTAGGCTGAGTGGACTTCGAACCAGCCCTCAGGTCCAGGTAAAAACCCTGACCTTGCCGGGAATCGAACCCGGGGCGTCCGGGTAAGACGCAGGCACGCTACCCCTACACCACGGGGCCGGCCTTAGATGCAGGTAGCACGGGCTAAACGGCAAGAACGTTTGAGCTTCCCTTATGCTGTCGGAACTAGACTGTACTCATGTACAAATTCAGAAGCCACATGTTTATGGGAATGACAACATTTACAGAAAAGGCGTCCCTAGTATTAATGTACAGGCCACTTGCAATGGAAAGGAAGAATTCAACCATTGTAGATGTATCACGGCCTGACTGTCTATGACGTCCGGCTCCATAGAAAAATGGTTAGCGTGCTGGCCTTTGGTCACAGGGGTCCCGGGTTCGATTCGTTAATTTCCCTGACACGGGGGCTGGGTATATGTGTTGTCTTCATCACCATTTCATCCTCATCACGACTACGGGAGTCAAATCAAAAGACCTGCACCTGGCGAGCCGAACCCGTCCTGGCATCTCCCGGCACTAAAAGCCATACGCCATTTCATTTCTGTCTGTGACTCCCGAATTTGGAGGAACTCCGATGTTTGCAGAGTTATGACGCCTCTGAAGAAAGTCGAAGGGATGACAACTTCTGCAGATCTTACAACTTGCTTACGTCACGCCGACACAGATAGGTCTTATGGCGTAGGAACAGGAAGGGAGCGGCCGTGGCCTTAAGGTACAACCCCAGCCTAGTGTGAAAATGGGAAACCACGGAAAACCATCTTCACTATCTCTCGGATGCAAGCTCACAGCTGCGTGTCCTTAACCGCACGGCCAACTCATCCGGTCCTGCAGATCTGTCTGGCTCCTTAAAAATTTCATTCAATTGTCAATATATTATTTTCAACATAATTAATGTTTGTCAGTTACGTTATAGGCCTACCATTTTCCTCAATTTATTAATGTCGTAATATTCAGGCTATGATTTCCTACCTTTCAGACGGCCGATGGTAGGGTTATTCTCCCCCTGCATCAGATTAATCAGCCGCTTCTCCCATTATTATAACGATATGCATTTGTTTCCCGTACGCCTTAATTCTACTTTATATTTCAGTCTTGTTTTCATGTATTGTAATTTTTTAGCAACAGTTGTTGGACGGAAATTCTTCTCCTTCTACCGCTTTTCCCACCTCTGTGGGGTCCTGGGTACGAATTTTGTAGCATATGTGGGTTTGGCCCTGTTTTACGGCCGGATGCTCTTCCTGACGGCAACCCTAGATGGAGGGATGTAATCACTATTGCATGTTTCTGTGATGGTTGGTAGCGTAGTGTGTTGTGCGGATATGAAAAGGAAAGTGTTGGGACAAACACAAACACCCAGTCTCCGGTCCAGAAGAATTAATCAGAGGCGATTAAAATCCCCGATCCAGCCGGGACCCTCTGAACCGAAGGCCTCAATGCTGACCATTCAGCCAATCAGACAGTTGTTGGACGGAAATGTTTAAGTTAAATTTAGCGAGTAGTTCACACTGAACTGCATTTATTGCACTATTTTTCTTGTGCTTCTTATGCGGTAACTGTGACTTTGAAAACATAATTGTATGTTCCTTTAAAATGGAGATAAAAGCGGACTGGAATTCCACACGTCGCCTGCCATGTTAAGCATTGAAATACCCGGAAGTCATCAAAGTGTTATCACAGTCTAAGGTGTTATATACATGGCACGTGCACGACCTTGATCAGTGACAATGAGTTGCTGCTCCAGACACTCGAGTGTACGCTGTGCTTCCGCCCTACATTTTTATTCACCGCAAATGCTGAGTGGAAGCTCATCGGCAGGAAGACACTCAGGCACTCAGCGAGCACACGCTCACTCGCTTAGACTCATTTTTATTCACACCACCCATTGTGCCGTCGACACTACCCCTTCACTCCCTTCTCCTATGTTTTGTACTGGATTGGCCTTCAACACTACCCCTCCACTCTCTCCCCTTCTTTTCAGTACTGGAGTGGGGCAGTGTTGATTGTTTATGTCGGGACACCATTAATGTGCACGTCTGTACCTACCGATGGTAGGGTTATTCTCCCTCTGCATCAGATTCATCAGCCGCTTCTCCCGTTATTTAACGATATGCATTTGTTTGCCGTACGCTTTAATTTTACTTTATATATCAGTCTTCTTTCATGTTTTGTAATTTTTTACCAACAGTTGTTGGACGGAAATTCTTCATCTCCTTCTACCGCTTTTCCCACCTCTGTGGGGTCCTGGGTGCGAGTAGTGTAGCGCATGTGGATTTGGCCCTGTTTTACGGCCGGATGCTCTTCCTGACGCCAACCCTAGATGGAGGGATTTAATCACTATTGCGTGTTTCTGTGATGGTTGGTAGCGTAGTGTGTTGTGCGAATATGAAGAGGAAAGTGTTGGGACAAACGCAAACACACAGTCTCCGGGCCAGAAGAATTAATCAGACGCGATTAAAATCCCCGACCCAGCCGGGACCCTCTGAATCGAAGGCCTCAATGCTGACCATTCAGCCAATCAGACAGTTGTTGGACGGAAATGTTTAAGTTAAATTTAGCGAGTAGTCCACACTGAACTGCATTTATTGCACTTGTTTTCTTGTGCTTCTTATCCGGTAACTGTGACTTTGAAAACATAATTACCGGGCGAGTTGGCCGTGCGGTTAGCACGCATCCGGGAGATAGTGGGTTCGAATCCCACTGTCGGCAGCCCTGAAGATGGTTTTCCGTTGTTTCCCCATTTTCACACCAGGCAAATGCTGGGGCTGTACCTTAATTAAGGCCACGGCCGCATCCTTTCCATTCCTAGACCTTTCCTGTCCCATCGTCGCAATAAGACCAATATGTGTCGGTGCGACATAAAGCAAATAGCGATAGAAAACATAATTGTATGTTCCTTTAAAATGGAGATAAAAGCGGACTGGAATTCCACACTGCCAGTGCCATGTTAAGCATTGAACTACCCGGAAGTCATCGAAGTGTTATCACAGTCTAAGGTGTTATATACATGGCACGTGCACGACCTTGATCAGTGACAATGAGTGGCTGCTCCAGACACTGGAATGTACGCTGTGCTTCCGCTCTATATTTTTATTCACCGCAAATGCGGAGTAGAAGTTCATTGGCAGGAAGACACTCAGGCACTCAGCGAGCACACGCTCACTTGCTTAGACTCATTTTTATTCACACCACCAATTGTCACACCCATGGATGAGACTGGGACTTCTGTGGAAGCTATACTTTGCTCTGGCCCGTGCCAAGAATACTGCATCCATCAAGAATTGGCAACAGGTGTACATTCCTATGTACCCAATGTTAAAGTTTGGACTGGTAAGTTCACGTATGAAGTGAAAGAAATGCAGCTACAGTTCATGCAGCTGTAAGTTACATATTTCTACCTTTATTCTTCGTGTATCCATTGATGATATCTCACGTCTTATACTAAAACCACACCCGATGGCACAACAGCGACATGGTCTACCAATCGACCGCTGCTCAGCCTGAAGGCCTGCTGGCTACATCACTCGTCACGTAAGGCTGTACACTAAGGCCGGCCGCAAAATGAGACGTAGGGCCGTGAGGTAACGCAGGATGACTCACGGTGAGTTTCTGCGATCCACAGAACTGACTGGACCCGCGCATGTTACGGCGCAGGGTGACGTGACGCAGTCTCTGCCCGTGGTGACCCTGCGGGCCGCAGTCTCTCTTCCGCAGTTTCCTGCAAGATTCGCGGTGATTTTGGTTGTTCATATTGTTGATAAACCATTTTACTGACTCAGGAATTCTTTTTGAAATATCATATTAAATGTATTTTTTGTCTAAACCACCATAAACTATATACGGTACTGTGTTTTGAGGAAGAATTAATGTACAATATAAAGCAACAGAATACCAATTTATTGCAGTTAAATGTTTTATCTATTGATGAATGCAAAAATAATTGTTTCGAAGTGAGAAATTCCAACAATAAACTCATGTGACAAATACAAATTATTTGTAATGGCTAAACTGAGATACAGTATACAAATTGAAAACAACTTCTTTCCATACACAAAAAGTGCGTTTTAGTGAGAAAAATAAGTAACAAATAATGTGACGAAGTCATGACGAGGGGGGTATGAGAGAAGGAAGTAATTATGAGTATTTCTTTTTCTTTTTACAAGTTGCCTTACGTCGCACCGACACAGATAGGTCATAAACTGCGTACTGAAACTGCGATCCAACTTGCGACGATCGTCGCCGTGACTCACTCTGCCGTGAAGAATTCGACGCGAGTCACCCTGCGTCACCTCACGGACCTGCGTCACATTTTGCGGCCGGCCTTTAAAAGTCAAATATCACCGCCCTATTCTCTTTTATTGAATGGTTCATCACTGCTGCGAACTTGACTACATACAAAGTACATATTGAAATCACGACAGATAACCATCAACAAACTAAGTCTGCAAACCGTAAAGTCGTAACAAGACAAGGTTAGGTTGATAACGAAATTTCCTTCCATTTGAACTGAACTGATCTTTATAGAGAGGGTACTGCTGCTTTCTTTTTCAGAGAAGTTCTTGAACATTTTCGTTGCCTCTTATGCATCCTAATTGCATTCTATACATAAGAATTGGACGAAATAAAACCGAATTATCAAAATGTTCCGTTCATCATTTAACACCAAGTATGTTATTAAATTCGAACATGCCACAATTCTACCTAACTGGCATTACACAAACAGATTTGTAATCCTGCAGAAAAAGAAAATATGCTTTACTTATTCCCACAAATGTAACACTGGTGACTTTGACAATCTGGCAATGGCAATACTTAGGCCTAAATCCCGCAAGTCACGAGAAAACCCGTGACTGTAGACGTCGTACCTGCAAGTAGGGTCCCTAAACTGTGTGGTTAGCGACACTGAATCGAACCCAACAGTCAAAAAATAATTTTAAATCACTACCTTCAGTATTTACAGGGGAGAAAGAGTAAGATTGTACCCTTAGTGTATGCGGTTACATGACAAGGAGTATACGTGGTGTCGTGTGGTCGGCACGATGAATCCTCTCGACCGTTATTCTTGGCTTTCTAGAGCGGGGCCGCCATCTCACTGTCAGATAGCTCCTCAGTTGTAATCGCGTAGGCTGAGTGGATCTCGAACCAGCCTTAGCTCCAGGTAAACTTCCCTGACCTGGCCGCAAATCGAACCCAGGGTCTCCGGTTAAGAGTCAGGCACGCTACCACTACATCGCGGGTTTATCATACGTCGTAATGCAAGGTTATAAAGACTTTCTAACATGCAATGTCCAAAATTCCCTCCGTTAGTACTAACAATAATAATAATGGCGTATGGCTTCTGGAGAGGTCTGGTGCGGGTCTTTTTCTCGTAGACGGCATATTAGCCGACCTGAATGTCTGTGAAGATGAGGGCCCTACCTAGGATAATTTCTAATTTTGAATATGGCACTCACATCCAGCCCCGGAGCCATTGGAATTAACCAATTAACGTTAAATTGCCCAACCTGGCGGGGAATCGAACCCGGGACCCTCTGAACCGAAGGCCAGTACGCTGACCATTCAGCCAATGAGTCGGACTCCGTTAGTACTGACACTTGCATACGCAACGCTAAAGGAAACATGAGTGCAACCGTAATTCAATGCTATTTTTTGGTAGTGGCTTTAAGTCGCACCGTCACAGATAGGTCTTATGGCGACGATGGGATAGAAAAGGCCTAAGAGTTGGAAGGAAGCGGCCGTGGCCTTAACTAAGGTACAGCCCCAGCATTTGCCTGGTGTGAAAATGGGAAACCTTCAGAGCTGCCGACAGTGGGATTCGAACCCATTATCTGCCGCATGCAAGCTCACAGCCGCGCGCCCCTAACCACACGGCCAACTCGCCCGGTGCGATTCCATGCAACGGTGGGTGATACATGTATCAATGCTAACGAAGGGTATTTTGTACATTTCAAGTAAGAAAGAGTTTCATGTGGTATACTGCTGCGTTCTCTTCCTGTCCGACTCGTTGGCTGAATGGTCAGCGTACTGGCCTTCGGTTCAGGGGGTCCAGGGTTCGATTTCCGGCCGGGTCGGGGATTTTAATTGCTTCTTATTAATTCCTCTGGCTCGGGGACTGGGTGTATGTGTCCGTCCCAACACTCTCCTCTACATATTCAGACAACATACTACACTACCAACCACCATTGGCGTCAGGAAGGGCATCCGGCCGTAAATCAGGGCCTAATCCACACATGCTACACAATTCGCACCTACGACCCCACAGGTGTGGGAAAAGCTGTAGGAAAGAAGAAGAAGAAGAAGAAGAAGAATAAGAAGAAGAAGACAGCTGCGTTCTGTTCCTGTGCGTTTTCCATGAATGTACTATGTAGAGTTGTAGAAAATGAGTTCTAACATGGAAATAAAGCGTTCCGGGGCCCTTATCCATATAACATATTGTCTTCTTCGTGTGAGGAATATGTCCTGAAAGTTTGGCCTTACCTTATTGCTACACATGTCAAGTTTGGAACAGAATAAACCGAGCTCGTGGCTGTGCGGTTTGGGTCACGTAGCTATCAGCTTGCATTCGGGAGATAGTGGGTTCAGACCCCAATGCCGGCAACCCTAAATATGGTTTTCCATGGTTCCTCACTATCACATCAGGCAAATGATGGGGCTGTACCTTAATTAAGGCCACGGTCGCTTCCATCCTACTCCTAGGCTTTTCCTTTCCCATCGTCGCCATAACACGTATCTGTGTCGGTGCGACGTAAAGCAAATTGAAAAAAACGTTACTAAGGAACGCGATATCCGAGTGTATCGTCACTGGCTTCTCAACAAGGCGGCCGCAGTTGGAATCTTGGCCGCTGCATGTGGGATTTTAAAAATAAATATTCGTGTTCCTTTCGGTTGATTTTCACGTATAACTGGTGGTCCCGTGGCTATGATCTAGATGTTGACAGTCTCGTAAAGCTACAAGCTTGCTTTTGAAATGTAACTAGCGATCAAAGTTGCTCAGTGAATATTTGCAGTCGTTGTAGACAATCGGGAGCACCAAATTAGAGCCACAAACAGAAAATAAACAATACGATCTCAATTTTAAAAAAGCTATATTTTAGCTTTATCTATATACTAGCAATATACCCGTGCTTCGCTACGGTATTATACTGAAATTTATAATTGAATGCTTATTTAGATATATAATCCGCCGAAATTCGCGATCTGACTCGTTCTCTGCGAGAATCCACCAAAATTCCCGATCTATTATTTTACGGCACGTTTCCTCCCATTTTAAAATCTTTCTTTCCAGCAATCGATTTCGTACTTCCCGGGTTAGGCTCAGGTATTCCTCCATGTCAGTTGGGTCCGTAAATCTTTGCCATCTTTTCCTATAATATTTTTAATACGGATATAATCCTTCAGGAGATCCGGCGTGCTGTCATACTGGGTGCCTTGGCGGCACTGAACCCGCGACCGGACTGCATTCTTAGTCATTACCCGTCCAGGAGCCGTTTCCATCGCGGTCCGCAATTTGACGACGGTCCGGAATATTATTATTATTATTACTATTATGTGTTGCTGGAATGGCTGATGACAGGGAAAACCGGAGTATCCGGAGAAAAACCCGTCCCGCCTCCGTTTTGTCCAGCACGAATGCCACATGGAGTGACCGGGATTTGAACCACGGAACCCAGCTGTGAGAGGCCGGCGCGCTGCCGCCTGAGCAACGGAGGATCCTTATAAGTACATTAATAACAGTAAAATCAATTGGTCTCACCTCCTTCTACACCCCACCGCCGTTAAGTTTATTTACAGCAACCCCCCCCCCCCCGAAAAAGAATTAAAAGGATGCTTGTTTCTTTATGTTTAAGGGAGATTCTAAACACCAATGTTCACGTCTATTACCTTCAGTTTTGAGATATAAGTATCAACATAAAAATAATTTACTTTTCTTTCACTTCATTTCACAATAATCTCTCCTCCCCCTAAATGAATTTTCCAGGAAAAAAAATACTTGTTTCTTTAATAGTAAAGGATCTTCTAAATACCAATTATCACGACTCTAACTTCTTCAGTTTTTGATTTATGTGTCCTCATGAAAGGAATTCAACTCCTTTACACTCCCGCCCTCCAAGATGGTTTCCCCACCAAAACGCCTTTTTCTTTGTTTTTAAAGGAGATCCAAATACGAATTTTCACGTCTGTAACAACTTTAGTATTAGATGTATGTATTCTCATACAATTGTCAACTAATGTTTCAATTCTTTCACCCCCCCCCCTCCCCCACTTCATTGGATTTTCCGAGAATACGTGTTTCTTTACTTTTAAAGCAGATTGCAAATATCATATTTCACGTCTGTAACATCTTCATTTTATAGATATCAGTAGCCTAATTAAAAGAATTCATCACCATTTTCAGTCACTTTTACCCCCCACCCCCGCCTTTCACCCAAGTGGTATTTCCGAAAACTAAAAATACACTTTTCTTTATGTTTAATAGAGATTAAAAAAATACTATTTTTCACTTCTGTAACATGTTAAGTTTTTTAGATATCCGTAAAAATTATCATTTTAAAATTTCACCCCTTTTGGGTTCCCCTTAAGTAGAGTTTCCAAAAACAAATAACCTATATTTCTTTACATTTACAGGAGATTTACACCCACTGTTTACGTCTGTAACATTTTACGATTCCAAGATATTCTGTAGATATAGTCTTTCAAAAAATTCACCCCAATTTGTCACTCCTGTTTAACCGCCATTAATTGGCTTTTCCAAAAACTAAAAAATACGTCTTTCTTTATTTTTAAAGGAGATCCCGTATGCGAATTATCAGTTCTGTAATATCTTTCGTTTCTGAGATATGTGTATCCTCATTAAAGGCATTCAACCCATTTTTCACCCTTTTACACCCCTCCTATTAGGACTTACTGGAAACAAAAAAATACGTGTTCCTTTATTTTTAGAGGAGATTCTAACCACCAATTTTTACACCTGTAAATTTTAAAGTTTTAAGATGTAGACACGCTCATTTAAAAAAAATTCACCCCCGTTTTCACCCCCCAATATTTGGATTTTCCAAAAAACGAAAAAAATACCTGTTTCTTTACTTTTAAAGTAGATCCAAAATACCAATTTTCAGGTCTGTAATATCTTCAGGTTCTGAAATATAAGTATCCTCATGAAAGGCATTCAACCCATTATTCACCCTTTTACACCCTTCCTATTGGGATTTTCCGAAAACAAAAGAATACGTGTTTCTTTATTTTTAAAGGAGATTCTAAATACCAATTTTTACATCTATAAACTTAAAAAGTTTTGAGATATAGATACACTCATTTTAAAAAATCACCCCCCTTTTCACCCCCCCCATTAATTGTATTTTCCACAAACAAAAAATACGTGTTTATTTATTTTTAAAGGAGATCCCAAACACGAATTTTCAGGTCTGTAATATCTTCAGGTTCTGAAATATAAGTAGACTCATGAAATGCATTCGACCCCTTTTTCAACCTTTTCCACCCCTCCTATTAGGATTTTCCGAAAACAAAATATACGTGTTTCTTCATCTTTAATGGAGATTCTAAATACCTATTTTTACACCTATAACCTTTAAAAGTTTTGAGATATAGATACACTCATTTTAAAATATTACCCCTTTTTTACCCCCCTTAAATGGGTTTTCCAGAAACAAAAAAATACGTGTTTCTTTATTTTTAAAGGAGATCCCAAACACCAATTTTCAGGTCTATAATATCTTCAGTTTCTGAGATATAAGTAGCCTCATTAAAGGCATTCAACCCCTTTTTCACCCCTTTTCACACCTCCTATTGCGATTTTCCGAAAACAAAAAATACGTGTTTCTTTATTTTTAATGAAGATTCTAAATACCAATTTTTACATCTGCAAACTTTAAAAGTTTGGAGATATAGATTCACTAATTTTAAAAATTCACCCCCTTTTCACCCTCCCATTAATTAGATTTTCCAAAAACAAAAAAATACGTGTTTCTTTATTTTTAAAAGAGATCAAAAGTACCAATTTTCAGGTCTGTAATATCTTCAGTTTCTGAGATATAAGTACCGGTATCCTGATTAAAGGCATTCAACACATTTTCCCCCATTTTCACCCTTTTTCACCCCTCCTATTGGGATTTTCTGAAAACAAAAAAAATACGTGTTTCCTTATTTTCAAAGAAGATTCTAAATACCAATTTTTACATTTGTAAACTTTTAAAGTTTTGAGATATAGGTGCACTCATTTTAAAATTTCACCCCCCCTTTTCACCCCCTTAGCAACGGAATATCCAAAAATCCTCTCTTAGCGAGCACCTACATCTTAATATGAATGTATCCTCAAAATTTTATTTCATTATGTCCATAATAGCTTGTCCTGACTGACTGACTGATTCATCATCGCCGAGCCAAAACTACTGGACATAAAGAAATTAAATTTTGGGGATATATTCATATTAAGATGTAGGTGCTCGCTAAGAGAGGATTTTTGGATATTCCGTCGCTAACGGGGCGAAAAGGGGGGTGAAATTTTAAAATGAGTGTATCTATATCTCAAAACTTTAAAAGTTTACAAATGTAAAAATTGGTATTTAGAATCTTCTTTAAAAATAAGGAAACACGTATTTTTTGTTTTTAGAAAATCCCAATAGGACGGGTGAAAAAGGGTGAAAAAGGGTTTGAATGCCTTTAATCAGGATACCGGTACTTATATCTCAGAAACTGAAGGTATTACAGACCTGAAAATTGGTACTTTTGATCTCTTTTAAAAATAAAGAAACAAGTACCTTTTGTATTTGGAAAATCCAATTAATGGGAGGGTGAAAAGTGGGGGTGAATTTTTAAAATGAGTGTATCTACATCTCAATACTTTATAAGTTTGCACGTGTAAAAATTGATATTTAGAATCTCCTTTAAATATAAAGGAACACGTATTTTTTTGTTTTCTGTAAATCGCAATAGGAGGGGTGTAAAAGGGTGAATAATGGGTTGAATGCCTTTAATGAGGATACCTATATCTCAGAAACTGAAGATATTACAGAATTGAAAATTTGTATATGGCATCTCCTTTAAAAATAAAGAAACACGTATTTTTTTGTTTTTGGAAAATTCATTTAATGGCGGTTAAACAGGAGCGACAAATTGGGGTGAAATTTTTAAAAGACTATATCTACAGAATATCTGAGAAACGTAGAATTTTACGTAAAAAGTGGTATTTGGAATCTCCTGTAAATGTAAAGAAATGTAAAGAAACAGAGGTGATTTGTTTTTGGAAACTCCACTTAAGGGAAAGTAAAAAGGGGGTGAAATTTTAAAATGAAAATTTATACAGTATATCTCAACAAACTTAACATGTTACAGAAGTGAAATGTGGTACTTTTATCTCTATTAAAAATAAAGAAATGTGTATTTTTAGTTTTCGTAAATACCACTTGGGTGGAGTGGGGGGGGGGGGCGGGTAAAAGTGACTGAAAATGGTGTTGAATTATTTTAATTAGGCTACTGTTATCTCAAAATTGAAGATGTTGCAGACGTGAAATTTGATATTTGGAATCTGATTTAAAAGTAAAAAAACACCTTTTCACGGAAAATCCAATGATGGGGAGGGGGGGAGGTGAAAGAATTTAAATTTAATTGACTTAATTGTATGAGAATACTTACATTGTAACGGTTCAAATCCCGTTACAAGATGATATCTGTATTTTTATTATTTTATCTGTATTATTATTATTATTATTATTATTATTATTATTATTATTATTATTATTATTATTATTATGTCCATATTATTATTTTATCTATGAGATTACTATTATTTTGTTATAATTATTATTCAATTCCATTATGCACTGCTTGTCGCTTGCAGGATTATACTTAGATGTATGCATATATACGTGTGTGTAAAATAACACTCAATACATGTACAGTGAGAATTGTTATATATCAGATGTTGGATGTGACGTTGTTATATTGCTATACTACTGGCGATTCTGCCAAGTCATCGCCACGTCATGGCTACGTCATCGTGAGCTTTTAGCAATTCGCTCAGAGACTCAGCCGCCCCAGGGGATTTCACCATTACATGCAACAGTTTGAGGCTTTGTGCGAGTATGTCATTGTTATTTCTGGAGATTACGTAGCTGTGTCAACCAACGTCTATAAAAGGTGGATGCATATTGTAGCGTCAGTCATTAGTTAAACGGAAGCTGAACAGTGAAGAAGTCTACGAGGTGAAGAGGCCTCAGTCGGTCAGTCAACGAGTGTGAACGAGAGATGGAGAAGACTCAGTGAGCCATTAATTATTGGTCATTGAGAGAGTGAGGCCAAGGTTGGTCGGTCACTTAGTTGAAGACACGGACGCAAGGGCTTACCATGGAGTCAGAGAGGGACACCACCTGCTATGAGGTAATACCATATTGACTTACAAAGAAGTCAGATGATATGGAGAAGAAGCAGTCACAAGGATGTATCACCAAGTTAGGCATGACACATCTACAGTAAACACCAGATCAAAGGAATACGTCGTAATTACACCAAAAGTGTTGAAGGTACAGTCGAGTGAATCAGTGAGGGAAATATTTCGTATAAATTGTTAAATGTCCGGTCAAGAAGAATTCAAATTCATGCCTAGTTTCTTTCAGTTGCAATGTCATAATTTCATATTCTCATCTGTTTTATCGCAACAAGACTCACTATTTTTTTTATATTATTTAAAGAATATATTTTGTTCTATCAAACGAATTCATAGTTTTATTTCAATGACAGTAAAATATCTTAACCTCGAAATTAATGGGGAAACTGAACGCCAATCTCCTTTTCCCAGAACTTATATGGTATGTTGTCAAAAGTAAGCTTATTACCCCACACCCTAGAGATAGTCAAGAGTCCCATTCTATTATTGCTGCACTGAGTGGCAGCTGGCGCCCTTCAAATAACGTATGTGTAAGTAAGCAGGTAACAAGTAAGTGTGAGTACAAGGTCCGACGTGTGTGTATTTTATTTAAAGAATGTTAATTTTCAGATTTTCCATTTTAAATACAGATATTTCATATTTTTCAAGTTAAATCCAGATTTATACATGTTTGTAAATTTAGTAAGTGAGTTAAGGACAAGTCTCAACATATAATAAAAATTTAAGTTTTTAGGGCCTACAGACATGAAAATCGGTATTTGATTCTCCTTTAAAAACAAAGAAAAACCCGTTTGGGGGGGGGGGAATCATCTTGGAATGCGGGAGTAAAATGGAGTTGAATTCCTTTCATGAGGACACATAAATCAATAACTGAAGAACTTAGAGTTGTGATAATTGGTATTTAGAAGATCCTTTACTATTGAAGAAACAAGTATTTTTTGCCGGAAAATTCACTTGGGGGGGGGGAGGGGGGGAGGAGTGTGAAAGTGAAAAAAAAGTAATTTTTTTTATCTCAAAACTGCAGATAATAGACGTGAACATTGGTGTTTGGAATCTCCTTTAAACATAAAGAAACACGCCTTCTTTTAGTTTTCTTTTTTTTGGGGGGGGGGGGGAGGGGGTTTAAATAAACTTAACGGCGGTGGGGTTTTAAAAGGAGGTGAGACGAATTGATTTTTTTGTTCATAATGTATTTATAAGGAGCCTCCGTTGCTCAGGCGGCAGCGCGCCGGCCTCTCACAGCTGGGTTCCGTGGTTCAGTTCACGGTCTCTCCATATGATATTCGTGCTGGAGAAAACGGAGGCGGGGCAGGTTTTTCTCCGGATACTCCGGTTTTCCCTGTCATCATTCATTCCAGCAACACTGTCCAATATAATTTCATTTCATTTGTCATTCATTAATCATTGCCCCAGAGGAGTGCGACAGTTTTCGGCAGTCGGCACAATTCCTATTGTCGCCGCTAGATGGGGGCTTTATTTATTTCATTCCTGACCCTGTCGAATGACTGGAAACAGGCTGTAGATTTTTGATGTACTTATTCTGATCATAAACTTATCATTTTTAATCTTTCCTGGGTTCGTTTTCAAGAGCCATATTTTCCTTCGGAAAACGTTGTTAGATTACAGTAGATTCTCCTGGCATATAAATAAAAATTTAAACACATTTGAAATAAACGATAGGAATGAGATTGACCGTCCAATTGTTCACCTCTATAATAAGGTAAATAATGCACGGAAGTATGTCATTCGTATCGCCAGAATTCCCGCACACTTGCCTACGCGCGACAATGGTGCTGGTCACATTCTCAACAATGGCAGTGGCAGCAGATGTATTTTACCGGCAAGTAGCGATCTTGCATCTTGCTGTGGGGTCCAGAACATAAATAATAATAATAATAATAATAATAATAATAATAATAATAATAATAATAATAATAATAATAATAAATGTTCTGGACCGTCGTCAAATGTGCGGACCGCGCTGGAAACGGGTCCTGGACAGGTAATGACTAAGAATGCAGTCCGGCCGCTGGTTCAGTATCGCCAAGGCACCCAAGACGACACCACGCTGGATCTCCTCAAGGATTTGATCCATATTAAAAATGCTTATAGGAAAAGATTTAGGGACTCAACTGACCGGGTAGAATACCTGGACCTTGCCCGGGAAGTACGAAATCGATTCCTAGAAAAAAAGATTGAAAATGGGAGGAAACTTGCCGTAATCTATTAGAAAACGAGTCAGATCGCGAATTTTGACGGATTCTCACAGAAAACGAGTCAGATCGCGAATTTCGGCGTATTATATATAAAACAATTAGCATTCACTTCTAAATTTCAGTATAATACCGTAGCGAAGCACGGGTATCTTGCTAGTTGTATTATATGTATTCATGTGCCTGTTAATAAGCAATGTTATTGAATACAATTAATGTTGTGCTTATTCTTAGCAGTAGCCAGAATTACTTTCTGTCATAAACTAGCGTTTTTCTCTTGGTGTATGTTAAAATATTGAATGTATAATCAGGCTAAAGACAATCTAATTAAATATGTTGATAAAAAATCCCTATTCCTGCCTAAGATGACATGAAAAAATGAAACGATCATTCTTTTCTGTCTAAATTAGAATTAGGAATGTAAAAAAAACTCATTATGGAAAGCGAAAATAAAATAAATACAAAGATAGAATAAAAGGAATAATAATAATAATAATAATAATAATAATAATAATAATAATAATAATAATAATAATAATCTTTAACCGCTTTATCCCAAACCCCGGTGGGATCGTAGGTGCGGTGTCGCACATACGAATTTCGCCCTGTTTCACGGCCGAATGCCCTGACACCAACCATATGTGGAGGGATGTGTTCATTATTGCGTGTTTTTTTGTGGTTGTAGGTAGTGCAGCCAATCTGTTCCTCATCCTCTTCTGAGTGCTCTGTGTCAGAACGCAGGCGATTCATTCAGATACATTATTCATTAGCGCGTGTTGGCAGAAATGACATCCGACCTTGAAGGCTGGTCTCAAAGTGAACCCGCATAGAACATTGGAAGGTGGCGTTTAAAATAATAGGCTTTGCAATTTATTGCAAATACCCCAGCGTTGCTGAAGACTTAACTGAGTTAATGCGGCAATAACCCTTTCAGGTACGCAACTAAAGTGTTACACACATTAATGCTAATTTGTGATATTCTTCTTTATTTACGACCTACTTCAACAATAAAATAAGTTTCTTTGAAATACATTTCTTAGTTCTAGGAAAAATTGACTGGGACGTGTTTCTCCAAGTGTACCTCAAAGGTAACAAATGGACACAATTTCAGGAACAGCAAACTGCCAACTAAAATCCGTGTCTTACATTTAATGTACACTATATCTATATAGATCCATTATTAAGATCCCAAAAATTACATTTTAGGATTGCATTACTTTGTATGTACCGCCTGTTAATATCCAACGGCCGTAGCTGTGTTGAAACACCGGATCCCGTGAGATCTCCGAAGATAAGCAACATTGGGCGTGGTCAAGATTTGGATGGGTTGCCACTCGCTGTTAGGGGTACGGGGATGGAGGAGCGGAAAGGAACTGGCCACTCTACCGTACGTAAACTCCGGCTCAGGCACAGCTCTGCGGAGGTTCGGACCTGCCTTCGGGCAGTTAATGTTGTGATATTTGAATCTCACCACGCGCTCGTCCATTGCTTGGGTTTTAGTGGGACTCATAGCAGCTCGGAAACCTTTATTTCAGTGATCTATTACAGGTCTTACTTTACAGGTACTATCATATAATGGGCTGCCTCTGTCTTCCTAATTTCTTCATATCGATGACCGAGCTCGATAGCTGCAGTCGCTTAAGTGCGGCCAGTATCCAGTATTCGGGAGATAGTAGGTTCGAACCCCACTATCGGCAGTCCTGAAGATGGTTTTCCGTGGTTTCCCATTTTCACACCAGACAAATGCTGGGGCTGTACCTTAATTAAGGCCACGGCCGCTTCCTTCCCACTCCTAGCCCTTTCATGTCCCATCGTCGCCGTAAGAGCTATCTGTGTCGGTGCGACCTAAAACAACTAGCATATCGATGAACAGGCATCACTCGAGCCACAAAAGGAACTGATAATTCGGGTCCAGTTAACCAATAACTTATAGTAATAATAATAATATTGGCTTTACGTCCCACTAAGTACGCTTTACAATTTTCGGAGACGGCGAGGTGCCGGAATTTAGTCCCGCAGGAGTTCTTTTACGTGCCGCTAAATATACCGACACGAGACTGATGTATTTGAGCACCTTCAAATACCACCGGACTGAGTCAGGATCGAACCTGCCAATTTGGGGTCAGAAGGCCAGCGCCTCAAAAGTCTGACCAATAACTTCTAAGTGTGGAACGAGGTGATAACTCACCGTTTAATTCATGCCTAGAAAGGCTGTCAATTCTGCACGGGTAATATTAAAAACAGCATCCATTTCCTGGGCATTACGATTGGTTTCTTGAACTATACTTTCAACCAGCACACTGAAGTACTTTACAGAACAGAAAATGTCAAAAGGCCAAGGTACACAACCACTTTTTCCCATGGTAAAACTTAGGGGATTCCCATACTCAAAATTGCCATCACAGTTGAAATTCCTTTGCTGGTAACGCCTAGACAATTTAAAATTTGATACGGTAACGTCCTTGGAAGGTCCCGAGTCGTTTTCACATTGAGAGAATGTACGGACTCTAGTATCAGAATTTGTACGAATGGGCATGTACTTTGATATCAACTTTTTTTTGTGGACAAGGATATTGTACTTCAAGATCCTCTCTTATAATGTGTGTGTCTGTGCGGCATCACTATGTTCTTCTAGGAGAAGCTGATCTTCATTGAGGGAGAGATTATCTTCACAATCACTACTCTCCGCCTGTAAGACTTGAACTTTTTCCTCATTGGTTATAAGAAATTCACGTCGTCATGATATCTTCCTAAAACAATAAGAAACAATTCTCTCATTTCTTTTGGGCAGTGTTCGAGCGTATGTTATGTGGCTTTGAAGACTAGTCTACCAATCTTACCTATGTATCTGTCTGTAACTGTAGGTGTGAACATACACTATATTCTTACTTGCATGGTACATGCAATCATACATATATTACACTCGCACACACATATCTGTTTACTAACCTCCAAATTGAAGGTTCTCGACATCTGAGATGGACACAGCGCAGATAGAAACAGGACACAGTAACAGTGATCCGTAATGTATGGAACAAATTTCCTAAGTTTACTGGCTGTAATTATGAACAACTTTCCTAATAACACTGACCTTTTCGCTGATGACATTGAGCTGATCGAACAGCAATCAGGGACTGAAAATTACTTATAGATATTGCTTCCCCATCAGGAAGTCGAAAATTTTAAGAAACGAAATTTCCACTTCCGGAGGTGCACATGGCCCTGAGATTCACTCAGCCTACATCAAAAATGAGTACAAGGTTAATTTCTGGGGACAAAGGCGGCCGGGCGTAGAGCTAACCACTGTACCCCACCAAGTGCCGAGATTACGGATAGTGGAAGCCTTTACCTTCCACCCCTCCAAGGGCCTTCACGGCCATTACGGAGATGCCTTTGCTTCGTTTTGCTTTGTAGAATTGTACGAGTTGGGTGGTTGTAGAATATATCATCATCATCATCATCATAATCATCATCATCTTATTATTATTATTATTATTATTATTATTATTATTAATATTATTATTATTATTATTATTATTATTATTATTATGCTTAGATATTTCAATTTATTCTTTTATCTTCTGTATATCTTGCTCTTTGCTTTGGTACTGAAGAAGGTTCCTTTTTGAGCACCATAAACTAATATTTGGAAACAAAATATTCCTTCAGGAACTTTATGAACTTCCTTTGAATTCTTGACTAATCTTCTCCAGTCATCATATTTTAGAATCCGTTCTCTTATCTTCGATTGGGCTATGTTCTTATATTTAACCTAAGACCTGCTAATACATTTTCATAAAATGCAAAATTTGAATGAGATAGTAATCAATCAATCAATCAATCAATCAATCAATCAATCAATCAATCAATCAATCAATCAATCAATCAATCAATCAATCAATCAATCAATCAATCAATCAATCAATCCTGATCTGCATTTAGGGCAGTCGCCCAGGTGGCAGATTCCCTATCTGTTGTTTTCCTAGCCTTTTCTTAAATGATTTTAATGACATTGGAAATTTATTGAACATATCCCTTGCTAAGTTATTCAAATCCTTAACTCCCCTTCCTATAAATGAATATTTGCCCAAATCTGTCCTCTTGAATTCCAACATTACCTTCATATTGTGATCTTTCCTACTTTTAAAGACGCCACTCAAACTTATTCGTCTACAAATGTCATTCCAAGCCATTTCTCCGCTGACAGCTCGGAACATGCCACTTAGTCGAGCAGCACGTCTTCTTTATTTCAGTTCTTCCCAGCCCAAAATTTGCAATATTTTTGTAACGCTACTCTTTTGTCGAAAATCACCCAGAACAAGTTGAGCTGCTTTTCTTTGGATTTTTTCCAGTTCTTGAATCCAGTAATCCTGGTGAGGGTCCCAGACACTGGAACCATACTCTAGTTGGGGTCTTACCAGAGACTTATATGCCCTCTCCTTTACATCCTTACTACAACCCCTAAACACCCCCATAACCATTTGCAGAGATCTCTACCCTTTATTTCCAATCCCCTTTATGTGATTCCCCCAATGAAGATCTTTCCTTACATTAACACATTACATTTACACTTACATTTACAATGATCCCCAAAAGGAACTTTCACCCCATCAACGCAGTAATTAAAACTGAGAGGACTTTTCCTATTTGTGAAACTCACAACCTGACTTTTAACCCCGTTTATGATCATACCATTGCCTCCTGTCCCTCTCACAACATTATCGAGGTCACATTGCAGTTGCTCACGATCTTGTAACTTATTCATTACTCTATACAGAATAACATCATCCACAAAAAGCCTTACCACTGATTCCACTCGTTTACTCATATCATTTATATATATATATATATATATATATATATATATAAGAAAACATAAAGGTTCAATAATACTGCCTTGAGGAATTCCCCTCTTAATTATTACAGAGTCAGATAGAGCTTCGCCTACTCTAATTCTCCGAGATCTATTTTCTTAAAATATAGCAACCCATTCAGTCACTCTTTTGTAACAGTTAAATTGCACTCATTTTTGCCAGTAGTCTCCCATGATCCATCCTATCAAATGCTTTAGACAGATCAATCGCAGTACAGTCCATTTGACCTCCTGAATCCAAGATATCTGCTATATCTTGCTGGAATCCTGTAAGTTGAGCTTCATTGGAATAACGTTTCCTAAAACCGAACTGCCTTCTATCGAACCAGTTATTAATTTCGCAAACATGTCTAATATAACCAGAAAGAATGCCTTCCCAAAGCTTACACGCAACGCATGTAAAACTTACTGGCCTGTAATTTTCAGCTTGATGACTATCACCCTTTCCTTTATACACAGGGGCTACTACAGCAACTCTCCTTCAACCAAACAATAATCAAATAAGTACTTCAGATATGGTACTGTATCCCAACCCATTGCCTTTAGTATATCCCCAGAAATCTTATCAATTCCAGCCGCTTTTCTAGTTTTCAACTTTTGTATCTTATTGTAAATGTCATTGTTACCATATGTAAATTTTGTACTTCATTAGCATTAGTCACCTCCTTTATCTGGACATTATCCTTGTAACCAACAATCTTTACATACTGCTGACTGAATACTTCTGCCTTTTGAAGATCCTCACATACACACTATCCTTGTTCATTAATTATTTCTGGAATGTCCTTCTTGGAACCTGTTTCTGCCTTAAAATTCCTATAAATACCCTTCCATTTTCACTAAAATTTGTATGACTCCTGCAGTTATTACTGTAGGCCTATAACCTTCTGTGCTAGTACAGATTAGGAATATCCAAATTAAATACAAACAATACTGATACAAAGGGAGTGACTAAATGATTCATGTTAACAATGCTATTAATAGTTTGCCAGATGATGTTAGAACCGACCCTAACAAGAAAATAAAGTGTATACTTCTTTTTAAAGATTGGCATCCATTCAGATTTACTTTCCAGCACTTTTTAAAATGGAGTAACTCGAGTGTAATCGATGTTGATGAGAAATGGCTATAATAATGATATACCGTGGTTCGTAATGAGGTGCAATTGAATACAACATTATTGTGAACTTTGACCTCCTATAATTTTGCGAAATCATTCGTCCCGAAAGGTTGGGAGACTACTGAATTCAGGTATGTTTCCTGGTACCTGGAAAGAGGGAATACAGGCCGTTCCGTTGATCCATACCAGACTGAACTTGCCAGGCACTTCAGCAGCACGTTGAAGGATGTCAGCCATCTCCAGGGCTCTTCAGGCGCTTAGCGTGGTATTAGTGCCGGAGAGGGATTCATGCCACAAACAATACTGCGGGAACATGCAGTGCACTCGGAGCCACCTCGCTAGAAATCGATTGCAGAACATAGAGTGGTTTTAGTTTCCAACGGGGTTCTTTTCATTCTGACCAAAATGATGACGGTTCCTTTACGATCTTAGAAGAACAGCTCTAGCTGTCTGCCTGGCTCCTTGGCTGAACGATCAGCTTCGTGACCTGCGGGTCGGGGATATTGAGTATGGTGAACTCCTGTAGCTCGGGGACTAGGTGTGTGTGTGTTCGGCTCCATGGCTAATTGGTCACCGTGCTGGCTTTTGGTCCAGGGGTCCCGGGTTCGATTTCCGGCTGGGTCGGGGATTTTAACCTTCATTGGTTAAGTCCGATGGCTCGGGGGCTATGTGTGTGTATGACGCCTTCATCAATAGTATTTGTTCCGGGGATTTCGTGGATCATAGAGGTGTAAGAAGCTGCTGGGGTGAATGGGTGGACAAGGAATTAACTAGAGCTTAAGTTAACGCAATAAATTTTGAAATTTTATTTCTTTCCTCCTTTGGATTAAAATCTGATAAATAGAAGATCTGAATCAACAATAACAATATTATAATGAGTTCGTCAGCTCCAAACAACAATGACTTAATGTCCAAAAATCATGTGCAAATTGAGAGAATTACAAATACTAATATCCACATAAAAACCTGGATTGCTCTTGGCAGCTACAAAATTTACAAGAGCGCTATTTGCTCCTATCCTTCACACTATAAGGGAGTTTGAGCTCCAACTATAGCATAGTTTCGCCTCCCAAATGCACCAGTTTTTAATAACTCACTTACAACCCGTCGGTTGTCCATAATTAAGGTATTTTACATAAGATAGCCCCAAGGTGGGCTTATCTATTGCTCAACAGGTTATCACTTTCTGTTCCAGAAACATAAGAGGGGGCAAAGAGTGCCCATGCTAAATGGCCTTAATGTAAAAGAAATGGTTGAACATAATTGGATGAACGAAAGGCTAGGAGGCGAAACACCTGCACTCCTTCTAGAAATATCTAAACACCTAAGTGGGCTTATGGCCCAAAGATACAGAGGTTAATTAAATGAGAAACATCAAATACCAAATGAGTGTTAAGAATTTTAGAGGTTTAGAACCTTCAGTCACCCCATACCAAGTTGAATGGGAATCAACAGAGGGTAATCACTCATTGTTCCCTTACATTACATATCTCCCAGCAGGGAAGAGAACCGAGTCCTCAGACCGGCCGAAAATTCTACATTTAAACCATCAGATTCAGAAATTTACATGAAATAAAAGAGGTCTGAAAACTTTCCCTCAAGCTATCTGCCGGAGCTATCACATGTTATGAAAATTTTGCCATTACGTGAATTGCTGAGCCTTCTCAACGCCGCTCGCGGCCCGTGCCTCCGAAGAGCACACCGCAGTGAATTAACTGGAGCGTTGAAGATGACAACACGGCCCTAAAGCGCCCAGTTGTTATAATATTTCTAGGGGAAGTTTCCAGATCTCTTTACAGAGAGGCTGGATTCCTGTACGAAACCCCGATTTTCATTGGCTAGCGAAAGTATTTACGCATTTCTGATTGGTTGGTAGCTATTTTCCAGTAGGGAATAGAACAAAGTCCTCTGAACGGCCAATAATTCTACATTAAACCACCAGATTCAGAAATTTACATAAAATAAAAGAGGTCTAAAACCTTCCCCTCAAACTATCTGTACGAACCCCCAATTTTACTTGGCTAGCGAAAGTATTTACACATTTCTGATTGGTTGGTAGCTATTTCCCAGTAGGGAATAGAACAGAGTCCTCAGATCGGCCGATAATTCTACATTTAAACCACCAGATTCAGAAGTGTTGTCAACGTTTACACATTAACAAAACAAACTCAAAACCTAAGGTTTGCCTTCTGTCACAATACAAATTTCTTTAGGGGGAGCAACAAAACCGATGACAGAGATATCTAACGGTTAAAAACCCAAGTATATGGCATAACACCAGTTCAAGGTAGATTACCTAGATGGCCATATAGAAGGCGCGCAGTTTGACTGGCCGGAGAAGGTGTAGCCCCGGTACAGTATTCATCATATGTAGGGCCCCATCAACATAGACACGCAGGTCGCCTATACGGTGGCAACTCGAAAGACCTGTACCAGTCCTCTTCGGAGGAGGCCACACGCCATTATTATTATTATTATTATTATTATTATTATTATTATTATTATTATTATTATTATTATTATTATTATTATTATTATTATTATTATTATTATTATTATTATTATTATTATTTGTACATACAACACACCACACCGCCAACCATCAGAGAAACAAGCAATAGTGAAAACACTGGGTTCGTGACGGTTATCCGGCCATAAACCGAGCAAAATCCACACAAAGTGCTGACCCCAAGAAACTGAGAAGAAGAAAAAGAAGAGTGTAATAGCAGTGGCGATGGACATTAGATCTTCTGAAATGAAACTTAAAAAAAGCACGAATTATTTGCCGGACTTGTTAGTAGCTCAGGCGGTAGAGCAATGCCTTTGTGAGCCCAAGTTCGTGGTTCTGCACCCGACTTATTTCAGCGAGATTTGAAAGGGCTCAATACGCCATGTGTTGGTCTACGTATGGGTACGTAAAATAATTCCTCCGGGACCGTATCTGAAGGTCTCCGAAAACCGTAAAGTAGGAAAGCAGAAAGTAAAACCAATAACATAATATAAAAATTAGCTAAAAAGGAGATTGTTTACTTTCTGGGCATTGGCATGAACTTCCCGGGTTCTCTAGATGGACGTGAGTTCATCCTGATGACTTCCCTTCCCAGCAGGATTGTTTGTAGTGCTTACTAAATATAGATTAAATATATATTTCCTTTTAAAACGCCATAATTGGAGGACCAGACGCTACTGATTTAATGGACTGTCCTCTATGGTACGAAGTTAATGTAGAAAACTACTTTTAATCTTGTGTAATAATTGAATTCGTCTCCTGCATTTTTCGACAGCTGTAATGCTGCGCTTAAGTGTGTTTTGTCAGTTGGCGAAGTAACATTTGCTGTGGTGCGCAAGTTAAGTTTCTTTTAACCAAACAACTTTGGCTTTCGGTCGTGTGACAACATACAATAGGCACAAACTCGTATTTTTGTTTGCACGTACCGAAAGAGTTATAAAGGGTGAACATACCGCGTTATGTATATAATAATGTTGTCTACGATTCAACGATCTTCATTAACTGCGGATGCAACACTAGTTCCACAGCCTTACACTATGACCCCGAACTGTGCCTGCCAGCATCGTGCCAAGTTACAAACATCTCTAATATTCTAGGTTGCGAGAGACGGAAATGCAATGAGTGCCCTCCTAGAACGAAATAAACGTATGGCATTGTCAACTGCTTGTTAAATTGTACGCAAAACGGAACTAACATGTCATGTATGTGAATAAGAGACCTGTCAATTAACCCACTACATGTAATGTATGTATGTTCAGTCCTCAGCCCTAAGACTGGTTGGATCTTCAACAACTCCGCCATCAGCTGTCATAGATGGCCTAGGCATCACTCAAGAGGCTTACTAAGGAAATGAGGAGTGAGGTAGTTTCCCGTTGCTTTCCTCACCGAGCCAGGAGTTGCGATTACATATCAATTTGCCAAGCCCACTTAAATGCATGCAGTACCGAGCTCGATAGCTGCAGTCGCTTAAATGCGGTCAGTATCCAGTATTCGGGAGATAGTTGGTTCGAACCCCACTGTCGGCAGTTTCCCATTTTCACACCAGGCAAATGTTGGGGCTGTACTTTAATTAAGGCCACGGCCGCTTCCTTCCCACTCCTGGCCCTTCCCTCTCCCATCGTCGCCATAAGACCTACCTGTGTCGGTGCGACGTAAAACAAGTTTAAAAAAATGGAAATGCATGCACCAACCAACCCTATGAGCAACATTTTCACACCATTCATAGCAGGGACTGGCTGCATAAGGAATGACATTACTAGCATCGCTCATACCTCAGACACTTTCATATTGTCAAAGCCAAGGATGAGACAGAGACAGGTCAATGAAAGTAACACAATTGCTCTAGCCTATACGAGAAGACATAGTGCACAGTAAACACTAGGTACTACTGCAAGCAAAGGCATTACAGATAATAATAATAATAATAATAATAATAATAATAATAATAATAATAATAATAATAATACAGCCGAAACCGAAGCGACCGCAAATTAACGGTCGTTATAGCCGATAGTCGTATAACCGATGTTTTCTTTGTGTTGCTACAAAATAAGTTTTATGCTGCACACTTACAAGGTTAATTAACAGAATAAAGTTGAAACTTCAAAAAACATAAGTGAAATAATTACTAGAGTTGCAAATAGAGTGTTTGACGAATGGTAGTGAAAGGATTCTTTCCTGCTAATGTTTGCACAATACGTTCACCAATAATATGCCGGAAAAATATAAAATAAGTGAGGAAAGAAGTAGCAACAATGCAAATTGATCAACAATGTCGCACACGGTCTTATCTAATAAATGGGATGTTCTCTCTGTTCTACCAAATTGCAAAAATCGTTGAGTGTATACACTCAATTCCTTGACGACACTTGACATTTGTATCCCCATTTTGTAATCGCCATGTATGTGGGACTTTTCTTTCCAACATCTCCACAGCGATGCTTGCCTCGACAATTTAACGGACAGACTTATTTGAAATCTACAGTCTACTGAAAGGAAGAGTTTGAAAATAAGCTTTACATTGTTGTCAGCAATCCCCAAATGCGTAACGAACAACAATCAACATTGGACGTTATAGTAAATACATTTCTCCGAAAATGTGATAAAATTACGCCGTTTTGTACGATATGTCGTTATAAGAGATGTCCCACGAAACAAATTGTTAAATACATGTTTTTAAAGCATTTAGACGGGACCGTTAGATTTTGGCATTGTAATCAATAGGTCGTTAAAAGCGATGTTGCAATAAGCGGTTTCGAAAATAACTGTAATAATAATAATAATAATAATAATAATAATAATAATAATAATAATAATAATAATTGTACCGGGCGGTACACCTCCACGCCGCTAATTTTAAAATGTGCGCCAATTGAAACTCCTCTGCTGGAGGAAGTCTGAACTTTATTGATGGTATTAATTTTCAAGTTTCTCAGAAGATGTCACTACGTGGAAAATTTGGAGTTTTTGAACTATGTCATTTTCGACGTATTTTTGTTTTGCTTGTAGTAAGAAGTGTGAACTTTCTCTTCTAGAGGACACTACTGAAGATCAACAATAGTGCACCCTAGTGCGGAGTGAAAGAACTGGTTTTTTTTGGAGAAATTTTTATTTCAAAAGTTTGTTTCTTGTTAAATTTCTTTCTGTTATTGCTTAAGTTGGCTGTATACCCCTCTCTTTCCCCTTGTTTTGTATTTAGCCTATCCCGAATTTCTTTAATTTATTTCTGACCAATTGAATGTAGCTTCCCCCAACTGGAATATGTTGCGGTATCCTACCCAATAAAAGTTTTTGTGGGAGGGTGTTCTCATTCCCCTAACGCCTCGAACCTTCCGCGAGAGGATATAAACGGCTGATTTTTGGGTCTCCGGGCCACTTCTGTTCCATCTTTCAGTGTGTAAAGTACATAGCAGGGGGCGGGAAGCGCCTCTTTCTTCGGCGACAGTCAACAACCAGGTAATGGCCGACTAATTACTTCTTTTCTTGCTTGCTCAGCAGTTTAACTCTCGGGGCGGGTCCGAAGTTTTTCCATTATGTAACCTTCCTTAAAATGTAAAGAAACTTCTATCTATTCTATCTTTTAAACTACATATTGGGATAGAGAGTGCTTAACCCTCTCGAGCTCCCACTCATATTTTTTGAGGTGAACTTATATTTTTCTCAACCTATTCTTCTTCGACTTAATGTAAATTATTTCCTTATTAAGTCACCTCTTTAGTATGGGATTAGCCCTTGTATTAACGGCCTAGTGCCAAGTAGGTTTTAAACAAAGCGTATTAGGAGCGCAAGATCGCCTCCTCTCAAATTGTTATTTTAGAGGTCATGTAATTACCCTTTTTCATTTAATAGACCTCAGTAGGTTGGGTATTTTACCCCCTGTGTCTATGTCCCGAGAGGACAACTTGAAGGTGGAGTTTGGTGTGGCCTTTGAGAGGCTTAAAGTTGAGAGCGAGTGGCTTTTTTCGAAAATTGAGTGTTGTATGCCTCGAGGAGGCTTTTCTGTGTAATTTGGAGCAAGTGCTCTGGGACATGAATGGGGTTTTCGGCCCCTCTGGTAAAACTTATTTTGGAGTAAGGTTGGGCTAATTGCCCTAGAAATGTGAATTCGGGGCTCGAAGCCCAAATCCTGTAAATATTGTAACTACCTTTTGACTTGCTACTCTGTACCTGCCATGCTTGTTATTTCTTTATTTTGAAAGAAAAATATAACCTTGTTAAATTTTAAATTAATTTTACTTTCGTAGCTTGAGACCTATTCACCACCCCGCACCTTCTTTCACGCATAACTACCGCAAAAACACGGTAACAAGTGGTAGCAGAGCGTGGTTGAATAGGTCTCATTTTAGCCCCTTTTGACGGCTAAACATTGTTTTGATCCGAACTCTAACCATTTTCTCAGTTGCTGGAATTTTTTGAGTTTTTCAAAATTGTTCTGTCATCATGCCCGGCCCTCGCGATGTTCTCCATCTTAACTACTTGCGCAAGGAGGAGTTGATCTATGAATTGACTATTAGAAATGTGCAATCTGGAGGCACGGTTGCGGTAGACACAAACAAGCTTAGAGAGTCCCTTGAATTACCAATTTCCCTCCCCACCTTGGGAGAGAAAGAAATTGACGACTCTCTTTCCACGATCGTCGAGAATATTACTGGGCTAGCCTCTGTAGTTAGTTTTTTTGATGAAAATGATCCTTCTCCTAATCAAATTAAGCGTGTGCAAGCCAGGCTGTTTCATTTTTCAAATAGAGTTAACGATCTGTTGTCTCTGAAGTTGAATGACGTTCAGAAGAAGGAAGCTAGTACGCTACTTGAAAATATTCCTGAGTTATCTAGCAAGGTCACTCAATTGTTAACTGGGGAAATTCCTCCCAAAATTGATCAACCCACCACGATGAATGCAGGTTCCGAGGAAGAGCCTCCTAAGGGAGAAGTTAATAGGATAACCGTTGCTGCTCAAACTATCTCTGCCCCATTGGACAACGAGTCTGGACGCCGTGCATCGTTGAATAATATACGTTCGGAATTAACTTCCTTGCCATTGAAACCTTTACCTACTATGTCACCCGGGTTCAGCAGTTTGCCTCATCCATTGGCAATGTTGCTCAGAGGTATTTCTAAGTTTTCCGTTAATACCACTAGTGAAGTAATTTCCTTTTTAAGATTTTTAGTTGAATTTCAGGATCATGCCCTTGTGTTTTCTCTTTCTCCATGTCAAATTTTGCAAATTATCTATCCCTATGCAATTGGTATTCTCTCTGATAAAATAGTAAGAGCCATTGCCGAGCAATCATCTATTGAGGATTTCCACGCCCACTTGCTAGCTAACTTCATCCCGGCTAGGGCCAGGTCCTCCCTTATTCAAAAGTACTATTATCGTGTACAGCGTTTGGATGAAAACTTGGCTGACTTTATCCAAGATATTAAATTCTATACTAGGGTGTTTGCCCTTCATTTTCCTGAAGATCAAATTGTACAGGCTATTGTAGAAGGAATTTCACCTCCCTATAGGTCATATTTGTGTTTCGCGGCGTGCCCGCAAACTTTCTCCGAACTTGAAGCGTTGGCCGTCTCAGCGGAAGGAGTGAGATACGCTGATTCCTTGCGTGTCGCTAAAGAACCCCCGCCTTCTTTTAGTAATACTCGGCCTCCACCTCGCCGATCAGTCACACCTCGTAAATGTTATGCTTGCGGGTCGCCTGACCTTCTTCGCAATAAGTGTCCACTGATCAAGTCTAGTAGGGCAAATAATGGAGCTGGTTCATCACAAGGCTGTTTTAAATGTGGGGCTTTCTCACATATCGTCAAGAATTGCCCAAACTCAAATAGCACCCCCTCCTGCTCAACTTCTGGTGCAAATTCCACCAATGCCAATAATAAAATGTGACTAGCGGCTTCGGCTGAGTCGACTCAATCGGCTTCCCAAGGCTCAGCCCCTGGCAAAAAGGTCGTGAATTCAGGGAACGTTCAATTTGAAAATCCATCTTTCGAATGCCCCAAAGAGTGTCTTAGGATTGCGGCGGGTACCCCCGCACCTGTTCCTTTTCTTAAGATTGAGTTAAATAACGAGCCTATAACAGCTCTATTAGATTCAGGCAGTGTTTGTTCAATTATTTCCAACCAATGGTATTCAAAATTGAAGTCTGTTTGTAAATTACATGACTATGGCTCATCTACCGTTCAGTATGTTTCGGCTAATTCATCTCCATTAGAAATTTTAGGTTCTGTACAGGTCAAAATTCGTATTTTTAAATTCACATGGAAAACCAAACTGTTTGTGGCTAAGCACTTGTCTTGCCCCATCATACTGGGAGCGGACTTCATTTCTCGCACTGGTCTTGTGCTCGATCTTCAGAGTAAGTCGTGCACGTTCAAATTTGCGTCCAATTGTAAAATTCCCTTGCTAAAGTGTAATTCTGTATCATGTTCATCTATTTCGCCTACCCAGGATGAGATGTTGTTAGACCTTAGACATCTACCTGAGGAGCAGGCTGATAGTATTCGTAAATTATGTCAGTCATTTCCAGAGGTGTTCTCTGATACTCTTGGTGTTACTGACCTTATTGAATACAAAATTGAGGTCACGGATTCGATTCCTGTCCGTTTTCCACCATATAGGCTATCTCCACCTAAAATGAAGGCATTCAAAGAAATCATTGATCAGATGTTGAAGGATGGTATTATTAGGCCCTCTAAGTCGGCGTATTCGTCACCTATTTTTCTAGTCCCGAAACCCCAAGGAGGCTTCAGGCCTGTCATTGATTATAGGGCTCTCAATCGGAAGGTGGTGTTACAATCTGTGCCCCTTCCCGACCTTCATTCTTGTTTTTCATGGTTCCGTAAGGCCAAGTTCTTTACTATCTTGGACTTGAATCAGGCCTATAATCAGATTCCCCTTGCCGAAGAGTCTAAACATCTTACAGCGTTTGCCACGGACTGGAACTTATACGAATACAACCGCGTGCCTTTCGGGCTCCCCACGGGAGCAGCTATACTCACTAGGCTACTAGATAGGGTCTTCTCCGACATCAAATTTGAGTACTTATATCATTACTTGGATGATGTCGTCGTATTTTCAGAGACTTTTGAAGAACATCTAGATCATCTGCGAGAAGTTCTCGATCGCCTTCGTAAGGCTGGGTTAACTGTCAAGTTGTCCAAGGTTGCCTTTGCTAAGCCCTCTATGTCGTTCCTAGGGCATATTGTGTCACCTGATGGTGTAGCGGTCGATCATTCTAGAACACAGGCCATCCGTGATTTTAAACCTCCCAATGACATTAAAGGTATCGCCAGGTTTATTGGTATGGTGAATTTCTTCAGGAAGTTCATTCCTAACTTTGCTAATAGAGCGGCGCCCTTGAACCTTCTTCGTAGGAAAGGCATCAAATTCGAGTGGGGACCTTCTCAACAAGCCGCTTTTGAAGATCTTAAATTAGCTCTCTGTAATGCCCCTGTACTTGCTATGCCTGATTTCTCGAAGAAATTCATCGTCCAAACAGATGCGTCGTCGTCAGCAGTAGCTGCAGTCCTTCTTCAAGAGAGTGAACTAGGGAGGCGACCCATCGCCTATGCATCTAGGACTCTATCGGCTCAAGGAGCCAAGTATTCTATCTATGAGCTCGAAGGGTTGGCAGTCTTATTTGCCTTAGAGAAGTTCCGTCTCTATCTGGAACATGTCAAATTCGACCTGGAGACAGATAATCAAGCCTTAAGCTGGGTCTTAGGTAGGCCGCGTCGTACTGGTCGTATAGCCCGTTGGGCCATCCGTATTTCTGCCTTCCAATTCGATGTCCGCCATATCAGAGGTACCGAAAATGTTGTCGCTGATGGACTCAGCCGTATGTTTTCCAACGACGTCGAGACCCACAAACCGGCCGACAGTTCATCACCTCCCGAGTCCATACTATCTGGTGTCAATGCCATCTTAACTGATGCTCCCATGCTCTTTAGGGATATCGAGAAATACCAACGTGAAGATCCGACGCTGGCTCCGATAATGGAAACCCTTTCTTCTGGGGAACATGTTGTCCCTTATGTTCTGAGGAATGGTGTTCTATGTTGCCTTTCGAGGCATGATAAGATGATGAAGGTTGTCGTTCCAGCTGTTCTTGTGCCTATGATCTTCAAATACTATCATGAGACCCCATTAGGAGGGCATCTTGGAATCTTTAAAACTCGTGAGAAGATTCGTGAAATGTTCATCTGGAAGGGTATGGACGGTGAAATCCGTGAACTAGTAAAAGCTTGTAAATCTTGTTTGCTCAGTAAACCCACCATGTACACCAAGGTAGGCCTTTTGTCTTCGCATCAAGCGTCGCGTCCCATGGAACGCCTGTATATCGATTATGTAGGACCCTTCCCCCAGTCAAAGGGAAATGCCAACAAGTTCATCTTTGTATGCGTAGATGGCTTTACTAGATTTTCCTGGTTATTTCCGACTAAGCTGGCTACCGCTCAGTCCACCATTACTTGCCTAAATTCTATTTTTGCTTCTTTCGGTCCGTGCCAATATATTGTATCTGATAATGCTAAGGCTTTTACATCTAATCTATTTCGTAAGTTCTGCTTTGACCTGTCTATCTCTCATGTGACAACTTCTGCTTATTACCCTCAACCATCTCTGGCTGAACGGGTTAACCGTAATCTCAGGTCCGCGCTTATTGCCTATCACCATGAAGATCATTCCAGGTGGGACACGTCCCTGCATTGGTTAGCTTTTGCTTTGAATTCGGCGGTTCATGAATCACATAAATTTACTCCAGCCTTTTTGATGTTCAAGTTTGTTCCCAACACCCCGCTCTCTAACCTCTGGTCTCTGAGTGACATTCTACCTGAGACAATAGATCCGGACAACATTAAAGATCTTTGGAAGAAGGCTAAAGCCAATCTTATAGTGTCTCATGAAAAGGTTAGGGAAAGGTATGATCGTGGACGGAGACCCACCAATTTGAAGGTAGGCGACCAAGTGATGGTCAAGAATTTTGTTCCCGCGGGCAAGCTTGCCCCCAGATTTCATGGGCCATGTGTCATTCTCGATTTCCTGACGCCGGTTACGTTATTATTAAGTAATCCAGCTACCGAGAGGATATTTAGGGTTCACCTGTCACAGGTGAAACCGGTGTAATTTCTGGGTTAACTTGCTTCCTATAATCGTGAAAGGAATATGAAGGTTATATTTTTTTTGAGTTTTCACTTTTAAGGCATTCTGCCCCTTCTATAATATTTTGTTTCATATGTAAGTTTTTGTAAACCCCTCCCGCACGGTTAAACTGCCATCCTGTCCTTGCCACGGCCATTACCACGCTCCCGCCTCCTGCTCCACTCTACACAGTGGCTTAATTAAGGCCATGGATTTCTGCACGCCGCTGGCCCCTCAACCTCTCCACCAAGCCTGTGCCCTCAAAAAAAGATGATGGTCCAACAATTCTGCCGCCTAGCTTTAATGTTTCAGTGCCCCCGCAGCCGCGCGGCGCCGTGCTGCGACTGGGTCAGAGGAAGGGCCCCCTCTTCCCCAGCGAGGACCACATGGGCACGGCGAGCCGGAGCTCTCCTCCCGGCTAAGGCTGATGTGCGGCGCACGACCTGCTACTGGACCGCAGCCTGTATATGTTCACCGCGGGCGCGGCGTGCTTCAACACCACTGCTCCCCTCATAGTGCGGGCGAGCGGTATCTCAGGGTACTTGAGGGGTCCGAGCGGCCTCCTCTGGACGCAAGCTGCAACGGCCGGTCTGGCCATCCAACTTAATCAACATTAACTACATGAACTATTACTATCAGCAATTACTGCACTTGGGAATTCAACAGCAATATTTGGTGGACCTTGCAAAATTTTTCTTCACTTTCAAGTATTAAAAGTTTATCTTCTGAATTCAACTTCTACAACCATAAAAACTTTACTTCTCCTGTTACAACAAAAATTTTGAAACTGAATCAAACCACATTAAGAAAATCTTATAAATTCTTCGGCAATTAATCTCCATATCTACATCAAAACTTGGACCTTGTTTGCAAACAAATTTCATGTGTCACCCCTGGAGGAACTTTTGGGGGGGGGGAGGTCTGTACCGGGCGGTACACCTCCACGCCGCTAATTTAAAATGTGCGCCAATTGAAACTCCTCTGCTGGAGGAAGTCTGAACTTTATTGATGGTATTAATTTTCAAGTTTCTCAGAAGATGTCACTACGTGGAAAATTTGGAGTTTTTGAACTATGTCATTTTCGACGTATTTTTGTTTTGCTTGTAGTAAGAAGTGTGAACTTTCTCTTCTAGAGGACACTACTGAAGATCAACAATAGTGCACCCTAGTGCGGATTGAAAGAACTGTTTTTTTTGGAGAAATTTTTATTTCAAAAGTTTGTTTCTTGTTAAATTTCTTTCTGTTATTGCTTAAGTTGGCTGTATACCCCTCTCTTTCCCCTTGTTTTGTATTTAGCCTATCCCGAATTTCTTTAATTTATTTCTGACCAATTGAATGTAGCTTCCCCCAACTGGAATATGTTGCGGTATCCTACCCAATAAAAGTTTTTGTGGGAGGGTGTTCTCATTCCCCTAACGCCTCGAACCTTCCGCGAGAGGATATAAACGGCTGATTTTTGGGTCTCCGGGCCACTTCTGTTCCATCTTTCAGTGTGTAAAGTACATAGCAGGGGGCGGGAAGCGCCTCTTTCTTCGGCGACAGTCAACAACCAGGTAATGGCCGACTAATTATTTCTTTTCTTGCTTGCTCAGCAGTTTAACTCTCGGGGCGGGTCCGAAGTTTTTCCATTATGTAACCTTCCTTAAAATGTAAAGAAACTTCTATCTATTCTATCTTTTAAACTACATATTGGGATAGAGAGTGCTTAACCCTCTCGAGCTCCCACTCATATTTTTTGAGGTGAACTTATATTTTTCTCAACCTATTCTTCTTCGACTTAATGTAAATTATTTCCTTATTAAGTCACCTCTTTAGTATGGGATTAGCCCTTGTATTAACGGCCTAGTGCCAAGTAGGTTTTAAACAAAGCGTATTAGGAGCGCAAGATCGCCTCCTCTCAAATTGTTATTTTAGAGGTCATGTAATTACCCTTTTTCATTTAATAGACCTCAGTAGGTTGGGTATTTTACCCCTGTGTCTATGTCCCGAGAGGACAACTTGAAGGTGGAGTTTGGTGTGGCCTTTGAGAGGCTTAAAGTTGAGAGCGAGTGGATCTTTTCGAAAATTGAGTGTTGTATGCCTCGAGGAGGCTTTTCTGTGTAATTTGGAGCAAGTGCTCTGGGACATGAATGGGGTTTTCGGCCCCTCTGGTAAAACTTATTTTGGAGTAAGGTTGGGCTAATTGCCCTAGAAATGTGAATTCGGGGCTCGAAGCCCAAATCCTGTAAATATTGTAACTACCTTTTGACTTGCTACTCTGTACCTGCCATGCTTGTTATTTCTTTATTTTGAAAGAAAAATATAACCTTGTTAAATTTTAAATTAATTTTACTTTCGTAGCTTGAGACCTATTCACCACCCCGCACCTTCTTTCACGCATAACTACCGCAAAACACGGTAACAATAATAATAATAATAATAATAATAATAATAATAATAATGTACATTGCTGAGTGTTTATGAGGAGAACAAGAAGAAGGAAATGAAGAACAAGTTTCGTGTGGTTTCCTACCGTTTTACGTGGCACCAACACCTATTGCACTATGCAGATTTAGGGCATTGCTGGGATAGGGAAGTGTTAGGACTAGAAATGTAGGGGCGATAAACTGAATAACATAAGTCTCACTATTTGTCTGGTGTAGGGTTGCCAACTATTTTTGAAGAAAATAACGGAGATTTCTATATTCTTGACAAAAAAAAAAAAAAAAAAAAAAAAAAAAAAAAAAAAAAAAAAAAAAAAAAAAAAAAAAAGCAAAATTTCAAGGCAAAATTTCACAAGAAATCAATGCAGTGTTTGTAAGAAAACCACTTTATTTTACACTTTAAACTTATTTTATAACGTATTTTACTTCACACAATGGTTTGCCATCCCTTTATGCAAAATATAAAAAGTCAGCACATGAATAAGTAAAGTTCATGGCAACTTGCAGTTCTGATTTGATCAGGTTTGTACTGCTCCTATTCCTAACATCTAGCCACTTGTTATTGATAAGAGAAAACACTCTCTCAGTGTGCTCATAAGAAAACCTACTAGCTTTCTCAAGTTTTCAAAATTTACATTGGTTGATTTTAAGCTGCTGAAAATCGCCATTCATTTATGGCTAACGTTACCGTCTACGGACACAGCACTGTTATTGCACCCTTAGAACTACAAAATTCATCATACGAATCATCTTCATTCTTAATATCTAGTTTGATACACTACACGATTTCATATATGTCATTAAATATTAATTACCTTTTAAGACATAGTGGGATTAAATACTTTAAACTATCATCAATTTTTTAAGTAAGAATGCAAAGTATCATAAAATTCAATGAACGTGCTTTCACATGTAGATTTCAAGTTTGAATTGAGAGCAGTAGCCAACATGTTTGTTGGTCGCACTAGCGAAGTATCTATTCTTATTTCTTTGTCCAGCTTTAGTAATATTAGTAACTGTACAGCTTCATGGAATTCCATAATACTAAGATCACAATTCTCCACATACTTTGCTGTTTGAATGAAAAGATTTCTAATATTCACAAATAAACGAATGTATGCCTCAACACCTTATTATTTGTACTTCCGGATTTTCATTTCTGAAATGATTTTGTCAAAACTTTTGGACATTCTAAATCATCTACGCTTTTAAAATAGCTGTTTACAGCCTCTCAAACTTTTAAAAGCCTTTCTGCGGCAGGCGTATGAGATAATCATCTAGTACTTACATGGCGAAGGATTTTAGCCCATTCAGCATCAACAAATTCAGAAAATGATCGCAAACTTTCCATTCGTTTAGCTGAACAATAAAAATGACTATAAATCTCTGACACTTCATTATCTGCATAATGTAAACAAGTAGATGTACGTTTCATGACTTTATGAAGCACATGGTTAGAACAACTCCGTCCTCATCACTTACAGCTTCATGACAGAATTATGCTGGCATTTGCAGCTCGAACAGTTTGCTTTATAAAACTCATTTTTTTTTTTACAATTTTCCTTACGTCGCACCGACACACAGAAGTCTTATGGTGACGATGGGATAAGAAAGGCCTAGGAGTGGGAAGGAAGTGGCTTTCTTCTTCAGCTCGTACCATATCCTCATTGGATGTCGGCTGTCATCAGGGCGATCTGGTTCTTGTTCTCAGCTAGGAAGTACTCCTTCTTGTACCATATCCTCATTGGATGTCAGCTTGTCATCAGGGCGATCTGGTTCTTGTTCTCAGCTAGGAAGTACTCCTTCTTGTACCATATCCTCATTGGATGTCAGCTGTCATCAGGGCGATCTGGTTCTTGTTCTCAGCTAGGAAGTACTCCTTCTTGTACCATATCCTCATTGGATGTCAGCTGTCATCAGGGCGATCTGGTTCTTGTTCTCAGCTAGGAAGTACTCCTTCTTGTACCATATCCTCATTGGATGTCATCAGGGCGATCTGGTTCTTGTTCTCAGCTAGGAAGTACTCCTTCTTGTACCATATCCTCATTGGATGTCAGCTGTCATCAGGGCGATCTGGTTCTTGTTCTCAGCTAGGAAGTACTCCTTCTTGTACCATATCCTCATTGGATGTCGGCTGTCATCAGGGCGATCCGGTTCTTGTTCTCAGCTAGGAAGTACTTCTTCTTGTACCATATCCTCATTGGATGTCGGCTGTCATCAGGGCGATCTGGTTCTTGTTCTCTTCTAGGAAGTACTCCTTCTTGTACCATATCCTCATTGGATGTCGGCTGTCATCAGGGCGATCTGGTTCTTGTTCTCAGCAACTCGGAAAAGACTGGGGGTACTGAGCCCATACCATCCTTGTAGAGTCCGTAGCCTAGATATTCTCCTTCTTCCTCTACATCTTCCTTCAAATTTACCTTGTAAGATAAGCTGAAGAAGTTTATATTTATCATTTCGAATGATATGGCAAAAGTACTTAAGTTTCTTCTTTTTGATGTTGTGCATGACCTCTAGCTCTTTGTTCAGGTGTTGGAGTACTTCAGTGTTATGTATTCCGTCAACCCGTGATATTCTGAGCAGGCGTTGGTAGCACCACATCTCAGAAGATCGAAGTTTTTGGTGGCGTTATATGTTACGGTCCAAGTCTCGGCGCTATAAAATAAGACAGAAAATACATAACACAGAAGTAAACGGAGATGGAGATTGATCTTAAAGTCTCCGCTGAAGAGAAGTTTGCTCGTTCTTTTAAATGCAATCCTTGCCTGTTCAGTCCGGGACCTTATTTCAACGGCATTGGTCCAGCTGTGATCAAGTGCGCTGCCGAGATGCATAACGCGGTGGAGTTGCTCCAGGGGTGTGCCAGTTACTGTCAAGTTAACAGGTTGAAATGACATGTTTTCTTATGACCATTACTTTGGTACTTTTCGTGTTTAAACGTAGCTCACCCCCTGCAGGTGGGGGACGCACATGTAGAATACACCCGCGGTATCCCCTGCCTGTCGTAAGAGGCGACTAAAAGGGGCGACCAAGGGCTGACTGAATTGGAACCATGAAACTAATTTTGAATCGTACCATCACGCGGGGAACACCATAGGTTGCCTGTACTTGCGAGTAGTACCACTAAATTCGGTACGCAATAGGTTTGTGATTAGTAGCAGTAAAAGCCTGGCCTGGTGGATTCCAGTACCCGTGCGTCGTACCCATGTGTGCAACACCGCGGGTCTGGGCGTAGCCTGTGAGTTGTACCACTATATGAGCAGCACCGTGGGTCTGCGTTGCCTGTGATTAGTACCCACTATGTGAGGAACACCACGGGAATACCGGCGCCCGTGTTTAGTACACCTAGGTGGGGAACCTTCTCGGTTTGCGTTGACTCTGAGTTGGGCCATTGTGTGAGACACAACATAGGTCTGCGTTACTTGTACGTATTGCACTAGTTGTGAGTAGTACCATCTTTTGTGGAACACCGTGAGTCTTCGCTACTTCTGATTAATACTCCAACATGACACATACCATGGTTCTATTTTACTCGCGACATGTACCATTCTGTGGGGCCTTAGACGTGGATTCTGCACCCCCTTTAGACACCAAGCATCATTGTGCTTTATAAGTGGTTCCTTGGTCGGTAGTAATGTTATTTTCGATCTGTATTGAGTCCGATCCACTGGTTTTTGTTTGTTTGTTTTGTGTTTTGTTGAGTTCCTGTCCATCCATTCATTCTTCATGCCATATTTTATTTTTATTTTGGTCAGTGGATGCCTTTGCAATTTTTGGTCTTTCATTTCGTACCATTAGGGGCCGATGACCTTTGATGTTAGGCCCGTTAAAACAACAAGCATCGTCATCATCACTAAACGTAGCTGCTGCAGCACTTTGTTCAAGCACACGGTTTAGTAATGTCTGCAGATCTTCAGCACTTACTGCAAGCAGAACAGTATCATCTGGCCGTGGACTTAATTAAGGTACAGCCCAGCATTTGCCTGGTGTGGGAATGGGAAACCACGGAAAACCATCTTTAAGGCTACCGACAGTGTGGTTCGAACCCACTATCTTCCGGATGCAAGTTCACAGCTGCGCGCCCCTAACCGCACGACCAACTCGCCCGCTTACATATAGACTTTATTTTCTTTATTATTATTACTAGCAAGATACCCGTGCTTCGCTACGGTATTATACTGAAATTTATAATTGAATGCTTATTGTCTTAGATATATAATCCGCCGAAATTCGCGATCTGACTCTTTTTCTGCGAGAATCCACCAAAATTCCCGATCTGACTCGTTTTCTATTAGATTACGGCACGTTTCCTCCCATTTTTCAATCTTCCTTTCCAGCAATCGATTTTGTACTTCCCGGGCTAGGCTCAGGAATTCCTCCCGGTCAGTTGGGTCCGTAAATCTTTGCCATCTTTTCCTATAACTTTTTTAATATGGATAAAATCCTTCAGGAGATCTGGCGTGGTGTCATATTGGGTGCCTTGGCGGCACTGAACACGCGGCCGGACTGCATTCTTAGTCATTACCCGTCCAGGAGCCGTTTCCAGCGCGGTCCGCACATTTGACGACGGTCCGGAATATTATTATTACTATTATTATTATTATTATTATTATTATGTGTTGCTGGAATGGCTGATGACAGGGAAAACCGGAGTATCCGGAGAAAAACCTGTCCCGCCTCCGTTTTGTCCAGCACGAATGCCACATGGAGTGACCGGGATTTGAACCACGGAACCCAGCTGTGAGAGGCCGGCGCGCTGCCGCCTGAGCAACGGAGGATGCTTATAAGTACATTAATAACAGTAAAATCAATAGGTCTCACATCCTTCTACACCCCACCGCCGTTAAGTTTATTTACCGCCACCCGCCCCCACCAAAAAAATTAAAAGAATGCTTCTTTCTTTATGTTTAAGGGAGATTCCAAACACCAATGTTCACGTCTATTACCTTCAGTTTTGAGATATAAGTATCCCCATAAAAATAATTCACTTTTTTCACTTCATTTCACAATAATCCCCCCTCCTTAAGTGAATTTTCCCGCAAATAATACTTGTTTCTTTAATAGTAAAGGATCTTCTAAATACCAATTATCACGACTCTAACTTCTTCAGTTTTCGATTTATGTGTCCTCATGAAAGGAATTCAACTCCTTTACACTCCCGCCCTCCAAGATGGTTTCCCCACCAAAACGCGTTCTTCTTTGTTTTTAAAGGAGGTCCAAATAAGAATTTTCACGTCTGTAACAACTTAAGTTTTTATTAGATGTATGTATTCTCAAACAATTCAGTCAATTAATTTTTCAATTTTTTCACCCCTCGCCCCCCCCCCTTTCATTGGATTTTCCGAGAATACGTGTTTCTTTACTTTTAAAGCAGATTGCAAATATCAAATTTCACGTCTGTAACATATTCATTTTTGAGATAGCAGTAGCCTAATTAAAAGAATTCAACACCATTTTCAGTCACTTTTACCCCTCCCCTCCACCCAAGTGGTATTTACGAAAACTAAAAGTACACGTTTCTTTATGTTTAATAGAGATAAAGAAAACCATTTTTCACTTCTGTAACATATTAAGTTTTTTTTAGATATACTGTAAACATTCTCATTTTAAAATTTTACCCCTTTTGAGTTCCCCTTAAGTGGAGTTTCCAAAAACAAATCACCTATATTTCTTTACATTTACAGGAGATTTACACCCACTCTTTACGTCTGTAACATTTTACGTTTCCAAGATATTCTGTAGATATAGTCTTTCAAAAAATTCACCCCAATTTGTCACTCCTGTTTAACCGCCATTAATTGGCTTTTCCAAAAACTAAAAAATACGTGTTTCTTTATTTTTAAAGGAGATCCCATATGCAAATTATCAGTTCTGTAGTATCTTTCGTTCCTGAGATATGTGTATCCTCAATTAAGGCATTCAACCCATTTTTCACCCTTTTACACCTCTCCTATTAGGATTTACAGAAAACAAAAAAATACGTGTTCCTTTATTTTTAGAGGAGATTCTAACTACCAATTTTTACATCTGTAAATTTTAAAGTTTTAAGATGTAGACACACTCATTTTAAAATATTCACCCCCCCCCCTTTTCACCCCCCCAATATTTGGATTTTCCAAAAACGAAAAAATACGTGTTTCTTTACTTTTAAAGTAGATCCAAAATACCAATTTTCAGGTCTGTAATATCTTCAGGTTCTGAAATATAAGTAGCCTCATGAAAGGCATTCAACCCATTATTCACCCTTTTACACTCTTCCTATTGGGATTTTCCGAAAACAAATAATACGTGTTTCTTTATTTTTAAAGGAGATTCTAAATACCAATTTTTACATCTATAAACTTTAAAAGTTTTGAGATATAGATACACTCATTTTAAAAAATCACCCCCTTTTCACCCCCCCCCACCCATTAATTGGATTTTCCACAAAAAGAAAAATACGTGTTTCTTTATTTTTAAAGGAGATCCCAAACACCAATTTTCAGGTCTGTAATATCTTCAGGTTCTGAAATATAAGTAGACTCATGAAATGCATTCGACCCCTTTTTCAACCTTTACCACCCTTCCTATTATGATTTTCCGATTCAAAATATACGTGTTTCTTTATTTTTAATGGAGATTCTAAATACCAATTTTTACATCTATAACCTTTAAAAGTTTTGAGATATAGATACAGTCATTTTAAAATATTACCCCCTTTTCACCCCCCCTTAATTGGGTTTTCCAGAAAAACAAAAATACGTGTTTCTTTATTTCTAAAAGAGATCTCAAACACCAATTTTCAGGTCTATAATATCTTCAGTTTCTGAGATATAAGTAGCCTCATTAAAGGCATTCAACCCATGTTTAACTCCTTTTCACTCCTCCTATTGCGATTTTCCGAAAACAAAGAAATACGTTTTTCTTTATTTTTAATGAAGATTCTAAATACCAATTTTTACATCTGCAAACTTAAAAATTTTGGTGATATAGATTCACTCATTTTAAAAATTCACCCCCTTTTCACCCTCGTATTAATTGGATTTTCCAAAAACAAAAAAATACGTGTTTCTTTATTTTTAAAAGAGATCAAAAGCACCAATTTTCAGGTCTGTAATATCTTCAGTTTCTGAGATATAAGTACTGGTGTCCTGATTAAAGGCATTCAACCCATTTCCCCCCATTTTTCACCCTTTTTCACCCCTCCTATTGGTATTTTCTGAAAACAAAAAAATACGTATTTCCTTATTTTTAAAGAAGATTCTAAATACCAATTTTTACATCTGTAAACTTTTAAAGTTTTGAGATATAGATACACTCATTTTAAAATTTCACCCCCCTTTTCACCCCCTTAGCGAAGGAATATCCAAAAATCCTCTCTTAGCGAGCACCTACATCATAATATAAATATATCCCCAAAATTTCATTTCTTTATGTCAAGTAGTTTTGGCTCGGCGATGATGAATCAGTCAGTCAGTCAGGACAAGTTACTTTATATATATATAGATTTTACTCTAAGCTCTTGCACCTACATGAATCTTACCTAATGTATAGTAAAACCACTGAAACCAAATAACACCAAACCGTCGCCAGCTGAGCAATACAAAGAAAGAAAGAAAGAAAGAAAGAAAGAAAGAAAGAAAGAGAAGTAAGCGTTCATTGGTATGCAGACAAAAAGATTTAAGTTAATTGGTTTCCATTTCTAAACGAGATAATCGATATAAAATGTCGATATAGATTCAGTTGTCTCAGAAATCGAACGTTTAAATAAATTCTGAGAGTAAGCGCAACATTTAAACGATTGGAATAGAATGATTTTCTTCTTCTTCTTCTTCTTCTTCTTCTTCTGCTTACCCTCCAGGGTTGGTTTTCCCTCGGACTCAGCGAGGGATCCCACCTCTACCGCCTCAAGGGCAGTGTCCTGGAGCGTGAGTCATTGGGTCGGGGGATACAACTGTGGAGGATTACCAGTACCTCGCCCAGGCGGCCTCACCTGCTATGCTGAACAGGGGCCTTGGTGGGGGATGGAAGATTGGAAGGGATAGACAAGGAAGAGGGAAGGAAGCGGCCGTGGCCTTACGTTAGGTACCATCCTGGAGGAGAAGTGGGAAACCACGGAAAAACCACTTCCAGGATGGCTGAGGTGGGAATCGAACCCACCTCTACTTAGCTAACCTCCCGAGGTTGAGTGGACCCCGTTCCAGCCCTCGTACCAGTTTTGAAATTTCGTGACAGAGCCGGGAATCGAACCCGGACCTTCGGGGGTGGCAGTTGATCACACTAACCACTACACCACAGAGGCGGACATAGAATGATTTTACTTGCCATAAACATACGGGGGAAATACGTCTTAAGAGCCAGAAAATGTGGGAGTCGGGAGATCGTGAAGAAATGGTGTCAAATACGGAAGATCGAGGGAAATACCAGAGAGATGGCAACCCTGACTGGTGTGATAATGGAAAACGCAGACGTCGTTAAGAGCGGGACAGGTGGGACGTTTCCTACCCAATAATTTTCTGTGTCGTATCTCATGACGTTTTATTTCTTCTACATTGTGTGAATTACAGTGAAAGAGAAAAAGTGTAATGAAACAGGCCCTAAGACACTTCACCATAGCTGCTAATGTCACGCCTATATTGCTCACGTTGTAGATTCTGATCACTTCTTTCCGGTGTTAACTCACTGCAAGTAGACGACGGTGCTGAAGTGGCTCAGACCGTTGAGGCGCTGGCCTTCTGAGCCCAACTTGGCAGGCTCGATCTTGGTTCAGTCCGGTAGTATCTGAAGGTGCACGTAAAGGAAATTCTGCGGAACAAAATTCCGGTACCTCGGAGTCTCCGAAAACCGTAAAAGTAATTATTGGGACGTAAAACAAGTAACATTATTATTATTATTAATTGGCGAGTTGAAACAATGGCTGTCTCATTTTCGCCTGTAATTGTTTGGAAGCTGTTGATGTATGGATAGTATCCAGTAACGGCCTAATGATCACAAATCAAATACTAGTTCAAACTTCCTGTAGTCAAGAATTTTCTACATACCTGCATGATGACCACTGTACCCTCAATCCATGAGTTGTGTGGGCCCAGCAAAATAGCTTACACTTTTGCTAGAATAATTATATTTGTATTTTAATTTTTGTTTTGTGACAAAAATATAACTGCCTACCTTTCGTATTTTCAAGTAGTGGAACGTTAACATGATGTTGCAAATATTATCAAAATATAGCACTGATGTAGCATTATTTAAAAAAGTGAAGGTCATTATAAACTTTCTTGTCCACAAATAATATGCCTCAAATCAAAGATATCTCATTTTCTGCTATTTTTAATTTCTTTACAGAGATTTCACATTTTAAATAGTCGCGATCATCATCTTGAAAGTCAGCAGTTTTTCATGGGCCCGTTCTAAGCACGACCAACAGAAAAATAATGAATCGTCATCATTGTTATGTATTACAGTTCAAATACAAACGTTTATTGAATAGTAAACAATAGTGATACAATCACGTTACACTTCTTCCGATGGAGAAATCACTTTAACCATAACTTATAAGAGTCTCTGTTCTGGAATTAACTAAAATAACTTCTTTCTTGCACACAGTTAGAAAGAAAAGGAACAAAAGTGTAAAGAGTCCTGCACTGCTGCACTAACCACTGCGGCGGAAGACGTGTTACTAATGGGGAAATACTGCGATGATCTCAGGTTATTCGGATATCTGGAGATTGACAAAAAATCTTTAGATGTACACCTGAAATTGTTTTCGAAAAAGGAAAACGTTGTCTAGGAGCCTCTGTGGCTCAGGCGGCAGCACGCCAGCCTCTCACCGCTGGATTTCGTGGTCCAAATCCCGGTCACTCCATGTGAGATTTGTACTGGACAAAGCGGAGGCGGGACAGGTTTTTCTCCGGGTACACCGGTTTTCCTTGTCATAATTCTTTCCAGCAACACTCCCCAATATCATTTCATTTCATTTCATCTGCCATTCCTTAATCATTGTCCCAGAGGAGTGCGACAGGCTTCGGCAGCCGACACAATTCCTATCGTCGCCGCTAAATGGGGCTTCATTCATTCCATTCCTGAACCGGTCGAATGACTGGAACAGGCTGTGGATTTTCACTTTAATTTCAAAACGTTGTCTGTGTTAAGGACGCAACGGTTGGTTTCTGCAAGATGTGTCCAGAAAAAATATACATTCTGTTTCAAATATGTGTATCTTTGTTCGACTGTTGTTTTTACTGAATTCAAGCAATGAGGCAGAAGAAAGTTCCAGTGCTTTTCACCACATAAAACATATTTGCGTTCTACTACAACTACTACAACTTACAAGGAGCTACTGCCAATATTGGAGATTAAGATCTTTGATACCAAAAGTATTACTGTAGAGTTTTGGTTCGGGAATATTTAAATAATGAGTGAACGGATGGGAAGAGGAGGTTTTATTCCACTGTATGCTCATTCACCAGACGTGTGTCTTAATAGCTTCTTTTATGGGGGTCATTTACACACAGATGTATGCTTTAATCAGAGAATGACGGGGCGAGTTGGCCGTGCGCGTAGAGGCGCGCGGCTGTGAGCTTGCATCCGGGAGATAGTAGGTTCGAATCCCACTATCGGCAGCCCTGAAGATGGTTTTCCGTGGTTTCCCATTTTCACACCAGGCGAATGCTGGGGCTGTACCTTAATTAAGGCCACGGCCGCTTCCTTCCAACTCCTAGGCCTTTCCTATCCCATCGTCGCCATAAGACCTATCTGTGTCGGTGCGACGTAAAGCCCCTAGCAAAAAAAATCAGAGAATGTATTAATACAGTATATCCTCTTACAAAGTGGCGAGTGTCAGAAATGAAGTCTATTACCGATTAGGATATTGTTTGGCTACTGAAGGAGGCTTATTCAAATATCCATAGATATAAAATAAGAGTGTTGTCTGTACATTGCTCAGAATTATAAAAGAATGGTATTTCTGTAACGGTCGTATCCACAGCAAGAAGGAAACCTAATTTTTAATTTTCTGTCATCTCTGTCTGTCTGTCTGTCTGTCTGTCTGTCTGTCTGTCTGTCTGTCTGTCTGTCTGTATGTATTTACGCACATCACCAGCAGTTGGCTGAACAACATTTAATGAAAATCGGTACGTAAAGTCGGGGAATAAGACACTACACTTTAAGCTGTAAATAATTTTATTCACGCTAGGTGAAATGGTAGTTTAAGGGAAGACCTATTATTAAATTTAAATACGTACGTTATTAGTGGGGAAATACTACATAACAAAAGTTATAGAGAATACAATAACCGATCATTTATGTCTTATACTGTTTTACCATACCGACTATGATAACGGAGATATTCATTATTCGTTTCTTAGTCCATATTAACGCCGAACGGATTATTTCCGAAGAGAATAGAATAGAATAGAAGAGAAGAGAAGAGAAGAGAAGAGAAGAGAAGAGAAGAGAAGAGAAGAGAAGAGAAGAGAAGAGAAGAGAAGAGAAGAGAAGAGGAGAGGAGAAGAGGAAACAGGCCAAGATACCTTAAGTTTTATTTGGTCCATAGTTAGCCAAATTCGAAAAAAAATGAACGCCGAGCGTTGTTAATATGGAAATATTGTTCAATAATGCTAACTGGCGATGGTGGTTACCGTAATATTTAAAACTGTAAAGATGCGAAGCGACAGGATTAAAAGTATTATTTCCGGCGACATTTTATTTAGTTTCAAGATTGTCAGTCAATAATTCTGCTAGTAAATAAATGGCGTATGGCTTTTAGTGCCGGGAGTGTCCGAGGACAAGTTCGGCTCGCCAGGTGCAGGTCTTTTGAATTGACACCTGTAGGCGACCTGCGCGTCGTGATGAGGATGAAATGATGAATACGACACACACACCCAGTCTCGGTGCCAGCGAAATTAACCAATTAAGGTTAAAATTCCCGACCCTGCCGGGAATCGAACCCGGGACCCCTGTGGGCAAAAGCCAGCACGCTAACCATTTACCCATGGATTCTGCTGGTGATAATGCCATACAGCTGACATTTGAATGTAACATCATGAGGAACGTTGAGTGAGACTGTCAAATCTCTTCAGTTCTATTGTAGCTTTGAAGAAGAAGAAGCAGCAAACGAAACAATATACAGTACGAGAGTAAGAACAAAGGGATTTCTTTCCATTTATTTAAAAAAAGAATAAGGACATGATAGTTATTTTTAAAGCAGTTATGGAAAGCTCAGATACTACAAGAAAACATACGAGTGCAAGCGTGAAAGTTCAGAGCAGATGACGTGACGACAGTAGCTTCAGCGGGTACAGGTAAAGCACATTTATGTGTCCGAATTGAAACTTAACTCTCTTTCAGATATTTTTGTTCAATAAATGCAAACGCAGGATAACGAGATGGAGGATGGAAGCTACTGTTTGATACATTTAAGCATATACTGTATTTAAATAATAATAATAACAATTTCGAAAATCGGTAAATAATGTCAGATGACGCCACAGGATCATCCCTCAATTTTAAATAAAAATTAATGATAGAGCATTTTGTTATCTCCTCAGATTGTGTACAACTAGAAATTTGGTGTACTGTTGTTGGGTATTGGTTTACTTAATACTGTAAATTGTGGCCACTTCGAACGGCGAGGGGACTTTGTACAGTAATTCAGCGTTTTTTAATTAAATGTTGTAATCTTCCTTGTAAGTAGGGAACTAAGTCCAAAAGCATTAAAAATCGCCAATAATTGATACTATCAGATGATGTAACAGTTGATATGAATTAATGGTGTATACCAACTACAGGAAAAAATAATGTTTTGTAAGTGTAACTTTCTTCTCACCTCAAATACGTATGTCTAGTATTAGAAGCATTTTAGGTTTCGGAATTCTAAACGAGTCTCTGTGGACAAAGTAAACACCTAAACGGACGTTTACAGAAAGCATAACATGTCATATGTGTTCTTTGGTGACGTAATGAAATAAAATATGAAGACCTGTCTTCCAAGGGACGAATTTGAACAGCGATTTCGATGTTCTTCGACACTGATAGATCAGCTAATCGTTGATCTGTTATTCCATTAGCTTGATTAAAGTCATTAAAATTGCTTTGAAGGGGCCTGTTTTCAAATAATTTTCTTATTTCATAAGTAGGCCAGCACCCATTTCCATTATTAGTAACATTTTGCCACTGCGGAGTGCCTGGAGTGGATATTTTTTTACGGGGGTCCCCGTAGCCCGCTACCCCGTCATGGCAATCGACTCAATGTACATTGTCTCCGACATGCTATTAGTTCTAAGTAGAAAGAGATAGCTGGGAAGAGTGTGAAATGATACAAGGAGTATTTGCCTGTTTCCATGTTAGACACGTCACCAGGCGAGTTTGTATTGGTTGGATGGTGTTAACGTGTGGTATTGAAGGGTCAGGGAAAAACCACATAGGCAGAAGAGAGAAAGAGCCTACATGTAAAACCTGACATCTTTTGATAGCACATGCAAGGATGAGGGCTGGAAAAATCCAGAGGTTGTGTTAGTTAGGAGTATGTGTCATGCAATCATAACCATTTTCCTAGCTTTTGTCAATTATTATGGGGAATCAGTCCTTGTCACTGCCTGGTGCGGCTCGGGTCCGCTGGCGTCTGGGCTTTGGGCCACAGGTTATTCCCTTGGTCCAGCAGCCAGCAGTCCCTGGTGTATAGCCAAACCTTACTTGGGGGTAAGGGGCTTCTTCTTCTCGCCTGATGACTTCCCTTCTTTGCGGTGTTGGTGGCACACACTTGTCTCTGTAACCATATATACATACATGCATACATCGTTATCATATATACATTTATACGTTTCTCGGTAGAGTGCGGACCGCTCTTCCGCTCTCATGTCCTGTAAAATGAGTAAATTAAATCAATAAGTAATAGCTGCAGGGTGGTTTTCTGTCCACTCCTTTGTCGCTGGCGGGATGCGGGGGTGGATTGGGTCGTCTCTTATTATGGCTGTGTTGCCTTCGCCGTTGTGTTTCTTCTCTCAATCCTCCCTCGCTTAGTTCCCTGTAACATAAGGTAAGAGACATAGATAGACATGTACATATATACAGGTGTTTGCAGTGTGGTGTGTGTGCGTTATATTGAGTGGAGCGGTGTAGTGAGTTGGTGTCAGCTTAGGAGGGGGGGGGGCGTTTTTTTGGACTCCCAGCCTCCTTACCCTGTGGCTGAACAGAATGTGCTTTGGCATGGGGTATTTGGCGTATAGATCGACGTCGTAGCGTCCTATTCCACTGACTAGTGGGTTGATCTTTTTACCCCATGACTTCGTGTACATCCGAGTGTTTGTTTTCGAATATGTTGCCTTATCGAGCTGACTTTCGTAATTGCGCGTAGGTGGCGTATTGGTGTGTTAGGGTACGGCCATAGTGCACCGCTTCCCGCTTCTCGCTTTGTCGCGGCGTGCGAGCGGGAAAGAAAAGACAGTGAAAACTGATTGGGGCGGCCATAGTGCTCCCGTCTGCCTGCGTTAACCAGCTCAAACCGCTTCTACCCGCTTTAACAGGAAATAATTATTATTTCTTTTCCCCGCTTGAACCGCTTACCGCCCAACACGCCCGACAAGTCTGCTGTTTATCTTCCGACTGCGCACGTTGTTCTCACTCTTGCTTTTATAAAATGGAAGCGGATAAAGACATTTTAATCTCCAAAGTATTTATGAAAAGTGTAATTTGGGACAAAAGGTTGCAAGCCCATGCCAACGTTGTTGACAAAGAATGGAAGGAAATAGCTGCTGAAATGGGTGTTCAATTCAGTAAGTGAGAAATAGACAGTACTTTTATTATTATTATTATTATTATTATTATTATTATTATTATTATTATTATTATTATTATTATTATTATTGTTATTATCAACATAAATTAAGTCGTCATTATTATATCAAACAACTACATTAGTAGATACTAAACATTACTGCATTTCCCATTAATGTGTTTTCAGATTTTTCCTAATGGTTGAATAGTTTTGAACGGGACTTCAGATGATCAGCGAGTCTTAACAGTATAAAACTATGTAAATAATCAATCGATAAACTAATAATTCTGTTTCTTTTCTCAGATGGGGTTCTGCGGAAAAAGTGGAAGTATCTGAGAGACCAATGCGCCATAGAAATGGGAAAGTTCTCTCCCTATCGTTCAGGTGATGCTGGCGGTCATCCAAAATACAAATGGCCATATTCTAAATCACTGATGTTTTTAGTGGGCATCGTCAACCCAGGAATTACATCGAGCAACTTGAAAAACAATAAAACTCCAGCTCATCAGGAAAATGAACATTCTGAAATGGTTGCTCACACTGCTGCTGGGTGTAGAATTGAACTTACGGAGGGTGTTCAGGAAGTGGAAAAACAGCACACAGCTCAGGAGACACAGCAAGATGAAACCATAGGCTTGCCAAGCAAAAGGAAACGAGGCGAACTAAGTTCAAATTATAACCAGAAAATGATACTGATTGAAATTAAATGTTTTTATTATTTTATAAGACGATTTACGTCGCACCGACACAGATAAGTCTTATGGCGACGGTGGGACAGGAAACGTCTAGGAGTGGAAAGGAAGCGGCCGTGGCCTTAATTAAGCTACAGCCTCAGCATTTGCCTGGTGTGAAAATGGGAAACCACGGGAAACCATGTGCAGGGCTGCCGACAGTGGGGTTCGAACCAACTATATCCCGAATACTGGATACTGGCCGCACTTAAGCGACTGCAGCTATCGAGCTCGGTAATTAAATGTTTATAGCCTAACTATTGTTATAAAATCCTGTTCAAAATTACTACACCATCTCATTTTCTCTTTTGTATAAATAAAACAATCAAAACTAATAATTCAAAACTACTTTCCTCAAAGTTACCATAAGACGTTCTTCTGGAAGAATTTTCTGTTGGTGAAAGTTACACCATCCTTTTCTTATCCGGTATTCGATTTTGTTCAAGATGTAGTCTGTTCATCCATACGGAAATATTCGTAAAATTTCTCGGGGTTAGCTTTCAGTTGAGGTAACAAAATATGTTATTCCCCTACTTTAAGGCGAGTTCTGTTCATTTCGTACCGGGCGAGTTGGCCGTGCGGTTAGGGGCGCGCGGCTGTGAACTTGCATCCGGGAGATGGTGGGTTCGAATCCCACTGTCGGCAGTCATTAAGATGGTTTTCCGTGGTTTCCCATTTTCACACAAGGCACATGCGGCTGTACCTTAATTAAGATCACGGCCGCTTCCTTCCAACTCCTTGGCCTTTCCTATCCCATCGTCACCATAAGACCTTTTTGTGTCGGTGTAACGTAAAAGTCACTAACAAAAAATAATCATTTCGTGGACGTTTGTAATTCTTTCTTGTTTAATTTTATGATAAATAATATCTATTGTCAACAACATACACATTAGATCCTCGCGTGACATCTCTATCTTGCCTAATGACAGATGCTTCCGGCCTGCCGCAAGCGGTGCACTATAACCACCACCAGCTAGAATCGCGCGGGTTCACCTCGCTGCTTGCAACTGGCGCGGTTTACGCGACAAAGCGAGAAGCGGGAAGCGGTGCACTATGGACGTACCCATAAGGCGCGTCCTGATTTGTAACAGAACATCGTAACGTAACCGCGTCGCGCTCCTGTCTGGACGGTACTGCGTAACCTCGTCGCGCAACCTTAGCCCGCAACATGAACGATACGGAACGAGGTTCGCTGCGTGCCACTGCTTGTCGGTTTTCCCGCGTCGCATCAAAGAGCTGCGCGCGCGGAATTTTTTTTTTGCTAGTTGCTTTACGTCGCACCGACACAGATAGCTCTTATGGCGACGATGGGACAGGAAAGGGCTAGGAGTGGGAAGGAAGCGGCCGTGGCCTTAATTAAGGTACAGCCCCAGCATTTGCCTGGTGTGAAAATGGGAAACCACGGAAAACCATCTTCAGGGCTGCCGATAGTGGGGTTCGAACCTACTATCTCCCGAATACTGGATACTGGTCGCACTTAAGCGACTGCAGCTATCGAGCTCGGTACGCGCGCGCGGAAGTTACAGCAAGCTTGGACGTACACAGGACCTCGGCGCGTAACACGCATTCACCTCTGTCTGCTTGATCAGAAAAATGTTACGGACCGAGCAAAACACACTGAATTTTATTGAAATGTACAGAGCTAAGGAAATGCTGTGGCTAACTAGCCATCCCAGGCATTTTAACAAAATTTTAAGGAATGACCACTTTCCCCATCCACTCCATTCTCCGGTTCACTCTACATATTCCCAATATCCCCATCATGCTGCACAACATAATGTTCATCAGCTGCCGAACCCATCACATTTTCTAGGTTACACCGTTTCAACACAAACTCCTTCAGCTTCCTTATCCTCACCGAATACTACTACTACACCCAATTCCCCTCACTCCAACTCCAATCTGTCCACTGAGTCAAATACAGTAAGCAATTCCCACGATGTGGATATGGATTTTCAGGACTTGATTGGACTTGCAAAGTAGTGTTTCTGTGTTGAATAAGCAATTAAAATAGATAATGTTTGATGTATGAAACATAGAATATCCCAGCAATAAATTCCTTACTTACGTTTATATTTTCGTTTAGTGCTTCAATCAGAGCTTGACACATTCCGGTACGATAACACTAATCGACTGTTTGGATATTTTGAAAAGATACTGCAGACTAGTGTTTGAATCACCGGTTGCTAGAAATCGTACTGTCACTGCCACTCTCTCTTGCACTGAGATAGCCTCTCTGAATGTGGTATCCTTCTTAGCAACTTTAGGCCCTATCAAAATGATGAGGTGTGATCTCTCGCTGAGTCTGAGGGAAAAGCCAATCTGGAGGGTAAACGGATTAAGAAAGAAGGAAAGACATGTATTATTATTATTATTATTATTATTATTATTATTATTATTATTATTATTATTATTATTATTATTATTATTATTACCGAGTTTTGGTGGTAGGTAGAGGTGTAAGAAGGTGCGGGCGTGAATGGGTCTCAAACTACGGAATCAAAGTTAATGTAAAAGTTAACAAGGTTATATTTCCTTTTTGATATTAAGTAATAACAAAGAACAGGTACTTAGTAGCCGAAACACAATTTGAAATGTACAATTACAGGGATTACAGAGTTTGGGCTTCGAGCCCTGAGTTCACAATTTTTGAGCAACTAGCCCAACTTTCCGATATACAAATTTTAACAAAGGGGCAGAAGACCCCAATCAAACCCTGGAGCACTTGCTCCAAATTACACCGTAAAGCCTCCTCGAGGCATACAACACTCCGTTTCCAAAAGAGCCACACGCTCTTTAATTTAAGCCTTTCCTAGGCCACACCAAACTCCACCTTCAAGTTGTCCTCAACGGACATAAACACAGGGGTAAAATACCCAATCTACTGAGGTCTATTAAATGAAAAGCAGGTTAATTGAATGACCTCTAAAACAATTTGAGAGGAGGCGAACTTGCACTCCTAATACACCTTGATTTTAAAACCTACTTTGGCACTAGGCCGTTATTACAAGGGCTAATCCCATACTACAGAGGTGACTTAATAGCAATTTACATTACATTACGGAAGAATTGGTTGAGAGAATAAGTTCACCTCAAGACGATGTGAGTGGGAGCTCGAGAGGGTTAAGCACTCTCTATCCCGATATGTCGTTTTAAAATAGTATAGATACCAGTTGTTTTTACATTTTAGGAAAAGGTTACATGGTTGAACGCTTAGAACCCGCCCCGAAAGTTAAACTGCTGAGCAAGAAAAGAAAAAAATTTATTAATCGGCCATTACCTTATTGTTGACCGCCGCCGAGGAAAGAGGCGCTTCCCACCTCCTGCTATGTACTTAATACACTGAAAGATGGAACAGAAGTGGCCCGGAGACCCTAAAATCAGCAGTTTATATACTCTCGCGGAAGTTTCTAGGCGTTAGGGGAATGAAAACACCCGCCCACAATGTTTTTATTGGATAGGACCCCGCAACAGATACAAGTTGGGGGAAGATACACCAGATTGGTCAGAAATTACTAAAAGAAATTCGGGATTGGATAAATCTAAAACAAGGGGAAAAAGAGGGGTATACAGCCAACTTAAACAATAACAGAAAGAAATTTAACAAGAAACAAACTTTTGAAATAAAATTTTCTCCAACAAAATAGTTCTTTGACTCCGCACTAGGGTGCGCTATTGTTGATCTTCAGTAGTGTCCTCTAGAAGAGAAAGTTCACACTTCTTACTTCAAGCGAAACAAAAACACATCAAAAGTGACACAGTTCAAAAACTCAAAATTTTCCACGTGGTGACATCTTCTGAGAAAGTAGAGAATTAATAGAGTAGATAAAGTTCAACCTTCCTCCAGAAGAGGAGTTTCAACTGGCGCAACTTTTAAATAAACGGTGTAGAGGTGTACCGCCCGGTACAGACCTCCCCCCCCAAAAGTTCCTCCAGGGGTGACACATGAAATCAGTATGAAACAAAGTCCAAGTAATGATGTTGATACGAAGATAGATAGCAGAAGCATTTACAAGATTTCTTAATTCAGTTTCAAAATGTTGTTGTTGCAGGTGAATGAAAGTCTTTACGTTTGTAGAATTTGAATTTCTGAAGATAAACTTTTAATACTTAGAAGTGAAGAAAAATTTTTTGCACGGTCCACCAAATATTGCTGTTGAATTCCCAAATGTAGTTATCTCTTATAGTAACTGTCCATGTAGTTGATGTTGATGAAGTTGGATGGCCGGACCGGCCGTTGCAGCATGCGTCCAAAAGGAGGCCGCTCGGACCCCTCAAGTACCCTGAGATACCGCTCGCCCGCACTATGAGGGGAGCAGAGGTGTTGAAGCACGCCGCGCCCGCGGTGAACATATACGGGCTGCGGGCAAGTAGCAGGTCGTGCGCCGCACGTCAGCCTTGGCCGGGAGGAGAGCTCCGGCTCGCCGTGCACATGTCGTCCTCGCTGGGGCCGAGGGGGCCCGACCTTGGCTCCAGTTGCTGCACGGCGCCGCGCGGCTGCGGGGGCACTGAAACATTAAGCTAGGCGGCAGAATTGTGTTGGACCATCATGTTTCTTTTAAGGGCACAGGCATGTAAAGAGATTGAGGGGCCAGCGGCGTGCAGATATCCATGGCATTTCATCTAAGCCAGCCACTGAGTGTGGTGGAGCAGGAGACGGGAGCGTGGTAATGGCCGTGACAAGGACAGGATGGCAGTTTAACAATCGGGGGAGGTTTACAAGAAATGCTTGCATATAAAATAAAATAGAAGGAGCAGAATGCCTTAAGAGTTGAACTCAAAAAAAATATAACCTTCATATCCTTTCAAATTATATGAAGCAAGTTGAAACTAAATTTACACCGGTTTCACCTGTGACAGGTGAACCCTAAATATCCTCTCGGTGGCTGGATTGCTTAGTAACCATGTAACCGGTGTGAGAAAATCGAGAATGATGCATGGCCCATGGAATCTGGGGGCAAGCTTGCCCGCGGGAACAAAATTCTTGACCATAACCTGGTCACCTACCTTCAAAAGGGTGGGTCTCCGTCCACGATCATACCTTTCCCTAACCTTTTCATGAGACACTTTAAGATTGGCTTTAGCCTTCTTCCAAAGATCTTTAATATTGTCCGGATCTATTGTCTCGGGTAGAATGTCACTCAGAGACCAGAGGTTAGAGAGCGGCGTGTTGGGAACAAACTTGAACATCAATGAAGCTGGAGTGAACTTATGAGATTCATGAATCGCCGAATTCAAAGCAAAAGCTAACCAATGCAGGGACGTGTCCCACCTGGAAGGATCTTCATGATGATAGGCGATAAGTGCGGACCTGAGATTACGATTAACCCGTTCAGCCAGAGATGGTTGAGGGTAATAAGCAGAAGTGGTTACATGAGAGATGGACAAGTCAAAACAGAATTTACGAAAAAGATTTGATGTGAACGCCTTAGCATTATCAGATACAATATATTGGCACGGACCAAAAGAAGCAAAAATAGAATTTAGACAGGTAATGGTGGACTGAGCGGTAGCCAGCTTAGTCGGAAATAACCAAGAAAATCTGGTAAAACCATCTACACATACAAAGATGAATTTGTTGGCATTTCCCTTCGACTGGGGGAAGGGTCCTACATAATCAATATACAGGCGTTCCATGGGGCGCGACGCTTGATGAGAAGACAAAAGGCCTACTTTAGTGGACATGGTGGGTTTACTGATCAAACAAGATTTACAAGCTTTTACAAGTTCCCGAATTTCACCGTCCATACCTTTCCATATGAACATTTCACGAATCTTTTCACGAGTTTTAAAGATTCCAAGATGCCCCCCCAATGGGGTCTCATGATAGTATTTGAAGATGATAGGTACAAGAACCGCTGGAACAACAACTTTCATCAACTTATCATGCCTCGAAGGGCAACATAGAACACCATTCCTCAGAACATAAGGGACAGCATGTTCCCCAGAAGAAAGGGTTTCCATTATCGGAGCCAGCGTCGGATCTTCACGTTGGTATTTCTCAATATCCCTAAAAAGCATGGGAGCATCTGTTAAGATGGCATTAACCTCAGATAGTATGGACTCGGAAGGTGATGAACTGTCGACCGGTTCGTGGGTCTCGACGTCGTTATGAAACATACGGCTGAGTCCATCAGCAACAATATTTTCGGTACCTCTGATATGTCTAACATCAAACTGGAAGGCGGAAATACGAATAGCCCAGCGGGCTATACGACCAGTACGACGCGGCCTACCTAAGACCCAGCTTAAGGCTTGATTATCTGTCTCCAGGTCGAATTTAACGTGTTCCAGATAGAGACGGAACTTTTCTAAGGCAAATAAGACTGCCAAACCTTCGAGCTCATAGATGGAATACTTGGCTTCTTGAGCCGACAATGTCCTAGACGCATAGGCGATGGGTCGCCTCCCTAGTTCAGTCTCTTGAAGAAGGACTGCAGCTACTGCTGACGACGACGCGTCGGTTTGGACGATGAATTTCTTCGAGAAATCAGGCATAGCAAGTACAGGGGCATTACAAAGAGCTAATTTAAGGTCTTCAAAAGCGGCTTGTTGAGAAGGTCCCCACTCGAATTTGATGCCTTTCCTACGAAGAAGGTTTAAGGGCGCCGCTCTATTAGCAAAGTTAGGAATGAACTTTCTGAAGAAATTCACCATACCAATGAACCTGGCGATACCTTTAATGTCCTTGGGAGGTTTAAAATCACGGATGGCCTGTGTTCTAGAATGATGAACTGCTACACCATCGGGTGACACAATATGCCCTAGGAAAGACATAGAGGGCTTAGCGAAGGCAACCTTGGACAACTTAACAGTTAACCCAGCCTTACGAAGGCGATCGAGAACTTCTCGCAAATGATCTAGGTGTTCTTCAAAAGTCTCTGAAAATACTACGACATCATCTAAGTAGTGATATAAGTACTCGAATTTGATGTCGGAGAAGACCCTATCTAGTAGCCTAGTGAGCACAGCTGCCCCCGTGGGGAGCCCGAAAGGCACGCGGTTGTATTCGTATAAATTCCAGTCCGTGGCAAACGCTGTAAGGTGTTTAGACTCTTCGGCAAGGGGAATTTGATTATAGGCCTGATTTAAGTCCAAGATGGTGAAGAACTTGGCCTTACGAAACCATGAAAAACAAGAATGAAGGTCGGGAAGGGGCACAGATTGTAACACCACCTTCCGATTGAGAGCCCTGTAATCAATGACAGGCCTGAAACCTCCTTGGGGTTTCGGTACTAGAAAAATAGGCGAAGAATACGCTGACTTAGAGGGCCTAATAATACCGTCCTTCAACATCTGATCGATGATTTCCTTCAGAGCCTTCATTTTAGGTGGAGATAGCCTATACGGTGGAAAACGGACAGGAATCGAATCCGTAACCTCAATTTTATATTCAATAAGGTCAGTGACACCAAGAGTATCGGAGAACACCTCGGGAAACGACTGACACAGTTTGCGAATAATATCAGCCTGCTTCTCAGGTAGATGTCTAAGGTCTAACAACATCTCATCCTGGATAGGCGAAATAGATGAACATGACACAGAATTACACTTTAATAGTGGGATTTTACAACTAGAAGCAAATTTGAATGTGCACGACCTAGACTGCAGATCGAGCACAAGACCAGTGTGAGAAATAAAGTCAGCTCCCAATATAATGGGGCAAGACAATTGCTTGGCCACAAACAATTTAACTTTCCATGTAAACTTAAAAACACGAATTTTGACCAGTAAGGAACCTAGAATTTCTAATGGAGATGAATTAGCCGAAACGTATTGAACAGGAGAAGAGACATAGTCAGGAAGTTTACAAACCGTTTTCAATTTAGAATACCATTCCGCCGCAATAATCGAACAAACACTACCTGAATCTAAGAGAGCTGTTATAGGCTCGTTATTTACCTCAATCTTAAGAAAAGGAACAGGTGCGGGGGTATCCGCCGCAATCCTAAGACATTCTTTAGGGCATTCAAAAGATGAACTTGAAGGCTGATCGTTCTCTGCATTTACAATCTGTTTACTAGGGGCTGAGTCTCGGGAAGATGGATTAGTCGACTCAGCCGAAGCCACTAGTCACTTTTTATTATTGGCATAGTTGGAATTTGCACCAGAAGTTGAGCAGGAGGGGGTGCTATTTGAGTTTGGGCAATTCTTGGCGATATGTGAGAAGGCCCCACATTTAAAACAGCCTTGTGCTGAACCAGCTCCATTATTTGCCCTACTACTTTTGACTAATGGACATTTATTGCGAAGATGGTCAGGCGACCCGCAAGCATAACATTTACGGGGCGTGACTGGTCGGCGAGGTGGAGGCCGAGTGTTACTAAAGGAAGGCGGGGGTTCTTTCGCTACACGCAAAGAATCGGCGTATCTAAATCCTTCCGCTGAGACGGCCAACGCTTCAAGTTCAGAGAAAGATTGCGGGCACGCCGCAAAACACAAGTATGACCTATAAGATGGTGAAATGCCTTCCACAATAGCTTGTACAATTTGATCCTCGGGGAAGTGAAGAGCAAACACCCTGGTATAAAACTTAATGTCTTGTATGAAATCAGCCAAGTTTTCGTCCAACCTCTGTTCTCGATAATAGTACTTTTGAATCAGAGATGACCTCGCGCGGGCGGGAATAAAGTTTGCAAGCAAGTGTGCATGAAAATCTTCAATAGATGACTGTTCAGCTATGGCTCTTACTATTTTGTCGGAGAGAATACCAATAGCATACGGATAGATAATTTGCAAGATTTGACATGGAGACAGAGAAAAAACAAGGGCATGATCCTGAAATTCCACTAGAAATCTTAAAAATGAAATTACGTCACTGGTGGTATTAACAGAAAACTTGGATGTACCTCTGAGCAACATTGCCAATGGATGAGGCAAGCTACTAAATCCGGGTGACATAGTAGGTAAAGGTTTCAATGGCAAGGAAGTCAATTCAGAACGGATGTTACTCAATGATGCACGACGTTCAGATTCGTTGTCCAATGGGGCAGGGATAGTTTGAGCAGCAACGGTTATCCTATTAACTTCTCCCTTGGGAGGCGCTTCCTCACTACCTGGATTCACTATGGTGGGTTGATCAGATTTGGGAGGAACTTCCCCAGTTAACAATTGAGTGACCTTACTAGATAATTCGGAAATATTTTCCAGGAGCGTACTAGCTTCCTTCCTCTGAACGTCATTCAGTTTTAGAGACAACAGATCGTTAACCCTATTCGAAAAATGATATAGCCTGCCTTGCACACGCTTAATTTGATTTGGAGACGGATCATTTTCATCAAAAAAACTAACTACAGAAGCTAGCCCAGTAATATTCTCCGTGATCGTGGAAAGAGAGTCGTCAATTTCTTTCTCTCCCAAATTGGGGATGGAAATGGGCAAATCAAGGGACTCTCTAAGCTTGTTAGTGTCTACTGCAACCGTGCCTCCAGATTGTACATTTCTAATAGTCAATTCATAGATCAACTCCTCCTTGCGCAAATAGTTAAGAAGGAGAACATCGCGAGGACCGGGCATGATGACAGAACAACTTGGAAAAAATCAAAAAATTCCAGCAACTGAGAAAATGGTTAGAGTTCGGAACAAACAATGTTTAGCCGTCAAAAGGGGCTAAATTGAGACCCATTCAACCACGCTCTGCTACCACTTGTTACCGAGTTTTGGTGGTAGGTAAAGGTGTAAGAAGGTGCGGGCGTGAATGGGTCTCAAACTACGGAATCAAAGTTAATGTAAAAGTTAACAAGGTTATATTTCCTTTTTGATATTAAGTAATAACAAAGAACAGGTACTTAGTAGCCGAAACACAATTTGAAATGTACAATTACAGGGATTACAGAGTTTGGGCTTCGAGCCCTGAGTTCACAATTTTTGAGCAACTAGCCCAACTTTCCGATATACAAATTTTAACAAAGGGGCAGAAGACCCCAATCAAACCCTGGAGCACTTGCTCCAAATTACACCGTAAAGCCTCCTCGAGGCATACAACACTCCGTTTCCAAAAGAGCCACACGCTCTTTAATTTAAGCCTTTCCTAGGCCACACCAAACTCCACCTTCAAGTTGTCCTCAACGGACATAAACACAGGGGTAAAATACCCAATCTACTGAGGTCTATTAAATGAAAAGCAGGTTAATTGAATGACCTCTAAAACAATTTGAGAGGAGGCGAACTTGCACTCCTAATACACCTTGATTTTAAAACCTACTTTGGCACTAGGCCGTTATTACAAGGGCTAATCCCATACTACAGAGGTGACTTAATAGCAATTTACATTACATTACGGAAGAGTTGGTTGAGAGAATAAGTTCACCTCAAGACGATGTGAGTGGGAGCTCGAGAGGGTTAAGCACTCTCTATCCCGATATGTCGTTTTAAAATAGTATAGATACCAGTTGTTTTTACATTTTAGGAAAAGGTTACATGGTTGAACGCTTAGAACCCGCCCCGAAAGTTAAACTGCTGAGCAAGAAAAGAAAAAATTTTATTAATCGGCCATTACCTTATTGTTGACCGCCGCCGAGGAAAGAGGCGCTTCCCGCCTCCTGCTATGTACTTAATACACTGAAAGATGGAACAGAAGTGGCCCGGAGACCCTAAAATCAGCAGTTTATATACTCTCGCGGAAGTTTCTAGGCGTTAGGGGAATGAAAACACCCGCCCACAATGTTTTTATTGGATAGGACCCCGCAACAGATACAAGTTGGGGGAAGATACACCAGATTGGTCAGAAATTACTAAAAGAAATTCGGGATTGGATAAATCTAAAACAAGGGGAAAAAGAGGGGTATACAGCCAACTTAAACAATAACAGAAAGAAATTTAACAAGAAACAAACTTTTGAAATAAAATTTTCTCCAACAAAATAGTTCTTTGACTCCGCACTAGGGTGCGCTATTGTTGATCTTCAGTAGTGTCCTCTAGAAGAGAAAGTTCACACTTCTTACTTCAAGCGAAACAAAAACACATCAAAAGTGACACAGTTCAAAAACTCAAAATTTTCCACATGGTGACATCTTCTGAGAAAGTAGAGAATTAATAGAGTAGATAAAGTTCAACCTTCCTCCAGAAGAGGAGTTTCAACTGGCGCAACTTTTAAATAAACGGTGTAGAGGTGTACCGCCCGGTACAATTATTATTATTATTATGGAATTTCTAATATGTTTTCATGTAATAAGATACGTATTTCCGTTTTATTGCTGTCATTTTTATTCAGTTAATGTGAGTATAGCTATGCAGTATAACTTAACCTCTACAAATGATGTTATGGCAGTAAATACATTGCAAAAATTATGTTGAAGATAACTACAGTAATATTTTGCCCATGTAAATTGTGGTTTATTGCGCGTTTCTCTTCTTTTTAAGACTGTACCCCGCTGCTAGTCCAACAAGTACAACAGCTGGTTGCCTTTCCTCTATGTTAAAACGAAATGCTATCAAACCTTGCCAAATCTTTTGAAATCTTATCAAACCTTCAGCAATGTTGAACAGACAGTGACAAGATTTGACAAATTTCTTGTGAAATGTTGAACTGACAGGAAAATGTAATGGTGTACAACACGCATAAGACAGTGGTATTTCCTGCCCCAGAAGTTCAGGCGTTGTTATAGATTAAATTTATGAATTAAATATAAGTCCGCACATTCCTCCACACCCTCCCCGAATTATTCAGATTACGAAATGAATGAATGTAATAGAAAGACATTGAGGGGGAAAAAAGGAGAAGTCTGCAGAGAATTACGACTTTCTTTCAAAGACGGAATGTGTATTTCGGTCAGTTCAGTCACTTCACTGTTGTAAAATCTTATATACTGTAATAATATAATATTGTAAAACTAAAGTACAGAAAACCGACGTCAGGCCTGAAAATAGCTGAGCAAGGTCGGCTACAGTCAATCACTTGTTTATTTTCACTTGATGAAAGACGTGTTTAAAAATTGTTTTACTATGCTTTCACTACCCATATTACCGGGCGAGGTGGCCGTGCGGTTAGGGGCGTGCAGCTGTGAGCTTGCATCCGGAAGATAGTGAGTTCGAACCCCACTCTTGGCAGCCCTGAAGATAGTTTTCCGTGGTTTCCCATTTTCACACCAGGCAATTGCTGGGGCTGTACCTTAATTAAGGCCACGGCCGCTTCCTTCCCACGGCTAGGCTTTTCCTATACCATCGTCGCCATAAGACCTACCTGTAAAAAAACCTACCCATATTGAAACATTTAAACCTCCGACTTGATTGCCTAAGCAGTAATACTCTTGCGCGGAACTCGAAAACAGAAATCAACACAAAGCCTTGGAAACAGAAACGACGCCGACGCCTTGGTCAGGTTTAGCAAGTAAAATGTTTATAATGCCCACTAACTGTCTGAAACTTCATGTCAGCCAGCAAATTTGAACCGCCATGTGTAGTTCTACGTGAACACAGCTGAGTTTGCCACCATCGCCTATGTTTCCGTTTAGTTGCATAATGCAAATAAATATAGGCTGCTGCAACAAAGTCCATCTTTCAAAGCTGCACTGTCTCAACTGGCGGAACGCTGGTAGGTTACGCGTTACGACCTGCGGCGCGGGGTAGAAAAGTTTACCTCGCAACCGCGGTGCGTAACATTGCCCCGTTTAACCTTGGCGCGCGACGTGGTTACGTTACAGAGTTAGGCGCGCATGTCTGTACTCGCCTTTATACAGGAGTCTAGCCGCTGCTCGAATACATTTGTTTTGTATTAGTTCCAGCTTATCCAGGTTCGTCATAGCAGTATAGCCCCAGGCGGGGGCTGCGTACGTTATTATTGGCCTAATTAGGGCCTTGTACATGTTGATTGCTACTCTCTTGTCAATACTGGATCTTTTATTCAGTATAGGATAGAGCTGTGACAGTCTTGCGTGTGTTTTTCGCTGGATGTCTTTAATGTGCTATAGCATGGTTAGTTTTCTATCTAGGACTACTCCTAGATATTTGACCTTGTCGTGCCATGGTATATCTTGATTAAATAGTTTGAGCGGTTTTATATTGGCTGGCCTATGTGTGCGTCTGTTCTTCCTAGTGAACATCACAGCTTGGCATTTGTCAACGTTGACCTTGATACGCCATTTGGTTAGCCAGGGCTCGAGGGTTCGCAGTGCTACTTGTAGTCTCTTTCGGGTGCGTGCTAGCTGAGGGTGTTGTACTGTGATAGCAGTGTCATCCGCGTAGAGGTGCGTGGTAGTGAGTTCCGCTGTCGGCATATCATTCGTAAATAGGATGAACAGGATTGGGCCTATTAGTGACCACTGGGCTACGCTCGCCCTGATCGGTCGCGTGCTTGACAGTGTCTACTTGGAACTCTCGGCCTTCCAGGTATGATTTAATTAATCTTATGTACCCTGGGTGGAATTCGAGGTCTATTAATTTCGCTAATAGCCCTTCGTGCTAGACTTTATCGAATGCCTTCTGGATATCAAGGAATACCGTGCCTGTGTCCCTCCGCTTGTTTAGTCCGATGGTCGCTTGTTCTGTGACCCGGATAAGCAGTTGCGGGGCGGAGTGGCCGTTCCTAAAACCGAATTGTTCATTTCGAATGATTCCTTTTTCCTTAATATGTGCTATTAGCCTTTTCAGCAGTATTTTCTCGAATACTTTGCTGAGGGCGTCCAAGAGGCTGATGGGCCTGTAATTATTAGGGTTAGATTTGTCCTTGCCTGGTTTGCCAAATACAAGGACTCAGTGTTGCCAACTTCTAAGTCCAAATTCCCCCCAGATCACTTCCAAAATCCCTCTAAATGAGACAAAAAAAACCCAAATCATAATTATTATTTTCGTCACCATCATATTGATTAAACACAATATTTTAAAAAATCTACAGAAATACTACGGTACACAAAAGGATGATTGGAAACAAACAAGAAAATTATTAGAAACCGTGCATGCTACTGTTGAAGAGAAAACTACTCACAAGTTTGTCTTTCTTGTATTCCTGCTGAGTAATCCTCAAAATTTGCTCAGATCCTCTAGCACCTCCTCTTTTTCACTCATTTCAACGTTTTTGTAATGATACATGGACTCACTGAACTTTTTAATCACTCGAGGGGATGGTTGAAAATGGGTACAACATATTTTTTCCTTATTAAATAATAACTAGATTCAAGTAGAGAATTTATTATTTCTAACGATATCCTGTTCCTTAATTTGTTTGTTATAATAGAAAAGACTGAAAATGCGCGCTCCATTGTGGCATTTGATACTGGTAACGTTAGCAGCCTAATTGTAAAGTTACTAATATTAGAGAAACGATCATTTCCAGCTGCATCTTTATCCTGAAGAACCTCATCCCACAAAGGCGTAGTACTTGATGTGTTGTGCCATTGTTTATCTTGGGAGATTGTTCCACTCTGAGACAATGTCATCTATATTCCCAGCCACTTTAGGACCACTGAAATTGGAGACTAGTTGAAGTGTTTCATGTTTCTTCTGTGATGTTGCTGTGGAAGGATGTAGCACTGTCATCGTCTGTAAAATTGCTATATTTTCTGGTAATCTTTTCTGTAGTTCCTTGCACAAGTCAATTAAGAACTTCTTGCATCTTTCATGAACGTCGTTGCGTTCATCAGGTTTCGGAATTTGCACCGAGCATTCAAAATCATATCTTAAATACATACCTGAAGTATGCATCACGTACTTCTCAAAGTCAAAGTATGGGAGATCTACATCCTTCTGCTTTTCCAGCTGAGTGGGTACAACAATTTTTTCAGTACTGATTTAAAGAGTAGAAAGATATCCTTCAGTGCTTTCTCTGCGTCAACTCGCTCACTTTGAAATATCATATTAATCCTGCATATAGCTTTTCACTCAGTTTTGAGGAACACCAGAAGGGCTTTATAGGCTACGTAGAACAGTCCATTATATTATAAAGTTGTTCAGCCATGAAATATTTGTCCTCAATTCTTGCTAAGGAAAACAGCAATTTCATATCTTGCCATTGTTCCAGAGTTGTTTCAATGGTAGCATATCTCGCGAGCCACCGAGTGCCACAAAGCCCTTGAATCCTTTTGAGGTTGCGATTGTTATTCATTGTTTTAAACAGTTGTTTGTAATGGCCTAGTCTCTTAGGACTCTAGGAAAACCACTTGCGGGTTTCCCTGATTATAAACTCCAACTGACAAGGAACAGTTTTAGTAGCTTTCTCGGCACAAAGATGGAGAGAATGACATACTTCATGACGATAAGGTCAGGGACAGTGCGTTTCAGAAGAGTTGTTACAGAATTATTGATCTCTACCATTACACTTGCACCATTAACCCCAATGCCTACTAAGTTTTCAAGTTTAATGCCATCACTTTCAAGCTATCCTTTCAGTGAATAGTAAATGGTTTCTGCATCACAAGTAGTCAGTTACAAAATACAATAAAATGCAGAAACAATGTCTTTTCAACAACAGAAATGTACCGTAACATAAAGCTAAGCAGCTTTTGAGTGTTAAGATCGGTACTTTCATCAATCATAATAGAGTAAGGGGAATTTTCAATTTCGAGAACCAAATTTTCTTGCAGAGAAGGGCCTATAACGTTCTTAATAAGCATGGTATATTTTGTTCTATGGATCTTTATACTATATAAAGTAGCAGAAGAAGAACACTCTAACAGAGAAATAAGTTCCCCCAGATGTTCAACAATCTTAATGGAAGAGCGTTGAGCTACATAACCAGCAATTTTAAGTTCCTGCCAATTTCTACAGGTTTGATCTCTTGGCATGATTTTGCGACCCTCTCCATCTGAACTTTATCGCAATCCTTTTTGATGATGAAGAGATTTGTTACTCATTAATTATGAAAGATGAAAAAGAACATGTTTATAACCTAACCATAACAACAAAACTGATCCACTGCGTCCGTGTACTGATGAGCGATTTACAAACATTTCAAGACAGCTATTTATAATGACTTAATCTCTTAGGGCTGTAGGAAAATCAGTTGTGGGTTACCATTGACACCTCATGTCTACCAATATCGTACCGTATTTTTAAATGTACACTTTTCTGTTTGAGATGATGACAAAATAAATATCTCATGAGAGCATTTTGTAATGTTGTATTTAACATCTTTTAAGTATACTCAAATTGATTAAATTTCATATATAACTTACCTTCCAATACGGGAAATGTTTCCCACGTCTTTGTATACTTCTGTAGGTATTTCTTCTTCTATTTGGATGCCATTATATATTACACCGGTACACATTCACAAAAAAGAATACATCACTCCACAGAATTATTAACACATCAAGCAAATAACATTACAACTGCATGAACAGCACAGTCACAGTGAAAACTCCTTCGAGTTACGCTCTGAGACTGTTACATTCACGTACTGCGGGGATTTTCCTCCTACATGACATTTTTTCGACAAAACAGACCAATGAACTATGTGCGAGACCCGAAGTCTCTGATTCCCCTCAACATGTACCAATAGGAATAAATGCTGCTGCGGTTATCGAGGAGAAGGAGATACAGAGAGAAAGTGAGAGATATACATATTTGTAATGTTTTGATGTACCGTATCGCTAGTTAGTAGTTCTTATTAATTGAAAAAATCAGTAGATTTCATATAAATACACCTATCCGCTGGTAGTCAACAGAAACGTAAAGAATAAGGCGGCTGCTTGGTTCATAAAAGAGACAAGAAGAGGGAATCCCGAGGCACGTGAAGGGATCGTACGTTAAGAGCTGCTAGAAGAGAAAATAATGACGTTGCGTGATTAACTGCAGTGTCTGAGACAGGCTGGCCAACAGTGAAAAATTAAACCTCAAGATAAATTTGACACACTAGCGGACCCAAGCATACTACAGCAATGAAATAAATAAATAAATAAATAAATAAATACAGAAATAAATAAAAAATAAAAAAATGTCATTCGCACAGCCCCTCAAAATTCCTCAAAAAATAATTTTCCCCCCTAAATTCCCCCCGACTCTTTTATCCCCCCAACTTGCCCTCTAGGACGATTAAATCCCCCTAAATTTAGGGGGAAAACCCCCAAGTTGGCAACACTGCAAGGACTCTCGCCTTTTGCATGGAGTGGAGAAGACGTCGCCCAATTTATACACGCTGGCTGACGTCACACGATTACGTCAGCGCGCTGCAGTCGACATCTCGTGGTCTCCAGAAACGTCGGTGCACGTGCGGGTTGCGGAGCTTTCAGGTGGCGTAGGACACTCAGAACTTCAGGACATGTTATTTTATATATATAGATAATGTAGGTAAATAGGAGAATTATGTTTTAATTTTCGCCTTTTCTTACATCAACATGCGGAGATAACTTAGGTGTATGACCTTCTTTGTATTTCTTTTATGTCATGAAGATGTTCGAGTGTGCTTCCTTCGGAATTCCCTTCACCTTTTATTAGTTGCGGCTTGGTTTTCCAAAATGTAAACTTCTTGTGCTTTTGTTTTTAAATTTAAGCTTTCCTTCCCACCAACCCCAGCTTGGTATAGGCTTACTCTCTGTTTAATTGGGCAACTGTTCCCCAGTAGGATATAGTGAGTTAATAATTTGATGAAAATAATGTAAGGGACTCCACACCGAATGGAATGGCCGCGTTTTTTTAACGCGCGACGGCAATGGAGCCAAGCTCTGCCTTCGGGAGACGAGTAGATTCGAACCCCACCGTCGGTTGTCGTGAGGAAGGTATTGGTTTTTCTGTGGTTTCCCATTTTCACTTCCAGGCAAATACTGGGACAGTTCCCATTTAGAGGAGACAGCCGGTTCCTTCCACCTCCTCACCTAATTTCATTCACTATCACTCATTTCAATGTCATTAGCTCCTTAACTGAGGTTGGTGGTAGGAAGGGCATCCGGCCCTAAAATCATGCCTTATAATATCATCTCATCTCATCCCTGACCCCGTCTCAGAAGCGGGACAAAAGGAGTAGACATACAATAGAAGTATAATAATTTCGCGTGGCTATTTCTAGCCGAGTGCAGCCCTTGTAAGGCAGACCCTCCGATGAGGGTGGGCGGCATCTGCCTTTTGTAGGACACTGCGTGTTATTGTGGTGGAGGATAGTGTTATGTGTGGTGGGTGAGTTGCAGGGATGTTAGGGACAGCACGAACACCCAGCCCCCGTGCCACTGGAATTAACCAATGAAGGTTAAAATCCCCGACCCGGCCGGGAATCGAACCCGGGACCCTCTGAACCGAAGGCCAGTACGCTGACCATTCAGCCAACGAGTCGGACACAATGGAAGTGATTCCATGTGAATGTAATTGAAATATTATACATTGTCCCTAACTTTCTGAATGAGATTATTGCATTATGACATCAGACATTTTCAAGTATGGAATGTTAAATCTCCATCTGCATGCTAAGATGAGGATTAAACTTTTATGAAAAATTCCACAGCTCCACTCGACATCTTGCACAATTACTCCGTCTAGCCTGTCAGTGTGACATCGTGCCGAGATCTGCTCGCTAGTGTGTAATGCTGATGTAATTGCTCCCATTATCACGGTCGATACAGCAATGAACTCCCCAGAGAGAGAGCTTTTGTACTTACATCTCACTAGGTCTATCCAGACTGAGTTCCTGGGAACTTGAAAGAAGAACGTTTAACCCTCGAAGTGCTGAGTGTTTTTCTCTAAACGCAAGGCCATTTACTGAGGCGTGGCACACAGATTTTGAACAATGTGTAATTACTCTTAGAAGAGAAATGTTTGACATTCAGTGCGCCATTTTATTCAGAAAACTATTTGTTTCATGTTTACATAAGTACTAGATAACTCACGTAAATATCCGGTGAAAATCAGACCATCAGAATTTTGAAAAACGAACTACATTTTTGTTATTCGGATTTTCATATTTTACAATATTGGAAAAACACTTATTTAAAAAAATTACTACTGTATATAAAAATATGCAGACTTTTGTAAAGTTTCAAAAATATGGTTCTATCAGTGTAAATAGAGGAGGAAAAGCATAACAGAACTGAAATTCCGATTCATCGTGGGCGAGTTGGTCCCCAGAAATGCTGCAGTTTATGGTAGCGAAAGATCGAAATTCAGTTTCTTTTACAATTCGCCCGCCTTATGTCGCATCAGCATAGATGGCGACGATGGGACGGGAAAGGGCTAGGAGTGGGGAGGAAGCGGCCGTGGCCTTAGTCAAGATACAGCCCCAGCATTTGCCTGGTGTGAAAGTGGGAAACCACGGAAAACAATTTTTTTGGTAGTTGATTAACGTCGCACCGACACAGATAGGTCTTATGGCGGCGATAAGACAGGAAAGTACTAGACAATCCACAAATTTCTGACTATGTCCAATATTGCTTAACTTCAGAAATAATAATAATAATAATAATAATAATAATAATAATAATAATAATGTGACGTCTGTTCTAACTGCTAACAGTCTCAACATGTTGTCGAAGTTTTGTTCCTCAGGGATTATTTCTTATGACAAAATTCAGCGATACGGAGTTGTCGCATGTAAAAACTTGCAAATGTCACCGACCTCAGCCGAGAACGAACCTGCTATCTTGAGAAGGAAAGAAAAACGACTAACCAACTATAATAGCAGATCAAGCAAGCTTGTAATTTTACCTAACTGATGATATCACGATCGTAGGAACGGGATCTCCAGTTTTAAGTGGAATCCGAACCGCAGGAATTTCAAACATCTCATATTCATTGGTCGGAATTCGAACTGCAACCACCTTGCTGAGAAACCAGTGACCACGCCAGTCGGCTACCACGCTTCTGCCCCCCGTAACCACAGAAGATGACTCTTCGGATAAACCCGAGATATATATTTCAACATGGCTGAACTAATATATTCCATCGCACAAGGGTGAGTAAACGACTAATTTTCGATGACGTTTTTGAAATAAGTCATGGTAGAACAGTCAAACACTCTTCCTTTATCTTTTCAAAATTTCTAGAGACAAAATTACCCATTCTCTGGAACTACAAACAAACAGTAACGAACAGTAGCGGCGATTGGGAGTTAGAAGTGGGGAGGCACAAAAATCAACAAGTACCCGGGTCTGAGAGCTATAGAAGTGGGGTGGGGTAGGACATCGAAAATGAAAAGAAAAACAACCTACAAAATGGTACGATTTTTAATGCTCCCTGAGCAAATTTCGATAGAGATGTAAAGGTTGAGCCTACTACGTTTAGTGCGGTAATAATAACAATAACACTCACCAATGGGACAATAATTAAATATGTATTGCAATTAAATAGAAGTTTGGCGCGATTATACAATTAAAATACCATTTAGTATTTGACTGCACACTAACAAAGTAAGACATTAGATAGAACTACAGACACATTTACAGAGTGGAACTGGTAGACTAACGAATGCGCGCAGCAAGTGGATGAATCATACCTCAGTGTCCATTACCTTGGCATAAATACACCCCTGCTACCCTTAATCAGAGTCCATACTACACGCTGCCGCACGAGTCTCCACTACTTGCTGTGGCGCTGTACGAATCGGTTAGCTGCAACGAACGACATTTTGTACGTATTTCCACTGAGTATTTTTCTTAATAATTAAATAAATTCAAGGAAGGAATTAGCTGAAAAAATAATGAGGACTGTAAAAATTGTTTTTTTTTTACAATTCCTAGTTTGAGGCGATTTTTTAAGATAACTGTTAGGTTCTTCAGTCTGCCGAAACTTAAAAACAGTCAGTTGGCTAAAATGGAAAGTGGGATGGGGGTGGGGATTGTCCCCCCCCCCCTAGTCGCCACTACTGGTAACGAAACCCACATCCATAAACTAGAGACCTGAAAGGGGAGAAGCTGATAGCAGTGTACTATAGGAACGTCAAGTAAAGCAGTTAGAAGGATACGGAAGGTCCTGAGAGAATAGCTATATCCCACCCATCTTCGTACAAATTATGGGGAAGAGACGATCCAGTATTTCTTTTAAAGCAAACGGCTGAGAGAATCGTCGAACCGGTATCTCTCTGAATTGATGTCCGGCAACGTCTCAGTTTGAGCAGTACGAAAGATGTCCACCTACAGTACAAGCGGCTACCACTACCCAGAACAGAGGGATTCGAATACTGGAACATATGCTTGGATTTTGTTAAAAAGGTGAGCGATAATTTAAACACTCAGTATAATCGAGTGAGATCAATTTTGATCTTCGCAATCTGTCAATCAGATTGACAACTGCATGAAGGCGTTCACTGTTTTATCTCCTGTTGGATCGGTGAAGAAGGACAAACATTGTTTCAGTTCACAAATAAGTCACGACAGATCCAACCAGCCATCCCTTTTGGGAGGAACACTGAACAAGCCACTGAGGGCAATGTGGGAAGGAAAACTTTCTACGAACGGAGCATCTGATACCTAAAATGAACACTGTAATATCCATCCTGACATAATTATGATATACATTTTAGTACCGTAGTCAGGTCGCAGAGACAGTGCAACTAAATTTACGTGGGGCAGGTTTACTTGAAGGAGTGAAGAGTATTCTTCATTCATAGCAAACACTGTTGAAGTGTCAGTCAATATATCTTATACGCAAGCAAGAACAGCACATTATTTCTCAATTTATTTTAAAGGAATTAGAACGTGATAGACATGGTTAAGCACACTGGCCAAATTACCTACCTAATTATTTTCACTACGTCCTCAAACTAGCTGACATACTCAAATCAAAGTTTTAGGGAGTAAATTTGAGACTGGATGGTTGAACCATATGAATGGAGAGTTGCTATAGTAGCCCCTGTGTATGAAGGAAAGGGTGATAGACATAAAGCTGAAAATTACAGGCCAGAAAGTTTGACATGCATTGTATGTAAGCTTTGGGAAGGCATTCTTTCTGATTATATTAGACATGTTTGTGAAATTAATAACTGGTTCGATAGAAGGCAATTCGGTTTTAGGAAAGGTTATTCCACTGAAGCTCAACTTGTAGGATTCCAGCAAGATATAGCAGATATCTTGGATTCTGGAGGTCAAATGGACTGTATCGCGATTGACCTGTCTAAAGCATTTGATAGGGTGGATCATGGGAGACTACTGGCAAAAATGAGTGCAATTGGACTAGACAAAAGAGTGACTGAATGGGTTGCTATATTTCTAGAAAATAGATCTCAGAGAATTAGAGTAGGTGAAACTTGATCTGACCCTGTAATAATTAAGTGGGGAATTCCTCAAGGCAGTATTATCGGACCTTTATATTTTCTTATATATATAAACTAGCAAGATACCCGTGCTTCGCTACGGTATTATACTGAAATTTATAATTGAATGCTTATTGTTTTAGATATATAATCCGCCGAAATTCGCGGTCTGACTCGTTTTCTGCGAGAACCCACCAAAATGCCCGATCTGACTCGTTTTCTATTACATTACGGCATGTTTCCTCCCATTTTTCAATCTTCTTTTCCAGCAATCGATTTCGTACTTCCCGGGCTAGGCTCAGGTATTCCTCCCGGTCAGTTGGGTCCGTAAATCTTTGCCATCTTTTCCTATAATCATTTTTAATATGGATAAAATCCTTCAGGAGATCCGGCGTGGTGTCATATTGGGTGCCTTGGCGGCACTGAACCCGCGGCCGGACTGCATTCTTAGTCATTACCCGTCCAAGAGCCGTTTCCAGCGCGGTCCGCAAATCTGAAGACGGTCCGGAACATTATTATTATTATTATTATTATTATTATATTATTATTATTATTATGTGTTGCTGGAATGGATGATGACAGGAAAACCGGAGTATCCGGAGAAAAACCTATCCCGCCTCCGTTTTGTCCAGCACGAATATCACATGGAGTGAACGGGATTTGAACCACGGAACCCAGCTGTGAGAGGCCGGCGCGCTGCCGAGGATCCTTATAAGTACATTAAGAACAGTAAAATCAATTGGTCTCACCTCCTTCTACACCCCACCGCCGTTAAGTTTATTTAACGGCACCCCCCCCCCCCCAAAAAAATAAAAGGAGGCTTGTTTCTTATGTTTAAAGAAGATTTCAAACACCAATGTTCACGTCTATTACCTTCAGTTTTGAGATATAAGTATCCCCATAAAAATTATTCACTTTCTTCACTTCATTTCACACTACTCCCCCCCCCCCTAAGTGAATTTTCCCGCAAAAAATACTTGTTTCTTTAATAGTAAAGGATCTTCTAAATACCAATTATCACGACTCTAACTTCTTCAGTTTTTGATTTATGTGTCCTCATGAAAGGAATTCAACTCCTTTACACTCCCGCCCTCCAAGATGGTTTCCCCCAAAACGCGTTTTTCTTTGTTTTTAAAGGAGATCCAAATACGAATTTTCACGTCTGTAACAACTTTAGTTTTTATTAGATGTATGTATTCTCATTCAATTAATTCAATTATTTTTTCAATTCTTTCATCCCCCCCCCCCCTTCATTGGATTTTCCGAGAATACGTGTTTCTTTATTTTTAAAGCAGATTGCAATTACCAAATTTCACGTCTGTAACATCTTCATTTTTGAGATATCAATAGCCTAATTAAAATAATTCAACACCATTTTCAGTCACTTTTACCCCCCCTCCACCCAAGTGGTATTTCCGAAAGCTAAAAATACACGTTTCTTTATATTTAATAGAGATAAAAATACCATTTTTCACTTCTGTAACATGTTAAGTTTTTTGAGATAAACTGTAAAAATTCTCATTTTAAAATTTCACCCCTTTTTTGAGTTCCCCTTAAGTAGAGTTTCCAAACACAAATCACCTATATTTCTTTAGATTTACAGGAGATTACAAACACCCACCTTTTACGTCTGTAACATTTCACGTTTCCAAGATATTCTGTAGATATAGTCTTTCAAAAATTCACCCAATTTGTCACTCCTGTTTAACCGCCATTAATTGGATTTTCCAAAACTAAAAAATATCTTTCGTTTCTGAGATATATGTATCCTCATTAAAGGCATTCAACCCATTTTTCACCCTTTTACACCCCTCCTATTGGGATTTACAGGAAACAAAAAATACGTTTTCCTTTATTTTTAGAGGAGATTCTAACTACCAATTTTTACATCTGTAAATTTTTAAGTTTTAAGATGTATACACACTCATTTTAAAAAATTTACACTCCCCCCTTTTTACCCCCCAATATTTGGATTTTCCAAAAACGAAAAAATACGTGTGTTTATTTATTTTTAAAGGAGATTCTAAATACCAACTTTCACATATATAACCTTTAAAAATTTTGAGATAGATACACTCATTTTAAAATATTACTCCCTTTTCAACCCCCCCCCCTAAATTGGATTTTCCAGAAACAAAAAAAATACGTGTTTCTTTATTTTTAACGGAGATCTCAAACACCAATTTTCAGGTCTGTAATATCTTCAGTTTCTGATATATAAGTAGCCTCATTGAAGGCATTCAACCACTTTTTAGCCCCTTTTCACTCCTCCTATTGCGATTTTCCGAAAACAAAAAAAAAATACGTGTTCCTTTATTTTTAATGAAGGTTCTAAATACCAATTTTTACATCTGCAAACTTTAAAAGTTTGGAGATATAGATTCACTCATTTTAAAAATTCACCCCCTTTTCACCCTCCCATTAATTGGATTTTCCAAAAACAAAAAAATACGTGTTTCTTTATTTTTAAAAGAGATCAAAAGTACCAATTTTCAGGTCTGTAATATCTTCAGTTTCTGAGATATAGGTACCGGTATCCTGATTAAAGGCATTCAACCCATTTTTCCCCATTTTCACCCTTTTTCACCCCTCCTATTGGGATTTTCTGAAAACAAAAAAATACGTGTTTCCTTATTTTTAAAGAAGATTCTAAATACCAATTTTTACATCTGTAAACTTTTAAAGTTTTGAGATATAGAGCAACTCATTTTAAAATGTAACCCCCGTTTTCACCCCCTTAGCGAAGGAATATCCAAAAATCCTCTCTTAGCGAGCACCTACGTCTTAATATGAATATATCCCCAAAATTTCATCTCTTTATGTCCAGTGGTTTTGGCTCGGCGATGATGAATCAGTCAGTCAGTCAGTCAGTCAGTCAGGACAAGTTATTTTATATATATATATATAGATAGATAGATGATATGAGTAAAGGAGTGGAATCGGAGGTAAGGCTTTTTGCGGATGATGTATACTAACTCTCTATAGAGTGATAAATAAGTTACAAGGTTGTGAGCAACTGCAACGTGACCTCGAAAATGTTGTGAGATGGACAGCAGGCAATGGTATGTTGATAAACGGGGTTAAAAGTCAGCTTGTGAGTTTCACAAATAGGAAAAGTCCTCTCAGTTTTAATTACTGCGTTGAGGGGATGAAAGTTCCTTTTTGGGATCATTGTAAGTATCTAGGTGTTAATATAAGGAAAGATCTTCATTGGGGTAATCACATAAATGGGATTGTAAATAAAGGGTACAGATCTCTGCACATGGTTATGAGGGTGTTTAGGGGTTGTAGTAAGGATGTAAAGGAGAGTGCATATAAGTCTCTGGTAAGACCCCAACTAGAGTATGGTTCCAGTGTAGGGGATCCTCACCAGGATTACCTGATTCAAGAACTGGAAAAAATCCAAAGAAAAGCAGCTCGATTTGTTGTGGGTGATTTCCGACAAAAGAGTAGCGTTACAAAAATGTTGCAATGTTTGGGTTGGGAAGAATTGAGAGAAAGAGGAAGAGCTGCTCGACTAAGTGGTATGTTCCGAGCTGTCAGCGGAGAGATGGCGTGGAATGACGTTAGTAGACGAATAAGTTTGAATGGCGTTCATAAAAGTAGGAAAGATCACAATATGAAGATAAAGTTGGAATTCAAGAGGACAAACTGGGGCAAATATTCATTTATAGGAAGGGGAGTTAGGGACTGGAATAACTTACCAAGGGAGATGTTCAATAAATTTCCAATTTCTTTGAAATCATTTAGGAAAAGGCTAGGAAAGCAACAGATAGGGAATCTGCCACCTGGGCGACTGCCCTAAATGCAGATCAGTATTGATTGATTGATTGATTGATTGATTGATTGATTGATTGATTGATTGATTGATTGAACTTATCTTTAAAGAGACCGGGTCACCTTCCTAGGCTACAGCAGAAATTGCACGTGTTAGGAACCACCCATGTTATTGATAGTATTTCTTTGACTCTAGACTTTTCAACTATTTGCTTTACGTCGCACCGACACAGATAGGTCTTATGGCGACGATGGGACAGGCAAGGCCTAGGAATGGGAAGGAAGTGGCCGTGACCTTAATTAAGGTACAGCCCCAGCATTAGCCTGGTGTGAAAATGGGAAACCAACGGAAAACCATCTTCAGGACTGCCGACAGTGGGATTCGAATCCACTATCTCCCGGATGCAAGCTCACAACTGCGCGCTCCTAACCGCACGGCCAACTCTCCCGGTCTTTAGAATTTTCAATTAACATACTGGTTGTATTAATATCTTCATATCCACATACATTTATAATTCTGATCTGTGCTCTTCAAACTATTGCCTTATAATTCGGTTCAATCTTGGATTAGGTACACAAAAGGAAAAAAAGGTCCAGTTCAGTTGTTGTCTGTCAAGTTTTGCTTTCTCTTGGACACTTCCGGCATTAAAAGCAATACGATAAAAATCAAAACTAAACCAACTGGTTCTGAGGTGTGGTTCGAGGTCCACTCAGCCTCCGTGAGAACAATTGAGGAGCTATCTGACGGTGAGATAGCGGCCCCGGTCTAAAAAGCCAAGAATAACGACCGGGAGGATTCGCGGCACTGACCTCGCATCACTTCGTAATCTGCAGGCCTACGAGCTGAGCAGTGGTCGCTTGGTTGGCCAAGGCCCATCAGAGCTGTAGTACCATGGAATTTGGTTTGATTTGGTTAGATGACTACTCATTCACAATCCCACATCTATTGTGTAGCTATGTGTTTAACTGAATATAGATCGAACCAGTGCAGGGGATTCATTTTCTCTGTTTCTCTTCAGATCAGTTCTACAGGAGTAGTTGTAACCATTAACTGTCTTCAGAAAATAATCCTGATATTCTTAGCATTGTAATTTTATTTCTGGAAGTCCCTTGAACGTAACGATTAATATGTAACACTAGAAGTATCAACCCACGCTGCTGTTTTGGAAAGATATATTATTTCTCGGGTTAACATTATTATGAAATGAAATAAAAACATGTGCCCGTTAAACCCTATTATATCTTCTTGGAATTTATTACGAAAACCAGGGACATTTATGTGCTCTGCTTTTCCTATCCTTTCGAAATTCGTAACCACTGGAAGCCTCTAACCAGCGCCATTTTATGTAGTTAATTCTCATCCTTCCAGATTCGAATAAAATAATTTTTATCGCTGTTCCTTGAAGTGTCCATTCCTCGTAAATGCATCGCATCTCCAATTCTTCACTCCACATGATCAAATGTTACTTTGATATTTGATGTACTACCCATGGAATAATTTTCTCTTCGGTAAATGTCAAAGACAGAAACTCATTGAGGAGCCTCTTCTAAAAATTTAACCGCCGTGTTGAGAGTGGGAGATTCCTTTTTCCGGTAAGTTACAGTTTGTGTTTATGAGGTTACGTGCCAGATGCGACCGTGCCGGATGCGACCCGGTCATTATCGTGCCAATAGCGACCGAGCGGATATGCACCGTGCCGCATGCGACCCATCAATCACTTACAATTGATCTGCATTAAGGGCTGTCACCAAGTGGCAGATTGCTTATCAGTAGCTAACTTGGTCTTTTCTAAAATAAAGGTCTGACAACGTTGTTAGCAGGTTCGAGTGACGTTGGTCGAAAGAAAAATATTATAATGTTGCTGGCTTTACGTCCCAGTAATTACTTTTATGGTTTAAGGAGACGCCGAGGTGCCGGAGTTGAGTCCCGCATGACTTATTTTACGTGCCAGTAAATCCACCGACACAAAGCTGACGTATTTGAGCGCCTTCAAATACCACCAGACTGAGCCAGGATCGAACCTGCCAAGTTGGAGTCGGAAGACCAGCATCTCAACCGTCTGAGCCGTCGAGCCACTTAGCCCGGATGAAAAAGAAAATCACCATGAGAATGTAGGCCGGCAGGGTAGGAAAGTTGGTGTATACAATTTGTAATAACTAGATTGCGTACCAAAAGCCTGGATTCTAAACTTCTTCGCAGTGTTCAAATGAAGTGAGGGAATATGATGCTGTTGATGGTGATTCGGCCGTCGGATAGGGACATAAAGCATTGAGCAGACCCCTTGGTATTATTCGAGAGGAGTAGGCTACGTGCCGACACCGGGTTCATCTTTCCCTACCTCATTATCATAATCTCACATCCAGACGCGCAGGCCTCCCATGTGCGTCAGGTAGAAAGACCTGCACCAGGCAAGCCGAACACGTCCTCGGACACTCCCGGCACTAATAGGACACGATAAGTAAGTAGGCCTAAGTCGTAAATAATTTCAGAGAATTAGGATCTTCTTTTTTTGCTAGTGGTATAACGTCGCACCGACACAGACAGGTTTTAAGGCGACGATGTCCGACTCGTTGGCTGAATGGTCAGCGTACTGGCCTTCGGTTCAGAGGGTCCCGGGTTCGATTCCCGGCCGGGTCGGGGATTTTAACCTTCATTGGTTAATTCCAATGGCCCAGGGGCTGGGTGTTTGTGCTGTCCCCAACATCCCTGCAACTCACACACCACACATTACACTATCCTCCACCACAATAACACGCAGTTCCCTACATATGGCAGATGCCGCCCACCCTCATCGGAGGGTCTGTTATACAAGGGCTGCACTCGGCTAGAAATAGCCACACGAAATTATATATATTATAGGCGACGATGGGATAGGAAAGGGCTAAGAGTGGGAAGGAAGCGGCTTTGTCCTTGATTAAAGTACACATCGACTTTCACATTTGCCTGATGTGAAAATGGGAAACCACGGAAAACCATCTTCAGGGCTGCCGACAGTGGGATTCGAACCCACTTTCTCCCGGATGCCAGCTCACAGCTGCGCGCTCCTAACCGCACGACCAACTCGCCCGGTAGGAAATCTCCCTTGGTAAATTATTCCAATCCCTAACTCCTCGTCCTATAAACGAATATTTGCCGCAATATGTCGTCTTGAGTTCTAACTTTATCTTTATATTGTGATCTCTCCTACTTTTGAAAACACCACTCAAACTTATTCGTATACTAATGTCATTCTACGCCATCTCACCACTGATAGCTCGAAACATCCCGCTTAGTCGAGCAGCTCGTCTTCTTACTTCTAAGTCTTCCTAGCCCAAGATTTGCAATATTTTCGCAACGCTACTCGTGTGTTTTGTTACCAAACATTATCGATTGTTTTCTGAAAGGGATTCAAACTTAATTTCGAAGTCCCCGGTACAGCGTAATTAGATTCTGATACAAATTTAGATATGAGTAGCTAATGTACCCGTGCTTCGCTACGGAATTCTACATTGTATTCAGAATTCTAGGTTAAATACTCACACGTTGTGAATAAGATTATATTAAACTACATAGCTCTTAAAGTAACTCAGAAAAGCGACGGGCAAGTCACCATACGTATTTTCGCATGTGAAGACTTGGTTAGGAAATTATAATGGCAGGTCCTCTTGCCTACTGTCAGTCACAATCAACTTGGTAAGTTTTCATTATGATGGTAGGCCCTCTTGCCTACTGCCAGTCAGTGGAGTTGGGCAGTTTGATAATAGCAGGCACTCACTCTCTACCTGTCTTTTTACATCATCAGAAAGACTGCATTTGTGGTTTTGCCAACTGAGATCATTATAGGTCATTACAATGAAGTCAACAGAAATGTCGCAGTTACAAGCAATGCTATCATAATTATGAAATAGACGATAAAATAGAAAACCGCACATTTTCTCATTTTTAACAGTACTATGCTGCCGATCTAACAGTCCAAAGTTCCGGACCTGACATGACCAGGCCGCAGACAGCCGTGAACAATCCTCTGCCATTATTCCTTTAAGTGTGCACACTGCTCATTCCAATCAGTGCCACAGAGAAGGAATCAAATGCGTGGAGTACTATGATAAACCAGTATGTTACGTACCAGTAGTACCAGAAAATCGATGAACCAGAGGAAAGTCATGCTAAAGAAGAAAGTTATCTAACTCCACATTCCCCTGTGGAGGGGGACGGTAGAATTACACCCACGGTATTCCCTGCGTGTCGTAAGGGGCTCTCAACTTGGGAGCGTGGGTTAGTGACCACGGGGCACTGAGTTGAGTCCTAGCACTGCTTCAACGTACTTGTGCCAGGCTCCTCATTTTCATCTATCCTATTCGACTTTCCTTGGTCAAATCTTGTTCTATTCCAACCCCGACGGGATTAGAACTTTCTAGGCCTAGAGAGCCGTTCGTTTTCACGCCCTTCGTGGCTCTTGTCTCTTTCGCTGATATCTTCCTTTTTCGCAGTGTCGGATTCCTTCCATTTTTCTCCCTGATTAGTATTAAATAAAGGATGGTCACCTAGTTGCACTTCCTCTTAAAACAATAATCACCACCACCAACACCACCACCACCACCACCACCACCACCACCACCACACTAACACGTAGCATTTCTCCTCTAATGGTTGGCGTCAAGAAAAGCATCCAGCCGTAAAAGAATGCCAAATCTGCTAAGAACCGGATAGAGTGGGGAGTAATAGAAACGAGCCCAGTGGCATCACTGCTCGCTTCTCACCAAGGCAGTCCGGGTTTGATTCCCGGCCAATATTTGTGGGATTTACGAAATGAAATACCACGCCCATTTTCCTGGAGATGAAAAATGGGAAACCACGAGAAATAATTTTCGAGGATGGCCGACGGGCTATTCGAACCCAGCAGCCTACCGAAGTAGCTGTAACTAGTCGTCCGGCAACGCACTGACCTAACCTGCTTGGTACCTTCTCCCAGACATGGAGGCGCAGCTCCATATCTGGAGATATTTTAGGAAAATACTATTCATTTGCTAATGGCTTTACGTCTCACCGACACAGTTAGGTCTTATGGCGACGATGGGATAGGAAAGGCCTAGGAGTTGGAGGGAAGCGGCCGTGGCCTTAATTAAGGTACAGCCCCAGCATTTGCCTGGTGTGAAAATGGGAAACAACGGAAAACCATCTTCAGGGCTGCCGACAGTGGGATTCGAACCCCGTATCTCCCGGATGCAAGCTCACAGCCGCGCGCCTCTAACCGCATGGCCAACTCGCCCGGTGGGAAAAGACGTAAACGCATCACCATATTTCGTGTTGTAAAACGAGTTTCCCCCAGAAGTGTTATGTAAAGTAGGGGCAGTAGCTGCTTATAAGACTTTTTGAAATTACGTTTAGCTTACCTTATCTTGGGCGATGACACAACTTATAAAATGACAATTTGCTTGTCAACGCCGGTCGCATCCTGTCAACGCCGGTCGCATCCGGCACGGTTACAGATTATGCGGTCGCTAGTGGCACGGGTCGCATGCGGCACGGTCGCATCTGGCACGCCACCGTTTATGATAACCCCTCGGTTGCCTTCGTGGTGCAATATTTCCGTAAGTGAATGCAAGCAAGTAAGGATGTAGTTTTAGGTGACTACTGATATCGTAATCATGGTCATAAGACATCAAATTTTACCCAGAATTAAAACCACAGTAACGTGACATTACGTTCCAAATATCCCACATGCATTAGCCAGGATTCGAACCATAGCCACCTTGGTAAGAAGCAAGTGACGATGTCTGTCACTCCATTCTTTACCATCATTGAGACCTGTGTCACACTTGTACTGCATTGTTTTCACAAAATATTTCTTCGTTGTCTTCCCCTGTCCCTTTTGTTCCTGAAATTGAACAATGAAGGCACTTTTAACTGATTAACTCAAATAAATAAATGCAAATACGTTGTCGTTACAAATTTTTGGTGAAATTTCTTATATTATTCGATGCGAAGTACCTACGGATCATAGAGCGGGTTTTCCGTGACCATATCCACCAGAAAACGTAGGACAACAAAGCCAATTAAAATGGATTGAATTGTGCCATTTTAACTTTCTTTGCTGCATTATTGGAGGAATCATAAGAAAATAAGAGTTATTCCTTCAAATTCGGTAAGCAAGCATTAGAGAGTACCAATCTTATCCATCTTACCATGTTTTTCGCAGATGTAGTGATTATTGCCCGGACATATCCACCATATGAGCGACAATTATCCAGGATTCATCCGCCATTCTGCTTGTAACTGTGATTTATCCGGGACCTGTTGGAATAACATTTTATCTTGTCCTAGCAAGACAGGGATGGCCACAAACCGCTGTACAGCAGCGATAGAGCAGTTGCCACATCACTCGTTCAGGTAGGCACCAAAGAATGACTCACTATCAGCTGTTAAAAGTCTAAGTGTCGTTGACCTCGCTACGTCGCTAGCATCTGCTGAAGTTTGTATGGGCTAGTATTCATTTACATGGAAAGTTTAATTGAGCATTTCAGACACCTTATGCTCTTTTATTTTCTTTCTTAATCTGTTTACACTACAGGGTTGGTTTTTCCCTCGGACTCAGCGAGGGATCACACCTCTACCGCCTCAAGGGCAGTGTCCTGAAGCGTGAGACTTTGCTTCGGAGGATACAACTGGGAAAGAGGACAATTACCTCTCCCAGGTGGCCTCACCTGCTATACCGAACAGGGGCCTTTTGAAGGGGATTGGAAGGGATAGACAAGGACGAGGGAAGGAAGCGGCCGTGACCTTAAGTTAGTTACCATCCCGGCATTCGTCTGGAGGAGAAGTGGGAAACTACGGAAAACCATTTCGAGGATAGCTGAGGTGGGAATCGAACCCCCTCCACTCAGTTGACCTCCCGAGGCTGAGTGGACCCGGTTCTAGCCCTCGTACCACTTTTCAAATTTCGTAGCAGAGCCGGGAATCGAACCCGGACCTTCGAGGGTGGCAGCTAATCACACTAACCACTACACCACTTTTATTATTGCGAGGGCAACATTCTTCACAAACTCGGAGGAAGATTTTTGCTGTTTACGGTGAAGATACAGTCTCCTTTCATAGTGCAGTGTGTTTTCTGAATGAGAAGAGGAAAGTGTTGGGACAAACACAAACAAACACAGTCCCCGAGCAAGAAGAATTAATCCGATGCGATTAAAATCCCCGACCGAGCGAGCTGACAGTGCGGTTAGGGTAGCGCAGCTGTGAGCTTTCAGTCGTGAGATAGTGGGTTCAAACCCCACTGTCGGCAGCCCGTGGTTTCCTATTTTCATGCCAGGCAAATGCTGGGGCTGTACCTTAATTAATGCCGCGGCCGCTTCCTTCCCACTCCTAGCCATAAGACCTATCTGTGTCGATGCGACATCAATCAAACCGTATTGTAAAATATATCCGACCCGGTCGGGAATCGAGCCTGGGACCCTCTGAACCTAAAGCCTCAACGCTGACCATTCAGCCAAAAGTGGTGCACGGTGGGTGAAGATGCTGTAACCGATAGAAAATGCCAGAAAGGATCTTCTAAGTTTCATTCAGGAATTGGCTCCTTAAAGGACAAACGTCCTACCAGAAGACCCATTGTTAAAGACGAAGAAAGACTCAAGGAGTTGGTTGAAAGTAACCCAAAACTGACAGAAGGAGAAGTAGCTCAAGTGCTGAATATATCGTCCCGTAATGTGAGGAAACAACTGAAAGGCTTTATTACATACTTCGTTGCGATGGTTGTGTACCACATGAACTCAGTGAACGGAATTTGTTACCCCGCGTGTCCTTACTAAGGCACTTCGAAACTCTCCTCTTTCCTCTCTTAATATCTTCAGTATGATAATGAAATGCAACTCTGTCCGATCGCTTTACCGTTAGAAATTAACTTGGCATTCCTTTTCTGGTGTAGGCTGAATGAACCTCAAAGCTATGTACGTCACTAGATATGGAAATTTCTCTCCCAAATGTTTCGACTTACTGACTGGGAATCGAATCCACGTCCTTCCGAGTGAGCGGAACATATCTCCATCTCCTCGACTAGGTAATCTCTAAAAATTAAAAAACAACAGTCCAGTGAAGTAATTAGACGATATGTTTAATGAAGCATTTACATACTCTGAATACCACTCTACAACTATGCTCAGCTACTGAGCTGGGAACAATAGTGACGTAACTCAAAATTAGCAGTTCTGAGAAAATTGCCTTTGAAGTTTCGGCGCCGTCACCGTTCACTATTTTTCAGAATTACTTTTTATTTTCAGACAGTACTCTTCAAGATAACACAATAGGAATGTATTTTTGCAATTTAATATTTTTTTCTGACTTACGTCGCTAATGAATTACTTGGTATCATATTCCAAGAAAATATGGCTACAATAATGAAGTAATGAATGTTATTTATTCTTACAGAACTGTTTACTCCCCAAAGTGATCACAGATATTGACAGGATTATACAGCCAATGAATGAGAAACAAAACCAGATATTTGTTAAAACAGAAAATAAAAACATTCATTATACTTTATATTTCTCACTGAATAAAATCAGAAAGTAATTTTCATATAGGAAGTAAAAAAATACAGCGAGTCACATCAAACCAAACGAAAAATCTAAATTGAAACTATAATGATAATTCAAGTACTGTCTGTCAGTCTACATTGATGATTCAGCCTTTTGTATCCTACTCGCATTCTAAGCTTGCAAAAAAAGGGAGCATGGAGAGCCGGTATGAATCTTTTGCGTATGAGGCAATGTATGTCGTCAAATTTCTACTTCGGGATTGGCAAAGGTCCAGGATAAACTGGGGTTAATCCATCACGTTCAATATGATTTGCATCTTTCCCTTTCCTGCGGTGGATTATTACCGACATAAATTCATCTTCATTGTAAGAGCCTTTGTAAAAGTAGTGGTCCAGATGGTCCTTGGTGACTTTCACCATTACGATGCTACTGAAATGAAATTTCTCTCCATCAGTGTTTTCTTTGAAGCATTTTTTTTTGCAAGTTGTTTTACGTCGCTCCGACACAGATAGTTCTTATGGCGACGATGGGACAGGAAAATGCTAGGAATGGAAAGGAAGTGGCCGTGGCCTTAATTAAGGTACAGCCCCAGCATTTGCTTGGTGTGAAAATGGGAAACCACAGAAAACCATCGTCAGGGCTGCCGACAGTGGGGTTCGAACCCACTCTCTCCCGAATAACTGGCCGCACTTAAGCGGCTGCAGCTATCAAGCTCGGTTTTCTTTGAAGCGAGAGTCGGTGAAATCAGATGTAATTTTCTTCACATCAACGATCGGTGTGAGGCATTTCGTTTACTCTAAACTCACTTCCACTTTTCTTCGTACTACTCATTATACAGCAGCTGAATAGTGGGCTGGCACGTAGATGAGTCCAGATTTCAAGGCTCTTTTAACATTTCTTTTGTAACGGTTCAAATCCCGTTACAAAGTGACAGCTGTATTTTATTATTATTATTATCATTATTATTATCATTATTATTATTATTATTATTTCCGTATTATTATTTTATCTGTGAGATTACTATTATTGTAATATAATTATTATTCAATTCGATTCTGCAATGCTTGTCGCTTGCGTGATTGTAGTTAAATGTATGCATATATACGTATGTGTAGAGTAATACTAAAGGCATGTACAGTAAAGAGTTGCTGTATATCAGATGTGGATGTGACATTGCAACATTGCTGGAGTAAATGCAGAGTCATTGCTACGTCATCGCTACGTCATCGCTACGTCATCGTGAGCATTTAGAGATGCGCTCACGGTCTTTGAAATACTTAGGGATCTCCGGGCTATTTCACTATTGTAGGTAATATCTGTCGCAAGGTGGGACTCGATTATAGTTATTTCTGGAGGTTACGTAGGTGCGTCAACCTCACGCCTATATAAGGTGGCTGCATTTTGTAGCGTCAGTCATTATTCTACTGGAAGGAGAGGCACAGTTGGCCATTAAGTGAACGAAGATGGAGTGGCCTCAGTCAGTCAACGAGAGTCATTATTCAATTGGAAGCAGAGGCCCAAGTCGGTCACTCAACAAGAGTCAACGAGTGTGAACGAGATGGAGAAGACTTTGGTCATTGAGAGAGTGAGGCCAAAGTTCGTCGGTCACTTAGTTGAAGATACGGACGCAAAGGCTTATCATGGAGTCATAGAAGGATACCACTTGCAATGAAGTCATACAATACAGACGTACCAAGAAGTCATATGATATGGAGAAGAAGCAGCCACATGGATACATCACCAAATTAGGCGTGATACATCTACAGTAAACACCAGATCTAAGGAATACGTCGTAATTACACTCAAAGTGTTGAAGGTACAGTCAAGTGAAACAGTGAGGGATATATTTAGTATACGATTGTTAAATGTCCGGTCAAGAAGAATCCAAATTCATGCCTAGTTTCTTTCAGTTGCAATGCCATAATTTCATATTCTCATCTGTTTTAATCGCAGCAGTTCTCAATATTTTATTAAAATTATTTAAAGAATATATTTTGTTCTATCAAATGGATTCATAGTATTATTTCAATGACAGTAAAATATCGTAACCTCAAATTTAATGGGGAAACTGAACGCCAATCTCCTTTTCCCAGAACTTATATGGTATGTTGTCAAAAGTAAGCTTATTACCCCACACCCTTTTAGTTTAAAAATATCTCACTTTCACGTTCATTCTGACGGTGTCTAACTTCAAAGAACATCAGATTAATGCTTTTGATTTTGCATTCTAATAGGCCACCACGTACAAGAATGCAGAGACTATGAACTTATTCTTCCCCCGTTCCCGACAGTTGTCTGAATTGTGAAAGATTTCTAAATCTCTGCTGGTGCGTTTCTGGCTTATGTGCACATCCGTCACTAACGAAGGGAACTCGCATCTCTTCACACGGCGACAGATTACCACACGGTGACATGTGTCTCTCATGCACGAAGAGGGGGATGAATGTCCTCGCTGCAATACTGACATTGAGCGCTCCGCTAAGGCCACGTGAAATTTCCGCCGCTTATGGGTCATAGAGAGGACTATGTTGTGAGGATTTTTATCGATTTAACAAAAAACCCGGCAATTTTTGAGTTACGTCACTATTGTTCTCTGCGATGTTTTAAGTTATCTAGAGATATTTTCTTTAAAAGAGACTTATTATACGAGGACAGTGGACGTGTGTGTTTCCTCACTACATGAACGCTTAATTCTACTTCTAAATCTGGTACTGTCATTTAAAAAATGAAACATTCTCATATTGATACATGTAGTCAATAAAAACATATTGTGCCGGGCGAGTGAGCGTGCGGTTAGGGACGCGCAGCTGTGTGCTTGCATACGGGTAATAGTGGGTTCGAGCCCCACTGTCAGCAGCCCTGAAAATGGTTTTCCGTGGTTTTCTACTTTCACACCAGGCTGTACCTTAATTAAGCCTACGGCCGCTTCCTTCCCACTTCTAGCCCTTCCCTATCCCAAACGTCGCCATAAGGTCAATCTATATCGGTGCGACGTAAAACAAATAGTAAAAAAGCAAAAAGCAAAAGTAAAACATGTATCTAGTACCCGAGAGCAGCGAGAGGGAATGGCTTTTCTGTTTGCAGCTGATCGATGGTATTTCAACAGTGGACTAAATAAAAATTAACTGTTTCCGGCTTGTCAGTACGACAACAGTAGTTGTGCTATTGTTACTACGTACGTCTTTGGGGGTAAATCATCTCGAATTTCATATTTTTAAGCCATAGTTCATGCGTGCGCAGGAGCATAGAGGGCACACTTACGTTTTAATTACCTCATTGGCACATTCGACTGGCCGTTGTCCTTATGTTCCCAAATCGTCGTTGGATTTCCACCAAGGCAGCTGCTGTTCGAATCCCGGCCCAAGCATTAAAAAATCAAAAGCCACGTCTTTGCGGTTCAGGTTCCACATAAAACTGGAAGCTTGTTAACTTCTTTGACCACATTATATATTAGGACTGGTGGGCTTTTAGGGGATCTAAATGCCACACCGGCGTGCCGTTGGCTTCTGGCCCGTCAGATAACTCCCACCCGACAAAATTGTGTCATCGTGACGTAATTTCAAATATTAAGTAATTGATGGGTCTTTAAAACAATATATACTGAAATACTTAGCTGTGTGGTTCGAGTCACGCAGTTGTTAGCTTGCATTCGGAAGATAGTGGATTCGAACACCACCGTTGGCAGCTCCAAAAATGGCGTTTCGTGTTTTTCCGTTTCCACACCAAGCAAATCCTAGGAATGTAGATTAATTAAGGCTACGGCTGCTTTCCTCCCAATCCTAGTCCTTTCCCATCCTTGTGCCACCGAAAATGTTTCATATGTTAGTGCGACGTTAAACTACTAGCAAGACAAACAAAGCACAGCAGTGTTATGGAACGTTTTCGGAAAGAAGTTGGAAATAGATCCATGGAGCTAAAATTCGCAGTGGTGAACTGATCTAGGAATTCACAGCGTTTCATCCGGAACCTTAAATTGGCGATGCAGTAAATTTTGCTCACCGGATTCAGTGAACCAACAAACAGACTCAACGTTCAGAATGTTGACGCCTCATTTAAAAACGTGCACACTTCAATATTGCTTCTCGCTATTGCTACAAGACTGACCGTGGAAGAAATTACATCGCTGAGTCTGGCTACCTGCAATTAATTATATCAGTGTTCTCGCCAGAAATTTTCATCAGTTGGGTGGGAGAATACTACGTAAAAAGTGAATATGATTAAATTTCAGTTTATTACCTCAGGACATTAACAATATCAGACAACTGCAAAGTTCAACTATTTTAGAGTTATTAACACGAACAAGAAATAATAGAGTATTTTGAACTTCTAGTGTTCTACTGCTCTTTCATAAACATGGAACACTGCGGCCTACCACTCGATTGCTGTGGAGTGCCATACGGGTTTGCGACGTAATGCGAAATCGAGTGCTCGCATGTGATTCCACGCTAATCCAGACACCGCTTGCGCACACACTACCTGATAGTAAAGCTAAACATTTAAACTCTAATGCAATTGATGCAATTATGCTGACAATAATGAATACTAATCATTTAAATAAAAAATTACAGTTTTTAATTTGGAACACCCAATGCTTTTTTTTTCTATTTGCTTTACGTCGCACCGACGCAGATATATCTTATGGCGACGATGGGATGGGAAAGGCCTAGGAATTGAAAGGAAGCGGCCGTGGCCTTAATTAAGGTACAGCCCCGGCATTTGCCTTGTATGAAAATGGGAAAACACGGAAAACCATCTTCAGGGCTGCTGACAGTGGGGCTCGAACCTACTATCTCCCGATTACTGGATACTGGCCGCACTTAAGCGGAACACCCAATGACTCAAATACGGTATATATTAATATTATATAAATAAATAACGTATATCTAGGTTATGTTAGCCGGGTGGTTTCTAAAAAAACCGGCAGGGCGGTAAGCCCGTTGAAAAGGTCCTAGGGAGAACACTGTAAATTATATAATATACGACAAGAATAACGAACGGCCGTAGCCATCTTTAAACACCGGATTCCGTGAGATCTCCGAAGTTAAACAATATTGGGCGTGGTCAAGATGTGGATGGGTTGCCACGTGCTGTAGTTTGGGGGTAAGGGAATGGAGGGTCGGAAAGGAACTCGCCACACTACCGTACGTAAACTGGCCGATGACCTTCGATGTTAGGCCCCTTAAAACAACAAGCAACAACAAGCAAGCGTACATAAACTCCGGCTCCGACACACCTCTGCTGCGGTTCGGACCTGCCTTCGGGCAGAATACACCCTTACCTTACGACAAGAATAGGTAAGATTTGTATATTTCTATTACGAAAACCAACTTGGTATCGCTTTCTCGGTGTTTGCACGTTCTTCCACGTGCCCCTTATTGTTACTCACCGAGGTGAAAACTGCCTATCGCTATCTTCAACTAGTCACAAAATATTTGAGGTGAAAAACTTGTGGTTTTCTTTTCAGCACTGGAAACGTTCCGAAAGCCTTTCTAATTGTAACTTACTCTTGCACAGTTATGGAACAGTTCCGAAAAGAAGTACGAAATGTCGGGTTGAGTGGCTCAGACGGTTGAGGCGCTGGCTTACTGACCCCAATTTGGTAGGTTCGATCCTGGATCAGTTCGGTGGTATTTGAATGTGCTCAAATACGTCAGCCTCGTGTCGGTAAATTTACTGGCACGTAAAAGAACTCCTGATGGACAAACTTCCGGCACCTCGCCGTCTCCGAAAACCGTAAAAGTAGTCAGTGGGACGTAAAGCAAATGATATTATTATTATTATTATGATTATGATTATTATTATTATTATTATTATTATTATTATTATTATTATTATTATTATTATTATTATTATTATAAGTTGGAAATAGATCCATGAAGGTGCAATTCGCAGTGGTGAGCATATCTAGGACTTGATATTGTGTCATCCGGAACCTCAAATTGGCCCATGTAGTAACTTTTTGCTCATGACATTGTTTTACATTGTTCACGAACGCACATGAAGTGGAGTGTTAATATGTTCAGCAAGCATCATTTGATGCCACGGGTAGGTTGTTTGTTCTCGCATTAACACAACCACGAGAGTAGAATCGTAGAGTGATGGCAAGCAAACGCGTGACGCACTACCCCGCCACTGTGGTTCCTCTAAAGCCACACCGGCCGCGTGAAAGCAGGTCAGCCTCTGAGGTCCACCGCTCTACATCGTTAGCTCCACGCCGCTGTAGTTCAGTGCGGTGTGAAGCTCCAGTGTAATTACTCATTATTTAGGAGATTACGTGATGTCCAATCATATGAAATTCCGCAAAAATAAGTGTCTTCTAGCTTCTAAAACTTCTTGTATTAGGGTTAGAAGATTCTTTCTGTATGAATATAATAACACTAGTTAACAAATTTAAACTTTTTTTTTGCATCTGGTTTGTAAATGGGTGAATTTACCTAATTCTGGGGTGCTGAATACACTGGTAAAATCAGTTTTACTCTATGATGTCACATTTCCTAGATATACAGCAGAATAAAAAACGGCAATAGCGAAAATTGACACAATTAAGTCAAACAAAAATACACATTCAGAACGTTTTAAATCAATACTGTTTTGTATGTATATATGGGCATGATGCCAATAAAAGGTCCAAATTAGTTCAGAAGATATTTTCACCTTTAATCGTCTTTGGTTTTTGAAAAATGCGACGACGGAGCTCTTCTTTTGTTTGCCGTTTCATCACTCTACCTAACAAGACCCCAGCAGTAGTCACCCATCATCGAAGGGTTCCAATGGCCTTGGTAACGGTGTTCCATGGTAAGAATGTCTTGGTGAAAGCGTTCACCATGCTCATCGCTTACGGCTCCCAAATTTTCCGGGAAGAAATCAAGGTGAGAATGTAAAAAGTGAATTTTTAGCGACATTATACACCCCATGTTCTTATAGTTGTCCAACAGATCATTCACAATGGTAACATAGTTTTTGTCTTTCCTGTTACCCAAAAAGCCCTTCACAATTGCTTTAAAAGAAGACCAAGCAGCTAATTGGATATCTGTGAGTTTGGTATCAAAGGTTGGGTCTTTCAGCAATTTTCTTATTTGTGGTCCAACAAATATACCCTCTTTCAGCTTTGCCTCACCTAATTTGGGAAACTTTTCTTTTAAGTGATTGAAGGCCTCACCTTCTTTATCCAGAGCTTTTACAAAGTTCTTGATAAGGCCCAACTTGATATGAAGGGGAGGCAAAATGATTTTTTCGGGCTCAACCAATGGGGTATTGTTCACATTTACGTTTCCAGGAACATATGGCTTCCTTATAGGCCATTCCTTGACTGTATAGTGGTTCTTGGTGTCACGGCTGTCCCAAAGGCACAAAAAGCAGCAGTATTTCGTGAATCCAGCCTGTAAACCTGTAAGGAGTGCAACAACTTTTAAATCACAGCAAAGCTGCCATTCATGATCCTTATATTTGATTGCCTCTAGCAGCAAAGCCGTGGCTTCATAAGTTTCTTTCATGTCTACTGCGTAAGCCAAAGGTACCGATGGAAATGCGTTGCCATTATGCAGTAGTACTGCTTTCAAGCTGGTTTTACTGGAGTCAATAATTAGTCACCACTCCTGTGGATTATGTTGTGCACCTAGCTGCAACATCAGACCATTGACATCTCTACATACACGCATTGAATTCTGCATATCGAAATATTGAGCGAAGGAAGCACCTCTTGATCTGAAACAGGAAATTTTTGTCCCTGGAGCTAGAAGGTTCCATTGCTGCAGTCTCGACCCCAAGAGTTCAGCTTGCTGTTTCGAAAGTTTTAGATCGCGAACCAAATCGTTCAGTTCCTCTTGATTAAAGAGCTGAGGTGAAGTGTCATGATATTGAGGGCAGTACTCTTCTATATGTTCAGTACTTTCTGTTTCACTTGACATGGTGTCTGGTTCCGTGGCTTTCAAGTTACAGACAGGAACAGGCAACCCCTCATCATGGGGCACAGGCAAATGCACTGAAGATATATTTGGATACTTTATTTTATGTTTAGTTTTGCTTGAATGTCCCGAAATATTTGTAAGACAGAAGTAACAGTCTGAATAATGGTCTTTAGGCTCACACCACACCATCGGAACAGCGACTGGCATGGCTCGGCGTTTCCCTTTCAACCACTCAGTTAAGGTTGTAGTACAGGTTATGCAGGCAATATGAGGTGCAAAATTTTTATCTTGATCACCAACAGGACAATCAGAATACAATTTATATGCCTTCTTAACCAAATCAGTGATTGATTTTTCTTTGGGCTTTTGGAGTGAATATCCCACACACATAACAACAGTTGTCGGGTTGGTTTAGACAGCAACGAGATTTACTCGTTGCCATTTTTCTTAGTGTAAGTTTTAAACACAAAACGTTTGCACTATCTTTCACAGGAAACACTCACTGAGGGTCTCTTTCACACGACTGGATTACCACACTAACCATTTACTGACGATTTGTAGATCTTCTAGCTCTCCTCTGCAAATCAATAAGAAACAATTAGACATCAAAACAGAAGAACAGCAAAAAGCGAAATACTGAATACAAAAATAAAAAAATCCCTTAAAAACTCAAAAATGGTATGTGCTAGAACATTTTGAAAGATATATTCGGATTCTACACACCAAAATACATACTAGTTGATGTATCACATTCCAGATGCAAAATGGCTGTTGACTAGTGTAATCTTCGTTTTTGCAATTTGCTTTACGTCGCACCGACACAGATAGGTCTTATGGCGACGATGGGACAGGAAAGGCCTAGGAATGGGAAGGAAGAGGCCGAGGCCTTAATTAAGGTTTAGCCCCAGCATTTGCCTGCTGTGAAAGTGGGAAACCACGGAAATCCATCTTCTGGGCTGCCGACAGTGGGATTCAAACCCACTATTTCCCGGATGCAAGCTCACAGCCGCGCACCCCTAACCGCACGGCCAACTCACCCGGTGGATTAAGAAATACAGAAAGAAAGACAGATTATGTTTATTACTATTATTATTATTATTATTATTATTATTATTATTATTATTATTATTATTATTATTTTTATTACTACTACGAACGACTGAGTGAGGCTTTCGGCTAGACTGGTGAGAAACTATCGTAAGGTTCCTTACATTGGCAGATAATCGTCCCGAATTTACAAACAACTTGTAGAATTTCTCCATTTGATCGTCTTGTCTTCCTCTACTAACGTAGGTTAATTTGAATCGATAACGATCTCTACAAAGTAATGCTACGAATCACAAGACGTACAGTCCAAATATCAATAAAACAATCCGAGTGAGCTGGTCGTGCAGTTCGGGTCGCGTAGCTGTGAGCTTGTATTTGGGGGATAGTTGGTTCTAATCCCACCGTCGGGAGCCCTGAAAACGGTTTTCCATGGTTTCCCATTCTCTCACCGGGCACATACTGGGGCTGTACCTTAATAAAGACCGCGGTCGCTATCTTCCCAATCCTAACCCTTTCCCATCCTTCCGTCGCCGAAAAAATGATTGTGTTAGTGCGACATTAAACCACTAAAAATAAAAATAAGGAATATCTTTGAACTCAGAGGTGATCGGTTGAGAAACAATCCTCAGTTGTTCATATTAATTTTATTAAAGTATATAGAAACTTCGTCTCCGTGTGAGTTACTTTTATTCTGCATACCGTGATTTTGTTGAAATCGGATCAGTCGTTCACAGTATTGCATGTTATGAAATACACACAACACTCGCTCTGGTCTTCTAAGGCTACCTTTCTTTAAATTCGAAAGTAATTTGACGTCACAACATTCGTTGAAAGTGTAACAAAAATTAAGTGTTCTTTCCTGCTCCATCATTTTGAACCGTTGCAAAGAGTGAAATCCTTGGTTGCAGTCTAATAAACAACCAATGATTCACTCACTTCCCAGGCAGATCCTGGCAGTTGTGAGTCGATGATTTTTGTTTTAGAGTTCTAGATGGGAGCGGGTTGTCCACATTCTTGTACCTAAATTCACGGTATCTCTGTCACTTTGAGGGAAAATAAATGTGCTAACGACTTTTAAGAGAGTCGTTTGTTTTTGGACCAGCCCGAATGCGATGAAACTTTATAGGATGTACACTTGATTCATCTTAAATTTGATGGTAACAGTAATTTTGCAGTAAAATAATAGTACTTTGCTGCGGTTTTAAACGGATCATGGCGTATCGAAGGCAACAATTGCAATAGAACTTGGCAGGAGGATCATTTAAAATATCAGAACATCGCTGCACGCATGCCGTTGTTACACAGGCAACATGACAAAATGAGTGATTCTGAACAGGAACCTGGCAATTTCCTCATTTGTGTAATAATAATAATAATAATAATAATAATAATAATAATAATAATAATAATAATAATAATAATAATAATAATAATAATAGGCCTAATAATAAATCTACGATAGTCAAAGATTAATTTAAAACTTTAAAATAAAAGTTATATTTCTTTTCTGATCTTAAATTTTTACAAAATTCTTCACTTGGTGAAAGAATATTTCAGGCGCAGAGCAATTGTGGTACAAACTCGACAAACAGGAAAACCAAGAATTGGTAAGTTACAATTTTCAGCTTCAAGCCCATAATTTACAAAGTTCCCAACATCACTAATGTTGCATTTAGTTAGGTAGAAAAGGAGAGAAATCTCCCAAAACACAATTTTCAAGAGCACTTTGCTCCAACGGTCACAAGTTACGGCCTTCAACAGGCACCACTCAATATTACACAAATATGTATTACATTACCAGATAAGAGCTTACACAAATTCTACCAAGGAGACTGCGCTCCCAAACACTTACGGCCTACTCAAGGCAACTTTTAACGTTTACCTTTGCATAATACTTTACAATATTTGGCCTCTCTAGGCACAACCTACATTTGACAAGACAGTAGCAGTTGGATTTAAGAAACAATGCAGGTGTATCGAATACCCATACTACCGGGCCTTCGTGAAAAGAACAGGTTAAGTTACTGGCCCAAACTCAAAAATGTATGGAGGCGTACACTTGCGCTCCTTGAATGTTTAGTCCTCAGCCCGGAGGTCAGTTAGATTCTCAACAGTTCCGCCATCAGCTGTCATAGATGGCCCAGGCATCACTGAAGAGGTATACTAGGGAAATGAGGAGTGAGGTAGTTTCCCGTTGCTTTCCTCACCGAGCCAGAAGTTGCTATTACATAGCAGTCTGCCAAGCCCACTGAAATGCATGCACCGACTGACCCTATGAGCAATATTTTCACACCATTCATAGCAGGGACTGGCTGCATGAGGAATGGCATTACGAGCATCACTCATACCTCAGTCTCTTTCATTTTGTCAAAGCCAAGGATAAAGCTGACACAGATCAATGAAAGTAACAATATTGCTCTAGCCCATACCAGAAGACATAGTGCACTGTAAACACTACGTCCTGCCAGCAAAATAGAGAGAAAAGGGCATCGCTCCTTGAAAACCAAGGTTAAAACCCTACTTGGGCTTACGGCCCGATGATGCAGAGGCTAATCGCAAACTACTGAGGTGACTAGATGGACATGATTATTAAGAATTTACAATTGAAAAATAGTTACAAAATCGTAGTCACCTCAAGATTAATTGAAGGGGAACTCTAGAGCGTACGCACTCTCTATCCCCGGTTTTCAGTTAAATACTTTTAACTTATTTGAACTTTTACACGAGAAGAAAGAAAGCATATATTTTAGAAAATAGACGGTTACATAGTTAAAGATTGGAACCTTGCCCTCGAGTCAGATTGCGGAGATAACTACAGAGTTAGAAAATGGTGGCCATTTCCTTAGCTGATGTTCTGCCTGCCGATGGGTGAGGCCCCCGCCTCCTCTCTTAACACAACACACTCAGTAATGCGACGATCAATAAGACAAGTTAACTCGAAAAAGCGACAGCTTTTATACCCAAGAGGAATGTTCGAGAAGGCTCTGGACTAAATCCGGACACACCCTCTCATTTTATTGGACAGACAAAAAGTTACAAGGAGCCTATGATTGGCCGAAACTTAAATACACAAAAATTATGATTGGCCAGATTCCAAAGCTGGCGGGATGATTAAGAAGTGTTGCAAACCTTGAAGTACCAAAAATAAGGAAATTCAATTCAGTTCAGAAAACCTATAAACAAAAAAAAAATCTTTAAATTTCTAGTTATTCCACTTTGCACCAGAGTGCATGCTATCAGTACTTTAAAATAGAGGCATCTATGGAGAAAAGTCCAAATTTCTTGAAATAGTAGTTGCAACCAGTGACACACCAAAACGAAACAAAGGAAATCTAGTCAGTTTAGGAAACTTGAAAATAACATACTGCCCTATCATTTTAGTAGTGACATCTTTTGATTAACGTCCCAACTTCTTGTACTAGATGTTTCAATTTTTATATGATAGATAGCGTTCTTCAAGGCGCTTCATTTAAATGCACGGGTATAATAATAATAATAATAATAATAATAATAATAATAATAATAATAATAATAATAATAATAATAATAATAATAATAATTTATTTATTTATTTATTTATTTATTTATTTATACATTATTTACATGTATGTATTTTTATATTTTATATTTTTATTAGGAGGCGGATGTTGTTGAAATGTCATCCTTTTTCTCTTTGCAATAGGACGTTGCTCAATTGTATAGAAATTCATTCTGCGATATGTTGTTGTTTGAGTCATCAGTCCATAGATTGGTTTGATGCAGCTCTCTATGCCACCCTATCCTGTGCTAACCTTTTCATTTCTACGTAACTATTGCATCGTACATCTGCTCTAATCTGCTTGTCATATTCATACCTTGGTCTACCCCTACCGTTCTTACCACCTACACTTCCTTCAAAAACCAACTGAACAAGTCTTGGATGTCTTAAGACGTGTCCTATCATTCTATCTCTTCTTCTCGTTAAATTTAGCCAAATCGATCTCCTCTCACCAATTCGATTCAGTATCTCTTCATTCGTGATTCGATCTATCCATCTTCTGTAACACCACATTTCAAAAACTTCTATTCTCTTTCTTTCTGAGCTAGTTATCGTCCATGTTTCACTTCCATACAATGCCGCGCTCCACACGAAAGTCTTCAAAAACATCTTTCTAATTCCGATATCAATGTTTGAAGTGAGTAAATTTCTTTTCTTAAGAAAGCTCTTCATTGCTTGTGCTAGTCTGCATTTTATGTCCTCCTTACTTCTGCCATCGTTAGTTATTTTGCTACCCAAGTAACAATATTCATCTACTTCCTTTAAGACTTCATTTCCTAATCTAATATTTCCTACATCACCTGCCTTCGTTCGACTGCACTCCATTACTTTTGTTTTGGACTTATTTATTTTCATCTTGTACTCCTTACCTAAGACTTCATCCATACCATTCAGCAACTTCTCGAGATCTTCTGCAGTCTCAGATAAAATAACAATATCATCGGCAAATCTCAAGGTTTTGATTTCCTCTCCTTGGACTGTGATTTCCTTTCCAAATTTCTCTTTGATTTCCTTTACTGCCTGTTCTATGTAAACATTGAAAAGGAGAGGGGACAAACTGCAGCCTTGCCTCACTCCTTTCTGGATTGCTGCTTCTTTTTCAAAGCCCTCGATTCTCATCACTGCAGACTGATTTTTATACAGATTGTAGATAATTCTTCGTTCTCGGTATCTGATCCCTATCATCTTCAGAATCATAAATAACTTGGTCCAATCAACATTATCGAATGCCTTTTCTAGATCTACGAATGCCATGTACGTGGGCTTGTCCTTCTTGATTCGATCCTCTAAGATCAGACGTAAAGTCAGGATTGCTTCACGTGTTCCTATATTTCTTCTGAAGCCAAATTGATCTTCTCCCAACTCAGCTTCAACTTGTTTTTCCATTCTTCTGTAAATAATACGTGTTAAAATTTTGCAGGCATGAGATACTAAACTAATGGTGCGGTAGTTTTCACACCTGTCAGCACCGGCTTTCTTGGGAATAGGTATAACAACATTCTGCCGAAAATCGGATGGGACTTCTCCTGTCTCATAAATCTTGCACACTAAATGAAATAACCTTGCCATGCTGGTTTCTCCTAAGGCAGTCAGTAATTCAGAGGGAATATCATCAATTCCAGGTGCCTTGTTCCTATTTAGGTCACTCACAGCTCTGTCAAACTCTGACCTCAAAATTGGGTCTCCCATTTCATCAGCATCAACAGCCTCTTCATGTTCCAGAACCAAATTATCTACATCTTTACCTTGATACAACTGTTGGATATGCTCCTGCCATCTTTCTGCTTTGTCTTCTTTCCCTAGAAGTGGCTTTCCATCTGAGCTCGTAATATTCATACACCTAGATTTCCTTTCTCCAAAGGTTTCCTTGATTTTCCTGTATGCAGCATCTACCTTTCCCAGGACCATACAGCCTTCGACATCCTTGCACTTCTCCTTCAGCCATTCTTCCTTAGCTACCTTGCAATTTCTCTCTACTTCATTCATTAATCGCCTGTATTCTTTTCTGCCCTCTTCATTTCTAGCATTCTTGTATTTTCGTCGTTCATCAATCAGGTCTAGTATCTCCTGAGTTATCCACTGATTCTTAGTTGATCTTTCCTTCCTTCCTAACATTTCTTCAGCAGCCCTACTGACTTCATTTTTCATGACTCTCCACTCTTCCTCTATAGTGTTTCCTTCAGCCTTTTCATTTAGTCCTTGTGCAACATGTTCCTTGAAATAATCCCTCACACTCTTTTCTTTCAACTTGTCTAGATCCCATCTTTTTGCATTCTTTCCTTTCTTCAATTTCTTCAACTTCAGATGGCATTTCATGACCAACAAGTTGTGGTCAGAGTCCACGTCTGCTCCTGGGAAAGTTTTGCAATCCATCACCTGGTTTCTGAATCTCCAAACGATAATGGCAGGTTTTGTTTTGCATTATTTTGCAACTTTTATCGATGTGGAATGATCAGATATTTTAGGTCAATATATGGCATTTTGAAGAATTTTTAGATCGATTTAAATTGTTTTTAAATTTATGCATGTATTCCTTATTGTCATAGACTGATTAAAGTCCACGAGTGACAACATAAAAACAGTGTACATTTTTGCTACATATGGTCAAATTTGCTAAATATCTTTCATAACCAAATAAACTGACCAGCAGTTGCTGGTTAAGAAAGGGTAAGGAAGGGATTTATACCTATAAGTCTTGTGTTTCCAAGATATGTGCATAAGCACAATAGAGAACTCTCATAACTAGGATAAAATATTTTTCTACCGTGTCTGAAGCGCAAATAATGCACCAGCCTTCACAGCGTACCTCAAGCCAAAGAATAAATGGAAAAAAGATGGGTTTGGAAACAACGTTTATAAAAATTTCTAGCACTACACCCAGCAAATCATTATGTCCATTTTAATATACACTTTACGATAAATTAGGAGAAAAATATTTCTGTAAAAATGAGAGCTGTACACTGAATAGTGCAGGGATATATTACTTGAAAAACCATTGTTACACAGTCACCAGAATTCAGTTTGGGCAAATATTTTAAAGTAATCCTTTTTCTTATTTTGTAGCATTTTTCAATAATGTAAGGACATTTTGTCAGCTGCCTCTGTGGATCAGTGGTAGAGTGTCGGCCTCCGGATCCCAAAATAGCGGGTTCAAACCCGGCAAAGGTAGTCGGATTTTTGAAGGGCGGAAAAAAGTCCATTTGACACTCCATGTCGTACGATGTCGGCATGTAAAAGGTCTCTGGTGACACATTTGGTGTTTACCCGACAAAATTCATTAAATCTCAGCCATAGACGCCCAAGAGAGTTCGGGTTTACTCGGTCTGCCATCTAGTGGGCCTAGAGTAAAACGGAACGTCGAAATTGACGAGCAGACAGCCAGATGGCGTCAATTTGAAATGTCTGCACACGGTAGCTGAGGCCATACTATTATTATTATTGTTGATAATAATAATAATAATAATAATAATAATAATAATAATAATAATAATAATAATAATAATAATAATAATAATAGTTTTGCTAGTTGCTTTACGTCGCACCGACACAGATAGGTCTTATGGCGACGATGGGACAGATAAGGGCTAGGAGTGGGAAGGAAGCGGCCGTGGCGTTAATCAAGGTACAGCCCCGGCATTTGCCTGGTGTGAAAATGGGAAACCACGGAAAACAATCTTCAGGGCTGCCGACAGTGGGGTTCGAACCTACTATCTCTCGAATACTGGATACTGGCCGCACTTAAGCGACTGCAGCTATCGAGCTCGGTATAATAATAATAATAATAATAATAATAATAATAATAATAATAATAATAATAAAAATCATGGCGTGTGGCCTCCGAAGATAACTAGTGCATGTCTTTCGAGGTGATAGCGTTTTGGCGACCTGCGCATCTATGAGGACTGATGAATTCTAATGACGGAGACGGCACACGCACCCAGCTCCCAAGCCATCGGAATTAACCAATCAAGCTTCATATGCCCGACCCGGCCGGGAATGGAATCCGGACAAGCTGGACCATAGGCCAGCACGCTAAATATTTAGCCACGGAGCCGGACATTTGTGCTACTGTAATAAAGAATTATATTAATAGCATGCACTTTTTTGCCCAAGATTTCACACTAAATAATGTTTTAGATTCCATTACAAACGATACAAAAGAATGACCATTTTTATATTTCGATATTCACATTTTTTACTATTGGCTTTACGTGGCACTGACACAGATAAGTTTTGTGGCGACAATGGGACAGGAAAGGGCTAGAACTGGGAAGGCAGCGGCCGTGGCATTAATTAAGGTACAGCCCCAGCATTTGCCTGGTGTGAAAATGGAAATCCACGGGAAAACAATTTCAGGGTTGCAGACAGTGGGATATTCACATAACGTACGTGTGAGTAAACTAGGCTTTTAGAGTGTGCAATTCTGTTCGTGTAGTGAAAAATCTCATTTTTGGTATTAAGTGGTTTATGTAATATAAAATTGGAGCTAACGGTATATTTCTACAGTTCATACGCTAAATCATTCTACGTCCTCATCAGCTAACTACTCCGAGCCGTCCAGCAATTAATTATGACATTTTTAATTGTTAATTTACCATTGAATTTAGGATTTCTTGATACATCATTCAACCAAGATTCATTGAAATCTATCAGGTCCAACTCGAAGAGTTCTCTTATCAGCTTCTTTCTTTCGTTCTCAGCCTGTTTACCTTCCAGAGCGGTTTTTCCCTCAGTCTCAGCAAGGGATTCCACCTCTATAGCCTCAAGGGCAGTGTCCTGGAGTGTGTGAGACTTTGAGTCGGGGATACAACTGGGGAGGGTGACCAGTACCTAGCTCAGACGGTCTCCCCTGGTATGCTGAACAGGGGCCTTGTAGGATGATGGAAATATTGGAAAGGATAGACAAGAAAGAGGGAACAAAGCGGCCGTGGCTTTAAGTTAGGTACCTTCCCGGCATTTGCCTGGAGGAGAAGTGGGAAACCACGGAAAACAACTTCCAGGATGGGTGAGGTGGGAATCGAAACCTCCTCTACTCAGGTGACATCCCGAGACTGAGTGGACCCCGTTCCAGTCTTTGTACCACTTTTCCAATAACGTGGTATAGCCGTGAATCAAACCCGGGCCTCCGGGGTTGGCAGCTAATCACACTGACCTCTACACAACAGTGTTACTAGCTACTTACTCCACAAAGTAATATCTTAGATTTTTTCCCATACCTAGTACTGTAAATTAAATTAAGTGTGTAGTACGCGGTCAGGGACTTGAGCATCATTATTTGTAACGTTTGAAGTTGTCTGTCAAGAGGTATCTTGACATCAGCGTGCCAGCTCGTCACTATCGTGTACAGTTCGCAATGACGTGAATGCACTTTGATGCGTTATCAAAGGTCTGTCTGTTCCTAGGTGGACTCCAACTCATTAGCTAAAAGCATCCTAGATGACATGAAACTATCATTAGTTCAGGGAATCAAAGAACCACTTCTATGAAGTCAATTTCTAGTGTGTAGCTTACAGAGTGTCCATATCGTCACTACAGGAAAAAGAGGGTGCTTTCCTGATGAAGGATGACACTTCCTATTGTTAAAAGTAAACTAATATGTACTATACAAAATATGACAAAAATCACTTTCTCACCATCATGCTTTTCTAAAAAGTACTTACAAAATGGAGTCCTTTGATTATGATAACTTTAATGCTTCAGTGTTTTAAGGGTCAATTTCATAAACAAATTCATCTTCATCGCCATAATTTTCTGTCTTCTTACTGAGCCGCGAATATTTTTCAGAAATAGCACTTTCTTTCAAAAGTACTTTTTGTTCTCTAAAATATGATCGTAAAAGTGAACACAGTTGATATATTTAAAATTTATACTACACACACAAACCACCTTTCATGTTTTCAATTGTAAAATTGTATCTCTCAACCGAGTGAGTTAGCTATGCGGTTCGGTCAGTGTAAATGTTGGCTTGCATTCGAGAGATGGTGAGTTCGAGCCCACAATCGACAGCCCTGCAGATGGTTTTCCATGCTTTTCCATTTTCACCCTAGGCAACTGCTAGGGCTGTACCATCATTAGGCCATGCTAACTTTCATCCCACTGTGGAGAGGAGTGGCTATTGTGAAAGAGGCTAAGGCTCAGTCGTTATAAGAACTCGGTGCTTGTGCTAGTGAGGCGGTGGCGTGCCAGATGCGACCGTGCCGCATGCGACCCATGCCACTAGCGACCGCATAATCTGTAACCGTGCCGGATGCGACCGGCGTTGACTAGCAAATTGCCATTTGATAAGTTGTGTCATCACCCAAGATAAGATAAGCTAAACGAAGTGCAATGCCATTTCAATAAGTTCTATAAGCAGCTACTGCCCCTACTTTACATAACACTTCTGGGGGAAACTCGTTTTACAACACAAAACATGGTGATGCGTTTACGTCTCTTCCCACCGGGCGAGTTGGCCATGCGGTTAGAGGCGCGCGGCCCTGATCTTGCATCCGGGAGATAGTGGGTTCGAATCCCGCTGTCGGCAGCCCTGAAGATGGTTTTCTGTAGTTTCCCATTTTCACACCAGGAAAATGCTGGGCTGTACTTTAATTAAGACCAGGGCCGCTTCCATCCCATTCCTAGCCCTTTCCTATCCCATCGTCGCCTTAAGACCTGTCTGTGTCGGTGCGACGTAATGCCACTAGGCAAAAAAAGATCCTAATTCTCTGAAATTATTTACTACTTAGGCCTACTTACTTATAGTGTACTATTAGTACCTTTTTTTGCTAGTTGCTTTACGTCGCACCGACACAGATAGGTCTTATGGCGACGGTGGGACAGGAGAGGGCTAGGAGTGGGAAGGAGGCGTCCGTGACGTTAATTAAGGTACAGCCCCAGCATTTGCCTGGTGTGAAAATGGGAAGCCACGGAAAACCATCTTCAGGGCTGCCGACAGTGGGGTTCGAAACCACTATCTCCCGAATACTGGATACTGGCCGCACTTAAGTGACTACAGCTATCGAGCTCGGTCCTATTAGTACCAGGAGTGTCCGAGGACGTGTTCGGCTGCCTGCTGCAGGTCTTTCTATCTGACTCCCGTGGGCGGCCTGCGCGTTTGGATGTGGGATTATGATAATGAAGTAGGGAGAGATGAAACCCGGTTTCGGCACGTAGCCTACTCCTCTCGAATAATACCAAGGGGTCTGCTCAATGCTTTACGTCGCCATCCGACGGCCGAATCACCATCAACAGCATCATACCCCTCACTCCATTTGAACACTGCGAAAAGGTTTGGATTTGAATCCAGGCTTTTGGCATGCAATGTAGTAATTAGAAACTGTCTACCACCAAATTTCCTATCCTGCTGGCCAACATTCTGATGGTGAATTCTTTTTTCATCCAGGCTAAGTTGCTCAGACCGCTCAGACGGTTGAGATGCTGGTCTTCCGACTCCAACTTGGCAGGTTCGATCCTGGCTCAGTCCGGTGGTATTTGAACGTGCTCAAATACGTCAGCTTTGTGTCGGCGGATTTACTGGCACGTAAAATAAGTCCTGCGGGACTAAATTCCGGCACCTCGACGTCTCCTTAAACCATAAAATTAGTTACTGGGACGTAAAGCCAGCAATATTGTTATATTTTTCTTTCGACCAACGGTACTCGAACCTGCTAACCACGGTGTCAGACCTTTATTTTAGAAAAAACCAAGTTAGCTACTTATTAGCAATCTGCCACTTGGTGACAGCCGTTCATGCAGATCAATTGTAAGTGATTGATGGGTCGCATGCGGCACGATGCTTATCCACTCGGTCGCTATTGGCACGATAGTGGCCGGGTCGCATCCGGCACGGTCGCATCTGGCACGTAATCAACTAGGCCGGTGTGTTTATTGTTTATACAGGATATATCCGTGATGATGTTGCAAACTTTCAGGGATGATGGAGGACGGAAAATGGGTCAATTTGAGATGAGGAACAATATTACGGGAACGATCGAGTCAAAAGTTAAGAAAAGTTTTACTCATTTAAGTTCATTTACCTGCGCAAGTTTCAAAAGCTGCTCCATTTACAAGAAATGTTCGAAATGGCGTCTCCCTGCGTCTATGCAGGCATGGCATCGTCGAACAAGTCCGACTCGTTGGCTGAACGGTCAGCGTACTGGTCTTCGGTTCAGAGAGTCCCGGGTTCGTTTCCCGGCCTGGTCGGGGATTTAAACCTTAATTGGTTAATTCCAATGGCACGGGGGCTGGGTGTATGTGTTGTCTTCATCATCATTTAATCCTCATCACGACGCACAGGTCGCCTACGGGCGTCGAATGGAAAGACCTGCAGCTGGCGAGCCGAACCCGTCCTGGGATCTCCCGGCACTAATAGCCATACGACATTTCATTTTTATCGTCGAACAAAGTGCTGTCGTACGCGTTAGAATATCCCTGGTGCCGTTTGAACTCTTAAGGACAGACTGACGTTAAACAACTTGAATTATTAATAAATTTTTACTCGAACATTTCCGGACTACGGCTCCTCATCTCAAACTGATCCATTTGCCATCCTCTATCAACCCTGAAAGTTGATAACATCATCATGGAAACATCCTGTACACATCTTAAAAAACGATAGGTGTTTGCGGAAGTACTCTGAACGATTTGTGGAAAATTCTGCATCATCATAACCATATGCCCGTGTTCTGTTTGAGAAGTGGCGCTCAACTCGATCTGTCTTAAACAAGAAAAACAATGAATTTCAAAAAGAGGGTCTTAACTGAAGGAAACCTTAAGGATAGGCAAGCCAGACTTCAAGACAACTCTCTAGCCATTTAGCACAATAGTATGGTATCTCGCCAATATCGGTGTTGAGAGGGTTAACATTTCTGATATTTACCCCTTATAAGGTTTCCATAGTGCGTAAGTTAAATATTACGATCCTGTCAATTCGTGTTAACTTCTGGCGGTGGGTGGGGAATTTCGTGCATGACGGAAATGTAGACCCTTCGGTTTTGATCATGTCTGACGAAACTTGGTTTCACCTGGGTGGATGCATTATTTCTCAGAACACTCGACTGAAAAACGCCACGAGGTACCTCTTCACTACACGAAAGTTGGTCAGTTAGGATCGCATTCACCAACGCGAGTAAAAGCTTTTATCTTGGTTTAAATGTAACAAAACCGTGATAACAGTTACATTTGTATTCACCAACAATATTATCTCCGATAGCGGGTATTTTCTCAGTTGAAAATATTGCCGGGGAAGGGTTGGCCGGTAGAAGAGGAAACATGGGCGCCTGCAGGATCTTTTTCAGGTGGGGGGGGGACACATTAACATTTTTCTTGAATATAAAAACCAATATAACGTCAGAAATTTCCGGTTATAACAGATGCTAGATGACTGTCAGTAAGTTCAGTTTATGAAATAATCTGGTATGATATTAAACAATTGAACATCAACCTTGCACCCCCCCCCCCCTTTGCGGGCGCCTATGACAGGAAATCTAAGATAATAACCTTTCAAGATGGTAGCTCGTAGACGTCTGGCATATTTAACTGAAACAGTAAATCACTGCGACAAGGAATATGACCAATATCATGCGATACAACGTCCTAGGTGGATATAAAGAATACGCTTCATACTTTGAGGACTACGATGGCACTGATTTTGAAATATATTTTAGGTTATCTGAAGCTTCGGCACTGTCAGTGTTATCCATGATCGAACATAACTTGGAACTCCCAACACATTGGTAGGCCTAAGATGAATTCTCGATTATATCTTATATCATGTACGGTACACGACTGGGTGACTTTTAAATAAAGAACTGAGGAATACTGCCTTATCTTTTGAGTCAAATATATAATGTGTAGGCTATAATCTATATTCTTATTCTCTATTATGCTAATGCTTTCTGCCATCGAATTCAATAACAATTCCTTTTATTGCAAAGTCATATTAAGATTTTTCGTTCCTTTCTGGTCAGTAGCGAACATAATTTATGATAAATTGTTTGCAAACACCGAATGGAATTAAAAACTTGTTTACATTTCGATAGAGGCGGCAGCACGTAGTCATTTGTTTTTCGTACTTCAATATGATATATACACCAGGTGGCTCTCGAACGCCGTACTTTCCACTTATAAATGTCCCGCATTCACAGATGATGAATGGGATGTCTACCAACTGATTTTCACAGGAGAACTACTGCCAGCGGGCAGGTTACGTCAGAATATGAAGAGATAAGGACAGGAGTATCGCTCGCAACATGTTACTCAGCGCTACCGGTCAAATGCACCCCTTGCATTAGTAAACATCGTTTTCGACCGCATAGTTCTAGGCTGGTGTATGGTACAGCCGCACTATATTTGCTGGCTGCATATCGGCAATGGCTAGTGTGTTCAGCAGCGACGAATACACAGACATTATTTTAACCTGGATAATCTGGTCGGAATGCAACAGAAGCTCCAAACAGATGTATGCCTTCTACACACGTACTTCACCGAACAGTATTAGTTTTTGTTTCATACATGCAACTCTTTTATCGAGTGGAATGTCTACACGTGAATAAATTAATAAGTTCTTAGATTTCCTTTTCTGCATCTTTCGCGTGTCTACAATCAGTAGTGGCGATTACGGGGTGGGGTGAGGAGGGACAGTCGCCCCCCCCCACTTTGTGGAGTAAACATTACTTTTCTATTCCACTTTAGACAGCTGGAACTAGGAATTATTTTAAAAAAGCAGTTTGTACAAACCTTGTTATCTTATCTGCTAATTCCTTCGTTTATTTTCTTTAATTATTAACATAATTATTGACGGAAATACGCACAAAATGCTGTTCGTCGGGACTAACCAATTTGTATAGCACTACGGCAAGTAGGAAGGGGGGACTTTGCGTGTGCTGTGAGGAAGGGTAGTAGGGGTACTTTTTTTGCCAAGGTCGTGGCCACTGAATTATAATTCACCCGCTTGCTGCGCGCATTCGTCAGTCTGGCAGTCTCTTCAATGTCTGCTAGTTTCTTCGTGTGTATTTAAATACAAAATGATTTTTAATTACATAATCATGCCGTACATCTATTTAATTGTACCGGGCGAAGTGGCCGTGGGGTTAAGGGTGCGCAGCTCTGAGCTTGCACTCGGGAGATAGTGGTTTCGAATCCCACTGTCGGTAGCCCTGAAGATGGTTTTCAGTGGTTTCCCATTTTCACACCAGGCAAGTACTGGGACTGTAGCTTATTTAAGGCCACGGTCGCTTCCTTTCCACGCGTAGCCCTTTTCTGTCTCATCGTTGCCATAAATCCTATCTATGTCGGTGCGACGTAAAGCCAGTTAAAAAAAATATTCAGTTGTAATTGTATTTCAACGGGAGATAATATCAACGTTCCTTTCACTGGGCTAAATTATTTCTTTGCGTTATGTTATTTATTAATAAATGTATTTAACCTGCCCCGTAGTATGTTTGTGAGACCTGATGAAAATTTGATTATACAGCATTGAATCAAATTCTCAAAATAAAACTATTATTACGAAAAATCCACGGGGCAGATTAATTACAATTACATATAAAATAACATAATAAAAACGAAAGAATTTAGTCCGGTGAAGGTAAAGTTGGTATTATCTCGCATTGAAATTACAATTACAATTAAATATATCTTTATTTCAATTGACTTTACGTCGCACTGACACAGCGGGAAGGAAGCGGCCGTGGCCTTAATTAAGGTACAGCCCCAGCATTTGGCTAGTATGAAAATGGGAAACCACGGAAATCCATCTTCAGGGCTACCGACAGTGGGATTCGAAACCACTATCTCCCGAGTGCAAGCTCACAGCTGCGCAACCGAAACTCCACGGCCAGCTCGCCCGGTACAATTATATAGAAGTACGGCATGATAATGCAATGAAAATCATTTAGTATTTGAATACACACTAATAAACTAACAGACACTAAAGTGACTGCCAGACTGAAGAATGCGCGCGGCAAGCGGGTGTATTATAACTCAGTGGCCACGACCTTGGTAAGAAAAATATGTACCCCTACTACCCTTCCTCACAGCACATGCAAAGTCTCCACTACTTGCCGTAGCGCTATACAAGTCGCTTAGCTGCGACAGATGGCGTTTTGTGCGTATTTCCGCAAATAATTATGTTAATTAGAGAAAATAAAGGAAAGATTTAGCGTATAAGACAACACGGCTTGTACAGAGAGCTTTTTAAAAATATTCCTAGTTCCAGTTGGCTAAAGTGGAATAAAAATGTAATGTTTACTCCACAAAGTGAGTGGGGGTGGGGGTGACTGTCCCTCCTCGCCCCACCCCCTAATCAAATCGTCGCTACTGTTGGTAGACACGCCAAAGATGCAGTAAAGGATATCTAATATCTTATTAATTTATACACGTGTAGACATTCCACTCGATAAAAGAGTTTATTGTATGAAACAAAAAATAATACTGTTCGGTGAAACACGTGAGTAGAAGGCATACGTCTGTTTGGAGCTTCTGTTGCATTCCGACCAGGTTGTCCAGTTTAAAATAATGTCTGTCTATTCATCGCTGCTGAACACACTAGACATTGTTGATATGCAGACAGCAAATATAGTGCGGCTATGCCATACACCAGCCTAGAAGTATGCGGTGGAAAACGAGGTTTACTAATGCAAGGGGTGCATTAGACCGGTGTCGCTGAGTAACATGCTACGAGCGACACTCCGATTCTTATCTCTTCATATTCTGACGTAACCTGCCCGCTGGCAGTAGTTCTCCTGTGAAAATCAGTTGGTAGACATCCCATTCATCATTTGTGCATGCGGGACATTTATAAGTAGAAAGTATGGCGTTCGTGAGCCACCTGGTATAAGGTTAAACTTCAGATTGAAACGAAAACTTAGTTTTGGTAAACCGAGATAATAAATTCTGTGGTATTTCATTTACTCGAATCAGAAACATACAATAGAAAATTTTTTGTTTTTACGTTACAATTTAGTAACAATGAATCAGAAGGAATGTATGCACATATATACCAAAATGGTCTTTGCCCAGAAACGAGCAACTGCGATTGCATTTCCTTGTGCCTTGAGCAAATCCTCCTCACTGCAAGAATCAGGGCAACACGAGCACTGACACAGATGCTTGGTAGTATGCACCTCTCCGCATTCACATAATGGAGATACATCCAAATATCCCAATTTCACTAGGTTGTCCTTAGACTTTCCAACACCTGCTCTTAACCTGTTCAGTGATCTCCATGTGATCCAGTCCAAGTTGTGTCCGGTTGGTAAGCATTCAGCTGGTTTTGTCCATGTTTGAAGATGACTTGTTCTAGCTGCCCACAATTTTTCTCTGGCTTTCTTCGGAGATGTACACTGACTTACAGTGACAATGCAACACAAAGGAGGAGTGGTTCGAAAGGGATGAAAGTTGGGGAAAAAACAGAGACGGCACGGACGAATAATTGATGTTTATTTCAAACCGATATGCAGGTTACACAATGCGCACGGCATCGACTCAGTAGGATGTAGGACCACCGCGAGCGGCGATGCACGCAGAAACACGTCGAGGTACAGAGTCAATAAGAGTGCGGATGGTGTCCTGATGGATGGTTCTCCATTCTCTGTCAACCATTTGCCACAGTTGGTCGTCCGTACGAGGCTGGGGCGGAGTTTGCAAACGGCGTCCAATGAGATCCCACACGTGTTCGATTGGTGAGAGATCCGGAGAGTACGCTGGCCACGGAAGCATCTGTACACCTCGTAGAGCCTGTTGGGAGATGCGAGCAGTGTGTGGGCGGGCATTATCCTGCTGAAACAGAGCATTGGGCAGCCCCTGAAGGTACGGGAGTGTCACCAGCCGCAGCACATGCTGCACGTAGCGGTGGGCATTTAACGTGCCTTGAATACGCACTAGAGGTGACGTGGAATCATACGCAATAGCGCCCCAAACCATGATGCCGCGTAGTCTAGCGGTAGGGCGCTCCACAATTACTGCCGGATTTGACCTTTCTCCACGCCGACGCCACACTCGTCTGCGGTGACTATCACTGACAGAACAGAAGCGTGACTCATCGGAGAACACGACGTTCCGCCATTCCCTCATCCAAGTCGCTCTAGCCCGGCACCATGCCAGGCGTGCACGTCTATGCTGTGGAGTCAATGGTAGTCTTCTGAGCGGACGCCGGGAGTGCAGGCCTCCTTCAACCAATCGACGGGAAATTGTTCTGGTCGATATTGGAACAGCCAGGGTGTCTTGCACATGCTGAAGAATGGCGGTTGACGTGGCGTGCGGGGCTGCCACCGCTTGGGGGCGGATGCGCCGATCCTCGCGTGCTGACGTCACTCGGGCTGCGCCTGGACCCCTCGCACGTGCCACATGTCCCTGCGCCAACCATCTTCGCCACAGGCGCTGCACCGTGGACACATCCCTATGGGTATCGGCTGCGATTTGACGAAGCGACCAACCTGCCCTTCTCAGCCCGATCACCATACCCCTGGTAAAGTCGTCTGTCTGCTGGAAATGCCTCCGTTGACGGCGGGCTGGCATTCTTAGCTATACACGTGTCCTGTGGCACACGACAACACGTTCTACAATGACTGTCGGCTGAGAAATCACGGTACGAAGTGGGCCATTCGCCAACGCCTTGTCCCATTTATCGTTCGCTAGGTGCGCAGCACAGCGGCGCATTTCACATCATGAGCATACCTCAGTGACGTCAGTCTACCCTGCAATTGGCATGATGTTCTGACCACTCCTTCTTGGTGTTGCATTTGCTCTGTCATTCAGTGTATTTAGTGGAGATGTTGACTGAAGGAAAATCCTCCTAGATTTATATCTAGGCTTTGGTGTAGTATGTCTGTGTAGTGGATGTAGCTAATGTTCTTCAACTTTTTTCCTTTCGGTACTTGCGGCTACTTCCCGGAGTATATCAGGAGGAGCAATTCCTGCCATACAATACAGTTTGTCAACTGGAGTTGGCTTCAAGCGTCCAGTAATTAGTCTCGCAGTCTCCTAAAGGGCCACATCTACTTGCTTTGCATGGGCGGATTTATACCACATTGGGCAGGCATATTCACCGGTGGAGAAGCAAAGTGCCATGGCAGAATTACGGACCACCTGAGGTTCAACACCCCAATTACTAGCAACAAGTTTCCGAATGATGTTCTTACGGACTGACACCTTATATTTGGTATTTAAGCAATGTCTTTGGTAGGTGAGTGACCTGTCTAAGATAATTCCAAGGTATTTGGGTGAAAATAGTGCTCCAATTCGGTGCCTTCCCAAGTTACTTTCAGTTTTCTTCCTGCATGTCTTTCTCGAAGGTTGAAAGCACTGACCTGAGTCTTTTGTGGGTTTGGCTTCAGGTGGTTCTTGTTGTAGTAGTCAGAAAAGGTTACTAGAGCTCCTCTAAGCAGCTGTTCTGCTTCTTCAAAATCACTTGTCTGTACCGTCAAAGCAATGTCGTCGGTATAAATGAAACGTTTGGTTGCATGAGGTCTGGGCTGATCATTTGTATAAATGTTGAAGAGTATTGGTGAAATACACTCTCTTGGGGCAAGCCGTTCCTTTGGCTCCTCCAACGGCTCTGACTTCTGTGGAATTCAACGTAGAATCTTCGGTTGTGTAGTGATATGGCCATAATTCTAGTGAATCCAAAGTCCAGGGTCAAGCTGTAGATCTTGTGAAGCATTATGTGGTGTTTGACTGTATCATAAGCTGATGAGAGATCAATAAATGCCACTCCAGTGATCTGGCCCTTTTAAAACCCATCATCTATGTGTTGTGTACCATGGCAACGTCAGACTATATTACGAAATGTGCTGACGGCAGATCCTTTCAAATCCGGAAGCAATTGTAGAGGTTATCAGTTCTGTGGTAAATACAGAAGTGAGCGTTTTCCGAGATAATGACATTATCCGAGTTTTAGAAATCTAACATAACAGCTAAACTAACTGAAGTTGGTGAATACGGGCCTTGGTGGACGAAAAATAATTGGACCTATCTTTTCTTATGAAGCACTGATCTTCGAACGTACCTACACTATTTTGCATCCCTTCTTTAACATGTTGACTGAGGAAAAGAGGGACTACTCCAGACGGTGCCACGGCCCATATTGTACGTAATTCTATGGCTGCAATTAGAAATGTGTTCGGTAACCGGGTGTTTAATAATGGATTATGGCCATTTCCTTCTCCAAATCTCAGTATGTGTGACTTTTATTTGTGGGGACGTTTGAAAAAGAAAGTCTATCGGTACAATCCGCGTACAGATGGGGCCCTGGAAAACGAAATTAGGAGAATGATAAGTGTAATAACAGAAGACGAATTACGACGCGTGTCATAGAATTTCCTTTGAAGACCGGGTCTGCATAAACGAAAATGGAAGTCATTAAGCACGAAGTGCAGTCTTTCGCTGTACCATCTCTAGATCATTGATGAGCCTAGTTTGATACGGGTCCCGTGCGGCTATTCCATTAATTCTATTCCAGCATTGGCCTCAAAAGCGATACAGTAACCAACCCAGCGCCTTCGCCTGGGAACTGCTGGCTGTTAGCATCCTCATCACGAAGTGTGAAAACTTCTTCACACTTACCCCTGGGAGTTTGTCATCTGAATGGAATATCGTGTTCAGTACTAGACGTATTATAGAGGTCAGGGATAATCAAAGTCTCTTGAACGACATCACCTGGGATTTACGGAAAACCAACCATCCAAACACAATTTCTAGGGAGTGTTTCCGATAAAGATATAAAGTGATTCCTTACCATGCAGTAATACAATACAATATGCCACATTTCCAATACAAGAGTTGCCTGTTCCCAATATTTGCTGTGTGTTAATTAAGCTTCATCCAGCTTTACCTTCTCAAAGCTGAATTTATTTTTCTCCTTGAACAATCATTCTTCCCTACGTGATCTTTAGATCAGAACCCGTGATATAATAACGTCTGTCAAGGGCCTTAGCCTTCAAGATGACGGTTGTCCAGTCAGATTGTCTGCATATATTGAAGCTTCATACGTTCAGCATGACGAATTCCTAATCCCTTCTTCAACAAGTCCATTGCCTCTCATACCAGACAGAACTTCAATTGAACTCACAAGGCTGAGTGAACGTGAAACTGTTTCAGCCCATAATCCTTGGACGAACTGGGAAACGAATCTATAAGGTCTTCAATAAGAGACAGACACGCTACTGCTATATCACGGGGCTTGCCAATGTTATCTCTACTGACGTGAATATTTTCTGAAAGTAAGATCATTGTGTTAGTAAAGCAAACCAGAGCTATCTCGGACAGGTCATGAAGGCCTTTGGAGTAGTGGAAGAAGATTATTATTATTATTATTGTTACGGGGTTACCCGTGGACCAACAGAGGTGAAAGAAGGTGCGGGCGGGAATAGGTCTCAACTTACGAAATTAAAGTTAATTTAAAACTTTAACAATGGTTATATTTTCTTTTCAAGATAAATACATAACAGAATATAACAGGTACCAAGTAGCAGATCAACAAATTAAGAAAGTACAATTTTAGTTCATTACAAAATTTGGGCTTCGAGCCCGACACTCACGAACCTTGAGCTATAAGCCCAACTTTACCTATATACCAAGTTCAAACAAAGGGGCAGAAAACCCCAATCATGCCAAGGAGCACTGGCTCCTGATTACCATATTAAGCCTCCTCGAGGCACACAGAAACCAAATTTAAGAAAGAGCAAACCCGCTCTCAAGGTTCAAGCCCATCAAAGGCCACAATAAACTATACTTCAAACTGCCCTCAAGGCATACCAAGAACAGGGGGTAATAAATACCCAACCTACTGGGCCTATTCAGTAAAGAAGCAGGTTAATTACATGGCCCAAAATACCAACTTGACTGGTGGCGTAACTTGCACTCCTAATACACTTTTAAAACCTACTTGGCACTAGGCCGCATACACAAGGGCTAATCCCATACTAAAGAGGTGACTTGTATAAGAAGACATTATTACATTAAGAAAGGAAGAAACGGTTGTGAAAACAAAGTCACCTCAAAACAATAGGAGTGGGAGCTCGAGAGGGTTTAGCACTCTCTATCCCAATTTATAGTTAAAGAGACGAAGTTTTACCAAGTGTCTATTACATTTTAAAGATAGGTTACATGAGAAAAGTTTCGAACCTGCCCTGAGGGTTAAACTGCTGAGCTAGCGAGAAATGAAGTTATTAAATGGCCATTACCTTATGGATGAACTGCTGTCCGAAGAAGGAGGCGCTTCCCGCCCCCTGCTACATAATCACACTAGGAGAGATGTTACTGAAGTGGCTAGGAGACCAGAAAATCAGCAGTTTATATACCCTCGCGGAAAATTCGAGACTTTTCATGAATGATTACAACCCGCCCACAACATTTTATTGGATAACAGCAAAAACTAATACACCAGACGAAGAAGAAAGACCTTATTGGTGGAAAATTAATTACAGAAATTCCTGATTGGCTACATTCAAAACAGGCGGAAAGAAAGGATTAACATTGCCAACTCTCAAACCACAGAACAAAATTTAGCAAAAACAAAACTTATGAATGTTAAATTTCTTCAGGACAGTTCATTCCTTTACACCAGAGTACGTTATTATAGTTTTTGTAGAGACACCTGTTAGAGGACGTCCAAATTTCTTGATCCGGAGGAAACAAACACAAGTCGAAATAGACACCGTTCAGACACTGCAAAATTACCAAATTTACTGTGGTGACATCTTTCGAGAAACCATTGGATTAATATAGTTTGTTAAAGTTCAGGCGTTCTCCTGTAGAGGAGTTTAAATTGGCGCAATATTTGAAGGAGTGGCGTGGAGGTGTACCGCCCGGTACAATTATTATTATTATTATTATTATTATTATTATTATTATTATTATTATTATTATTATTATTATTATCATTATTATTATTTGCTAGCGCTTTAACGTCCCATTAACACATCGAAGATTTTCGGCGACGCAAGGATGAGAATGGACAAGGATTGGGATGATAGTGGTCGTGGCCTTATTTACAAGGGATTCTGGGCTCGACATCCAGCCGAGTCCGGGATTTTCACCGTAATTGGTTAATTCCTCTGGCTCGGGGGCTGCGTACGTGTGTGTGTACTTTTCTTCAGCATTAGAATTCATCGTACGTAGGGCCCCATCCGCACAGACACGCAGGTCGCCCAGATGTGTCAATTACATTCGGGAGATAGTGGTTTCGAACCCAATTGTCGGGAGTCCTGAAGATTGATTTCCGTGTTTTCCCATTTTAATAGCGGGGCCAAATGCTGGGGCTGTACCTTAGTTAAGGCCACGGCTGCTTCCTTCCACTCCTAGCCCTTTCCTATTTCATCGTCGCCATTAGACCAAACTGTGTCGGTGCGAAGTAAAGCCAGTTGTAAAAAAAGAAAAGGAAAAAAGTGTCAATTCGAAAGACCTGTACGAGGCCTCTATGGGATCGCAGATGCGAACTGCGTCACACATGTGGATTTGGCCCTGTTCGGTGGCCGGATGCCCTTCCTGACGCCAACCCTTTGTGGAGGGATATAATCACTATTGCGTGTTTTTGTGGTGGTTGGTAGTGTGGTGTGATGTCTGAGTATGAAGAGGAGAGTGTTCGGATAAGCACAAACACGCAGTCTCCTAACAGGAAAAATTAATCAGAAGCGATTATTATACCCGACCCCGTCGGGAATTGAAGTTGGGACCCTCTGAACCAAAGGCCTCAACGCTGATCATTCAGCCAAGGATTCGGACTACTTCCACTCCATAAACATAGTATATATAACTGAGAGGACGTTTCATCACCCCGTACGCATGGTATACATGAATTGGCCTTGGAACAAAACGTGGTGGGAGTGGAATAGTAAAGCCCGCTACACACGTTCAATTCGGCTTGTCAATTCGATGTGAATAAGCCGAACGGACAAGCCGAATTGACCGTGTATATGCAAAAGTTTGTTCAAACGATGTGAGCTCAAGCCAGAAATTTGAATTGATGGCATGATGGAAATTCATCATTTTTGCTCGACACATCGGCTTGACGGCAAGCCGAATTGATCGTGTGTGTGGGAGCGTCAGTTCAGTTCCTCAAATCAGCTGTTCTGCGCGTGCGCACCAGTGATTGGCAACTGTCCCGCGTATTTTTTGCCGTGTGCGTAGTCAGTACATTGATAGCCCTTTTTCAAGTGACACCAGGCTTTGCTAAAGTAGTTTTTTATTTACATTTATTTACCTCTAAAGATTATCATAAAGTGAAACGTGAGGCAGCTTATAAGAAGCTCGTACAAAAACTTAAAGAGATCGATGATCTTGCCAACAGAACACTAACGACAAAGAAGATAAACAGTTTGAAAACTGCATTTCGTAAAGAACTATGCAAAACAGACAGTTTGGTTAGTGGAATGAGTGCAGACGACGGGTATGTACCTAAACTATGGTACTTCGATCAATTGTTATTCCTGACGGATCAAGAGGTGCCAATGATGTCCAAATTTTCGTTATCAGTGCCCTTTATCAACGGAGAAACACGGGACAGCAGATCTAGATATGTTTCTTCGTTTATCCGCAAATCATGAAACCAATCCTTGGGGTGAAACCGAAGCTCTTTTAAAAGGTTAACATGGGAGTACTCCACTCGTTTTAAAAGCCAGTCCATAACTCACACATTCCGCTTGAAATGACGCCTTCTTTTCAGCCACTGCACCATACATCAGTAATAACTCATCGTTTGAAAACATTAAGTTGCAATTTCCGAAACACAAGCACGACCAAATTTTGGAGTTAACCACATCGACTTGACACACCAAACTGAACGTGTGTATGTGTATGCTGCGTCAGTTAGATTTGTCAATTCTAACTGACAAGCCGAACTGACAAGCCGAATTGAACGTGTGTAGCGGACTTTAGGCAGGGTAAGTTCGGTACTAGCTGAATGTTTTAAATTCGCAATCCAAGATCAGAGAGAAATGCATACAATTCGAGGTAGACAGACTGGTCTTTTGATGATGTTGTTGTTTAAAGGAGTCTAACATCCAGGTTAACGGTCACAGACTGGTCACTTTTTTGGAGAAATGATGTAAGAATAGGCGTGGTATCCCAATGCTAATTTTTTGTAGAAGACAAGCAGTGCGAGGAACGTCGTATGGACATGCAAAGAATATGTGAGTGAGATCAACAACTGCATTAGTGAAACCAGAAGAGAACGGGGATCGTAGATTTGTAGAGGAATTGAGGGAAACAGCCATGTTGAAATTTCATTCTTGCGATTGCTCTGATAAATTGATACGAGTAGGGATGATTATGTGCTAAAGTACGTTCAGAATATCGAGTGGATAGTGAAGGAGTGTTGTGCACCATTCACAAACGGTGATTCTTGAGGCGTGGAAAAATTAAAATGTAGTGGGGATGTGTCGAGAATTTGGTCATCTTTTTGGGAGCTGGCGGTAGTGACAGTGATACGTATATCATTAGTGTATTTCAGTGGTTTTAAAATTAGCGGAGTATTCACTTTGTTGGCGACAGTTCTCTTCCTGTGGCAGCCATTGGCGGTGAGTAGGCCTAATTTGGGGTGATCCATAACATGCGTTCGCTCTAACGGGTGGAGGACGGTGTGTGTACGAAAATATGTAGGCCTACGTTCGTCAGCTTTTTTCGTTATTACCCGATTTGCAATATGCAAGGGAACTTTCTTTTTTTTTTTTGCTAAGGGCTTTACGTCGCACCGACACAGATAGGTCTTATGGCGACGATGGGATAGGAAAGGCCTAGGAGTTGGAAGGAAGCGGCCGTGGCCTTAATTAAGGTACAGCCTGGTGTGAAAATGGGAAACCACGGAAAACCATCTTCAGGGCTGCCGATAGTGGGATTCGAACCTACTATCTCCCGGATGCAAGCTCACAGCCGCGCGCCTCTACGCGCACGGCCAACTCGTCCGGTGAACTTTCCTTTTGGCACTTCCCATAAACAATTTTATTCTGGCTAAACATAAACAAGTCTGACTTCTTTTTTTTTGCTCGCGTTCCTCTGTCTTGGAAAACATTATAAGCAATTTTCAGACAAGTCTGTCAAATGCAAATTACAATAGTAATAAATTATGAAGAATATAATGGATGTACATTTATCTCCACAATTTCATTCAGTCCTCCTCTGTGGTGTAGTGGTTAGTGTGATTAGCTCCACCCCCGGAGGCCCGGGTTCGATTGCCGGCTCTGCCACGAAATTTGAAAAGTGGTACGAGGGCTGGAACGGGGTTCACTCAGCCTCGGGAAGTCAACTGAGTAGAGGTGGGTTTGATTCCCACCTCAGCCATCCTGGAAGTTTTTTTCTATGGTTTCCCACTTTTCCGCCAGGAAAAGGCCGGGATGGTACCTAACTTAAGGCCACGGCCGCTTCCTTCCCTCTTCCTTGTCTATCCCTTCCAATCTTCCATCCCCCACAAGGCTCCTGTTCAGCATAGCAGGTGATGCCGCCTGGGCGAGGTACTAGTCATCCTCCCCAGTTGTAACCCGCGACCCAATGCCTCACGCTCCAGGACACTGCCCTTGAGGCGGTAGAGGTGGGATCCCTCGCTGAGTCCGAGGGAAAAACCAACCCTGGAGGGTAAGCACTATATTGCCTGTATAAAACTTCACAGTTACAATGAACTTCAGAACCTCACAGTTCGGTAAGAAATTTTCCGAACGCGTATCGAAACCTGCATTAAGGTTATGTGCCTAGAATTCTCTCATTAGTTTTTGTGGTGATGTAGGCACTACCCCCCAGTCATATTTATTTATTTTTATGTTTTCCGAGACAGGATGGGGAGTGGGTTGGCGTAATTTATTTTGGACGTTCACTTAGTGGGGAATTAAAAATTGTTACAAGGTAATACAATGGGTGAGGGGATTAATTTTTATAGCACTTTTATGAACGTATTTTATGAATGACCACTTTGTTATTCCTCATAATAATTGAAGCACGCCACTGAACAACGCTGCGTGGTATATCCAGCAATATTTACAGGAACAAGGAAAAACGTATTTTCGTTGCATGTATGTTAACTGTAATCTTAAAAATATGTACATTGAATAAATGATGAATAATAAATAGGGAGCGGATTTTTATGTGCTAAAAATGTGAAAAATATTTATTTTTTATGTGCTGAAAAACTTTAAAATATGTGAAAAAAATTGAAATTATTTTCCTTTAAATATCACATAACTACTCGCGCTCAAGAAGTAAATAAGTATAAGGTTTTGTATTAGAATACGGTGCTACCAAACGTGCTCCTTAAGGCAAAATGATGTCTGTGCATGGAAACGTGCTGTATTGTATATTAAGTTTTGATATTCCAGAGTAGATATTATGAATGGTTATTTTTTAAAGGTAATGATTTGTTTAAATTTGGCAAAAGCAACCTATCATCTTTGAAAAAATAGTACCAGTTCGTACTCACCCATCACACGCTGGAATATTAGTTGCTAGAAGTAGTCTCAGAATTGCAATGAACAACAAAGGTCATCTCCAAATTGTCCATCACAAATGCATGCCGATTATCTCTAAAGAACGCCTTATACTGCGAAAACGATCGCTCCACATCACAGGAAGTCAGACGTGCATAGTTAAAGAGGGGAATGTCACCAACACTAACGCCATCAATTTCGCCAACATGAGCACCCTCTAATACATAAAAAATTTGGCACATTGTTTGAAATCCTCAGTTTTTCCTGAACAAATTTTGATATTTGACCTTTAACAGTCCCTGTACCTGCGAAGCCGGGAGTGAATCTAATTTATTTTCAACAGCGCGCACTTTCTTCACTGTTTCGGGCAACAGGTTAGTGGATTTTTCAAGTATGTCTATAGTTTTACACAAAAAGCTTAGATTGGCAGATATAAACGCCAAATCATTTTTCAAAGAGCTGTCTTTTAGTATCTCTTGAAGAATCTCAATTGACGACGCGTCGTTTTTATCTAGCACGTTCAAAACGGATGCAAAACTTTCGAAATTGTCTGCGTAGTATACCACAGCGCTAAGCCAGGTACCCCACCGCGTAACAATAGGCAGAGGAGGAAGCGCAAGATCCGGGTTTTTCTCTTTAAAGAGATCGATTCTTGAGGGTGCTTTTACGAAGACTTTTTTGCCATTAGACACTAATTTATCCACTTGAGGATACTGAGCCCGCACAGTTTCACATAACCTATGTAGAGCATGAACAACGCAAGTTACGTGTATCATTTTCGGAAAGCTCACAGAAAGGCCTTCGTCTGCCTTTTTCAAGTAAGCTGCACTGTCAGTAAGGAAAAGCAATACATGGTCGTATTTTATACCTTTTGGCCAAAGTAAGTGCATGGCTTCATTGAATAACCTAGCTACAGTGACATGGTTTGCAGCAAGCATTTCTTTACACGCTAGCAAATAAGAATGTTCGCAGCAGTTTTGTCATTCTTCAACACACCAACTATAACATTTTCTACTTTTCTGCCACTTGAATCAGTGGTTTCGTCAATGCTCACCCACAGTTTTTCGCTATCACATACTGCCCGAATTCTCTGTAAAGTTTCTTCGTAACAGTTTGGGAGATAGTTTTTCCTTAATGTGGATTCGTCTGGAGGCTCAAAATTAATGTACTTTGTTCGGAAATTTCTCAGTCCCGGATTATTTATTTTACCAAGAGGAATGTCGGCGCAAACAAATGCTCTGCACACATCTAAATAATACTGGGAATATTTAGATGGGCCTGCATTTGAAGTAGCTGGTTCAGCTATTATTAATTGTCGCGAACGCACACGCGAAGCAGCCGCAGTATGCTTATTTCCAGACAAATGCTGGATTACTTGAGAACGTTGATCTGGACGTACTGTTTTACCACACGGTTGGCAAAATAATACTTTTCCATCGGTAGTGAAAATGCTTTTAAATTCCACTACATATTGTTGAAGACGCGACCTTGTACTCGACTTCTCTTTTGGCATTATTTTGCAGGTTACTACACATGCATTTACGGTGAATCACTGTTTCAATAAAAAGAATATCAGCGGACACTGAAGGAAATATTTCTTATAAATCCACACAAAATCACACGACCACGGGAATGATATATGGACCCGAACAGCTAACCTTACTCTTAGGAGTGATGAAATTCCACTACCTAATGGTGGGGCAATATTCTTCCGAGTCTCCCGTGTAACGGAATTACGTCAACTTATCTCTCCGTGATTGCCTTTCGCTGATATTGTATAAAAAAAACCCGAGAGGGCTGACTCATAAAGAGTTGGAATGACATCATGCAAGAAAACATCTTGTGCAGCAAGTCAAATCGCTGTCTAAATGTAACGACGTAGCCAGTGACCAGCAAGTTTTAGAACTTATGGAGGGAAGTCCATAAATAGCTGAAACATTCAGATACATTATGTTAAATACACTGTTAAAAACAATACCGTAATCGTAAACTGAAAATATGAGCATTGTTTTATAACACAGAAGCATTTTAAATTTTATTGATCAACAAATATTGGCGATTTATGTGCTTATTATAGATTTTCTTAAAATATGTATTTACATTTAAAAATGTGAAAATATGTGTTTTTATGTGAAATAAGATTAAGTTTTTACACTTGGGGATGCACAATAGGAATAATGAACTTCGTAACTTGCGTTAAAACTTACGCAAAAAAAAAAATGTTATTACATAAAAATCCGCTCCCTAGTAATAAATAATGTTCAATCGAGCGAGTTGGCCATGCGGTTAGGGTCGCGCAGCTGTGAGCTTGCATTCAGGAGTTGGTGGGTTCGAATCCCAACGCCGGCAGCGCTGAAGATGGTTTTGTATAGTTTCCCATTTTTACACTAGGCAGTGAATTAAGTGCCGGCCCGGTGGTGTAGGAGTAGCGTGCCTGCATCTTGCTCGGAGGCCCCGGGTTCGACTCCCGGCAAGGTCAGGGATTTTCCCTAGATCTGAGGGCTTTTTCGAGGTCCACTCAGCCTACTTGATTACAACTGAGGAGCTATCTCATGGTGAGATGGCGGTTCTGGCCTAGAAAGCCAACAAGAACGGCCGAGAGGATTCGCCGTGCTAACCACATGACACCCTTAATCTGCAGGCCGTCGGGCTGAGCAGCGGTCGCTTGGTAGGCCAAGGCCCTTCGGGTCGGTTGCGCCGTGGTTTCCTTTCTTTAATGAATTAAGTCCAAGATCCTCTTTTTCTCTCTCAAGTATACTTGTTATTAACATTATCGGGGATTTGTGTAGCAATAAGTTATTATTAATTAATGTACCTTTTCTGTATGTAATTAATATTATATAAATATATATAACTATTGTAACTTTGAAAATATAAAAATTTAACCAATTTGTTGGTATTATCTGAGGAATAAAGAAATATTAAAATTTTTAATTATTTTAGTATGACATACTAATGTTATGAATTAACTAAAGCTTATGTTGTTTATTCGAGGGAAAGCTATATCAGGAGCTCCGAGTATAAGTGGAACTAATAAATTTCCGAAACCCCCAATTATAATAGGTATTACCATGAAGAAAATTATTACAAATGCGTGAGCGGTGACAATTACATTATAGATTTGGAGAAGGATGTTTGCCCTCAAGGTAGAAGATACCCCATAAAAGCTGTCCCTATTACTAGAAATAGAATTACAACACCTGTAGATCAAGTGTGTATATAATTATATGAACCATAATATATTCCTCGGCCTACATGAAGGTAAAGGCAAATAAAAAAGAAGGATGCGCCGTTGGCGTGTAAAGTACGTAGGAGTTAACCGTAGTTGACATCACGGCAGATATGGGCTACACTAGAGAAAGCTAGATCTACATTTGCAGTATAGTGTATGGCTAGGAAAAGACCAGTACATAACAGCCCCTAATATTCTTATTAAAATATCCATTAACAATACTACCTGTAATACTCTTACATTTTTGAATTCTAAATTCAATGCACTTCTCTGCCAAAGTAGTATTAATATTTATCACTCAAATTAAAAATTATTTTGAATATTTGGTCCTTTCGTACTAAAATATTCACTCATTATAAAGATAGAAACCGACCTGGCTTACGCCGGTTTGAACTCAGATCACGTAAGGATTTAAAAGTCGAACAGACTTATTAATTAAACTTCTACACCTAATCATATTCCTTAATCCAACCAACTATTCAAAATAATTTTAATTCGAGTGATAAATATTAATACTACGTGGGCACAGAAGTGCATTGAATTTAGAATTCAAAAATGGAAGAGTATTACAGGTAGTATTGTTAATTAAGATTTTAATAAGAATATTAGGGGCTGTTATGTTAATTATTTGTGTATTATTGTAGGTGCCGTTAATTTTATTACCACAACTATTAATATACGAGATTCTGGAATATAATTAGATCAAGCACCCTTATTCGTATGAGCCGTAGCTATTACCGCTCTTCTCTTCTTCTCCTTACCTGTATTAGCAGGTGCTGTTTTGAAATTGGTGAAGTTTTATTTGTTGTTGTGGGAATATTATACAATAAAATATAATAGTTTATAATGGCAAATAAGATAAGGGTGGTTGAAAATATAAAAAATAAAATTAACCAATTTATAGGTATTTTCTGAGGAATAAAGAAATGTTAAAGTTTTTAATTATTTTAGCATGACATACTAATGTTATGAATTAACTAATTTCTTCATCAGAAGTAGGTGTTAATTAAAGTGTAATGGAACTTGGGTGAATGATCAATTACGACATCGTCAGTGTAAAGGGAATAATCATTCTGGCATTTAAAAATAATAATATTTTGCTCTAATTTTAAATGCAACGTACTCTGTGGAAAGCATCAATTGTAATACAATTTAGAAGGATAGTCAATAATTAAGGCATCAGAACAATGCTGCACGCCTGCCGTCGTTCTATACGCTGTCCACATCATGACAAAGTTAGTGATGCTGAGCAGGAATTGGTTAGTTTCCTCGTTGGTGCTAATAAGAAATATATTAATATCATGTATGTTTATATATAGATAATTAGGATATCACACTGTCAATCAATCAATCAATCAATCAATCAATCAATCAATCAATCAATCAATCAATCAATCAATCAATCAATCAATCAATCAATCAATCAATCAATCAATCAATCAATCAATCAATCAATCAATCAATCAATCAATCAATCAATCAATCAATCAATCAATCAATCACTACTGATCTGCATTTAGGGCAGTCGCCCAGGTGGCAGATTCCCTATCTGTTGTTTTCTTAGCCTTTTCTTAAACGATTGCAAATAAATTTATTGAACATCTCCATTGGTAAATTATTCAAATCCCTAACTCCCCTTCCTATAAACGAATATTTGCCCCAATTTGTCCTTTTGAATTCCACCTTTATCTTCATGTTGTGATATTTCCTACTTTTAAAGACACCACTCAAACTTATTCGTCTACTAATGTCATTCCACGCCATCTCTCCACTGACAGCTTGGAACGTACCACTTAGTTGAGCAGCTCGTCTCCTTTCTCCCAAGTCTTCCCAGCTCGAACTTTGTAACATTTTTGTAACGTTACTCATTTGTCGGAAATGAAATGGCGTATGGCTTTTAGTGCCGGGAGTGTCCGAGGACAAGTACGGCTGGCCAGATGCAGGTCTTTCGATCTGACTCCCGTAGGCGACCTGCGTGTCGTGATGTGGATGAAATGATGATGAAGGCGACACATACACCCAGTCCCCGTGGCAGCGAAATTAACCAATTATGGTTAAAATTCCCGACTCTGCCGGGAATCGAACCCGGGACCCCTGTGACCAAAGGCCAGCACGCTAACCATTTAGCCCTGGAGATTTATCGGAAATCATCCAGAACAAATCGAGCTGCTACTTTGGATTTTTTCCCAGTTCTTGAATTAAGTAATCCTGATGACGGTCCCATACACCGGAACCACACTCTAGTTGGGGTCTCACCAGACATTTATATGCCCTCTCCTTTACATCCTTACTTCTATACCCATTTATGTGATTACCGCAATGCAGATCATTCCTTATATTAACACCTGGGTAACGATCCCGATAAGGACCTTTCACCTCATCAACGCAGTAATTAAAACTGAGCGGATATTATTACATATGTTGGCCACCATTATAATTGATGGAGACGTATTATAATCCTGATATTTTTATATATTCATACAGCGTACATGTTAGTAAAATATATTTGTAGAGCGTGAAATTCAGTTCGTGTTTTCAAAATCTCATTTTCGAATAAAGTGTTTTATGTAGCCTACATTTAAAATAGAACTATCGGTGTATTTCTGCGTAAGGTGAATCCACGTCACCATCAACTAACTTCTTCGAGGAATTCAGCTGTTATTCAGTATTAATGATAATACTACCGAAGATTTTACTACAAAATAATTATTGCCATTATATTTAGGATATGTTAGTTGAGCATTCACCCAAATATCATTGAAATCTATATGGTCCAACCCGAACATTCCCCTTGTTAGTGCCAAGGTTACGAAAAATGGAAGCCTTTACCCTCTACCCTTCCAAGGGCCGTCATGGCTTGTACGGAGATGGCTTTGGCTTTATAGCCATCTATGCTATTGTGAATGTGTAGTTAGTAAAGCAATTTACTACATGTTCTGAGGACGGAAAATGCGCTTCTAATAAGGGATGAATGTACAAGAACTTGGAAGATGATTAAAAGCTGTCAGCCTACTCTCATTTGCTCCATACTCAGGCAAGGAGAAGTAATTGCAGTCTGAAGAGAAAGAAGAAAGGAGAACGAGAATGTTGTTGAAAATACTTATTAAAGAGTTATTAGGCTGATAACCGGCGGGGCTACAATAAACTCTTTGTAAGACACTCGCGCTGAATATTCTAAGCACACTTCGTTATACGTTGTCAGACTAGAACGTGACAGGCTAACGATGTACTGCATTATCTAGGAAAAACTTTTATTTTGAATCTCTTCCTGAGAAGGAGTGTGCTGTTGAGGCAGATATTGCTGTTATCGAATGATTGTCGGTATCATGGTCACAGGCAATTTATACGCCATCTGGGTAACTCAGCGGTGAACTCGGTTTCACGATAGGACTGGGAAACTCAACTGTTCGGAGAACCACATTTAGAACAACAGTTACTTCAGTCGAACGTCGATATCTCGAACCTCCATTACTCAAATTTTCAGTATTTCGAAGTAACTTAAATTTACCGGCCATTTGTCCACTTCTTCACGTATATTTATTTCTCTATTTCTCAAAATTCGGTTACACGAATTTCTTGATTTCTCGAAGAAAACATTTCCTCCCTTCAATAAAAATACACTGTAACTTGAATTTTGTGCAACATTAACTGTGTAATACGACATTTGTGGTTTGTGAGGAGCAGTTAACAAGTAAAGAAAGGGTTGCAGTGATGCTGGGAGCTAATGTGACGGGGACCGAAAAACTAAAACTTTTAGTGATGGGAAAATCAGCGAGGCCTCGCTGTTTCTCGGGTGTGAATTAATTACCGGTCACGTACGAAAGCAACCCCCGAAGTCGCGGATGACAAGCTCCATTTAGGAATCTCAGCGTCGTGGTATTGACCAGAAGTTTCAATGTGAAAGGAGGAAAGGTTAACAGTAACAAACAAGAGACTAACGGATTTTTTCCAAAGGGGTATATTTCTTGTTTCACTGCTGTATCTTTTCTTCTAAAAAGTTACTATAATAAGGGTTATAATAAAAGTGATGCCGTAAAACAGAGTTTGGTTGTGTTTTTTTAAATACTGCTAAAAATAATGCATTCATTATAAGCTCGTAGATACATATGATTCATCAATTATGGTTTTTTTTGCTATTTTGTTTTACGTCGCACCGACACAGATATGTCTTATGGCGACGATGGGAGAGGAAAGGCCTAGGAAGTGGAAGGAAGCGGCCGTGGCCTTAATTAAGCTACAGCCCCGGCATTTGCCTGGTGTGAAAATGGGAAACCACGGAAAACCATCTTCAGGGCTGCCCACAGTGGGGCTCGAACCCACTATCTCCCGATTACTGGATACTGGCCGCACTTAAGCGACTGCAGCTATTGAGCTCGGTCAATCACGTGCTATACATGCTCAAAAACGTTCTCTATATCTCGAAATTTCAATAACTCAAAATAAAATTTGGCTCCCAAGGTGATTCGAGATATCGAGGTTCGCACCGTCACAGACAGCTTTTAGAGTGACGATGCGATAGGAAAGGGCTAGAACTGGAAAGGAACCGACCGTGGCCTTGATATTAAGGTACAGTACCGTCATTTGCTTGGTGTGAAAAAGGGAGACTGCGGAAATCCATTTTCAGGGCTGCTGACAATGAGGTTCGAACTCACTATCTCCCGAATATAAGGTAGCAGCTACGTGACCAAATCGAATAGCCAACTCGTTCGGTCCAATACCTTTGGTTATTAATTAGTTGTAGCCTATGTACTCGTACACCACACCCAGCACTATCCTCCACTACGCCAACACGCGGCAGACGCCACGCACCCTTGTTGGAGGATCTGGATTTCAATGGATTCAATATTCTAGCAGTAGTCATATTATTATTATTATTATTATTATTATTATTATTATTATTATTATTATTATTATTCCTTTGCTGGTGGGACCTAGTGTTTACAGTGCACTATGTCTTCTAGAATGGGCTAATGCAATTTTGTTATTTTCATTGATCTGATTCAGCTTTAACCTTGGCTTTGACAAAATGAAAGTGACTGAGGTATGAGTGATACCAGTGACGCCATTCCTTATGTAGCCAGTCCCTGCTATGTATGGTGTGAAAATGTTGCTCATAGGGTCGGTTGGAGCGTGCATTTCAGTGGGCTTGGCAGACTGATATGTAATAGAAACGTGTGGCTCCGCGAGGAAAGCAACGGGAAACTACCTCACTCCTCATTTCCCTAGTACGCCTCTTCAGTGACGCCTAGGCCATCTATGACAGCTGATGGCGGACCTGTTGAGGATCCATCCAGCCTTCGGGATGAGGAATAAATATATTATTATTATTATTATTATTATTATTATTATTATTATTATTATTATTATTATTATTATTATTATTATTATTATTATTACGTGGTTATGCGTGGAACAGCAGAGGTGAAAGAAGGTGCGAACCGGAATGGGTCTAACTACAAAACCGAGAACAGAATTAAAATTTCATTAAAGGTTATATTTTCAAAACAGCCAAACTTAACAGATTTGATATAGAATTTCCAACTTCAACCAATAACAACAAGTAAAAAGGTACCAGTAACAAAATTTAAGTCTTGGAACGACAAAATTTGGTGGTATAACAGAACTTAGGCCTCAAGCCTTCACTTTACATTTCCTGAGCTCTCAGCTCCCTAACACATATTTACCAAAGGGCAGAAAACCCCTAATAACATGGAGCACTTGCTCCCACCTTCAAATCTTGAGCCTCTCTGAGGCACTTTTACCACAAATAAAAGAGCTAACCCGCTCTCAATTTTCTGAGCCTATCAAAGGCAACAACCAACATTACAATCAACTGCCCTTAAGGCACACCTACAAAGAAACAGGGGTATCTAGTACCCAACCTACTGGGCCTTCGTTGAAAAAGAATAGGTTAAGTAAATGGCCCAAAATGCAAAGCAGAACTGAGGCGTGTACTTGCACTCCTACATGAATACTTGTTAAAACCTAAGGGGCACTAGGCCGATTAAACAGGGGCTATTCCCACACTAGGGAGGTGACTCGTATAAGAAAATTTTAATACATTAAGAGTAGAAAATCGGTTATGAAAACGTAGTCACCTCAAATCAAAAATGAAGGGGAGCTCGAGAGTGTAAAGTACCCTCTATCCCCGATTTACAGTTAAAGTAATAAGAAAATTTTACATAAGCCGGCACTAAGTTACATTTTTAGACAGGTAGGTTACATTGAAAAGGTTTCGGACCTTCCCCGAGGGTTAAACTGCTGAGCTAGCAAGAAATAAAGATGTTAAACGGCCATTACCTTTGTTGAAGAGCTGCTGCCCGAAGGAAGAGGCGCTACCCGCCCCCTGCTATACTTCCATACACTAAGCTAGATGTTGTTGAAGTGGCGACGAGCCGTGAAAATCAGCAGTTTTTTAAACCCTCGTGGAAGATTCGAGACCTTTCATGAATAATTAAGACACGCCCACAGGCGTTTATTGGCTGACTAAAATTTACACATCAAAATTGGAGAAGAAAGACACGATTGGCTGAAAATTAATGACAGAAATTATTGATTGGCTAACTTCAAAACTGGCGGAAAGAAAATATTTGTATTGCCAACCCCCAAATGAAAGAACGAAATTTAGTAAAGAACAAACTTATGAATACAAAATTTCTTCAAATAAAGTTCTACCACTTCGTACCAGGGTGCATGGTCATAGTTTTGTAGAGACACATATCAGAGAATGTCCACACGTCTTGATAATTAGTAAACAAAAGCAGTTCGAAATTAACACAGTGACATCTTCTGAGAAACTGTTGAGATAATTCAGTTTTTAAAGTTCCGAGTTTCTGCAGTAGGGGAGTACTTTAAGGCGGAAAATTCAAAAGTGCGGCGTAGAGGTGTACCAACCGGTACAATTATTATTATTATTATTATTATTATTATTATTATTATTATTATTATCATCATCATCATCAGAGGTTTGCGGCAAGCTGGCTGCTGGTGATATACTTTAACCTGGGCCACCGTGCTGTACGCACAGACATCTCTGGAGTATAAACAGATCACTATAACTTTCGTCCGACTCGTTGGCTGAATGGTCAGCGTACTGGCCTTCGGTTCAGAGGTTCCCGGGTTCGATTCCCGGCCGGGTCGGGGATTTTAATCTTAATTGGTTAATTCCAATGGCCCGGGGGCTGGGCGTTTGTGCTGTCCCCAACGTCCCTGCAACTCACACACCACGCATAACACTATCCTCCACCACAATAACACCTACATATGGCAGATGCCGCCCACCCTCATCGGAGGGTCTGCCTTACAAGGGTTGCACTCGGCTAGAAATAGCCGCACGAAATTATTATATATACTATAACTTTCATATATTGTACTTATAAATGAAAATTGTTACGTTGCATGCTTTTTTCCCCAAATTGGGAACGTGCAAGTCACGAGGTTCTGAGGGCTTTACAAGACTTCTCTGAGTTACCGTGTAGCTTAATTTTGCGAGTTGCGAATACTAATTAGTAAGCATGGAGCGACTATCAACTGATATTATTATTTATGATGGATTTAATACCGTAAATATTATATACAAAAGTGAATCCACCAAGGAACACGCTATTTTTAATGATATCATAGGTGTTAAAGACGTAGATAGGTCTTATGGCAACGATGGGATAGGAAAGGGTTATGATCGGGAAGGAAGCGACCGTGGCTATAATTAAGGCACATTTCCCTGGTGTGAAAAAAAGATTAGTCCCTAAAGGTTTATGGCTAACCCTGGGGGTAAAGACCCGAAAAACCTTACTCCTCGGAAATCGTTTAATGCACGAAGACAACATTTTAAATGCTGGTATGTATTTTTAAAACACAGGTGTGAAATAGGTTAGCTCCGGAAATTATTCATCCGTCTAGAACCGTTTGACGTACGAAAGTGTAATTTTACAAGAATATTGCTCTTTTCTTTTTTTGCTATTCGTTTTACGTCGCACCGACACAGGTAGGTCTTATGGCGACGAAGTGATAGGAGTGGGAAAGAAACGGCCGTGGCATTAAGGTACAGCCCCAGCATTTGGCTGGTGTGAAAATGGGAAACCACCGAAAACCATCTGCAGGGCTGACGAGAGTGGGATTTGAGCCCACCATCTCCCGAATGCAAACTCACAGCTGCGCGCCCCTAACTGCACGGTCATCTCGCTCGGTTCAAAATGTTTCTCCCCTACGGAATTTAGATGGAGGTTGAGTGTAAAATTACACTATTCATTTTCGCGGATAGGTCTCAAGTAGGCCTACGAACTTAAAATTTTGCATGAAGTTAGGTCTTCAATATCCTAGATGTTAAATAAGAATTATTTTAAACACATTCTACTCCTAAAACAAAACATTAATTCCTCTATTAATTTTCGAAGTACGAAATCAAAATTTCACAGGTTGGTCGCATATAGGCCTCCGCCCTAGTGTTAAATAACATTGTATGGGGTTCAAATGAGATTTACGTAGATCTGAAAATAAATAATCATTCCTCTAAAACCATTTGATGTAGGAATTGAGGGTGTATTTTATAGGCTAGTTGACAGTGGACAATCCAAAATGTGAAACTTTGAGACTACTACTACTAAAACGTTTTCATTCCTCCCCTGAAGGGGGAGGCGGGCCGCTTAGACGGTGACGCCGTCTCTCAGGCCGGGAGATTTGTTACGGTGAAGGAGATGCTCGGAGAAGGTGAGGTGGTAAATGGCCGTGGCCTATACTAGGAACTGTCCCGGTATTAGCCTTAGTGCAGCAGAATGGAAATCCACGGAAAACCATTCTCAGAACAGCCGTCGGTTTGTGCCAGCCGTGAGGTCCAGCCCTGTTCCGTTTCCCGAATGAAGAGGCGTAGAGCCACGGTAGAGCCGTGGCCACCCCTCCTCTGCTCGGTTGGCTGGTCAGTGTGAAGAGCTGTTGGACCACGGACCACCCGTACTCTGCACCTACCGACCCAAACTTTAAGAGATAACTTTCTGTTTAAAACTGGTAGTACTGTATAAGAGGTAATTGGAAAAAACGCTCGAACCAGTACATCTACATAGGCCTATCTCTAATTTGACAAAATATGTGTTTATTTGTACCTAAATGTGAAACTTAAATTTGACAAAAATTTAATCAAAACCGAGGAAGTTTGAAAATCTTCATAACTCCCCTTAATATATAATTGCCGGAATGGATTCGGATTTACTTACAGAAAGAGTTACATTTAGAATCAGTACAAAATTAGTTATTGGATTGTATGAATTTGTGATGTTTGGGACATCACTGAATGTTTTTAATTATTGAACTATATATTTAATTGATAATATGTACATATTTAATCACTGATAGGTCATTTTAAATTAATATGTATATATATATAGGGCTTTTATCATCCATTTCAATCATCATTTCATTTCTTTGTATCGCGGCTATAACGTATTCTGAACGAACAAATTATTGGGTAAAGTATTTCAACATCACGCATATTTATAACTTGCAGTAAATTTTCCAATAGCCGTTGTGAGGTGACCAGAGTCAGCAGGCTAATTTCAGCCCAGTTCCAGGAAAAGTACGTCATCGAGGTTACGAGAGACCTTACCCTCTCCACCTCATGAAAAGACAGTTGATACATTATTAACACCCACTTTTCAAACTCAGCTTCGAGACGCTTTATTTCAGCGGGAAAGTTCAGCCTATGTGAATGAACGTAATGAAGCAACGTGATGGATGCACAGCAATACATGGGAGAAGGGATGAGACCTCGAATCTTACTGGACCATGTGATATGGATGTTGGAAGGAGACTTGTGAACCGATAAATACCACCGACAAGGGCTGGAGAGGACATTCATTCGGGCAGCCGGACTTTCTCATTTATATACTTATTCATTCTACGTCTACACATCGGAGAAGATTTTAACTTAGTTCACTTCGCATCTGAGTACATTCTACTCAAAAGTTACTCTCATTGGGACTTGTTATCTCAATGACGAGAGGTAGTCAACGGGAGACCGGTTCTGACTGGTATAGGGGAGCAGAGCTTTTATTATGAATTTAGCTACGCTACTTTTCCGTAATAAGGAAGAATACAAGTGTATTCTCTCCATGAACATAATCCATGGTGGTTTTGCACTTAAAATTAGGACTCATTACGACTTTATGTAAGGAGTACAGTAGGAAGTGTTAAAGACAGGAAATGCGGATGTAGGACTGGAATCCAACAACAGATGAGGCAGCCTGTACGAGAAATCCACCCATCTTCAGCTTCAAGACAACAGAGTCTACATTTGGTGAGCTTATGGCATAAGTTACTGCAAGTCTTCGCGCAACAGTTCATTTTCTTAAAGTTAATTTCATTCACTTTTTCTTTTGCTTCCGTAAGTTCAGATTTCGTTAATACGCCGTTACGTCACGTTTTTCATCTTAATAAATAGCTGTTTTAATTTGTATTTTATGAAATGATTATTAATGATCCTTAAATTCTAAGTTAGTGTACTTAATGATTTGTGTTCCGTTCACCTCACCCCTGGGAGTTTTTTGAGTCTCATTACGTATTTTTTATTTATTATTATTATTATTATTATTATTATTAATTATCTACTTTTGTTTTCAAGCCATAAGCTTGAAGACTGGCGCCCTTGGGATACTGTTTCTGGAGAAACCATGACATATCATTTATTTATTTTAATATTGAAGTGACCCGCCACGTTATAAATTTGTCATACATCTGTGGGCAAAGTGGGTACGTCACATATTGTCGCCACAACTGAGGGGCTCGTAAATCATTAAGTACTGGTATAGAAGGATAAAATCAGTAGTTTGGGGGTAACTGTTGTGTATCCACAGTATATTTTTCTAGTGTGTTTGATTTTGGGGGTAACATGGCCGAGCAAGAGGAGAAAGACATGACGCTGCGTAATGGACACGTGCTGAAGGGTAGTACTTTAGGTAATTCTAAGGAAGAGTTAGATAAATGTGTAGAGGAAGAAACTGATATTAGGAGCGAAGATAGCGAAGGGAATAAGAGTAGGAATGACGAAGTTACGTTAGATTCAGACGATAGTACGATGGGGGGGCGAGACGGAGGTTAGTCCTAACAGTGAGAGTAATAATAATCAGTTACTTGAAATGATGCAGTTAATGTTAAGTAAGATAGAGGATAGTAAATCTGAAATAAAAAAATGAAATGGAACAAAATAAATCCGAAATAAAAAATGAAATGGAACAAAATAAATCCGAAATAAAAAAGGAATTGGAACAAATTAAAACAGATGTAGAACAAACTAAATCAGAGATAAGAATGAAGTAGAACAAACTAAATCAGAATTTAAAAATGAAGTAGAACAAACTAAACGAGAATTAAGTAAGGCATTGAATGAACACAAGGTCGAAGCTAATAAAAGGATGGACGAACATAGCAAACAGTTACAAGAATTATTTAAGCAAAATGAAAGATTTAACAAGCAGATAGAGGAACAGAAAGAGACAACTAAGCAAAACAAACAAGAGGTAGAAAAGAAATTTGTAGAGCAGAGGAGTGAGTTGTTGGGATTAATGGAAAAAGAAAGCAACAACACTAGACAGGAGTTAGAGACACAGGTGACAAGTATTAAAAATAAAGTTGAGATCCAAAAGGAAGAAATAAAAGAATTTAAATATCAGGTACAAAACAAGATCGATACCGTTAAGTGTATAATAGAAGACAACACTAGGGAACAAAGAGAAAAGTTTGCGATAGTAGAAGGCAATACAGTGGAAATTAAGACATTAAAAGAAAAACAGAACACTGTAGTGAATGAAATTGAAAGAAGAGATAAAGATGTAGATAACCGCATAGCGATGGCAGAAGCACGCATACGACGAGAAGTAAGAGAAAGGCAAGGTAACACTGAGAGACAAAGTCATGGAGGGATTTACAGTAAGGAAATCGAATTACCGAAGTTCAATGGGAAACAAACCAACCCATTAGAATTTCTTAAAATAGTAGAAAAACGGTTTGGGAAACGGATTGAGGAAGGGTTTATGGACTGGGAAGAGGCGATCGACATTATTGATCATGCTTTTGTGGGAGAGACGCGTTCCTGGTTTTCAGTCTATAAAAGTAACATGAAAAGTCTGGAGGAATTTAAGACGAAGTTCACAGACAAATACTGGAACGAAAACGTTCAAAGCCGTGAAAGAGAAAGGGTAGTATTTGGGAAATTCAAACATAATGAATGTGTCTCTATGACTGAGTATTTTTTGTCACATGTTATGATTTGCCAGAATTTAGACGGAATCACGGCTGATTCAGATGTAGTCAGATTACTGTTACGACATTTTCCAGACAGGGTACGCGAAGCAGCGTGTATGCAAAGTATTAAAACTATTCAGGAAATGGAGCAATTATTAGTAAGTTTTGATGCACTAGGAAACATTGGGCATAGAACAGGAAACGCACATAATTTTGTTCCTCATAGTGAACCAAGGGACAATAGGAGACAGCCAAACTACGAGAATCGTAATCATTTTCAGCCAAGGCATAACGGTAGGGGTGGCGCACCTGAAAATAGAACGGGAAATGCCCAACAAGTCAGAGAACAAGTTACTAACGAGCCAAGTGTAGGTACACGATCGCAACCTTTAAACTAAATGCAGGCTGTAATGATGGGTCAGAATTCCAGCCTTACCAGGAAGTAGTTAGGAATTGTGTTATGAAACTATTGCCATATGACCTAGATGTTAAGGAAGACCTTATGTGTGAACCAGATAATAATTATTTAGATTCGGGTGATGAAGTGATTAATCCTGTGGTTCAATTAGAAGTTTGGGGGGCGTATGTTCACGCGTTAATTGATACTGGAAGTCAGAAATCATGTATAAGTTCAGAATGGTATGACTCTTTAGTTAAACAGGGTATTATGATAGAAGAGATGCCTGTTAAGTCTACATTCATTATTACAGCTGTTGGTAAAAAGTCGAAACAAATATGCAAGCAGGTTGCGGTGCCGATTTGTATAGAGGGTTTTATTTCAGTACAGGTATGTTTGGTTATTCCTCACCTTGTATTTGATCTCATCTTGGGATGTGACTGGCTGACTTTAAAATCGGCTCAGCTAGATTACGATGATGCAACGGTAAATCTGAAGTGGGATAATAAGTATGTCAAACTCGAACTGAAAAATGAAATTCAGAGGAAAACGAATGTTTGTGCTATGTGGAGTGTTATTGAGGTTTCTAGATATGAGGAGAAACCCAGTGAGGGGTTTAATTTATGCCAGTTGTGGTTGAAAGAGGATCAGAAGGATGCCTTATTTGAAGCTGCGAGTAACAGTAAATTAGAGGAAGTCCAGAGGGACGAATTGTTGGCAGTGTTATGTGAACACGCTGAGATTTTTTCTAAGAAACCCGGTAAAACACATGTTTATGAACATTCTTTTTCAGTGCTGGATGACAGTCCTTTCAGCGGGCCACGGTATGCTATCCCACACAAATATGCCAAGGCAGTTGACGATCAGATACAAGCTATGTTAGCTGATGGGATAATTGAAGTGTCTAATAGCCAGTATGTAAATTCTTTAATCGTTGTGCCTAAGAGTGATGGGAGCATTAGAATTTGCATTGATGGGAGGGATATGAATAGACGTATTTGTACTGACCAGTTAAAATCACAGACTATTGAAGAGTTAATTCAGGGCTTTGAGGGTAAAAAATGGTTTTCATCTGTTGATTTAAGAAGTAGTTTTTGGCAGATTCCTTTGAGAGTAGAGGACAGGCCTCTGACAGCATTTAGTCATAAGTACAGCTTGTATCAGTTTCAGCGCGTTCCCTACGGGACGAAGACTAGTTCTACAGCCTTAATTAGAGCATTAAATATTGCATTAGGTGATGATACAGGTGATTTCGCCAAGGTTTTTATTGATGATATGGCTGGAGTTTTATATCAAGGACCTTATCGTATACATAAGAAACTAGGACCTTGTGCTTATCAATTATCTGACGGTGATTGCATTTTATTGGGTTCATTCAACATTCGGAGTTTACGTAAATATATTACAAGTCCTGTGGATTTCCCATAGTGCTGGAATATAGGTCAGTGAGCCAGGCCACGCTTATCTCTTATATAATATACACCTGTCGCAGCCTGGAGTGACTGCTCTCTGGTAGGTGGAGTTTCCCAAGTTTTGTTTTGCTTGCTACACGATGTGTGTGTATACGATTGACACGAGTTCATTACCAATATTACGTCTGTTCTCTTTACGTAACGCCATGTATGGGTAATCTAGTATTTGATTTTATATAACGAGGGTCATTAATATTGCAGTTTAAAATTTGTAAATTCCCCGTAGACTATATTATGTCTTTATAAAGACTTGCAATAATTTTACCCTAGGCTAAAACCACGTGAATGTGTTAGCGTGTGTGAAGTGATAGTCATACAGCAAGAACGTATAAACACTTGAAAGAGTAATACGATGCATTTTGTTTGTGTAAATTTTGTACAGATCTAAATTGAATTGTCAAGTGTTGCATACACTGGATTCATGAAATCAGCAAGAGATGACGAACATTTGAGAAAGTGAGACATCAGAAACTCGCTAAGTTGTAATATTGTGTTTTAATGGAAATTTTGAAGTGTTATATATTATGTGTTATTAAGTTGTAGGTGGAATCATCAAGTTGTAATTTTGTAAAATAGTGTTGTGTTGTATACAGTAATGAATGAATGTACAGTTGTTTTGGAAACAAGTGTAACGTAAGTGGCAATGTGTGGGTGTGAGCCCTCAACGAAGTACTACTTGTTTCAGGCTCAGAGGGGCGAATGTGATGTTTGGGACATCACTGAATGTTTTTAATTATTGAACTATATATTTAATTGATAATATGTATATATTTAATCACTGATAGGTCATTTTAAATTAATATGTATATATAGGGCTTTTATCATCCATTTCAATCATCATTTCATTTCTTTGTATCGCGGCTATAACGTATTCTGAACGAACAAATTATTGGGTAAAGTATTTCAACATCACGCATATTTATAACTTGCAGTAAATTTTCCAATAGCCGTTGTGAGGTGACCAGAGTCAGCAGGCTAATTTCAGCCCAGTTCCAGGAAAAGTACGTCATCGAGGTTACGAGAGACCTTACCCTCTCCACCTCATGAAAAGACGGTTGATACATTATTAACACCCACTTTTCAAACTCAGCTTCGAGACGCTTTATTTCAGCGGGAAAGTTCAGCCTATGTGAATGAACGTAATGAAGCAACGTGATGGATGCACAGCAATACATGGGAGAAGGGATGAGACCTCGAATCTTACTGGACCATGTGATATGGATGTTGGAAGGAGACTTGTGAACCGATAAATACCACCGACAAGGGCTGGAGAGGACATTCATTCGGACAGCCGGACTTTCTCATTTATATACTTATTCATTCTACGTCTACACATCGGAGAAGATTTTAACTTAGTTCACTTCGCATCTGAGTATATTCTACTCAAAAGTTACTCTCATTGGGACTTGTTATCTCAATGACGAGAGGTAGTCAACGGGAGACCGGTTCTGACTGGTATAGGGGAGCAGAGCTTTTATTATGAGTTTAGCTACGCTACTTTTCCGTAATAAGGAAGAATACAAGTGTATTCTCTCCATGAACATAACCCATGGTGGTTTTGCACTTAAAATTAGGACTCATTACGACTTTATGTAAGGAGTACAGTAGGAAGTGTTAAAGACAGGAAATGTGGATGTAGGACTGGAATCCAACAACAGATGAGGCAGCCTGTACGAGAAATCCACCCATCTTCAGCTTCAAGACAACAGAGTCTACATTTGGTGAGCTTATGGCATAAGTTACTGCAAGTCTTCGCGCAACAGTTCATTTTCTTAAAGTTAATTTCATTCACTTTTTCTTTTGCTTCCGTAAGTTCAGATTTCGTTAATACGCCGTTACGTCCCGTTTTTCATCTTAATAAATAGCTGTTTTAATTTGTATTTTATGAAATGATTATTAATGATCCTTAAATTCCAAGTTAGTGTACTTAATGATTTGTGTTCCGTTCACCTCACCCCTGGGAGTTTTTTGAGTCTCATTACGTATTTTTTATTTATTATTATTATTATTATTATTATTATTAATTATCTACTTTTGTTTTCAAGCCATAAGCTTGAAGACTGGCGCCCTTGGGATACTGTTTCTGGAGAAACCATGACATATCATTTATTTATTTTAATATTGAAGTGACCCGCCACGTTATAAATTTGTCATACATCTGTGGGCAAAGTGGGTACGTCACAAATTTAGCGTTGTAATAAACAGGAACAAGGAACTTATCAGACGTTATTCGTGACTGCTTTAAGATGACTTAGGCCTACACCACTGTCATTTCGAAGGGGTCAATTATGCATGAATTAAATATTTCTGATATTATTTCACGATACTTACCGCATTAGATTCACTGCCAATGAAATGAACGCGAAAAATCTTAACACTAGGATAGCTATAACATTCTGAATTATGGCAGTTCACGATACAAAAATATCGTTTAGCATGGTGAGGACGATCCATATTGTCTCTACATGTGAATTACGTATTACAATATACGATTATACAGACACAATGATAACAAATAAATCTTTCCGTCAATTAACACCACAGTGGTACGTTATTTAAACCAGCATGGGCTGCATACTACCTTACTGTTTCGCCACTTTTAGCGCTAGTAGTCACATGCACGTTCCTCATTGTTTTGACTCCACAAATTCTGTGAATATTTTTTTTTTTTTTGCGTTGCACCGACAGGTCTTATGGCAACGATGGGAGAGGACAAATCTAAGATTGGGAGCGAGACGACCGTAGCTTTAATTAAGGTACAGCCCGAGCATTTGCATTGTGTGAAAATGGTAAATGATTGAAAACCATTTTCAGGGTTGCAGACAGTATGGTTCGACCCACTATCTCCTAAATGCAAGCTCACAGTTACGTGACAGAAACCGCATAGCCACTCGCTCGGTATTTGGCTTCAATATGTTGCGCGGGATACACCGATTTGCCTAAAATTCAGTCATGGTACAGCAGTCTGGCCAATGCTGCCCATAGCTCAGTTCGCTGTGTGTGCTCTGCACCGATATCTGGAACAGTTCTGTGCAAAAGGCTTTGTCAGTAGTCGACAAAAGTTGAAACATACGCATACGAAGTGATTTTCACATCAACGACGGGTACATCAGCAAGTACAAAAATGAAAATCCACAGCCTGATTCCAGTTATTCGACCGGGTCAGGAATGGAATGAATGAAGCTCCCATCTAGCGGCGAGGACAGGAACTGTGCCGGCTGCCGAAGCCTGTTGCACTCCTCTGCGGCAATGATTAATGAGTGACAGATGAAATGAAATGGTAATGCTGGAATGAAAGATGACAGGGAAAAGCGGAGTACCCGGAGAATAACCTGTCCCGCCTCCGCTTTGTCCAGCACAAATTTCACATGGAGTGACTAGTATTTGAACAACGGAACCCAGCGGTGAGAGGCCGGCGCGCTGCCGCCTGAGCCACGGAGGCTCCAGCATCAGCAAGTATAGAATAACAAATTAAGAAATATAAAAATGTTATGTAAGTAAAACTTCGGGGGTGAGTGGAGGGGGGTGGGTGGGAGTGTACAGTACGTAGGATTCAGCTTAACGGTGGTCATGGCTTTACTATGGCTCTCCAGTTCTGTATTCGGAAAACGGTGGGCGGCGGCTGTGCTGAGAATGGTCTTCCGTGATTTTTCATTCTCGTCAGTAAAGGTGAAAAACAGGGGAGTTCGTTTCATCGAACACGGTCACTTATCTCTCATCCCTCTCCGCATCTGAAATTGGCACTACACATCTCTTTGTCCCAGTGGCGTAGCCATAATCGACCGATAGAGTGGGGGGGGGGCGGTAGTGGTTATAGTTACAAAGTTATGATAGAACACAATGAAGGCGCTTGTGTGTGCGTGGTGCACGTATGCAAGACTTGTCATTATATGGACACTGATACAAGTTTTTTTAAAATTTCGTGTGGCTATTTCTAGCCGGACGCAGCCCTTATAAGGCAGACCCTCCGATGAGGGTGGGCGGCATCTGCCATGTGTAGGTAACTGCGTGCTATTGTGGTGGAGGGTAGTATTGTGTGTGGTGTGTGAGTTGCAGGGATCACCCCGTCCCCGAGCCAAGGGTAATAACCATTTAATGTTAAAATCTCCAACCCGGCCGGGAATCGAGTCCGGGACCCTTTGAGACGAAGAGCACTCCGCTGATCATTCAGCCAAGGAGCCGGACATTGATACAAGTGAATTATGTTGATATTCAGACTGCAGTGCACTACACAATCTTATATTAAAATACAGAATATGAACAATACGATCAAGGGCAACAGTTCTACAGCGAATGATATGCTCAGTTTACAATCTAAAATCGAATTTTCGAGGCTTCTTAGAAAACAGATTCGACAGATCTCTTGGCTCTACAGTTATGTCTCAGAATGTTTATTTAGTTTATTGTTTATTGTCAGTTCCTGTTAATTTTCTTTGTGTAAAATTTCCATGGAGGAGGGGTTGGGGGGTGTTCTAACACCCAGTAACCCCTCCTTGGATACGCCTCTGCTTGTCCGGAGAGAGAGCGTCACTTTTTTAAAACACAATATACGTTTTATAATATTAGAGGGAGAGGAGACATTCCCTTTCCTCCGCACTCGATATGTCATTGTTTCATTACCAATTTCTTCGCTTCGCTAGACGAAAGTAGCAAAACCAAGCCGCCTTGATTCCAAAAAAGAAAAACAAAAACAATAGCGACCGTCGTTGAATGCGAACGTACGTGACGAACTCGAAGGTCTGAATGGCTCAGGCAGGAAGTCGGCGCGACATGACTGGAAGGCGCGTCTGCTGACTCCCACTCAGTGTTGCAAGCTCGAATGAATTCGTCGTCAAACTAGACTCAAAGAGTCGCTATTTATATAAAAAAAGTGAGTCTCAGAATTCGCTAGTTTTGTCGCTGAAATGAATCTCATCCCGAGCCAGGAACCTACGCACTGGGAATGTCTGCTAATACTCACCTGCTGTTCCTACAAGCTGAAGCAAATTATGTGGAAGTTCTTACGAATGACAGTATTTTACGAACAACCTTAACGAATTTCGTAGGATTAGCATAAATAAAGCATTTCAATAGTCAAGTCCTAGACGATTTCGTAATTTTGTGTTTACATTGTTCATAAAACTAAACACAAGCTGTAATTTTGCATTATAATGCAAGAAGCACAGCACTGAATTAAAGCATGAAAACTATTAAACTCGCTGCTTCTATAGTTATTTTGCGTTTTTCTCATAATGTCCCTAGTTTCCTTGCTAGGCGCTAAACTTTATGTTCAATCATTTCAAACGTTTAGAAGACGCCCCCCCCCCCCAAAGCTCTCAGGGAAAGGAAAGAAATGTAATATAGTCAGGTGATTTCTTTCAAGAAATTTATTTAAAAATCGGTATTATGTAGAAGTCGTAGGGGATACCGTGTGTGATATTCTACCGTGGAATTCAAGTCGCCGCTACTCTTACAAAATATTAAAAATACTACCTACCCCTAGGTCTAGACCCCCCCCCAAAAAAAAACTATCCTATGGGCGCCCATGAGCAACACTGCTCCTACTCTCCTCCTCCCAGCGCTAAGTCACGTCGTCCCATTATCTGCCGTTTGAATAAGTGTACAGGAGGTAGATGATCGGAATAAACGTGTACCATAAATGCAAGTAAACTCATGTTGCCTACAGGCAAACCTCAGTTGGTCGTACGTCGGTCCCTTCGCAGCTGTTTGTCCTTCACCCATTGATAACACTGGTTAAAGTCTCCTACATTGTTGTTTCCTATTGTAGCTTCTGTACCTTTGTTAAACTATAAATTAATTATGATCAATCTTATTTATATTTGTTGCTTTGTTCTTGAGTGAAGTGTTGATAAGCACAGTTTCGGTCGTTTAGAACGTGGCGCGCCTTGTAAGAAAGGCGAGATTTTTGTAGCAATGCAGTGTTTTCATTCTGCAATTCCGAGTACATTTTCTTTATAGTTGGCAGACTTCCTCTATTTTATGAACCCTTAACGAGAGATCTTGGAAAAGACGAAATTAGTGAGAATGTTGCGGGGGAAGAAGATATTTTGCAAGAACGTGATCATTAAACGGACACCGAGAATGAATTTTCTGTTGAGGAAGCCAACGTTGGGAGTGATTAATCAGATACCGATGGGATATTCGTTTTAGGGAAGGGTAATACGACAATCTGGACAAATTTACCACGCAATTGTTTTATCATCAGAATGTTTACTATTGGGTGGGGGAGGGGAATACAGGCATGTGAAACGAGGGACAATTATTAATGCAAACATCCCTATATAGTAGCAACATACACAAACAAACAGAAAGAAACAGAACAATAATAGAGCTTGTTTCTCAAATACATTTTGGAACGAGTCTTATGTACAGAGTTTTCAATAATATTCACAAATAAACAGAAAAATCGAAATGTTCATAAATAAATATTTTGGAGGAATTTTTTCAGTACCAAGCCATCAAAAATAATCGCAAGTAAAAAATTAGAACTTGCTTCATAAGGACATTTTCTTAATAAATGTCCTATTACTGTAGAATATGCATTTCATGATATTAAATGTGAAAAGCTCTAGCACCAGATGTACCACCTGAACAGTCGCCATTGGAAAATTTAGTTCTCTGAAAAATGTCCGTTTTCTAATCTCATTTCTTGATATAAAAACATCTACCACCTTCTCCAGATTTAACGTCGTAGCAGCCTCCGAATACTACCAAAGTCCACATTTTAAAGAGACTTAAGATCTAGGAGGAGAATTCTTTTGGGGTGGGGAGAATGGCACTCTGCCCCATAAGATCATTTTTTTGGTGGGGGGGGGGGGCAGAAAAAGCCCTGCCCCCACAAAGTCGGCACCAGTGTTACTCACAAAGGAGGATGGGGCGATATCAGTCCTAAGAGAAGGAAAAGTAGTGAAATTGTTTGAAACCGTTTGTACTTCCATTTTTAAATCCTCTTTACGACCAGCAAGACTCTATTAAACATGTGTAAGATGTAGCCAGCAATTTCGGCACAAGAGCCAAGGGCGGCGAAACGACCGACGTGTGACCACTAGCGTTACAGCGTTAAGCACGCCTCACTATGGGTTAGGTCCCTCGGTCTGTAAAGATGACCACTGTCCAGCCAGAAGACCTGCAGTTATTGGAATGTCATGTGATCAGCGCGACCACATCCTCAGCCGTATTGCTTGGTTTCCACGACAGAGTCCGTTGTCCGTTGAATGAGACAGCTTCCCAGCTGGTCTCAAGAGGCCAAGTAAACTTTATTCCAGCCCTCGGACTGAAGTTAAAATCATGGACTGGCCGGAAATCGAACCCAAGCCCTTCGAGTCAATGAGGGTGGCTAATGTTAACCATAGTCTTAGCAATAGGCTGCACGTTATTCCGATTAGACTAATATTCAGGAAGACATTATTTTCTTGTTGGTATTCGAGCATTCCCAAGATGACAGTTCTCGACAATTTAGAAACTAAGATGTCAAGTACGAGGTGTAACAAAATAGCTCTCTCACTTAACTTGTCGCAAAAGATCGAGTTCATAACAGAACGCAGAAGAACCTCCCCCCTCCGTGAGACTTTAAGAGGGCTTTCGTTTACACAGCAGCTCTTACTGTAGTTCGCACTTCTGTTACTCATCATCCTGAGTTTGAATAGGGAAACCCGTAGAGTGGACCGTGACAGTTTTTAAGGTTGGGGAGTAATAATAATAGTAATTTCGTGTGGCTATTTGTAGCCGAGTGCAGCCCTTGTAAGGCACACACTCCGACTGAGCGTGGGCGGCATCTGCCATTTGTAGGTAACTGTGTGTTATTGTGGTGGAGGATAGTGTTCTGTGTGGTGTGTGAGTTGCAGGGATGTTGGGGACAGCACAAACACCCAGCTCCCGAGCCACTGGAATTAATCAATGAAGGTTAAAATCCCCGACCCGGCCGGAAATTGAACCCGGGACCTACTGAACCGAAGGCCAGTACGCTGACCATTCAGCCAACAAGTCGGACAGGTTGGGGAGTGAGGAGCAGACTTGGAAACGTAGGAGTGACTACCCATCGTGACGTGTATTGACTCGACAAGAGTTTCTGCTTCCGTCCGATCCATAAATGGAAAATAAAATTGTATGAAATGAAAGAAAATGTACGGTTTCAGTTTCTCTCCTATTTGACGGAAACCGCAACATTTCGTGCCCTATAAATTACTTTCGGGACGCCAGGACACAGATCTCTATTCCGGTACGATCCCGGAAAATCCGGGATGTATTGCAAACATAGAGTAAGATGCTCATTAAATGGTCAAAGAAAGTGTTATCACAAACATAGGAAGTGATTTCCAAATCAACGACGGGTACAACGGCTACTACGCTCTATAATAGGGCTTTGAATGCCCAAGTTGAGTGGCTCGATCCTGGACCGAGATACCTTTCGATGGCTGTGCTCGTCTAGGCTCGAACTGCAATGAAATATTGGATCGGAGGTGTCTGGCTAATGACTGGGAAGATTAGAAATAATTGTAATTCGATCTGTTAGGCCATCTTTCTATGTTTATTAACTATATATTTATTGTGAAATGATATTGTGATGATATGAACATCTACACATAAGACGAACATAAACACCCACCGTCACCCAGCCACCGAGTCAGAGAAATTAACCAAACACAATTCAAATCCTTAGCCCGGCCGGCAAACGAACAGGGGTCCTCTGAACCGAAGGCTAGTACGCTGGAGTCAGGGATCCGGACAACTAGGAAGATGATCCAATTGGTCGAGTTGCGCTTGAGTGGAGTACTGGTCAGACGGGCCTGTAAGGGAAGGTAGTTCTAGGGGACTGCCTTACAACCTGCAGGCCAACTCCTCCAAACAAACCACTGCCCCTCCCCAAATTTGAACCCGCACTAGCCTCAGAAAGCCTCACATCCGTCCTACCCTGGTGACAATGCGCAACGACTGCCTTCAACTGGACCATTCTGCTGCAGAATACACCATCGAAATCCGCTACAACAGATGTGGTAATCGTCATCGCCACCCGGAAGATATGCTTCCACGGGAGCAGGCGATGTCACTGGAAATTAGTCGCACATGAAGATATTAACGAAATAATTCGAACAGAAGATTAAAGAATTCCGTCACATCACCCAATCCCTACTTTGTAAAAAGTGCCTAGAAGTGGACACACAGAGGCATAAAATTACTAACTGTGGAAGTGTCAAAGTTGTCTGGAAAGGGATTTGTTCTGTCCTAAGAGAGATGACAGGATCATGTAATCCTAATGAAGCTTATACAACAGCTTTAGAGCTAGATTTCTGTACTCAGCGCTTGAAATTTCTGCGAACTTTGTTTGTCATAGGGTATCTCTATCATATGTCCATATAAACGAACAGTGCTCCCTAAAGATGACAAACAAAAATTATTGAAACGTGTGTCACCAACACAGACAAATCACGTCGAGGAACTCAAGAGTGTTGCATTATAACATTCGAATGGTAGTGCAGAGAACAGTGCAGTGTTTTTCACACAATGTGCGTTTTTATGGCTGTTTTGTGCCAATGTGTGCTTTTTCCCCTCAGTTGAAATTAATATTTTCTAGAGGAATGGTTTAAGAGAGATATAATGTAAAGTGTATTTTGTCAAAGGACAAAAGGGCATGTGACAAGTGAATATTATCCTGTGAGAAGAGATTGAGTAATGGTTGTTATTTGCTTGTTGTGATACTTTTGTTTGTTAGTTTCATACCTTGTAATTTGTGAGAAATAAAATAAATAAGACTTTAAAAAATGTGCTACTTGCCTCGGTAACCATGGAACTTCGTATCCTGGCTGCCCCTTCTTAAAAAAGGCTATCAAAGCGCAATGCGCTAGAAGACAACAGTTCTCACAACTGCAACTGCAAAATCACCCGCTCCCTCCCCCGGCTCTCCTAAGTCTCAAAATTAGTTCCCCAGCACAACCGATGGCAACCAACCACACCCCACCTTTCACTAGCATAGAATTACTCAGGTATCTTCTATCATTCCTAGCAAACTCCAACTAATACCCCAAGGAATCCCCCACCCTCACCTAAGATTCCCCCCTCCTCATTACATACTGTATGTCCAAAATACCTGTACCGAGCTCGATATCTGCAGTCGCTTAAGTGCGGCCAGTATCCAGTAATCGGGAGATGGTGGGTTCGAGCCCCACTGTCGGCAGCCCTGAAGGTGGTTTTCCGTGGTTTCCCAATTTCACACCAGGCAAATGCCGGGGTTGTACCTTAATTAAGGCCAAGGCCGCTTCCTTCCAATTCCTAGGCCTTTCCTACCCGTTCGTCGCCATAAGACCTATCTGTGTCGGTGCGACGTAAAGCAAATAGAAAAATACCTGTAGAACGGCTGGCAGATGTCTTCCTGTACGCTAGTAGTCACATCTTCCTAAAAACCCCGCCAGAACTTGCTACATCCACACTTCTTACCAACATATTATTTCAATAACCCCACTCCTGAAACACTGGAAGCTATCGGCCTACAAATGTCGCAACGACATCTATACGCCCTTACAATCGCATAGTCAACAAAAGGCCTAACCAAGCAATTACCAACCAGTCGTCATGGGACGTAGACTGGGTCCGCGGTTCCATCTTTCATTATCCACTTGTGTGCCCCTGGAGTTTGGATTTAGATACAGTAAGTGTAAACTGCGAACAACCAGGACATTAGTTACACGCTGAAAACTCATTCGTTTATAACACCATGTTCCTTGTATAAGTGAAACTGATAAGCTAGGTTGCGAAATTTATCACGGTGATACAACTAAAATTTCATGAGGGTGGATGTGTACACAACCTAATAGTACATTTTAGAGATTAACCTATGCTGGTATAACAATAAGGACACTTGCAATACCCTGAACGCGGTAATTTGCAATACACATCGAAATAATCTAACGTTACCCTTAAAAGAATACAGCATGTTCATGTATAGGGAAAACATGCCATTGTACTCAATAAAAACATGCTTTTGGAACTTTAACAGGTTTAAAAATTAAATTCTCTGCGCAACTGTGAGTTTACATATGGGAGATAGGGGGTTGGAACCCTACTGTCGGCAGCCCTGAATACGGTTTCCGTGGTTTCCCATTTTCACACCAGGCAACTGCTGGGGCTGTACCTTAATTAAGGCCAAGCCCACTTCCTTCCCACACCTAGCCCTTTCCTATTCAATCGTCACCATAAGACCTACCTTATGTCGGTGCGACGTAAAACAAATTGTAAACCAAAAATATCTCTGTTATTGATAGTGACGAGGACTAACATTTTCCAGAAGTTTGTAATCACTAGCAGACGGGCTACATGCGTGGAGATTGCAAAATCCATAGCGATTTTGATATGCTGTGTTGGATAAACATGTCATTAGCGAGTGCCGATGGCAGCGTTAATTATTGTCCTAATATTCACCTAGAACCCAATTTTCATCATATTTCAGAGCCTCTGATATGACACAGCGCTTGTGAGCGATTGAAGTATCTCATATCGCGTGATGACTTCAGCGCTGCTCCATTATTAGAGTATGGTAGTGTCGGTCTGAGTGGCTCAGACGGTCGAAGCGCTGGCCTTCTGACCCCAAATTGGCAGGTTCAGTTCTGGCCAGCGAAATTAACCAATAATGGTTAAAATTCCCGACCCTGCCGGGAATCGAACCCGGGACCCCTGTCACCAAAGGCCAGCACGCTAACCATTTAGCCATGGAGCCGGACAAAGTCGCACTAACAGGCTTTCACGACACTACGAAAAGATTGAGATAAGTCTGGACTTTGGTCTTAATTAAGGTACAGTTCAGCATTTGCCTGTTTGAAAATGGGAAACCATATAAAACCATTCTCAGGCGTGCCAGCGGTGGGATTCGAATGCACAATCTTGATTCCGGCCGAGATAGTCGATTTTACGACGAGCAAAAGCCTTCTGACTCCATGCCACAATTGTTGGCGTGGCAAAGAACTCTAGTGCAGCACTCTGCGTCCACCCGACCAAATTACGTGATTCAGCCTCAGCAACCACCAATTAGAATACTTGGCTTCGCTGATAGATGATCGCAAATTGGAGCGTCGAAATTAGTAGGCAGGTTACTTAGATGACACCGCTACAGATGGCCAGCAACCTCATGATGATGGTGATGATGATGATGGGTATTATTAGCCTAATACTCGTTGAAAAATCAACGGCTTTATTTATGCTCAGCAAATAACAAAACTCAAGGCAAGTGAAAGCTATAAATCGACCACCAGTGATTCTTGACTATCGTCCTAACTACACGAGATGGCTCTGCGGGTGTTCATTGTTCATTCGCCCGTCACTCTTTCATATCGTAAACCTGGAACACAATCACTGACGGGCAGCGTCGCAGTTCTGATTGTAAAGTCGTTATGGCATTTTGGAGGCCAACAAAACACTGTAGATGTGTTCCAACGATTTTCAGTTGCCAAGAATATGAAACTGAGATTACTATGTGGCTAAAACATTGGCTGTAATTGTTTCTGTTTATTTTTATGAAGAGTTGTTTTCACAAATAAACGATGCCAGATCAAGATAGAGAGTCCGTTTGACAGATGGATGTCTGTTGGATCAGCTGTAAATAGCTTTAACTGAAATAAACACACATTTTAGTGAAATAACTAGAAATGTAAAATAAAAGCAAGTTTAGAAGTAAATTCTTGCAATTTAGTATTTGTTTGCCGTAGTCCAAAGTACATATAAACCGTAATCAATATTTGTCCAAGAAACTGCAACCGTCATTACACACTCGTTATACGTTTGTGCCTCCATCTAACGGTTTGTTCCGAACTACGTGATGTTTGCTGGCTTTAAAAGTTGCTTGTGGTGTTTTTTCTCATTTTTGCTAGTGTTTTAACGTCGCACTAACACATCGAAGGTTTTTGGCGACGGAATTACTCGTATGGGAAAGGGGAAGGCTTGGGAAGGAAGCGGCCGTAGTCTTAATAAAGGTACAACACCAGCATTTGCATGGTGAGAAAATGGGAAACCACGCAAAACCATTTTCAGGGCTACCGATGGTGGGTTTCGAACCCACCATCATCTCCCGAATGCAATCTCACAGCTGTGTGACCCTATCAAAGAGGCCAACTCGCTCGGTAAAGTTGCTTGTCAAAGGGGATGGCCTATGTGTACTCTCAATGAAGGGATCATCAACAGTGAAACGAAGTAGGATTCTAGGTGCATTCGCCTTGCGAGAGGATGTCAAGTGGATCTCGCTGGCGGGCTGATGAAATTGTCGGTCACCACGTAATCCCACTCACCTATTGGCTGGGGTCTACCTGCATACAACTTTACCAAATCCTAGGTCTTCTAATCTTTGAGGATTTTTTTCATTGTTTCAGAACTCCCTCTCCCGATCGGCCCCAAAATTATTTCTTGATTCCAAACAGTCCCATCAAGTGCTCTTAAAAGGGAGTCAATAAAAACAAGGTATGAACACTTTGTAATAATGATGAAGACTACTTCTGCAATTTTTCTGAAAACTTTATTGGACACCCCGTCGGAATTTTTGGTCCACCAAATATATATTCACTCTTGCAGATAATGAGCTACCTGCATGCAAACTTGCTGTTTCTATGTCCGTTATTCTTCTTATTATTAGTGTTAAATCGAAGATCTTGCACGCGTAGGGTCACAAATGAATGCGTGTTTACATCTCATCAAACACAACACAGTCGTGTAATAGTTCCGTACAGATCACATCAGGCCCGGACAAATAGACTTACCTATGAAATTTCTCGTTTATATACTGTACAACGTCGTTTTCTTGGTGTGGAGATATAAAAACTAAGGAAAACCATCTGCAGGGCCGTCGAAGGTGCGATTTGAACCCTACCGCCTCATAAAATTAAGCTTATCTCTACGAAATCCACACCGCGTAGTCAACTCACCATGTAAGAAGTAGGACTTCAGCAAGCTGGTCAACCCTGGCTTCCCTAACACCACCTTCCTTTACTGGCGTCCCGACTGGCGTCGTGTGGACGGTCCCGGAGCTCACTGGCCCATCATAGGTCAGATGTGATCAGAGCGTTGAAGCGTGCTGAAGTTGCGACTTGTATTTTTTTTCAGCCTCGTCTACTTTCGTACATAAGGGCTCGCCCTCGCAGATAGAAAGTGGACAAAGGAAATACCTCTGAAATTCATTGATCTTTGTACAGACAGAAATTTCGCGACCAGTTACAACAATAATAAAATAACAAAATTTAATGTGACACCAATTTTTTGACTTTATATTTGAAAAAAAGTTGTTTTCAATGAGTACTCGGCACGAAAACAAATAAAACTGTTGCGGGTAATAAAGTGAAAATATGGAGTACTGATTAGTTCTGTGGCCGGTCCCGCGGTGTAGGGATAGCGTGCTTTCCTTTTACCCGGAGGCTCCGGGTTCGATTCCGGCCTGGTCGAGGATTTTTACCTGGTTCTGAAGGCTGGTTCGAGGTTTCCTCAGCCTACGTGATTACAAATGAGGAGATATCTGACTGTACGATGGCAGCCCCAGTCTAGGAAGCCAGGAATAACGACCGAGAAGATTCGTCTTGCTGACCACACGACACCTCTTAATCTGGAGGCCTTTGGGCTGAACAGTGCCCGCTTGGTATGCCATGGCCCTTCGGGCCTGTTGCGCCATGGGGTTTGGTTGGGTTTTTTACTGTGTTGATGGAGTGGAAGTGCCTCACGGAGATCACTCTAAGTACTTAGGAAAGATCTTCATTGGGATAGTCATATTAACCAGGTTGTACATAAAGGTTACAGATATCTTCACATGGTAGCGAGGGTATTTAGGGGTTCAGTAAGGATGTGAAGGTAAGAGCTCAGTTAGAGTAGAGTTCCAGTGTATGGGACCCACACCAGAATAACTTGATACGAGAACTGGAAAACGTCTAAAGGGAGGAAGAAAAATTTGTTCTCGGTGATTTCCTGCAAAAGAACACTGTCACGAAAATGTTGCAAAAATTTGGGCTGGTGAGTAAGGAGACGAGCTGCTCGACTAAATGGTATGTTCCGAGTTGTCGGGGGAGAGATGGTGTGGAATGATATTAATAGACGAATAAGCTTGAGTAAAGCTTTGAAAAGTAGGAAAGATCATAATATGAAAAAGAAGTTAGAATTCAAATGGGCTATTTGGGCAAACATTCATTCATAGGAAGAGGAATTTGCTGCTTCTTCCTTTTTTTTTTTGGCTATTTGCTTTACGTCGCACTGACACAGACAGGTCTTATGGCGGCGATGGCATAAGAAAGGCCTAGGAATGAGAAGGAAGCGGCCGTGGCCTTAAACACCAGAATAACTTGATACGAAAATTGGAAAACGTCTAAAGGGAAGAAGAAAGATGTGTTCTCGGTGATTTCCTACAAAATAGCAGTGTCACGAAAATGTTGCAAACACTTGGGCTGGAGAGTATGGAGACGAGCTGCTCGACTAAATGGTATTTTCCGAGTTGTTAGGGGAGAGATGGTGTAGAATGATATTAATAGACGAATAAACTTGAGTAAAGCTTTGAAAAGTAGGAAAGGTCATCTATATATATATAAAAGAACTTGTCCTGACTGACTGACTGACTGACTGACTGACTGATTCATCAACACTACTGGACATAAGGAAATGAAATTTTGGGGATACATTCATATTAAGATGTAGGTGCTCGCTAAGAGAGGATTTTTGGATATTCCGTCGCTAAGGAGGTGAAAAGGGGGGTGAAATTTTAACATGAGTGTATCTGTATCTCAAACTTTAAAAGTTTACAGATGTAAAAATTGGTATTTAGAATCTTCTTCAAAAATAAGGAAACACGTTTTTTTGTTTTCAGAAAATCCCAATAGGAGGGGTCAAAAAGGGTGAAAGAGTGGTTGAATGCCTTTAATCAGGATACCGGTACTTATATCTCAGAAGCTGAAGATGTTACAGACCTGAAAATTGGTACTTTTGATCCCCTTTAAAAATAAAGAAATACATATATTTTTGTTTTTAGAAAATCCAGTTATTGGGAGGGTGAAAAGGGGGTGAATTTTAAAATGAGTGTATCTATCTCAAAACTTTAAAAGTTTACAGATGTAAAAATTGGTATTTAGAATCTTCTTTAAAAATAAGGAAACACGTTTTTTTTGTTTTCAGAAAATCCCAATAGGAGGGGTGAAAAGGGGTGAAAAAGTGGTTGAATGCATTTAATGAGGATACTGATATTTCAGAAACTGAAGATATTACAGACCTGAAAATTGGTGTTTTGGATCTCTTTTAAAAATAACGAAACACGTATTTTTTGTTTTTGTGAATTCCATTTAATGGTGGGGTGAAAAGGGTGTGAATGTTTAAAATAAGAGTATCTATATCTGAAAACTTTTAAAGTTTATAGATGTAAACATTGGTATTTAGAATCTCCTTTAAAATAAAGAAACATGTATTTTTTTGTTTTCGGAAAATTCCAATAGGAAGGGTGGAAAAGGGTGAAAATGGCTTGAATACCTTTAATGAGGCTACTTTTATTTCAGAAACTGAAGATATTACAGACCCGAAAATTGGTATTTGGGATCTACTTTAAAAATAAATAAACAAGTATTTTTTCGTTATTGAAAATCCAAATAATGGGGGGGGGGGGGGTGAAAAGGGAGATGAATTTTTAAAATGAGTGTATCTGCATCTTAAAGTTTTAAAAGTTTACACATACAAAAACTGGTATTTAGAATATCCTTTAAAAATAATGAAACATGTATTTTTTTCGGAAAACCCCAACAGGAGGGGTGAAAAAGAGGTTGAATGCCTTTAATGGGGATACTTAAATCTCAGAACCTGCAGATATTACAGACATGAAAATTGGTATTTGGGATCTCCTTTAAAAATAAAGAAACATTTTTCTTTTTGCTTTTGGAAAATCCAAATAGTGGGGAGGGGGTGAAAAAGGGGTGGATTTTAAAATGACTGTGTCTATACCTCAAAACTTTAAAAGTTTGCACATGTAAAAATTTATTTTTAGAATCTCCTTTAAAAAAAGAACACGTACTTTTGTCTCTAAATCCCAATACGAGTGGTGTAAAAGGGTGAATAATGGGTTGAATGCCTTTAAAGAGGATACATATATCTCAGAAACTGAAGATTTTACAGAACTGAAAATTTGTATATGGGATCTTCTTTAAAAATAAAGAAACACGTATTTTTTGTTTTTGGAAAATCCAATTAATGGCGGTTAAACAGGAGTGAAAAACTGTGGTGAATTTTTTGAAAGACTATATCTACAAAATATCCGAGAAACGTAGAATGTTATAGACCTAAAAATTGGTATTTGGAATCTGCTGTAAATGTAAAGAAACATAGGTGATTTGTTCTTGGAAACTCCCCTTAAGGGAAACTAAAAAGGGGGTGAAATTTTAAAATGAGATTTATACAGTATATCTCAAAACTTAACATGTTACAGAAGTGAAAAATGGTATTTTTTATCTCTTTTAAAAAGAAAGGAACGTGTATTTTTAGTTTTCGGAAATACCACTAGGAGGAGGGGGGGGGTAAAGTGACTGTAAATGGTTTTGAATTCTTTTAATTAGGCTACTGTTATCTCAAAAATGAAGATGTTACAGACGTGTATTTGATATTTGGAATCTGCTTTAAAAGTAAAGAAACACGCATTCTCGGAAAATCCAATGAATGGGGAGGTAAAAGAATTGAAAAATTAATTGATTTAATTGTATGAGAATACTTACATCTAATAAAAACTAAAGTTGTTAGGGCCTACAGACGTGAAAATTGGTATTTTGATCTCCTGTAAAAACAAAGACAAACACGTTTTGGGGGAAATCATCTTGGGGGGCGGGAGTGAAAAGGAGTTGAATTCCTTTCATGAGGACACACAAATCAAAAACTGAAGAAGTTACAGTCGTGATAATTGGTATTTAGAAGATCCTTTACTATTAAAGAAACAAGTCTTTTTGCCGAAAAATTCATTTAGGGGGGGGGGGGGGGTTGTGAAGGTGAAAAATTTAATTATTTTAATCTTTAAACTGAAGGTAATAGACGTGAACATTGGCGTTTGGGACCTCCTTTAAACAAAAAGAAACACGCCTTCTTTTTGTTTTCGGAAATCCACTTAAAGGGGGAGGGAGATTAAAAATTAGTTGAAATATTTGCATGAAGATATTATTATCTCAAACACGAAAGATTTTTCAGACGTGAACATTGGTATTAGGAATCTTAAAAGTAAAGAAACACGTAGGCCTATTCTCGGAAAATCCAAAGAAGAGGGGCGGAGGTGAAAGGATGGAAAAATTAATTGAATTAATTGTATGTGGAGACGTACATCTAATAAAAACTAAAGTTGTTACATACGTGAAAATTGGTATTTTTATCTCCTTTAAAAACAATGAAAAACGCGTTTCTGGGGGAAAATCAACTTGGGTGGCGGGGGTGAAAAGGAGAGACCGGGATTTGAACCACGGTACCCAGCTGTGACAGGCCGGCGCGCTGCCACCTGAGCAACGGAGGCTCCTTATAAGTACATTATGAACAGTAAAATCAATTGGTCTCACCTCCTTTTACACCCCACCGCCGTTAAGTTTATTTACCTCCCCGCCCAAAAAAAATTAAGAGAAGGCGTGTTTCTTTATGTTTAAAAGAGATTCCAAACGCCAATGTTCACGCCTATTACCTTCAGTCTGGAGATTAAAATAATTCACTTTTTTCACCTTCACACACCTCCCCCTCCCTAAATGAATTTTCCGGCAAAAAATACTTGTTTCTTTAATAGTAAAGGATGAACAGTAATTATTAATAAAATAAAAATGTATGGTCATGAAAGAAAATTAATTGTTCATCTAAATACCAATTATCACGACTGTAACTTCTTCAGTTTTTGATTTATGTGTCCTCATGAAAGGAATTCAACTCCTTTTTACTCCCGCCCCCAAAATGATTCCCCCAAAACGTGTTTTTCTTTGTTTTTAAAGGATATCCAAATACCAATTTTCACGTCTTTAGGCCCTAACAACTTTAGTTTTATTAGATGTAAGTATTCTCATACAATTAAATCAATTAATTTTTCAATTCTTTCTACCTCCCCCTCCCCATTCATTGGATTTTCCGAGAATACGTGTGTCTCTTTACTTTTAAAACAGATTCCAAATATCACATTTCACGTCTGTAACATCTTCATTTATTAGATAACAGTAGCCTCATTAAAAGAATTCAAAACCATTTACAGTCACTTTTACACCCCCTCCCATCATTTTTAAAATTCACTCCCTTTTTCACCCCCCATTAATAGGATTTTCCAAAAACAAAAAATACGTGTTTATTTATTTTTAAAAGAGATCCCAAATACTAATTGTCAGGTCTGTAATGTCCTCAGTTTCTGAGATATAAGTATCCTCATTAAAGGCATTCAACCCGATTTTCACCCTTTTTCACCCCTTCTATTGGGATTTTTAGAAAACAGAAAAAGTCGTGTTTCTTTATTTTAATGAAGATACCAATGTTTAGATCTGTAACCTGTTTTGAGATATAAATACAGATATAGATACACTCATTTTAAAAATTCGCTCCCTTTTTCACCCTCCCATTAACTGGATTTTCTAAAAAAAAAAAAATACGTGTCTCTTTACTTTTAAAAGAGATCAAAAGTACCAATTTTCAGGACTGTAATATATTCAGTTTCTGAGATTTAAGTACAGGTGTCCTGATTAAAGGCATTCAACCACTTCTTCACCCTTTTTCACCCCTCCTATTGGAATTTTCTGAAAACAAAAATTACATGTTTCCTTAATTTTAAAGATGATTATAAATACCAATTTTTACATCTGTAAACTTTAAAGTTTTGAGATATAAATACACTCCTTTTAAAATTTCACCCCTTTTCACCCCTTTAGCGACGGAATATCGAAAAATCCTCTCTAGGCGAGCACCTGCATCTTAATGTGAATGTATCCCCAAAATTTCATTTCTTTATATCCAATAGTTTTGGCTCGGGGATGATGAATCAGTCAGTCAGTCAGTCAGTCAGTCAGTCAGTCAGTCAGGACAAGTTATTTTATATATATATATATATATCTCAAAAATTGAACATGTTACAAAAGTGAAAAATGGTTTTTTGATCTCTATTAAAAATAAAGGAACGTTTTTTTTTAGTTTTCGGAAATACCTTTTGGATAGAGTGGTGTAAAAGTGACTGTAAATGGTTTTCAATTCTTTTAATTAGGCTACTGTTATCTCAAAAATGAAGATGTTACAGACGTGTATTTGATATTTGGAATCTGCTTTAAAAGTAAGGAAACACGTATTCTCGGAAAATCCAATGAATGGGGGAGGGAGGGAGGTAAAAAAATTGAAAAACGAATCGACTTAACTGTATACGAATACTTACATCTAATAAAAACTAAAGTTGTTAGAGCCTACAGACGTGAAAATTGGTATTTGGTTCTCCTTTAAAAACAAAGGAAACCCGTTTCGGGGGAATCATCTTGGGGGCGGGAGTGAAAAGGAGTTGAATTCCTTTCATGAGGACACATAAATCAAAAACTGAAGAAGTTATAGTCGTGATAATTGGTATTTACAAGATACTTTACAATTAAAGAAACAAGTATTTTTTGTCGGAAAATTCATTTACGGGGGGATATTGAGAGTAAAAACAATTAATTCCGCCTCTGTGGTGTAGTGGTTAGCGTGATTAGCTGCCACCCCCCGGTGGTCCGGGTTCGATTCCCGGCTCTGCCACGAAATTTGAAAAGTGGCACGAGGGCTGGAACGGGGTCCACTCAGCCTCGGGAGGTCAACTGAGTAGAGGTGGGTTCAATTCCCACCTCAGCCATCCTGGAAGTGGTTTTCCGTGGTTTCCCACTTCTCCTCCAGGCAAATGCCGGGATGGTACCTAACTTAAGGCCACGGCCGCTTCCTTCCCTCTTCCTTGCCTGTCCCATCCAATCTTCCCATCCCCCCACAAGGCCCCTGTTCAGCATAGCAGGTGAGGCCGCATGGGCGAGGTACTGGTCATTCTCCCCAGTTGTATCCCCGACCCAAAGTCAGAATCTCCAGGACACTGCCCTTGAGGCGGTAGAGGTGGGATCCCTCGCTGAGTCCGAGGGAAAAACCGACCCTGGAGGGTAAACAGATTACGAGCGAACGAAAAACAATTAAATTAATTTAATCTCAAAACTGAAGGTAATAGACGTGAACATTGGCGTTTGGAATCTCCTTTAAACATAAAGAAACACGCCTTCTTTTAATTTTTTGTGGGGGGGTAAATAAACTTAACGGCAGTGGGGTGTGAAAGGAGGTGAGACCAATTGATTTTACTGTTCATAATGTACTTATAAGTAGCTTCCATTGCTCAGGCGGCAGAGCGCCGGCCTCTCACAGCTGGGTTCCGTGGTTCAAATCCCGGTCTCTCCATGTGACATTGGTGCTGGACCAAACGGAGGCGAGACAGGTTTTCCTCCGGATACTCCGGTTTTCCCTGTCATCATTCATTCCAGCAACACTGTCCAATATAGTTTCATTTCATTTGTAATTCATTAATCCATGCCTCAGAGGAGTGCGACAGGTTTCGGCAGCCGGCACAATTCCTATTGTCGCCGCTAGATGGGGGCTTTATTCATTCCATTTCTGACCCTGTCGATTGACTGGAAACAGGCTGTAGATTTTCGATGTACTTGTTCTGATCATGAAACGATCATTTTTAATATTTCCTGGGTTCGTTTTCCAGAGCAATCTTTTCCATCGGAGAACGTTCTTAGATTACAGAAGATTCTCCTGGCATATAAATAAAAATTTAAACCCATTTGAAATAATCTATAGGAATGAGATTGACCGTCCAATTTTTCACCTCTATGATAAAGTCAATAATGCACGGAAATATGTCATTCGTATCGCCAGAAATCCCGAACACTTGCCTACGCGCGACAATGATGCTGGTCACATTCTCAACACTGACAATGCATCTATAATAATAATAATAATAATAATAATAATAATAATAATAATAATAATAATAATAATATTCTGGACTGTCGTCAAATGTGCTAACCGCGCTGGAAACGGGTCCTGGATGGGTAATGACTAAGAATGCAGTCCGGCCGCGGGTTCAGTACCGCCAAGGCACCCAAGACGACACCACGCCGGATCTCCTGAAGGATTTGATCCATATTAAAAATGCTTATAGGAAAAGATGGCAAAGATATAGGGACCCAACTGACCGGGTGGAATACCTGGACGTAGCCCGGGAAGTACGAAATCGATTGTTGGAAAGAAAGATTGAAGAATGGGGTGAAACTTGCCGTAATCTATTAGAAAACGAGTCAGATCGCGGATTTTGTCGGATTCTCGCAGTAAACGAGTCAGATCGCTAATTTCGGCGGATTATATATCTAAAACAATAAGCATTCAATTATAAATTTCAGTATAATACCGTAGCGAAGCACGGGTATCTTGCTAGTCTGTATGTATAAAATAACTTGTCCTGACTGGCTGACTGACTGACTGACTGACTGACTGACTGACTGACTGACTCATCATCGCCGAGCCAAAACTGCTGGACATAAAGAAATGAAATTTTGGCGATACATTCATATTAATATGTAGGTGCTCGCTAAGACAGGATCTTTGGATATTCCGTCGCTAACGGGGTTAAAAATTGGGGTGAAATTTTAAAATGAGTGTATCTATATCTCAAAACTTTTAAAAGTTTACAGATGTAAAATTTGTGTTTTGGTATCTTCTTTAAAAATAAGGAAACATGTATTTTTTTCAGAAAATCCCAAAAGGACGGGTGAAAAAGGGTGAAAAAAGGGTTGGAATGCCTTTAATCAGGATACCGTTACCTAGATCTCAGAAACTGACGGTATTACAGTCCTGAAAATTGGTACTTTTGATCTCTTTTAGAAACAAAGGAACACGGATTTTTGTTTTTAGAAAAACCAATTGATGCGAGGGTGTTAAGGGGGGACGGTGAATTTTTAAAATGAGTGAATCTATATCTCAAAACTTTGAAAGTTTAAAGATGTAAAAATTGGTATTTTTAATCTTCATTAAAATATAGAAACACGTATTTTTTTGTTTTCGGAAAATCCCAATAGGAGGGGTGGAAAAGGGGTGAAAGTAGGTTGAATGCATTTAATGAGGATACTGATATATCAGAAACTGAAGATATTACAGACCTGAAAATTGGTGTTTTGGTTCTCCTTTAAAAATAAGGAAACAAGTATTGTTTAGTTTTTGTAAAATCCAAATAATGGGGGGTGAAAAGGGGGTGAATTTTTAAATGAGCGTATCTATATCTCAAATCTTTTAAAGTTTATAGATGTAAAATTGGTTTAGAGTCTCATTTAAGAATAAAGAAACACGCATATTTTTATTTTCGGAAAATCCCAATAGGAAGGGTGGAAAAGGGTGTAAATATGTTGAATGCCTTTAATGAGGCTACTTATATTTCAGAACCTAAAGATATTACAGACCTGAAAATTTGTATTTGTGATCTACTTTGAAAATAATGAAACAGGTATTTTTTCGTTTTTGGAAAATCCAAATAATGGGGGGTGAAAAGTGGGGTGAATTTCTAAAATGATTGTCTCTACATCTTAAAATTTTAAAAGTTTACAGATGTAAAAATTGGTATTTTGAATCTCCTTTAAAAATAAAGAAACATGTACTTTTTTTCGGAAAATCCCAATAGGATGGGTGAAAAAGGGTTTGAATATCTTTAATTAGGATACTTGAATCTCAGAAACTGAACATATTACAGACCTGAAAATTGGTATTTGGGATCACTTTTAAAAAGTAAAGAAACATTTATTTTTGCTTTTGGAAAATTCAATAGTGGGAGGGGGGGGGGGGTGGGTGGGTGAAAAGGGGGTTGATTCATAAAATGAGTGTATCTATATCTCAAAACTTTCAAAGTTTGCATATGTAAAAATTGATACTTAGCATCTCCTTTAAAAATAAAGGAACACGTATATTTTTTTGTCTGTAAATCCCAATAGGAGTGGTATAAAAGGGTGAATAATGGTTTGAACACCTTTAAAGAGGATACGTATATCTCAGAAACTGAAGATTTACAGAACTCAAAATTTGTATATGGGATCTCCTTTAAAAATAAAGAAACACGTATTTTTTTGTTTTTTGAAAATGCAATTAATGCGATTAAACAGGAGTGACGAATTGGGGTGATTTTTTGAAAGACTATATCTTCAGAATATCTGAGAAACGTAGAATGTTACAGACGTAAACATTTGTATTTGGAATCTCCTGTAAATGTGAAGAAAGTCGGTGATTTGTTTTTTGGAACCCCTCTTGAGGGGAACTAAAAAGTGGGTGAAATTTTAAAATGAGAATTTACACAGTATATCTCAAAAAACGTAACATGTTACAGAAGTGAAAAATTGTATTTTTTCTCTATTGATATTAAAGAAACGTATATTTTTAGTTTTCGGAAGTACCACTTGGGTGGAGGGGCGTGTAAAAGTGACTGAAAATGGTTTTGAATTCTTTTAATTAGGCTACTGTTATCTCAAATATGAAGATGTTACAGACGTGAAATTTGTTATTTGGAATCTGCTTTAAAATGAAAGGAACACGTATTCTCGGAAAATCCAATGAATGGGTAGGGGGGGGGGGTAGAAGATCCTTTACTATTAAAGAAGCAAGTATTTTTTCCCGGAATATTCATTTAGGGGGTGGGGAGGAGTGTGAAAGTGAAAAAATTGAATTATATTAATCTCTAAACTGAAGGTATAGATGTGAACATTGGCGTTTGGAATTTCCTTTAAACATAAAGAAACACGCCTTCTTTTAATTTTTTTTTTGGGGGGGAGGTAAATAAACTTAACGGCGGTGGGGTGTAAAAGGAGGTGAGACCAATTGATTTTACTGTTCATAATGTATTTATAAGGAGCCTTCGTTGCTCACGCGGCAGCGCGGCGGCCTCTCAGAGCTGGGTTCCGTGGTTCAAATCGCGGTCTCTCCATGTGACATTTGTGCTGGTCAAAACGGAGGCGGTACAGGGTTTTCTCCGGATACTCCGGTTTTCCCTGCCATCATTCATTCCAGCAACACTGTCCAATATAATTTCATTTCATTTATCATTCATTAATCATTGCCCCAGAGGAGTGCGACAGGTTTCGGCAGCTGGCACAATTCCTATTGTCGCCGCTAGACGGGGGCTTTATTCATTCCATTCCTGACCCTGTTGAATGACTGTAAACAGGCTGCAGTTTATTATTCTGATCATAAAACAATCATTTTTAATCTTTCCTGGGTTCGTTTTCAAGAGCCATCTTTTCCTTCGGAGAACGTTCTTAGATTACCGTAGATTGTCCTGGCATATAAATAAAAATTTAAACACATTTGAAATGAACGGTAGGAATGAGATTGACCGTCCAATTTTTCACCTCTTTAATAAGGACAATAATGCACGGAAGTATTTCATTCGTATCGCCAGAAATCCTGCACACTTGCCTACGCGCGATAATGGTGCTGGTCACGTTCTCAACAATGACAATTCATCTATAATAATAATAATAATAATAATAATAATAATAATAATAATAATAATAATGTTCTGGACCGTCGTCAGATGTGCGGACCGCGCTGGAAACGGTTCCTGGACGGGTAATGACTAAGAATGCAGTCCGGCCGCGGGTTCAGTATCGCCAAGGCACCCAAGACGACACCACGCTGGATCTTCTGAAGGATTTGATCCATATTAAAAATGCTTATAGGGAAAGATGGCAAAGATTTAGGGACCCAACTGACCGGGTGGAATATCTGGACCTAGCCCGGGAAGTACGAAATCGATTCCTGGAAAGAAAGATTGAAAAATGGGAGGAAACTTGCCGTAATCTGTTAGAAAACGAGTCAGATCACTAATTTTGGCGGATTCTGTCAGAAAACGAGTCAGATCGCGAATTTCGGCGGATTATATATAAAACAATAAGCATTCAATTCTAAATTTCAGTATAATACCGTAGCGAAGCACGGGTATCTTGCGAGTATGAAAATAAAGTTGGAATTCAAGTGGGCTATTTGGGGCAAACATTTATTCATAGGAAGAGGAATTTGCTATGTTTTCCTTCCTTTTTTTGCTATTTGCTTTACGTCGCACCGACACAGATAGGTCTTATGGCGGCGCCTAGGAATGTGAAGGAAGCGGCCGTGGCCTTAATTAAGGTACAGCCCCAGCATTTTCCTTGTGTGAAAATGGGAAACCACGGAAAATCGTATTCAGGGCTGCAGACAGTGGGATTCGAACCCACTATCTCCCGGATGTAAGCTCACAGCTGCGCGGCCCTAACCGCACGGCCAGCTCGCCCAGAAAGAGAAATTGGATTCATTTATCAAGGAAAATGTTCGGTAAATATCCAAGGCCTTTGAAATAATTTAAGGGAAGTGTAAGTAAACAATTGATGCGTAATCTGCCACCTGGACGGCAGCCAAAATTGCTGGGCAATGATGATTGATTGATTGATTGATTGATTGATTGATTGATTGATTGATTGATTGATTGATTGATTGATTGATTGATTGATTGATTGAGAATACCTTGAAGCGAGGAAGTATTAGGAATCTGGGAGGTTATTTTGTGAATGTATACGTACTTTTAAAATTGTGCATTAAATAATATGGATCAGTCGTAGACTGACGGCCTCTGATTCCCAAGATTGCGGGTTCAAACCTAGAAAAGGTGGTTGGAATTCTGAAGGGCGGAAGAAAGTCCTTTCGACACTCCATGTCGTAGGATGTCGGTATCTAAAAGGTCTCTGGTGACACATTCGATGTTCAGCTGACAACATTGTTTAAAACTCCGCCGTTGTTCGCCCAACTAATTTCTAGTTTACTTTACCATCCAGTAGAGTAAAGTGTAACGTCGAAATTGACGTACAGACAGTTTAGATAGTGCCAAATCCAAATATTTACACATGGCAGGTGTGGCATATTATTATTATTATTATTATTATTATTATTATTATTATTATTATTATTATTATTATTATTATTATTATTATTGTATCGGGGGGTACACTTCAACTCCGCTCATTTAAAAGAAGCGCCTTTAAGGAACGCTATCTATCTAACAAAACGTGAAACACCTACGGCATGAAGTTGGGACATTGACCTGAAAATGTCACCAGTGAATTATTGAGTAATGTGTTATTTTGAAGTTGCTAGGGGGCTTTACGTCGCACCGACACAGATAGGTCTTATGGCGACGATGGGATAGGAAAGGCCTAGGAGTTGGAAGGAAGCGGCCGTGGCCTTAATTAAGGTACAGCCCCAGCATTTGCCTGGTGTGAAAATGGGAAACCACGGAAAACCATCTTCAATTTTGAAGTTGCCTAAACTGACTGGACTTATTTGTTTTGTTTTGGTTTACTTCAAGAAGTTTTATAATTTTCTCCATAGATTTCATTAAAAAACTGAGGTAATGCACTTTGGTGCAAGGTAAAAGAGTAAATGAATTAAGGAAATTTTGTGTTATTATGGTTTCTCAACTAAATTATCTTTCATTAATTTTGTTATTTCAAGGTTTGCAACACTTCTTTCTCATTCCGCCAGTTTTTGAATTGGGCCGATCAGGAATTTTCTGTAATTATTTTTCAACCAATCACAGATTTCTTGTACCTTTTGAATTTGCCAATAAAAATGAGAGGATGTGTCCGGATTTAGTCCAGAACCCTCTCGAACTTTCCCCTCACGTATATAAGCTGCGGCCTTTCAGGCTACCTTGTCTTTGGACCACCGTATTTCTGAGAGTGTGTGTGTTAAGACAGGAGTTAATCAGCTAAGGTAATGGCCACCTGTCATACCTCTCTGTAGTTACCTCCGTGGATTTACACGAGGGGAAGGTTCGAAATTCTAACTATGTAATCACCTTTTTCTAAAATGTAAATTTTCCTTCGGCTAATGTAAAATTTCATAAAGTCTTAAATTGTAAATCGGGGATAGAGAGTGCGTTACCCTCTCGAGTTCCCCTTCAACTTTGTTCGAGGTGACTACGATTTTGTAACTGTTTCTCTTTTCCGTAAAGCGTAATATTATTAACCTTCATTCTAGTCACCTCAGTAGCTGGGGATTAGCCTCTGCATCATCGGCCCGAGAGCCCTATTAGGGTTTTATATTTAATTTTCTAGGAGCGCAGGTTTACGCCTCCGTTCTTTTTGTGTTCGGAGCAGTAGTCTAACCTGTTTTTCTCTTCCACGAAGGCCCAGTAGTTTGGGCACTAGTTACCCCTGTGTATAAAATTGTAAAATTGTAGGTTGGGCCTAGAGAGGCCAGACATTTGTAAGATTTTTGGTGTAATGTCGCCTTGAGTAGGCTGTAAGAAATTGGGAGCACAGTCTCCTTGGTTAAAGTGGGAGAACATGTAAGCTCTTTCCTGTGATTTCTAATTCAACTAGGATATTGAGGGGTGCCTCTGGAAGGCAGTAAAGTTTGTATCGGTTGGAGCAAAGTACTCTTGAATTGGGAGATTTTTCTACTCGTCTAACGCAATATTTGCGATATTGTAAAAGTTGTAAATTTGGAGCTCGAGCTCAACACCTGTGATTTCCAAACCGCTGTTTGTACCTGTAACTTTGTTATTTCAATAAGTGAAAATTTGTTAAGTTTGTGATTTGAAAAGAAATATAACCTTCATTTTTCTTAAAGTTTTAAGTTAATCTTTGATATAGTAGATAGACCCATTCCACCCAGCACCTTCTTTCACCTCTTTCTGCTCCACGGAAATTCCGTAAATATTATTATTATTATTATTATTATTATTATTATTATTATTATTATTATTATTATTATTATTATCATCATTATTATAGAAGAAGCCTCCGTGGCTCAGGAGGCAACGCGTCGACCTCTCACCGCTGGATTCCGTGGTTCAAATCCCGGTCACTCCATGTGAGATTTGTGCTGGACAAAGCGGAGGCGAGGCAGGTTTGTCTCCGGGTACTCCGGTTTTCCCCGTCATCTTTCATTCCAGAAACACTCTCTAATATAATTTCATTTCATCTGTCAATCATTAATCATTGCCCCGGAGGAGTGTGGTACAATTCCTATCCTCGCCGCTAGATGGGGCCTTCATTCATTACATCCCTAACCCGGTCAAAAGACTGGAAACAGGTTGTGAATTTTCATTATAATAGAAATTGCCATAAACCGTTAGATAAGATAATTAATTAAGAAGTGACATCTCACAAATATACTATTTATTTTGACTCGGTGCAGCATCATTTTCATAACCTATAACATGTTTCATTTTACTTTTACTCCTCGAGCTTATTATTTTATCACCAAGCTCGAATTTCTCTCACATTTCATTAACTTCGAGCTACTTTTCTAATTGTTCCTGGGTTACATCCCCCAGCGTCTCTTTACATTGTCAAGTGTATCCTAGGAAATCATGCTACACGAAAAGCAACATTGATGGGAACCCGCGCAGTGGCTACTGACACTGAAGTGCAATGCTGGCGCGTATTCTCAAGAGGCAGGGCCAATGTTAACGAGAAACAAGGGAGAAATAATAATTCGAACACCGCTTAGTAATTAGCACCGACAGTAAATATTCGTAGTAATTATCGATGTAGGCCTATATAATTTGAACATATAAAGCAATATTGTGATAAAACTGCAATACTAATGTCTATATATTATACATCAAAAGGAAGATCTCCATCTCAGGATTACTAGGAAAATATTATTTATTTAATTACGTCCTTTATTTTGGCAAAAGAGTCATTTATTCACACAAAACGATGATTAGGTCATTTCAGTTCATGTATTCGCCGGTAGAAGGCTCTATGAAACACGTCTCACGCTGTTTTTTTCTATGCCAGCCCGTTAGAGAGCTCTGTGAAAGTTGTCTAGTCCGATAGATGGCTCTGTGAAATGAAGTTATAACCTGAGTGTTAGTTGTTGCTGCATGTTGGATCTAATAAGCGAGAAACAGAAAGAAATCCATCTCAGGATATTATATTTCAAAAAGTACTTTATTATGAAACTTACAATGAATTTTTCAGTGTAGTGTTATTAAATTTAATCTGTATGCACTTCGAAGCAAGATATTTTGCTGCGTAAATGGTAAATGGACATTTTAACTCATGTTGCCACAACGGTTTGGTTTATTTTTCACAACCTCAAATAAACGACGCACTTAAAGGTACGAGGCTACATGATAATGATTTCATGAACCATATAAGGCAGTGTAACAGTACGATGTCCTTTGCATTCTTCTGTGCTAACCGTAGCCACATTCCAGGGTTAGGTCCTTACTGTTTTATGATTCAGAACATGATCCATAGGTACATTCTAGACTTACTGCTTACGGAGAATTGCCAAGCATTATACGACCAACTTTTTGTGACAGATTCAAGTCTTGCGAACACAATTCATTGTGAAAATTCTATAAATTGCCAAGGTTCAAAAATTCCTTATGCATAGTCACAACGGAAGTGTAAGTTTAAAGGCAAATAAATTGTCTCATGATTCGTTTATCGCAAGTTTCATGTTTAGTCTTTGTCCGCAGCTATTGCTGCCAGAGGCCACTAGTGTTACTATATTTTACAATACAGCCCACCATTTCATCAATTACGAGTCGAAGTTCACACCACTTACAGTCTAACCCGTTAATTCTTCGTCTTGTCCTTCCGCTGCCACAGAACCCTGATACGTCTCTACCAACCCTCAGATTTGTCATAAATGGCAACAAACGTTCATCTTGGACAATTTCTTTGCGGAAATCTTGTAGGTATTCTGCAGATTGACAACTTTACAAAATATGAACTTCGTAAATTACGTATCTCTTCTGCCTTCAGAATCGCTTACAGTTTGTTTCTCCAGATTTTCTCTCGGGCCACTAACGCTGGGTGGTGTTCATTACCGGACATTATAGGAAATAGTATCACTAAGTAAACTTATCCCTACCGCACCACAGTGACCCAAGTATTAAACTTATAGCAGACATTTGTTATAAGAATAGAGGCTGCCTACTCGGGGCGGCAAAGGCGTGTTCTGTTCACCTGGAAGGATGTGGGTTCACTTCCCAACCAGGAAGTTAAAAAATTATTTAGAAACGAGATTTCTACTTCTGGAGAGGCGCATGGCCCTGAGGTTCACTCAGCCTACACCAAAAATGAGTAGCCCACAAGGTTAATTCCTGGGGGAAAATGCGGCCGTGCTTAGGGCTAACGTTTTATCGTATTTAGTACCGAGGTTGGGGATTTTGGGTTTCATGGCTTGTTCGGAAATGGCTTGGCTTGGCTTTGCTGTGTTGTTGGTTCAAGTTTAATGTATCTTGTATTTCTAGTACTCTGTGAATGAGTTAGTACCGTAGTACATGGCTCTGATGGGCATTAGTCTACCAAGTGATCGTTGCTTAACCCAAAGACGTGGAGATTCCGAGATAACGCGTGGTCAGCGTGGTGAATCCTCTTTGCCGTTATTATAAGCTTTCTAGATCGCGGCCACTATCTCACTGTCAAGTAGCTACTCAATAGTTCTCACATAGGCTGAGAGGACCTCGAACCAGCTCTCAGATCCATGTAAAGAGTCTCTGATCCAGCCGGGAATCGAACCCAGGGCCTCCGGGTAAGAGGCAGACTCGCTACCCGTGCGACACTCGGCCCGGCACGTTGTCTTCTGGCAGCCCATAATTTTATCGAACCATTTGGTACATACACCTCATAAAGAGCCTTGGATTACTAGGACGTCTGCTGCTCAACTACCGGGTTTGCAGATATTGCAGTTTACATGGTCAGCGTGACGATACGTTCAGTCGTATTGCTTAGCTTTGGTAACTGGGTCCACTGTCTGTTGATCTCACGAGGCTAAGTGGTCCCCTTTCCAGCTCTCTGTCCAGGAGTGCGTCAGGAATAGAACTGGAGTCAGACATGTTAGCCCTACACCTCGCGGCTGGTTCCATACTTATAGCCTCGTTTATTCGCTATGAATAAGTAATGATATAAAATGAAATTTCAAGTAATAATGTATTTGATGTAGTCTATACTGTATGTAATAAAACTATGACATTCATAATGCACCCATAAGCGAATTTGCCTAATTTAATTCACAATTAAATTGAATATTTCACATGTGAGATACCACAGTGAGGCTGTGAAACTAGCAGTCACAAAGGAACTTTCTGGCGCCAGTCAGACGGCGAGAGAATCCATGAAACTCTTCTCTAGACACGACCAGATTGTAAACCACCCATCCAATAAATTTTATGACACCGCCGGGGAGTGGTCACTTGCTGTTCGTTCTCATGAGAAAAGCACGCGGTGAAGCCTGACCTACTTAGCTAGGACAATAGAGGACCAACGACAGTAACCGCCAATTCGTGGGAGGAAGCGGATGCACTATGTTTTGGAAGAGCGCGAAAGTCTCAACCAATCAGAATATTCTAAATTTGAATGAGCTGTCATACCGGGAGATCTACTATCAGTATCTCGCGATCTGAAGCCCAGTGTGGTAGTGAAAAACAGTGTCCTAACTTCTTCATAATATTTGGTGAATTATCAGTGCCAATCTGTGGTTAATCAGTGCCTAATTAGTAAAATTCAACTTCGAACGGAGGAGTAATAGAACCCAGAATAAGGAGCCATCATGGCTGAACGAGGCCATCCACCGGAAGAAAATAACACCAGTGACGCGCATCATCGTGTGGATTATTCTATGATCATTTCCCGTGGCGCAATATCACATGTGAGTCGGACAGAATTTAGGAAGTTTTGAGTATAAATTTTGAAAACCATAACCTACGGATGTACGAGAAAGCGCTCCTGAGGACTAGATTATTACGCCACATCCCTTCCACGGAACTATTTTCCTGGTGGTGGGAGGAAATTTTATAAAACCCAGCAACCACAGGGTCGAACTCTCAGTCGAATTCTCAGTTATTCTCAGTCAATTCTCAGTGTGAATCAAGTTCTCAGTCACACCAAGTTCTCAGTGTTTTGAGTCTTACTCAGTTATCAGTTATCAGTGTTTTTGAGTTCTCAGTGTGAATCAACTCTCAGTGTCTTCGAAGTTCTCAGTTCACAGTGGTTTTGAATACTCTCAGTTATTGTCTTGAGTACTCTTAGTGTTACTTTAGTATGCACAGCGAATCGACGTTTTGACAGAGTGACAGAGTGTATTAGCAAAAATGCATTTTTAGTCAACTTTATTTTGGCTGGTACGAAAGCGATTAGACACTTGTAGGCATCTTAGAAAGCCTTGTATTATTTACTTGGGAGAATATGCATTTCAGAATATGAACACTTTCACAGACTTTTACTGTAAATGCAGGGAGTGTAGGCAAGAATTACACTTTCAACTTAAATGAACTCACATTACTAGTCGAGGGAAACAAATTCATGTTCCAGCAGATTTTACATAAAAACATTTCTAACCAGTGGGGAGCGTTACATGTGAGATCAGTATAAAAATTTTCTCCACAACATAACTGTATTTAGCTTGTTTCTACCATTCTACAAACTGTTTGGCAAGCTAGATGTTTACAGGCAGAAACTAGTAAGACAAACGGGAAGGTGATTGACTTTATTCAATGGAGGCCGCAATAGCAAACCTTGAGGGAACAGTTATGTCTCAGTAGGGTTAACGTACTGTAAGCTGTAATGTAAACAGAGCTGAGGGATCGACGGCAGGCGACCAGGTGTTTGCAGGTAGGAAGCGAGGCGACCTTCATCTACACAACAGGCAGGAGGCTGCAGTGGCATCTTCTAAACTTTCACTGGAGTGAGAGAAATGCGAGTGTTTTTGTGCTAATATAAACGTGTGTCACGGCATGGCAAGAATGTGTCAAATTTGCGTGTGTAATAAAAATATGGAATACCACATCACCTTGAAGATGGAATTCTAATTTCCACCATGACCGGGACCGGTGGGTGAACTGACCTGCTTCCACCATACAGGTATGAGCATAATTAAATCATGTAAATAAATAAATGTAGGACCGTGGCAAAATCGATGATCAGTGTAGTTTAGAGTACTAGGTAAGGTTGTAAATAATTCACAGTAAATATAATAATAATAACAATAATAATAATAACAGTAATAATAATAATAATAATAATAATAATAATAATAATAATAATAATGTTTTGTTGCATTTTCAGATAGGCTTATTTTGTGCACTTTGTTTAAGTAGATGTTTGTTTGCGTGTATTTATGGTTGATTTCTGTAGTATGTCATTTTGACAGTTTGGCAGCTTTTGTTTTGATCTACGAGTGTAATGTCAGTTTATTATAATTATTTCATCTGCATTTTAGATCGATGGTTCTTGAGTCATATTTTCTTTTGTTGGAGTTTTGATGTTATGGACACCGCCGCGATGTTTTTCAGGGTTTATTTTCACTATTTTGCGCATTTCAGTTTGTTTTGTGTTGCGGAATCATCCTTCAGATGACCGGTTTCGATTTGTATTTATCCCGCGGATTTTTGCGACGATTTTTGTTAGACGCGTATATTTTTTTCTGTAGTTGCGGTTGCGCACGTTTCAACATTTGTGTTTTGAGAGGCAATCTCGTCACTTGTTTTGTTTATATAGTAACAATGAGCGCCATTGATGAGTCAGCTCTGTGATTTTTGTGATGTGTTAACAGTGAATGATCGAGAGATCGAGCTAGATGATTAATATCCCTGATGATCCACGTTGATGATGGAAATATGATATTTGAACCATGTCTTGAATTTACATGAGAAGTCGTAATGTGCACGACAGATATATTTTTGCCCGCCGGGTACGAGCGAGGCTGTATTGTGAGAATAATGAATAATAATGACGTCGCGAATTAATGAGGAAATAGAAGTGTGAAATGAAGAATTTAACCACGTGCGTTAAATGTGTTACGACATGGGTATGATACTACAGGCAGGAGCCTGTATTTGTTAAATAATTCCAGGGAGAATAGATGCTCGACTAATAATGCTAGCCAGTGTACAATGTGGACAGAGCGACGAGTCAATGTGTTTTGAATATTTATGTAGAGTCACGGATAACGTGAAAGAACAGTAAATTTTTCCATCAAGGTTAAATAATGTTATGTCCAGACGTTTGTAGTCTGAAATTTGAGATTGCCGTCAAATTCGCAATATTTTGCTACTCGCAGCGGGGTATATGTTTCTGGTAACTCCGAGTTTGTTTTGCGCTTTTCTATCCTTATTTAATTTCCAGTAGGCCGCGATGGTGGGATCCAGTTTGTTTATTGTTTTCTTTCTGAGTGCATTTTTACCGTGTATTTGTAGGACGCAAGCGTATGTGAATTATTTATATTTGATTTGTTGTAAATAGATAAGTGTAGCTAGGCTAGTTTTGTTTTGATTTCTGTATTTTTGATCGGAGCAGTGTTTCTCCGTTAATTAACGTAATAATGTAAATAAGATGTTAGATGTTAGATCTAGGGGTCATCGATTCTGTCACAGTCGAAATAGTAGTGGTATGCTCATACCAGGCATCCAAGTAATTACCAAACTTTCTTTTAAAATCCACTACATTTTTATTTTGAAATGAAGCGATCTTTAAATAAACCAATTGTATAAAACTGCCGCAAGAAATGGTAAATAAGATGGTATCTGCCTCCATCTAGTGGTGATACCACAAATATGAATTTATAATGAAATGCAGTTAGCGGCAAAGTCAATAGAAATTTTAATGTACAAAGATCGCTGTCATTCGATAATGTTAACATCAGGCACTTGGCCTAATTTTGTTTTATTTTAAGAGTCCAGTCTATCACAGGCAAGCAAGTGGAGTCTAACGTAGATGAGTGGTTGGATACACTCAGAGTGATGTTTCGATAATTGATTGGTTTAATCATGAGGTGTTGTATAAGACATCGGTTATGTAAGAAATGAAAGAGATGTTCATGGTTGTTTCGTTCTGTTTTCTAAGAATTATTTCCTTAAGTGATACACTTGCTTAGTGCAGTCCAAGATGATTTATTTTACCAAATGAGCAACCTGTTATAAACATTTAATAACTCTGATAAGTCAGTGGATTGATCGACGTAACAGAATTTAGTTTACTTTATTGTGAGTCAACTATTTTAAATTTATTAATTTGGATATTTGAGAGATTGTTTCTCTATTATTTATTTCTATATTTCAAGTAGGTGGTTTTTCTGACCAGAGTTTTTATACAGAGTCATTTTTATTCAACTTGAAGACAATGTCAAGATAGTCTGGCATATTTTAATTTAGGTGTTTGACCTTCAGTCAGTTTATTTAGGCAGTTTATGTTTGTTTTGGAAGGCAGACCTTCAATCTTTAATATTTTATTAGTCTCATTTATTTATTTGTTTACATTTCATTAGTTCAATCTACGTTCATTTCAGCACTTTGCATTTTATTTGAATAAATTAGTCCTTTATTTAAATTTTAATTCAGTCTTGGGTACCGTCATTTTAGTTAGTTTACCCCTTCTTTTCATTCCCTCACTCCTCGATCAGCGGGTGGCCTCTCCGGGGATATCGAACGGGCACGACTGAGAAGAAGAGTCTACATGCAGCGGTGAGTATGATTTATATGTCATTTATTACAGGAGCAGCCGGCGCAAAGAAGAAAGAAGAGATCACCGCAGTTGGTGCCTTAAAAGGGCACAGGGGCCGGAGTGAGGAGTGAAAAGCGTGTCGCCCACCTTTAGGGGCTAGTTTTGCTTATCCCCTGGACTTTGCACTTTACATTTTATTTATTTTGTACCCAGACTAACAGCCATGAACATAGATTTACTGAGTGTTGATAAATATGAATGCTGTGATAGTACTGTTTGACAAGTAGTGGTATTAATTATAAATGATATGTTTTGTATAATTTTATCCAAATTTTAGGATAAAATTGTTTTGTATTGGTGATTACTGTGTCTTGCATGTGTTGGAGGTAGTGTTGGGGAACCTGATGGTCTCAGTCGTATTCTCTCAGCATATAGAATGTCGATTAGCCAGGAGCAGTGGGACAGGTTGATTAAAACCATTAACGATTTAAGTGTAACAACTAGTGAGTTGAAATCAAGTCAGGCCGAACTATCGAGTAAGATCGAAAGTAGCCAAACAGAATTAGCTGACGATTTGAAATCCAGTCAGGCCGAACTTGTGAACAAGGTAGAAAGTAGCCAGGCCGAATTAGCTAACGAGTTAAAAAACACACAAGGCGAATTAAAATCCAGCCAGGTAGAACTTGTAAATAAGATTGAGAGTAGCCAAGCCGAACTTGCGAATAAAGTAGAGGCAGTACACGGGCAGGTCTTGGAAGAATTTAAACAGTATGAGATAAAGCTCGAGGAGAAATTCATGAAAAGCCAGGTCGAATTGAAAAAAGAGTTACGGGAAAACCAGGATAAACTCATGCAGGCGTGTAATGCAAACAGGCAGGAGACGATGGAAGAGATAAAGAAGTTAGCCGATGCACAAGTACAAATACAAGAGCAGTTAGACAGCCACAGCGCGACTGTTGAGGAAAGTATGAGGGAAACCAGGGTAATGGTGCAAGATCAAGGCACGGATTTAGCTCGAGGTATCATACTCTTGGAGGAACGGATAGATAAAATTGAGGACGAGAATAGGAAAGAAATGGATAGAGTATGCGTACAGATTGGAGAGACCCAGGAGAAAACGAGCCACGAAATCATGACCTTAAAGTCGGAGACCCAGGATATTACAAAGAGGTTAACCGAACTGACAGAAAAGATAGCGGAAACTGAGGGTGCGATTACACTCAGTGAGCAGTCAGTAAGACAGGAAGTTAGCGAGGTCATAGAGGGAAAAATCCAGGCAATTAAGACCCAGGGCGAAAACTTGTCGACCTTGGTCAAAATGCTAGTTGATAAACAAGCCGAGTCCCAGATAGCCAGAGAAATTAGGATACAGCCGCAGCACGAGCCGACACAGAGCGAGCCAATAACCCAAATATTTAACATGGAAAGGACAATGCCCGAAAGTACGCAAAGAACTGAAGCTTCCACGCAAATCATAAACATCGTGCGTACGAGTGACGACCAACCGAAGAAATTCAGTGGAACGTCACAAATAACACCAAAAGTCTATCTTAGGGAATTGAAACAATATTTCCAAGACATTAAAGCCCCTGAAGAAAAGAAACTACGCATAGTAGAAAAATATCTCGAAGGACAGGCAAAGACCTGGTACTACGGTTTCGTAGATACTTTTAAGACGTTCGCAGATTTCGAGAAGGCTTTCCTCGAAAGGTACTGGTCCTTATCCACACAACAAGCACTCAGAATGGACCTGTACACTCGCAAGTACATGTCGACACAGCCAACACGATACTTAGACTTCTTCCTAACACAGCTCGTCAAACTTAGGCAATTAGATTCTCCAGTGTCAGACGCAGAGATCGTTCAGACGATAATCAAACAATTTCCGTCGGACGTGCAGAGAATGCTCATTACAGCGAGGGTCGAAGATCCAGCCCAAGTTGAGGCTATATTAAGGGAGCTAGACGCTACATCCACTAATAATGTACCGCAGAGAGTGACCAGGCAAACGCAGGAACATAGGGCGTACCTAGCTAATGCCACCAGTGAAAATGCACGAGGCAATGTGCAGGTAAACGGCCCGAATTCAGGTGCTGTACCGCGGCGAGAGACGAACACGAGACGCCAGGAGGAAGAAATCCAACGTCCGTGGTTTAGAAAACCTAACTACCCAGACAGGCGACCGCGCTACCAAGACAGGCAGCCATACCAAAGGAGGTACCTCTCACGTGACAGAAGGCGATGGGAAAATGCAGGAAGAGATAGGCCTTACTATCGCGATCCTGAAAGGAGATGGAATGAGAGAAGGAATTACCAGCGAGATAGGAACTCGGACCCAAGGTATCAAGAGGGGCGCCGATACATCAATGACCTGAGTAACAAACAGCAGCGCGATCCATGGAAGCAGGCGATCGAATCCCAAGACATGAACCCGGATATCACGGGGGCTGAAAGCCTCGAGTTCCAGCAAACAAGAAGGAGAGGAAGCGAGGACCGCAGACCGCTTAATCCGAATGCACCGACGTACGAGGGGACCGGTGCTAGGAAAAAAAATCTTCAATTTCGAATTAGTAGCTCCATTAGACACTGACTCAGCCACAAATTTTACCATTGAGAATGAAGAGTGGGAAGTAGCGAAGGTAGATTCATGGATAGCGCAGCCTGAGGACTTATTAAGTGATGAATTCAAGCAGGAGAGCCCACAAATTTTACCTCTACCTGTGATTAAAGTCAAAATTAATGAAACAAGCATTTTAGGACTTTTAGATACTGGTGCGAGTATCAGCATTATTTCGAGGAATCTGTTTAATGATTTGAAAGAGAGAATGAGCCTACCTGAGATCCCGGTCTCGACAGTAAAAATAAAAGGGATCGTGCCAGACAGGGTGACTACCTGTAAGTCCCAGACATACCTGGAGATGACAATAGGGAGCTCAACCTACAGTCATACATTTATCATAATGGCCAGAGTTAATTACAACGTAATTCTTGGAGCTGATTTTCTAAGGGATACACATGCCGTCATTGACCTTGCAGGGGGCGTGGTGAGATTCCGAAGGAATGGAGGTCATGACAAGGTGGCAATAAATCCGGAAACTGATGAGGACGGAGCAGATGACAGTACTGACGGAGACTTCCACGATATCTTAAGAGCCGAGCATGCGGATGAACAGTTAAATATTTTGGACCATGAGGGGATTTTTACCGACATTTTTATGGTTGATACTGCAGAAGATATTGAAAATTTAATCAATGACAAGGTTGCAGAGTTTAAAGGAACGAAAGAACAGAAAGATCAATTAAGAGCCTTCTTAATTGAACATCAGGCCGTGTTCGATTCCAAAGTAGGCCTTATCCCTAATTTTACCTATGTTTTCAATGTTTTGGACTGGGAACCGTACAAACGTAAGCCGTATCCAGTGCCGGAGAAATACCACGAGGAGGTCAAACAAATTATCAAACAAATGGAAGAAAACGGGATCATCTCGAAGCGACCTACTCCGTACGTGAACAGCCTTGTCATAGTGAAGAAAGCCGACAATTCCCTGAGGCTGTGCCTCGACGCTCGTCAATTAAACTCCAAATTAATCCCGGAGAATGATCAAGCCATGCCTATCAAGGACGCAATTCGTCGATTTAGAGACATGGAAGTTTTCACAGGTGTAGACCTGACCAATTCTTTTCACCATATCCTGCTGCATGATAAGTCGAAATTACTAACAGGGTTTATGTTTGATCAACAGACCTATGTCTTTGAAAGACTTCCGTTCGGAACACGCAACTCTTCTAGCGCTCTCATACGGGCACTTGACAGGAACCTAACAGACGAAGTCAAAGCAGTTACTACTTTGTACATCGATGACATGATAATTGGAACTAAAACCTTTGAAGAAAACCTCCAAAATTTAAGTAAACTGTTTAAAAACCTTATAGAAACTGGATTCAAGGTGAATATCAAGAAATCACACTTCTGTCAGCCGGAAATCCTATTCCTAGGACACGTGATAGACGGCAAGGGAATCCGACCAAATCCGGTAAAGTTAGAAGCGATAAGTAACTTCCCTAGGCCTACCAAGGTGAAACATATCCGACAATTCCTTGGTATGTGTCAATTCTTTAGAGAACACTGTAAAAATTTCACCGAAGTCGTAGCACCACTACAAGACCTGCTATGTAAGAATAACAGATGGAAATGGACACAGGAAGCAGAGACAGCGTTCTCAAGTACTAAAGAACTGTTAGCCAGGAGCATACGATTAGCGTATCCTGATTTTAACAGACCATTTATCCTTCAGACAGACGCATCTAAAGTGGGCATAGGTGCAGTCTTATTCCAGGAACAGGACAATGAATGTAAAACCAAGGACTATTTAGGCTTTTACAGTAGAAAATTGAGGTCGCACGAACGGAACTACACAACTACAGAGCTGGAAATGCTAGCTATAGTCCAAGCCCTACAGCACTGGCGGAAAGTTATTTATGGGTTTCCAATCGTCATAAGAACTGACCATAAAGCTTTAACGTTCATGTTAAAATCAGCCGTTTCATCTGACAGAATTACTAGATGGTCACTGTTCGTGCAGCAATTTAATTTCACCATTGAACACTGTACCGGCAAGGCAAACATTCTAGCAGATGCCTTAAGCAGGAACCCAAATAAACGTGAAGAGCAGGTAAATTATGTGGACTTAACCCAGGAAGACCGAAATGTACTGCTCCGACTGAGCCAGTTACCAACCTTTCAACAGGCTGATCCAACGTTACAACCGATTATCCAGTATTTCCAAGGAGCAATTCAACAAGGACACCCTCGTTATGACGAAATTCACAAGGCCGCACAAGAATACAGATTGTTAAATAATCAATTGTTAAAATATGCAGATAAGGATCATACTAAATTAAAGATTGTCGTCCCGAAAGAATTACAAGAAGAGCTAATATGGCATGTACACCGTGTTATTGGGCATGGAGGTATTGATAAGACCGTCGCCACAATTCAGGAAACTTTCACCTGGAAAGACCTAAGGAAAACTGTCAGGGATGCAATAGTTACATGCGACACTTGCCAGCGTGTCAAGGCGAACTCCTACCTTTTAAAACAGAAACCAATTCCCATTCTACCGTCAAAGCCCCGTGAATTATTCGCGATGGATATTTATGGAAAAATCCCGAAATCACGGAGAGGCAATCAGTTCATATTAGTCACCATGGATGTATTTTCCAAATTTACAAACCTTTCTCCAATGCAAAAGGCCAATACTAAGTCAGTTTTAAGATGCATTAACAGGGAAATAATTCCGGCCATGGGAAAACCGGAGAAATTATTAACAGATCACGGAACACAGTTCACCTCCGCAGAGTTCAAAACAGGTTTAAGGCAATTAGGAATACAGCATGTTCTGAGTTCAACACGTCACCCAGAGTCGAACCCGGCAGAAAGAGTAATGAAAGTCATCGCAAAATTCAGCAGAATTTATATCCCAGAACAACATTGGCGATGGGTCGATATTCTCCCATTGATCACTGACTGCATAAATAATACTGTCCATGAAGCAACAGCGAAAATCCCAGCCACAGTGCATAATGGCTTACAACCGGCCAGGACGTGGAGCCCAGTCGTCAATTGTCCGCCTGAACCCCAATTATCTCCGGAACTATGTATACAACAGGTACGGGAGCACTTAAGAGAGCAAGCTGACCGCAGGCTAAGGAGAGTTCGTAGAAAAAAATTCCACAAGCCATTAAGGGAAGGTGAAATGGTATTGATCCGTAGACCAGCCATCTCCGATCCTGAAAGGAAGTATTACGCAAAGTTCGCACCATTGTACATCGGTCCTTACCGCATTGTCCAGGATATGCAAAACAATGCATATAGAATTAGAAGTTTAGATGGGGAAAACGAAATGATTATGAATGCAGCAAATCTTAAAGAATACAAAATAGCACCAGGCGCAGCTCAAGTAAATCTCGTGGAAAAACCAGGGAGCTCAAACGCAGGAGAAGACGCAAGTTCCGGCACGGAAGAAGATGATGATGATGATGACCCGTGTACCGAAGCAGAAGAAGAAGACGATGATGATGACCTGTGTACCGAAGCAGAAGAAGAAGATGACCAGGAAACCCTATCAACGCACCCAGGAGACGACAGTCATTTCGAGACAGGTCAACAGACAGAAGAGAATTGTCCGGAATGCGAGAAGAACTCAGCCGAGATATTAGCAGTCATGAAACAGATTGCAGATGACCTCGAGAAAGAGAACAAACTTGTAGAGAGAGAAATCAGAGAAAAACTCAGACATAAGCAGAGGTATACTTTATAGTCAGAAGTATACATTCGCTTATGGCTGCAAGTATGTCTAGAATATCATTGGTTGAATTGAGAAATCTTCCACTATCGCGTAAGATTTCTAACGGCGTAAGGGGGCATTGCACCCATAAGCGAATTTGCCTAATTTAATTCACAATTAAATTGAATATTTCACATGTGAGATACCACAGTGAGGCTGTGAAACTAGCAGTCACAAAGGAACTTTCTGGCGCCAGTCAGACGGCGAGAGAATCCATGAAACTCTTCTCTAGACACGACCAGATTGTAAACCACCCATCCAATAAATTTTATGACACCGCCGGGGAGTGGTCACTTGCTGTTCGTTCTCATGAGAAAAGCACGCGGTGAAGCCTGACCTACTTAGCTAGGACAATAGAGGACCAACGACAGTAACCGCCAATTCGTGGGAGGAAGCGGATGCACTATGTTTTGGAAGAGCGCGAAAGTCTCAACCAATCAGAATATTCTAAATTTGAATGAGCTGTCATACCGGGAGATCTACTATCAGTATCTCGCGATCTGAAGCCCGGTGTGGTAGTGAAAAACAGTGTCCTAACTTCTTCATAATATTTGGTGAATTATCAGTGCCAATCTGTGGTTAATCAGTGCCTAATTAGTAAAATTCAACTTCGAACGGAGGAGTAATAGAACCCAGAATAAGGAGCCATCATGGCTGAACGAGGCCATCCACCGGAAGAAAATAACACCAGTGACGCGCATCATCGTGTGGATTATTCTATGATCATTTCCCGTGGCGCAATATCACATGTGAGTCGGACAGAATTTAGGAAGTTTTGAGTATAAATTTTGAAAACCATAACCTACGGATGTACGAGAAAGCGCTCCTGAGGACTAGATTATTACGCCACATCCCTTCCACGGAACTATTTTCCTGGTGGTGGGAGGAAATTTTATAAAACCCAGCAACCACAGGGTCGAACTCTCAGTCGAATTCTCAGTTATTCTCAGTCAATTCTCAGTGTGAATCAAGTTCTCAGTCACACCAAGTTCTCAGTGTTTTGAGTCTTACTCAGTTATCAGTTATCAGTGTTTTTGAGTTCTCAGTGTGAATCAACTCTCAGTGTCTTCGAAGTTCTCAGTTCACAGTGGTTTTGAATACTCTCAGTTATTGTCTTGAGTACTCTTAGTGTTACTTTAGTATGCACAGCGAATCGACGTTTTGACAGAGTGACAGAGTGTATTAGCAAAAATGCATTTTTAGTCAACTTTATTTTGGCTGGTACGAAAGCGATTAGACACTTGTAGGCATCTTAGAAAGCCTTGTATTATTTACTTGGGAGAATATGCATTTCAGAATATGAACACTTTCACAGACTTTTACTGTAAATGCAGGGAGTGTAGGCAAGAATTACACTTTCAACTTAAATGAACTCACATTACTAGTCGAGGGAAACAAATTCATGTTCCAGCAGATTTTACATAAAAACATTTCTAACCAGTGGGGAGCGTTACATGTGAGATCAGTATAAAAATTTTCTCCACAACATAACTGTATTTAGCTTGTTTCTACCATTCTACAAACTGTTTGGCAAGCTAGATGTTTACAGGCAGAAACTAGTAAGACAAACGGGAAGGTGATTGACTTTATTCAATGGAGGCCGCAATAGCAAACCTTGAGGGAACAGTTATGTCTCAGTAGGGTTAACGTACTGTAAGCTGTAATGTAAACAGAGCTGAGGGATCGACGGCAGGCGACCAGGTGTTTGCAGGTAGGAAGCGAGGCGACCTTCATCTACACAACAGGCAGGAGGCTGCAGTGGCATCTTCTAAACTTTCACTGGAGTGAGAGAAATGCGAGTGTTTTTGTGCTAATATAAACGTGTGTCACGGCATGGCAAGAATGTGTCAAATTTGCGTGTGTAATAAAAATATGGAATACCACATCACCTTGAAGATGGAATTCTAATTTCCACCATGACCGGGACCGGTGGGTGAACTGACCTGCTTCCACCATACAGGTATGAGCATAATTAAATCATGTAAATAAATAAATGTAGGACCGTGGCAAAATCGATGATCAGTGTAGTTTAGAGTACTAGGTAAGGTTGTAAATAATTCACAGTAAATATAATAATAATAACAATAATAATAATAACAGTAATAATAATAATAATAATAATAATAATAATAATAATAATAATGTTTTGTTGCATTTTCAGATAGGCTTATTTTGTGCACTTTGTTTAAGTAGATGTTTGTTTGCGTGTATTTATGGTTGATTTCTGTAGTATGTCATTTTGACAGTTTGGCAGCTTTTGTTTTGATCTACGAGTGTAATGTCAGTTTATTATAATTATTTCATCTGCATTTTAGATCGATGGTTCTTGAGTCATATTTTCTTTTGTTGGAGTTTTGATGTTATGGACACCGCCGCGATGTTTTTCAGGGTTTATTTTCACTATTTTGCGCATTTCAGTTTGTTTTGTGTTGCGGAATCATCCTTCAGATGACCGGTTTCGATTTGTATTTATCCCGCGGATTTTTGCGACGATTTTTGTTAGACGCGTATATTTTTTTCTGTAGTTGCGGTTGCGCACGTTTCAACATTTGTGTTTTGAGAGGCAATCTCGTCACTTGTTTTGTTTATATAGTAACAATGAGCGCCATTGATGAGTCAGCTCTGTGATTTTTGTGATGTGTTAACAGTGAATGATCGAGAGATCGAGCTAGATGATTAATATCCCTGATGATCCACGTTGATGATGGAAATATGATATTTGAACCATGTCTTGAATTTACATGAGAAGTCGTAATGTGCACGACAGATATATTTTTGCCCGCCGGGTACGAGCGAGGCTGTATTGTGAGAATAATGAATAATAATGACGTCGCGAATTAATGAGGAAATAGAAGTGTGAAATGAAGAATTTAACCACGTGCGTTAAATGTGTTACGACATGGGTATGATACTACAGGCAGGAGCCTGTATTTGTTAAATAATTCCAGGGAGAATAGATGCTCGACTAATAATGCTAGCCAGTGTACAATGTGGACAGAGCGACGAGTCAATGTGTTTTGAATATTTATGTAGAGTCACGGATAACGTGAAAGAACAGTAAATTTTTCCATCAAGGTTAAATAATGTTATGTCCAGACGTTTGTAGTCTGAAATTTGAGATTGCCGTCAAATTCGCAATATTTTGCTACTCGCAGCGGGGTATATGTTTCTGGTAACTCCGAGTTTGTTTTGCGCTTTTCTATCCTTATTTAATTTCCAGTAGGCCGCGATGGTGGGATCCAGTTTGTTTATTGTTTTCTTTCTGAGTGCATTTTTACCGTGTATTTGTAGGACGCAAGCGTATGTGAATTATTTATATTTGATTTGTTGTAAATAGATAAGTGTAGCTAGGCTAGTTTTGTTTTGATTTCTGTATTTTTGATCGGAGCAGTGTTTCTCCGTTAATTAACGTAATAATGTAAATAAGATGTTAGATGTTAGATCTAGGGGTCATCGATTCTGTCACAGTCGAAATAGTAGTGGTATGCTCATACCAGGCATCCAAGTAATTACCAAACTTTCTTTTAAAATCCACTACATTTTTATTTTGAAATGAAGCGATCTTTAAATAAACCAATTGTATAAAACTGCCGCAAGAAATGGTAAATAAGATGGTATCTGCCTCCATCTAGTGGTGATACCACAAATATGAATTTATAATGAAATGCAGTTAGCGGCAAAGTCAATAGAAATTTTAATGTACAAAGATCGCTGTCATTCGATAATGTTAACATCAGGCACTTGGCCTAATTTTGTTTTATTTTAAGAGTCCAGTCTATCACAGGCAAGCAAGTGGAGTCTAACGTAGATGAGTGGTTGGATACACTCAGAGTGATGTTTCGATAATTGATTGGTTTAATCATGAGGTGTTGTATAAGACATCGGTTATGTAAGAAATGAAAGAGATGTTCATGGTTGTTTCGTTCTGTTTTCTAAGAATTATTTCCTTAAGTGATACACTTGCTTAGTGCAGTCCAAGATGATTTATTTTACCAAATGAGCAACCTGTTATAAACATTTAATAACTCTGATAAGTCAGTGGATTGATCGACGTAACAGAATTTAGTTTACTTTATTGTGAGTCAACTATTTTAAATTTATTAATTTGGATATTTGAGAGATTGTTTCTCTATTATTTATTTCTATATTTCAAGTAGGTGGTTTTTCTGACCAGAGTTTTTATACAGAGTCATTTTTATTCAACTTGAAGACAATGTCAAGATAGTCTGGCATATTTTAATTTAGGTGTTTGACCTTCAGTCAGTTTATTTAGGCAGTTTATGTTTGTTTTGGAAGGCAGACCTTCAATCTTTAATATTTTATTAGTCTCATTTATTTATTTGTTTACATTTCATTAGTTCAATCTACGTTCATTTCAGCACTTTGCATTTTATTTGAATAAATTAGTCCTTTATTTAAATTTTAATTCAGTCTTGGGTACCGTCATTTTAGTTAGTTTACCCCTTCTTTTCATTCCCTCACTCCTCGATCAGCGGGTGGCCTCTCCGGGGATATCGAACGGGCACGACTGAGAAGAAGAGTCTACATGCAGCGGTGAGTATGATTTATATGTCATTTATTACAGGAGCAGCCGGCGCAAAGAAGAAAGAAGAGATCACCGCAGTTGGTGCCTTAAAAGGGCACAATAAACAGTAGGCCTACTCAAAATTATTTTGTAATTTACAATTTCACGTGGTACATGTCACCGTAACTTAAATAATGTTTACAGTATGCTCTATTAGGTTTTTAAAACTGATTTATTTACAAACAACAGCTAATACATAGATAATACTTTCCAATCGTTTAACAAAATGAACACAGAAAAGAAAGAAAGAAAGAAAGAAAGAAAAATACAATCAAAAACATGTTTCCAACTTCCTGTTGTCTGAAATTCGTGAACTAAATATAATATGACGCTGTTTTTTTTTTTTTTTTTTGCAGTGTCTTGAACTTAAAATAATATTTATACCTGTAAATTGACAAACAACGAAGTAGTAATTGAACAATAACTGACCAGAAAAATCAGAACACTTTTTGTTTTTAAAGTTCCACACTAATTTCAAACAAGTAAGCACATTCAATAGATTCACTGTTCCTTTCGTCCATTCCTTTTTCACATTCACACTGTATGCCGGAGCGCCCAGTTCGCGGAGCCGCACTGCATTATGTTAACATAGGCCAGCTAGTTTACTGGCATAATTCCCGAGGCACTTCCTTTTCGTTGGACAAGTTTTTTTTTGCTAGGGGCTTTACGTCGCACCGACACAGATAGGTCTTATGGTGACGATGGGATAGGAAAGGCCTAGGAGTTGGAAGGAAGCGGCCGTGGCCTTAATTAAGGTACAGCCCCAGCATTTGCCTGGTGTGAAAATGGGAAACCACGGAAAACCATCTTCAGGGCTGCCGATAGTGGGATTCGAACCTACTATCTCCCGGATGCAAGCTCACAGCCACGCGCCTCTACGCGCACGGCCAACTCGCCCGGTGGACAAGTAAGAGCGTTCCGTACCCAGACACTCATATCCGAGAAGATATCTTCTTCACAACCAGGACTTTTAGAGTGTAACACGCTGTGCACATAACAGCCTAGTAGTAGCACTACTGCACTGTTCAATTCAGATGGCCCCAAAGTGAAGGTTGGACGTATTAACCAGTCATATGCAATGTACATGTCTGACTGATTTATAACGGTTTGTAATAGCCCCCTAAATTTTCTCCACACCTTTTGGATGATTTCACACTGAGCAAGTCTGTGATGTATGGTATCACTACAGTTCCTACAGAACGTGCACAAATCGCTTTCTTTCATGTGGATGCGGTGTAGCTTACTATTCGTGGGTATGTTATCATGGATTGCCCTGTACCATGTGTTCAGAGGTGTTTCGGGAACTGCACGATTCGATGCATTCCTCCAGACACGGCACCAGTTGACAATCAGCGCCGTCTTCATGATGGTAGGGGCTTGATATTGTTGTCGGAGCATGTGGTTGTACAACTTCTTCGTTGTTATTTCTGTAGATGTAAGGAGGTCCCGGCGAAGATTACTCAGTTCACATCTTAAGTATCTTGCATGCGGCGCGTGGTGATTGATATCATACACTGCCGGTGGATTAATACTTTCACAGGGGTTGCACCATTGTGTCAGAAATATTTTTGATGTGGGGTGTCCAGGTGATTGCATAAATTGCAAATTTCGTTTAAGGAAGAACTCTTTGGTTTTTTGTATGCACGTCAACAAGAGCGAGTCCTCCTTCAGATCTAGCTAGTGAAAGTCTTGCTCTACTGATCCGGAATAAGGCACCCTGCCATATGTACCATCCTCTTGCTGAAGCTATCCGAATGCCTATCAGTCGTGGCATAGGCAAGATTTGGCTTATATGCCAGATTTTGTTAAGCGCATATATGTTTACATACTGTATTCTGTGCTGCAGGAGTTGTAATTTATATTTAGCTTGTTGTAGAACGCCTTTCACAGCGGTGAGGGCATGGGACCAGTTCTTCTGAATCATCTTCGGCACGCTATTGAAAAATGTCACTCCCAATATCTTAATTTCCTCTGTTACATTTATCCAGGACGGAAGATCTCTGCACTCTCTACTTATATTACCTATCAGTATGGTCTTGGTCTTCTGAAAGTTCAGAACTGCTCCAGAATAGTGACCGTAAATCTCTAGTTGCGTGAGTAGCTGTTGGAAATCTGTGTTGTGGTCGAAAATTAGAGTGACATCATCAGCATAAGCAAATATATCCAAGGTTCCTGGTGAGAATGTGCGCTTTAAATTACTAATAAAGGGTTCCAACGAGATAACAAACATTACCATGGATAAAGAACAACCCTGCCGAACTCTTCTCCCAATTCTGATTGCACCTGATAGGTAGTCATTCACATTAATCCTGGATGTCCCACCAATCACTATTTTCTCAATTATTGACGTAAATTAGGCGTTGAAACCCAGAGCTTTAAATACCTCCAGCAGATATCTGTGATTTACTCTATCAAAAGCATGGTCAAAATCCAGTGAAATGAGCTGTCTACATTGATTTGCTTATTGTGTCTCGAATGTCACAGACGGTATTAAGGATACTGCGTCTTTGGACTGCACCGGCTTGATGACTGAATGTTGCTTCCTCAACAAAAGCGCTACGTCTTGTTTCAAACATCGGGATGTATCTTGTAATCGAAATTTAAAATAGTTATGGGACGATAGTCAGCCGTAGTCTTATGATGCGGCATTTTTGGAACGAGTAATATTAAACCTTTCATCCGATCAATATTCCTTCCCGGTTCAAGAGTATTGTTTAAAGCGTCAATGAGTTCATTCTTAACGACCGGCCACAGCACGGTATAGAATTCTTTTCCCAATCCATCTATCCCAGGAGATCTATTTGACGCGCTTGTTATGATTGCTTGGTACACTTCTTCTGTTAACATCATGCAGAAGTTGTCTTGATTGCGAAGCCGTACTCGTCCCCTATGCCGTCAAAAGACCGGTCTCGGTGATCCACAGGTGTAATGGAGTTATCCCCGTACAAATTTTCAAAGGAGTGTACAATGGTGTCTGAAATTGGTGAGTGCTCTTGGATCGTCCTTCCTTCAGAGTTAGTAAGTTTATGAATGCATTTCTGTCGTCCCCTACGACATGCTCGGATTAGATGATAAACTGAAGGCGTTTCCTCACTATTACATTGATTGTCTCGGGCGCGTATTTTTAGTCCTTCTTGGTACCTCCGGTGCAATGTCAGCAACTGGGCCCTTACTTGTTTTATTCTGCGATAAATCATGGGGTTGGCAGGGTCTTCTGCATATAGCTGGAGTAAACATTGATAGTAAAAGGCAGTTGTATGCCTATACATGCAATGGCGCTGGGAGCTATATGCCTTCATGAATTTCGTAACTCGGGGTTTCGCATATAACAGCCACCAATCCAAGGTGTCGTTATATCGGTTTATTTGTCGTCCCCATCTTTGTAATTCTCTGGAAAATTGTTCTTGTAACTCTGCATCCAGTAAGATAGTTTGATTTGGTTTCCACGAGCCTCTTCCACGGGCTGGGCCTAGAGCTGGTTGCCGTAATTTGCATATTTATGCACAATGATTAGAAAATTCCGCAGGACATACATCCACTTCGCATACTTCTCCCTGCAAACTATTGCTGACATAAATTCGATTTAATCGGGAGGCTCCTGTGTTGTAGAAATAAGTGTATCCGGCAGATGGCGACCTTTTCAGTTCCCAAGTATCTTTTAGTTGTAGCCCTTGTATCAAAACAGCCAAAGCTGGACAACTTTGATAAGAACCAGTTTGGTCTTTCGCTGACAGGACGGCATTAAAATCGCCCCCCAAATATCATGTTACCTTGGAACTGTCGAATAAGAGGAAGGATATCTACTGTAAAAATCTCTCGTCTCTCAGATCTGGCCTGCGAACCTGAAGGTGCATAGACATAAACAATCAGTAGATCTCTAACACGTATGCTGATCCGTCGCGCGTTCAAGAGAAAGATAGGATCGGTGTATGGGATGCTGTCCTTAATGAATATAGCGGTACCCCGTTTATTCTCATTTATATTCACAAGAGTTTCGTAGCCAGGAATGGGCTGCAGATCGATTGAGGCAACTTCCTGTAGTAGAGCAATATCAATCTCCTGGTCTCGGATGAGTTGTCTTAGTAGGAGTTGCTTATTTAAAGTTTGTATACAGTTTATATTCAGTGTCATTATCGTATTCGTTAATAACATTTCCATAATAACAAAAGTGGTTAGTCTATGTCCTATGTGCAGCATCGATCATCTGATCAACCTGACGAGTGTCTACTTTTTTAATGTGGGGTCCTTGGGGCTTATGTATCGCTGCGTTGCCTTATGTGTGGCCTCTTTGGAGGACCGTACTGTTTTTAGTTTAGAGGGGTTCTTCACCGGAAGTGGATTTGCGACAGAAGGCGAGTTACCGATCTCCCTCCCTGTGTTGTCCGACTCTTTCTCTTCGACGTTGTCTACATCCTCTAACTATCGATTCAGAGGCGCCTTAAGTTCACCAGTCTCTCCTGTTGGTGAGTATAGTGGGATATCAAGGGTTGACTCTTTACGTGTCCTATCGGAGATGTTCTGCAGGGAATCTTCACAGAGACTGAGTTGACATGTCACTTGTGTGCCCGTCATCTATCCGTGTGTTCTCAATATCTTGTCTAGTACGAAGTTCCGTATCCATGTAAATAATGTCCTGTTGGCTAACAGCAGAACTACTTGTTGTTTGTAAGTGTATCTGTTCATTCTGAAGTTGATTATTTTGTTGTGATTCAGGCTGTGATTCCTGTTCCCCTGACATATTTGCCTGCATGAGCAGCCGCAGTGCCTCAGAGCCTTGTTTACTTTCTAGCGCCTGAGGCCGGCTAACCGGCTCTGTGCTGTGTTGTGACTCTCTAGTATCTGGGGTGTTTAATGCAACATTCTCCAAGTTAGGGTTATCTTGTAATGGCGTATTCGATAACGGAGGAAAGTCTGCATGATCTAGTTGTCTCTGCTGCTCGACTTGGCTATTAGTGGATGGAACCGCCGATGGGGATAGTGGTTGACTAGTCGTACGAAGTGTTTCCAGGCGCCTGATAGGGTATGAGCGCCGTGGACATGTACTACGGAGGTGATCGGGGGCATTACATATTGCAAATGTCTCTTCTTGTCCGTCGTAGATAACTTGACCTCGAAACCCTTCTACAGTAATAAAGGACGGGATTTGTTGTTTTAATTCAATTTGAATTTGCCTTATTCCATTAGCTACAGGGAGTTTGTAGTGTTGGGACCAATATTCATCCGTGATCCTTTTAACAATACCATACTTGGAGAAATGGGTACCGATTTATTCGTTAGGAATTTCTGGAGGAATGTTAAAAAGTCTGACTCTCGTAGCCTCTATACCGGCTTCAGTTATTTCCACTGGAACCCGTTCACCATTAAACAAGGAAACACTACTTTGTCCAGCATAGTTATCCAGCAATCTATCTAATATATTTCGTGAGATTACCTTTATATATACTGAGTTTGTGGTAGCATTCAGTTGTATAGCTTCCAGCTAGTCCATGTTGACCGTCAATGTCTCTGATACCCATACATGAATTTCGGCTGCAGATGGACGAGTTTGATTCCGTTGAAAGGTACAGTGAGTCAAAATAAAACTCATGCACTAGAGGAAAGCTTGTTTATTTGGAGTCAACAGAAAAATATAACCATTATTTAGTCTTGGTTCTGGTTTAAAATATACACATTTCTCTACCAAGGTACAAAGTAAATAAACTTCTATTTCTTATACTTACAAAGAAAATTAATACATTATTCTTAAACATACATGAAACAGGTCAAAGTAAAACTCATACACCTTCAAGTAGTTCCTGAGCGACCTCTAATACTTTTAACAGTCAATACTTTGTTGGATACCCTTTATCACTTTTCACGGCTCTTAAACAGTTAGGCATAGACTGCACAAACTTTTCGCAATAAGATGGATCTATTTTCTTCCATTCTTCACATAAAGCCATTTTCAGACTATCTTTGTTCGAAATCTGGTGTTTTCTTAACGCTACTTCCAAGTAATGCCATAGATTTTCTATCACATTTAAGTCTGGTGACTGTGGAGGTGTCTCGAATACCTTTGGGCAATTATACAGCTGCCACATCCCTAGTTTATGAGCTTTGTGCTTCGGGTCGTTATCTTGGTAATTCTTAAATCGATCAAGTAATCCAAGCTTTTGAGCACTAGGTCGTAAATTTTATTTCAGTGTATTTAGATACACATGTTGATCCATGGTGCCATCAATAAAAGTTATCTCTCCTGGTCTACTAGCTGACATGCACCCCCGGACAGTTACACTACCTCCACCACGTTCGACTCTTGGACATATATTGCTAGGTTTCAACTCCTCATTTGGCTTCCTATAGACATTAACCTTTCCATCTGATCCGAATAGATTGTATTTGATTTCATCTGCAAAAATAACGGTCTTTCAGAAGTCAAAATCTTTTACTATACACTCGTTTACGAAGCTCAACCTTTTCTTCCTATTAATCTTGCTAACAAATTTTTTTTCCCTATCTATTCGTCCATGCCTGTTACTTTTCCTTAGGATAAGTCGGATAGTTTCTGGATGTGCTCTCTTATTGCTATGCTCCTCAGCCATCATAGCCAGTCTCGGAGCACTAATCGATGGATTTTTCTTCACTTGTCTTACTATCCAACGTTCCTCCCTGAGGTTGAAAAATTTTCTCCCGCTCACTTTGTCTTTATTTTCAATGCTGCGTGTACTTTTATACATATTTATAACGCAAGTTTACCAATTTCTCGAAGTGATTTTCCTCTCTTATGGTGAAAAATCATCAGCTCTTTTTTCTTTCGAAGATTGTCCTCTTTGACGCCCCATAGTAGCACCGGAACGTGTCTGCACTTCACAACTCTCCACAACAAACTGAATGTGGTGTCAAAACACAAACATAGAGCATTTGTACTACCCTCTTATTTGCCCATATAGGACTGTATGAGTTTCATTTTGACGTGCCCCAGCAGCATATAGACAAAGAATCTGTTATATCTTGCTAAGCTAAGGGATACGGTAACTAGCCTGTGTCCGACTCGTTGGCTGAATGGTCAGCGTACTGACCTTCGGTTCAGAGGGTCCCGGGTTCGATTCCCGGCCGCGTCGGGGATTTTAACCTTAATTGGTTAATTCCAATGGCACGGGGGCTGGGTGTATGTGTTGTCTTCATCATCATTTCATCCTCATCACGACGCGCAGGTCGCCTACGGGAGTCAAATAGAAAGACCTGCACCTGGCGAGCCGAACCCTTCCTGGAATATCCCGGCACTAAAAGCCATACGACATTTCATTTTTTTTTTCATTAGCCTGTGATGACTTAATAATTCAATACATACCTTTATTGTTCCACATATAAAATGTGAACATAAATTACTGTCCACATTTCTATTCATAAACACATACAAATTACATTGGTGTATGAGTTTCACTTTGACTCACTGTACGTTTCAGCGTATTCTTCCTGATTTGTTGCATTGTTCATCTTACGGGTACTGTTTACACTTTCACCAGTTAGTATTGTAAGTGTTCAAACGTCACTAAGTGGTACGATACTCTAACACTTGGCTGTTTGACTTCACACGGAGCGCTGTGTAACCGGTCGACCTGCTCCGGCCACTACTCGGACGGTACTGAGGTCAATGTCTGAGAAACATAGTGGCCCTAAACCCAAATCAGGCTCGATATTTGTCCGATAGGAGGTACTGTATTTGTCGTTTCGGCCAGTTTAACATCATTTGTAAAGTCACTTTTGTATACAAAGCACGTGCAACACTGAGATAAACATTGCAAGAGTGTCCATTTCTCCTACTGAACGCATTCGAATTGTGATATTGCTGCACGTACAATGACAGGTGGATATCGCTGCTCATATTGGAGTGAGTCAAGAGTGATGTCTCCACAGAGTTTAGAAATGTTCCGGGCGACGCTTACGATTGCTGACAGAAAACGGACGTGACGTCCACAGAAAATAACTCGCTGGGAGGAACAGTTGTTGTTGTTTCAGCATGTCATAGGCCCACTGCTACCACTACGTTCCGCTAGGATCTTCGGAGGGCCATCGGAGTGGTTGTATCGCATTAGACAGTGTTAAATCTGCTACTTGACGGAGGAGTGTAATGAAAGACGCCTGTGCCAAGAGCTGCTCTTACACTATACCCTAGGTCAGCTCGTGTGATGGCAAAAACTCATAGCCCATGGAATCTGGAACAATGGAAGCGCACGCTCTTTTCTGAGGAGGTCACCATAAGCTTGCAGCCATACAACAGGTGTATTCTTGTGCAGAGACGATCTGATGACAAATGGAACGAGCCGTTAATCCTGGAGCGCCATCAGCTGCAAAGGGTTTCCGTCACAGTCATGTTTTGGGGCGGGATCATGTATGGTCGATTTACGCCTCTACTTCTCTATTTCCTATCCAGGGTAGCAGGACAAGTCTGGTATACAGAGATATCATACGATGGTTTTTCTTAGGTTATCTTAATATAATTTTCCAAGTTTAAATTAAAATATATATTGTTGGCATAGAAAGAAACTCCGTGGCTCAGGACAAAGGACAAAGCGGAGGCGGGGCAGGTTTTTCTCCGGGTACTCCGGTTTTCCCTGTCGTATTTCATTCCATCAATACTCTCCAATATCATTTCATTTCACTCATTCATTTCATTCATTAATCATTGCCCCAGAGGAGTGCGACAGGCTTCGGCAGTCGGCACAATTCCTATCCTCGCCGCTAGATGGGGCTTCATTCATTCCATCCCTGACCCGGTCGAATGACTGGAAACAGGCTGTGGATTTTCATTGTTGACATAGAAAATCGAAAATTAAATCGGTATATTTCGGATACTATTTCTACAGTAGATGCAAGGCAGGTTAAAATGAACTCTTGTTTCATATTCGGACTCTGACCTTTTCCCATTCTAGTATCCTTGCATTAAAATTGAAAGTTTAATTTTACTAGGTAGAACATAAACTGACGAGTTCCTCTATTGTAGAACGATATTATTCTGGTCTTTGAACCACAGTTATAGCAGGGGTTGATTAATTGTTCCACGAACTTCTTGTTCTCAATAAGTATCGAAATTACAGCATTCTCTCCGTGATCCCTATTTAAATATTATGTAACTCTTCCACGAATTTATTTATTGGATCTCGAGTTAATTATTATTGCTAGTGGTTTATCGTCGCACTAAATCATACAAATATTTTGCCGGGCTGATAACTCAGACGGTTGAGGCGCTGGCCTTATAATCCCAACTTGTCAAGCTCGATCCTGGCTCAGTCGTGTGGTATTTGAAGGTGCTCAAATATGTCAGCCTCGTGTCGGTAGATTTACTGGCACGTAAAAGAACTCCTGCGGGACTAAATTCCGGCACCTCGGCGTCTCCGAAAACCGTAAAAATAGTTAGTGGGACGTAAAGCCAGTAACATTATAAAGATGATGATGATGCTTGTTGTTTTAAGGGGCCTAACATCGAGGTCATCGGCCCCTGATGGTACGAAATGAGACGAAATGCAATGACAAAATAAAAATCCAAAATCCTCCACTGACCAGAATTCAAAGAGTGAGGACGAAAAATGAACGGATGGATATGAAGTTAAAACAATCAGTGGAGCCGACCCGTAATGCCTCAGTCTCAGAAACTGATGGAAAACAATAGTAATACTGACCAAGGGACTGCTTCTATAGCTCAATATTGAATCGAGGATGCTTGCAAGCTAAAGGGGTCCAAAATATAGATCATCAGCCTCTCATAATGGTACTTATCGCTTGGACAGTTGAACCATGGTATTTGACATGGTGCGGTAGTAATCAAAAGTATCGTAGACTCGCGGTATTCCACGCATTATGGTACTACTAACAGGTAGTGAAATTCGCACATGTAATACAGACCTATGGTGTTTCACACATAGTGGCGTCATTTACAGGCAACACAAACCTATGGTTTTCATCACCTAAGTGTACTAACCACAAGGACTCGTACTATCCCGTGGTGTTCCTTATATAGTGGGTACTAATCATAGGCAAGCCTTCCCTGGTGTCGCTCATATAGTGCTACTAATCACAGGTACCGTAAAAGCCTGACCGCACGGTGCTCTTGATTGCTACTAATCACAAACTTATTTGGTACCGAACATAGTGGTACTACGCGCAAGTAACAGCGACCCATTGTGTTCCCAGCGTGGTGGTACTAATCACGAGTAGTTCCATGGTTCTAATCCAATAATCCCTTGGTCGCCCCTTTTAGTCGCCTCTTACGACAGGCAGGGGATACCGTGGGTGTATTCTTCGTCTGCCTCCCCCACCCACAGAGGGTACATTATAAAGAAACATTTTGGCAACGATGGGATAAGAATGGTCTGTAATTACTGGGAAGGAAGTGACCGTTGCCTTAATAGTAAGTACAGCCTTAGCATTTACCTTTCATATGAAAGTGGGGACATAACGGAGATCCATCTTCTGGTTTGCCGAATGTGGGATTTGAGCTCACAATCTCCAGAATGCAAGGTAACAACTACAAGGCTCGAATCGTGCTGCCTACTTGCTCGGTGGCAGTACTCAGGATATATTTTCTGGCGTATTTACTTTCAGTCCGCCTCTGTGGTGTAGTGGTTAGCGTGATTAGCTGCCACCCCCGGAGGTCCGGGTTCGATTCCCGGCTCTGCCACGAAAATTTGAAAAGTGGTACGAGGGCTGGAACGGGGTCCACTCAGCCTCGGGAGGTCAACTGAGTAGAGGTGGGTTCGATTCCCACCTCAGCCATCCCCGAAGTGGTTTTCCGTGGTTTCCCACTTCTCCTCCAGGCGAATGCCGGGATGGTACCTAACTTAAGGCCACGGCCGCTTCCTTCCCTCTTCCTTGTCTATCCCTTCCAATCTTCCCATCCCTCCACAAGGCCCCTGTTCAGCATAGCAGGTGAGGCCGCCTGGGCGAGGTACTGGTCATTCTCCCCAGTTGTATCCCTCGACCAAAAGTCTGAAGCTCCAGGACACTGCCCTTGAGGCGGTAAAGGTGGGATCCCTCGCTGAGTCCGAGGGAAAAGCCGAACCTGGAGGGTAAACAGATGATGATGATATTTACTTTCATATTGGCTGACAAATTTGCAGAGTCTAACTACCATATGGATAGATCATTGAAAAATTACAGGCAAATCGTTAGCGTCAGCCAGACCGACACCAGTTGAAGCTACTTAGAATCTTGCCTAGTCTATAAATGCAGCTTAAAGTTGTGATGTCTCTCTTGGTTTCCTATTTACAGAGACAATCAAGTATTATTTTCACTTGCTTCTGTAAAATTGTGTGCGTCCTCTTGTCTAAAAGCTTTTCAGTTCAGTTCACCGGCTGCATTATTCCCTTTGTGCGTATCTCGAATACGTTCTGTTCTAAAACACTCCAACGAGCTTCATATAACAAGAACGGAATTCCGAACATAATACTGCCACCTGTTGATGCGAATGAAAAACATTCTCGGAGTACCACGCCATTATAAAGTGCACCAACCACTTGTTCCCTCTGACGTGCCTTGTGAGAGATGTGCTCCCCTATCTGGATCAGAATCCTCAACTTAACACCTATATTGAGAATAAACGGTACAATACTTGGTGTTTAAAGGCAGAGGGTTAACTTGAAGGCACATAACGGAAATTATTGGAGGGGCGTGATTAACATGAACACAGGCTTGGGGAACAACTATTAATGTAAACATTCGTATATAATAACGATATTCACAAAGAGAAAAACAGAACAATAATGGAGCTTGTTTCTCAAATACAGTTTTGAACGAGTCATATGGACGGAGTTTTCAATAATATTCACAAGTAAACAGAAACATAGAACTTGATTCATAAATACAGTAAATATTTGAAGGAATGATTTATGTACGAAGTCATCAAAAATAGACACAAGTAAAACAATTAGAACCTGCTTCATACATACATTTAAAAAATAAATACCCTAATACCGTACTACATATTATTCATTTCATGATACGAAATGTGAAAACCTCTACCACGAGATGTACCGCCTGAACAGTCGCCATTGGAAAATGTAGTTCTCTGAAGGATGCCCGCTTTCTAATCTGATTTCTTGATATAAAACCATCTACCACCTTCTCCAGATTTAACGCCTTAGCAGCATCCGAAGACCAACAAACTCCACGTTTTGAGGGGACTTAACATCTAGGAGGAGAATTTCTCTTTTTTTGTGGGGGGGAAGAAAACGCCTTGCCCGCCCCCCCCCCCCCTCCCCAAATCGGCGCCACTGCCAGGCATGGACAACTGAGCCATGGGTGGCATAGTACACAGCCGTTTCCAGACTGCTCTGCCGTGGCTCGTTTGATAGGCAGGCCTCCTGCAACTCGCACAGAGCAGTGAAAGATGCGGAAGGAAGGTCGCACACTTTGATGGCTGCGTTTAAACGAACATATTTTTTCAATATAAAATCAAATATTCAAATAATTATGGAGTTAGAACAATAGAAACCAAGCGAATAAAATCACAGTATATGTAGGGGAAACGTTTGTTTCGTATTTATTTAAATTAAGTTTTAACAGGTCTGTTTATTGATCGATATTGGTTTATCTACTACTTAACTCGGAATGAAAGTAAAAGTTGCTTATTTGTAATTATTGAACATATCTTCTTCTACTCCTTCTTCTTCCTCGCCTTTCCTCAGTCACCTAGCGTCGGCACATTGCATGGATTTAGCCTGACGCCAAACCTATGAGGCTATGGCTAGAGGAATGAACCAGACAAATTTAAAATCTCCGGCCCGGCCGGAAATCGAACCCCGGGCCATCTGAACCAAAGGCTAGTGGGCTGATCATTCAGCCAAGGAGCCGGACACCTGTATTTTTTTAAAAGGTTGAAGTTTCAAAATAATATTTTGCAGATAAGTGGCGTATTTTGTAGCGTTCCAACAGATGATGAGAGCACCATGTTCGCCTAACAAGAACCCAATCGATAGTTCATGCAATACTGTACAGAGCTTCATTCACACCAAAGGTACTGCACCTACAAATACCAGTAACCGGTGAGATTCTGCAGTATCTAGGCTGCGTGGATTAAGATCTCTCTGGATATAATTAGTATCTTCTATCCATATGTGAAACGTATATCACGTCAAGTTGCCAAAACTATTCGGGCTACATGTTGTTACTGAATTTCGCAATCGCATAAATACGAAACGTGGTAAAATCCTGTATTCGACGTTTAAAAGGCAATTAAGTGTATCACTGTGGGTTTATTAAGTCCGCAGTAAAATGCGAAATGGTGTACAAAATGCAAAATGTATATTTTCCCGAGAAATAAAAGGAAAATAACATTTTTATGAGACATTAGTCCGACTCGTTGCCTGAATGGTCAGCGTTCTCTCCTTCGTTTCAGAGGGTGCCGGGTTCAATTTCCGGCCTGGTCGGGGATTTTAATCGCTTCTGATTAATATTTCTGGGTGTTTGTGTCCGTCCCAACACTCTCCTCTTCATATTCCAACAACACACAACACTACCAACCACCATACCAACACGCAATAGTGATTACATCCCTTCATATAGGGTTGCGTCAGGAGGAGCATCCGGCCGTAAAACAGGGACAAATCTACATGTGCGCCGCAGTTCGCACCCGCGACCCCACAGGTGTGAGAAAAGCGGTAGGCAAAGAAGAAGTAGTAGTAGAAGAAGAAGAATAGGGAAAAAAGAACATTTTTATGAGACATTCTCTTGTATAAGAAGAAAATAGCTATGATGAGTGTATGAACTGTCTGAATTATACTCTCAATTGACTTTAAAACAGAAGGCTGGTGAAGGGTCGGACTTTTCTTCAATTGTGGTAAGTGGTCACTCCTCCGTATTATACTGAATAGTGATGTTTTCACTGATCAGCTGCCACCCCGGAGGCCCGGGTTCGATTCCCGGCTCTGCCACGAAATTTCGAAAGTGGTACGAGGGTTGGAACGGGGTCCACCGAGCCTTGGGAGGTCAAGTGATTAGAGAGGAGGGGAGTGTCGATTCCCACCTCAGCCATCCTCGACAGGGTTTTCCGTGGTTTCCCACTTATCCTCCATGCAAGTGCCTGGATGGTACCTGGCTTAAGGCCACAGCCACTTCCTTCCCTCTTCCTTGTCTATCCCTTCCGATCTTTCCATGCCCCCCACGAGGTTCCTGTTCAGCAAACGAGGTGAGGCCACCTGGGCGAGTTCTGGTCCTTCTCCCCAGTTGTATTCCCCGACCTATAGTCTCACGTTCCAGGGCACTGCTCTTGAGGCGGTAGGGGTGGGATCCCTCACTGAGTTCGAGAGAAAAAGCAACCCTGGAGAGTAAACGGATTAAGAAGGAAAGAAAGAAAGAAAGAAAGGAAGAAATATGTTTTCATTGAATGTCAGGGGCATAAGTTAAATTAAAATAAAAGAAACATAATGTGTGTTAAACTTTTATTGAGTGTGTTCAAATGACGAAATAATAGTACTCGAATGGAAATTATAAAACTTGCTTCGCTCGTTTTATAAACATATTCGTGTCTTAATTATTACCATTATAGGCGAGTTGCATACGACTGTTTATGCTCGACGATAATTATAACTCTATTTTTAAATATTCATAAATTTCTGTCGAGATGTCGCTTGACAGTTGAGTTTACTGAACAGAACGCAGAGCGCATGCGCTGGGTTATTTATTTTCCGTGAGTGGATCAGAGACCTTGACAATGTCATATGGTTTCAAAACTTTGATAGAAGTTTATCATAACCTAGCTTTATTTCAAATACAAATTGTTTATTGTACAGGTGGTGAAATGAATTTGCGGGAATGTGCCGTGTGGCTGAGGAATGTTGGAAGTAGAAGATGCATTGATGTTAATACGTGTGTCCGACATGTTTGCTTATGGAAACAAATGCGAAGCTAGTGCGTTGAGCGCAGGTGCGATGCTATCCTTACCTAAATGGTCAAAACAGTTATATCATAATGAAAATCTGAACTCTGATTGGTGGAGAACCTGCATCATAATGAGACTTGAACTATAATAAGCCTCATTACGATTCAGTTTTCTGGCATATAATATTTATATTTCGGAATCGTCGAGCATAAAATATGCTACTTTATTGCCTTGAATACTGATTTCTAAATGCCATGTAGATATACCATATTTTACGACTAGGGGTTACGTACCAATTTACATGTTTATTAGTGTTCACAATCATTTCAGTCCACTTTCATATTATATTCTTTTATTTACTTCCTTGAATTTAAAGTGGAAAAATCTAGAAAATCCAGCAGTTGATATAAAAATATTTTAACATTCAGTTCTCCATCCGAAAATACCACTTCCACCAAATCGTTACAAACTGTTAAATACTAACAATAATAATGCTGGAAAATGCTCAAGTAAAGTTTATAAAAACTAATTCACAGTTTAAAAAACTAATACCCACTACCTTTAATTACTGGGCAGGTATCCCATTTTATTTTAATGTCATGTCAGTGTATAGTATTCTGGCCGGGCTGAGTGGCTCAGACGATTAAGGCGCTGGCTTTCTGAACTTAAGATGGCAGGTTCGATCCTGGCTCAGTCTGGTGGTATTTGAAGGCATTCAAATACGTCAGCCCCGTGTCGGTAGATTTACCGGCACGTAAAAGAACTCCCGCGGGACAAAATTCCGGTGTCTGCGAAAACCGTAAAAGTAGTTAGTGAAACGTAAAACCTATAACATTGTTATTACTATTATACGCAGCTGAGAGCTTGCATTCGGGAGATAGTGGGTTCGAATCCCACTGTCGGCAGCCCTGAAGATGGTTTTCCGTTTGCTATTTTCATACCAGGCAAGTGCTGGCTGGGTCTGTACCTCAATCAAGGCCACGGCGGCTTCCTTCCCACTCCTAGCCCTTTCCTATTCTGTCGACGCCATAAGATCTAAGACGTTAAGCACATTTTACAAATTATTATATTATTATTATTATTATTATTATTATTATTATTATTATTATTATTATTATTATTATTATTATTATCGTATTCTGTAATAAGAACCAGCTTGTTGCGTTTACTGCATGAATTATTTTTCGTTTTCGTTTGGTGAAGAAAATTTCAAGCTTCAATGTTCAACTTACGTTCAGTATTTTAGATTTACCAACAATTGCCATAACGGGGTATATATACGATTTTTCACGATTTCACGCTAAGCTTTTAACATTCAAAGACCGAACATTACTGCCTACTGGCCATGGGTACGTATTGCAGGGCGCAAGTATACTTGCACGACCGTAGGTCGGTAATGTCTTTGAGGTTGAGCCAGAGGTACTTCTGAAGCCTGTGGTAATGTGATGGGGAGGGCCCACGTAAAATAAACGGTGGTTGGTACGCGTGGATGCTGACGGGGTGGAAGGAGTACCTTTGGTTGTAGGGCTGTTTTGTCTTATGTTATGTATAATAATAAATAAAAAAAAAAAAGGCATCACTGGTATATGTCTTTAAATGACTGTACAGTTAAAGGTGTGCCGGAAAACTACCTCTGCCCGCAATCTGTATCCATTTATACAGGTGAAAAGTAGTATGTTGCTTGAGGGCAACAGTATGCAGTAAAGGGTTAACAACCTCGGACTGTCAAGACAACTACTGTTCCGCCAAATGGACAGCAGATATTGAAGTGCCACATCGTCTTGTGTATGGACCATAGTTTTGGCTTTCCTTGTCAAGTTCACTACTTCTCATATCAATAAAATTGTCAGTTTGAATCACGAGGCTGAGCGAATACCGTTCCAGTACTAAGTTCATGATTAAATTCACTGGACGAGCTGGAAAACAAATCTAGGATTTCCAGGTAAGGGATAGGGACGCTACCCTCACACAACATGGCTGGTCTTTTACGAGCGGTACACAGAAATTACTGGTATTCCCTCCCCTAGATCATTACCAAGCTTCCTGGAACTTCTCTGGATCGGATACAATACGGTACGCAGAACAGATAAACAGGAACACGTGTGGTGTGCTATGTTAATAGTTCTCTTAAAAAGTACAAATATTTCCTAATTGACGTCCGGCTCCGTGGCTAAATGGTTAGCGTGCTGGCCTTTGGTCACAGGGGTCCCGGGTTCGATTCCCGGCAGGGACGGGAAATTCACCATGATTGGTTAATTTCTCTGACACGGGGGCTGGGTGTATGCGTCGTCTTCATCATCATTTCATCCTCATCATGACGCGCAGGTCGCCTATGGATATCATATCAAAAGACCTGCATCTGGCGAGCCGAACTTGTCCTCGGACACTCCCGGCGCTAAGAGCCATACGCTATTCCATTTCATTTCCTAATTGATGCACGTTTATTAGTTTTTTGCTAGGGGCTTTACGTCGCGGCGACACAGATAGGTCTTATGGCGACGATGGGATAGGAAAAGCCTAGGAGTTGGAAGGAAGCGGCCGTGGCCTTAATTAAGGTACAGCCCCAGCATTTGCCTGGTGTGAAAATGGGAAACTACGGAAAACCATTTCAGGGCTGCCGACAGTGGGATTCGAACCTACTATCTCCCGGATGCAAGCTCACAGCCGCGCGCCTCTACACGCACGGCCAACTCGTCCGGTTTTATTAGTTTCGTGCGGAATCTGCATAGTGTAATTGGTTAGCACATGTACACTCAAAATTGATTAAATGCTGGTGATGCCTGTACTTTTCCGTATTTAGAACAGAATTCCGGCAACCGACGTTTCCTCAGTTTCCTCGTTTTGTTCACAATTTATTGGAGGCGTTACTTGATGAGAATTTGTCTTTGTTTTACGGCCGGATGCCCTTCCTGACTCCAACCTTATTGTGAGGAAGGTATACATTACTACGTGTTTCTGTAATGGTTGGTAGAGTGGTGTGTTGTGTGTAGATGAAGAGAAATGCCTTAAGGGACACTGCGACTGACATTTCTAATTCCTGTAAATGTTAAGATACCATCTTAAAATATTGTTGGCTCGAAGTGTGAGGTAGTATGAATAGCTGTACCAAATTTCAACTATGTAGCTTTACTACCTTCATAGATATTAATAATTTTCCTACATTTATATAAAAATTATTCAAATATTATAATTTCAAGGGCCAAACCGATCCAGACAGCACAGTTGTTCTATAATTAGCTAGTACCGTATTCTTATATAAATGGGGCTGTTTCGCCATGGGGTTTCGTTTGGTACCAGGGATTTAAACTGCGTATTATTATTATTATTATTATTATTATTATTATTATTACTGTATTATTATTATCATCATCATCATCATCTGTTTACCCTCCAGGGTCGGCTTTTCCCTCGGACACAAAGCGAGGGATCCCACCTCTACCGCCTCAAGGGCAGTGTCCTGGAGCTTCAGACTCTTGGTCGGGGATACAACTGGGGAGAATGATCAGTACCTCGCCCAGGCGGCCTCACCTGCTATGCTGAACAGGGGCCTTGTGGAGGGATGGGAAGATTGGAAGGGATAGGCAAGGAAGAGGGAAGGAAGCGGCCGTGGCCTTATGTTAGGTACCATCCCGGCATTCGCCTGGAGGAGAAGTGGGAAACCACGGAAAACCACTTCCAGGATGGCTGAGGTGGGAATCGAACCCACCTCTACTCAGTTGACCTCCCGAGGCTGAGTGGACCCCGTTCCAGCCCTCATACCACTTTTTCAAATTTCGTGGCAGAGCCGGGAATCGAACCCGGGCCTCCGGGGGTGGCAGCTAATCACGCTAACCACTACACCACAGAGGCGGACATTATTATTATTATTATTATTATTATTATTAGCCTCCGTGGCTCAGGCGGCAGCGCGCCGGCCTCTCATCGCTGGATTCCGTGGTTCAAATCCCGGTCACTCCATGTGAGATTTGTTTAGACAAAGTGGATGGGGGACAGGTTTTTCTCCCGGTACTCCGGTTTTCCCTGTCATACTTCATTCCAGCAACACTCTCCAATATCATTTCATTTCATCTGCCATTCATTAATCATTTCCCCAGAGGAGTGCGACAGGCTTCGGCAGCCGGCACAATTCCTATCCTCGCCGCTAGAAGGCCCCCGTGTCAGCGAAATTAACCAGTCATGGTTAAATTCCCGACCCTGCCGGGGATCGAACCCGGGACCCCTGTGACCAAAGGCCAGCACACTAACCATTTAGCCATGGAGCCGGACATCAATTAGGAAATATTTGTACTTTTTAAGAGAACTATTAACATAGCACTCCACACGTGTTCCTGTTTATCTGTTCTGCGTACCGTATTGTATCCGATCCAGAGAAGTTCCAGGAAGCTTGGTAATGATCTAGAGGAGGGAATTCCAGTAATTTCTGTGTACCTCTCGTAAAAGACCAGCCATGTTGTGTGGGGGTAGCGTCCCTATCCCTTACTTGGAAATCCTAGATTTGTTTTCCAGCTCGTCCAGTGAATTTAATCATAAACTTAGTACTGGAACGGTATTCGCTCAGCCTCGTGATTCAAACCGACAATTTGTTGATATGAGAAGTAGTGAACTTGACAAGGAAAGCCAAAACTATGGTCCACACACAAGACGATTTCCTGGCCCGGTCGAATGACTGGAAGCAGCCTGTGGATTTTCATAATAATAATAATAATAATAATAATAATAATAATAATAATAATAATAATAATAATAATAATACTATTTGCTTTACGTCCCACTACCTACTTTTCGGTTACTGTGGACGCGAAGGTACCGGCATTTTGTCCCGCAGGAGTTCTTTCACGTGCCTGTAAATCTACCAACACGAGGCTGACGTATTTTAGCACCTTCATGAGGGATATGTTAACCGAAGTCACTACGACAATTTACGTCCGAGGAAGTACTCTATGGATTGATGGCCTAGATATTTGGGCCATTTAAAAGAGAGTCATCATCATTCTTATTCTTGTGCCGCTTATCCACACCTGCGGAGTCGTGGGTGCGAACTATGCCGCACATGTGGATTTGGCCCTGTTTTACAGTCGGATGCCTTCTCTGACGCCAACTCTAAGTGGAGGGATATAATCAATATTGCGTGTTCTCTTGGTAGTTGATAGTGTGGTGGTGGTGGTGTCTGAATATGAAGAGGAAAGTGTTGGTACAAACACAAACACCCAGTCTCCGAGCCAGAAAAGTTAATCAGACGCGATTAAAATCTCCGACCCGGCCGGGAATCGAACTGGGGCCCTCTGAACCGGAGGCCTCAACGCTGACCATTCAGCCAAGGAGTTCTGTTTACAATTTGGTTTACGTCGCACCGACACAGATAGGTCTTATGGTGACAATGGGGTAGGAAAAGCCTAGGAGTGAAAAGGAAGCGGCCGCGGAAGTCATTAATGTACAGCCCCACCATTTGCCTGGTGTGAAAATGGATCCCTAACCACATGGCCAACTCACCCGGTAGGACCAGCCAAGGAGTGGAACCATCATCATCATCATCATCATCATCATCATCATCATCATCATCATCATCGTCGTCGTCGTCGTCATCATCAACTGAAGTACGCGATTGAACTCTTAAATGCTGGATAACTGCCTGTGAAGCATATAACATAGCAACGATCGAATTATTGAAGCCAGCATGATCTTACTGGGTGATGTGAGAATCTTCAGTTGATTATTTTAGAGTCCTAGAAGCGATATTAAATTTTGGCTTCTTTCTCTTAATAGGGAATCTGCCATCTGGGCGACTGACCTAAATTCAGATCAATATTGATTGATTGATTGATTGATTGATTGATTGATTGATTGATTGATTGGAGGCGCTGGCCTTCTGACCCCAGCTTGGCAGGCTCAATCCTGGTTCAGTCCCGTGGTATTTGAATGTGTCTCGTGTCGGTAGATTTACTGACAGGTAAAATAACTCCTGTCCACCTCTGTGGTGTAGTGGTTAGTGTGATTAGCTGCCGCCCCCGGAGATTCGGGTTCGATTCCCGGCTCTGCCACGAAATTCGAAATGTGGTACGAGGGCTGGGACGGGGTCCACTCAGCTTCGGGAGGTCAAATGAGTAGAGGTGGGTTCGATTCCCACCTCAACCATCCTGGAAGTGGTTTTCCGTGGTTTTCCACTTCTCCACCAGGTAAATGCCGGGATGATACCTAACTTAAGGCCACGGCATCTTCCTTCCCTCTTCTTTGTCTGTTCCTTCCAAACTTCCCATCCCTCCACAAGATCCCTGTTCAGCATAGCAGGTGAGGCCGTCTGAGCGAGGTAGTGGTCATACTCCCCAGTTGTACCCCCCTACCCAGAGTCTGAAGCTCCAGGATACTACCCTTGAGGCGGTAGAGGTGGGATCCCTCACTGAGTCCGAGGGAAAAACCAACCCTGGAGGGTGAACAGATTAAGAAGAAGAAGAAGAAGACGACGAAGAAGAAAAACATAACTCCTGCCGGACTAAATTCCGGCACCTCGGCGTCGCCGAAAGCCGTTACATTAGTTAGTGGGCGTAAAGAAAATAACATTATTATCTCTTAAAGTAGTCGTGGTTTAGGGCACATCTCCATAACGAGTAACTAAATTAAACTTTTGAGGATCGTTAACATGTTTATTTGCCGTGTGGCTCCATGTGTAATTTCTTGCAGTGTAGCGTGAAGGAAACTACTGTAGTCTGTGGATTTTTTTATTAGACTAGTCGAGGCCCAAGCTTCATCCGGGCGTCAAACAGGGCCAAATCCATGTATGCGATACATTTCGCACCCGCGACCCCACAGGTGTGGGATATGCGGTAGAAGGAAAACAAGAACAAGAAGAAGTCCAGACACGAGTTGGAAGAACAAGGTAGAAAATAGGGTGGTCCGTCTCTGTGGTGTAGTGGTTAGTGTGATTCACTGTCACCCTCGTAAACCCGGATTCGATTCGGGCTCTGCCACGAAATTAGAAAAGACGAGTACGCTTGACCATTCAGCCAAAACGCAGGACATTACGATATTTAATTTTGGGTTTCATTTTTAAATATGGCTAAAAAAATTGAAAATATTCCTTCTGCCGAATGAAAAATATCTTTGGAACGTGGGTCTATTCAGCCTAGGGATGTCAACCGAGTAGAGGCGGGTTTGATTCCCTCATCAGACATCCTCGAAGTGGTTTTCCATGTTTTCTCACTTCTCCTCCAGGCAAATGCAGGAATGGTACCTAACTTAAGGCCACGGCCTCTTCCTTGTCTATCCCTTCCAATCTTCCCATCCCCCCACAAAGCCCCTGTTCAGCATAGCAGGTGAGCCCGTCTGGGCGAGGTACTGGTCCTCCTCCCCAGTTGTATCCCCTACTCAATGTCGTACGCTCCAGAACACTGCCTTTGAGGCGGTAGAGGTGGGATCCCTCGCTGAGCCCGAGGAGAAAACAACCCTGGAGGATAAACAGATTAAGAAAGAAAGAAAGAAAGAAAGAAAGAAAGAAAGAAAGAAAGAAAGAAAGAAAGAAAGAAAGAAAGAAAGCGATTTTGTTGCTATTTGCTTTACGTCGCACCGACACAGATAAGTCTTATGGCGACGATGGGAGAGGAAAGGCTTAGGAATGGGAAGGAAGCGGCCGCGGCCTTATTTAAGGTACAGCCTTGTGTGAAAATGGGAAACCACGGAAAACCATCTTCAGGGCTGTCGACAGTGGGGTTCGAACCCACCTTAATTAATGACACGGTCGCTTCCTTTTCATTCCTATGCCTGTCTTATTACATCGTCGCCATAAGACCTATCTGTGTCAGTGCGTCGTAAAGCAGATTGTAAAAAAAAGAGTATGTTTCGACCAGCGGACCAGTTGGGTACTACCCGGAAAATAACATTAATCCCTTTTCCAAGAATTACAATAGCACCAGTCGCGTTCTCTATATTAAATCGGGACGGGTGAAGGAGAAATATCAAATTAAACTAGGAGGAGGAATGTTCCATCGAAACTTCAAGAAATGAAACGCAGAGAAGTTCAAGCTGCACAGTCGATGAATACTGTATTTTGGGTGTGAGGATGGGAGGATCAGTCCCCACCCTTCTCAACGGCCTTACCAGTAGCAGTTAATGGAATCGGCTGCGAATATGAAAGTAGCGGATCCAATACTGTAAGATGCCGTTCATAAGCAGCAGCTGTCGCACTAATGGCTCGTAGATCCTATGAATACTTCCGCTTGCGCACATTATAAGATAAACCACATAAATACAGTGTACCTCCGATGAAGCAGTCTACTGACCTGGGGAAAGGACATGGGTAATGCGGAAAAACAGATAATCCGTAATAGTGTTTATACAGTAACAAATAGTATGCGCTTTGACCTATGATCTTTTTACCATATATATGTTAGAACAATAACATATTTATTTTAATAGTGCACATCAGTTACGGCCAGCTGAAGTACCTCAATTCCAATACACTGCAAGCATGAAAGTTTAAGCGGATGCCTCAACAACAGCAGGTTGAGCGAGTACATACGAAGCATAGCAGTGTAGCAGGTACAGTTTATGTTGGTGACCATATGGCTAACGAGATAAAGAACAAAAGCTAGCAAATGATAAATTTTATTGTATGCCATTTTTAAGTAATAATAATAATAATAATAATAATAATAATAATAATAATAATAATAATAATAATCATCATCATCATCATCATCTGTTTACCCTCCAGGTTCGGTTTTTCCCTCGGACTGAGCGAGGGATCCCACCTCTACCGCCTCAAGGGCAGTGTCCTGGAGCTTTAGACTCTTGGTCGGGGGATACAACTGGGGAGTATGACCAGTACCTCGCCCAGGCGGCCTCACCTGCTATGCTGAACAGGGGCCTTGTGGAGGGATGGGAAGACTGGAAGGGATAGGCAAGGAAGAGGGAAGGAAGCGGCCGTGGCCTTAAGTTGGGTACCATCCCGGCATTCGCCTGGAGGAGAAGTGGGAAACCACGGAAAACCACTTCCAGGATGGCTGAGGTGGGAATCGAACCCACCTCTACTCAGTTGACCTCCCGAGGCTGAGTGGACCCCGTTCCAGCCCTCGTACCACTTTTCAAATTTCGTGGCAGAGCCGGGAATCGAACCCGGGCCTCCGGGGGTGGCAGCTAATCACGCTAACCACTACACCACAGAGGCGGACATAATAATAATAATAAGTAGCTGAAACCCGTCAAGACATGACGGTCAATGGGATAAATATTTACTGAAGGACTTCCTTGTACTTAATTATTTTACAATTTTCTTTACGTTGCAACGATACAGGCAGGTAGCAACCGGGGCCTTAGTTAAGGTACAGCCCCAGCATTTGCCTGGTGTGAAAATGGGAAACCACGGAAAACCATCTTCAGGGCTGCCGACAGTGGGGTTCGAACCTAGGCCTACTATCTCAGCAATGCAAGCTGATAGTTACGTGACCCAAACCGCGCAGCCATTTGCTCGGTGCATTCCTTGAACATCAAACCTTGTACTTTTCGGTACCATTGCAACTTTAAAATATCGCTCTCTTGACATTGCAGCATTTAACTGGCCATGGCTGACCACTGGCTGAAGTAATTAGAGACCTTCAAGCCCCTTGAGGTTTATTGCCCGTGATACAAAATACCAAGCGAATTGGAAATTGATGCCTCTTGAAAGAAAATGGAAATGTTTTATCGGATGTTGTTAAGTCAATTCAAAGGATTACAGCTTTCTGTTAAGCTTTATCTCCACCGAGCTCGGTATCTGCAGTCGCTTAAGTGCGGCCAGTATCCAGTATTCGGGAGATAGTAGGTTCGAACCCCACTGTCGGCAGCCCTGAAATGGTTTTCCGTGGTTTCGCATTTTCACACCAGGCAAATGCTAGGGCTGTACTTTAATTTAAGGCCACGGCCGCTTCCTTCCCACTCCTAGCCCTTTCCTGTCCCATCGTCGCCATAAGACCTATCTGTGTCGGTGCGACGTAAAGCAACTAGCAAAAAAAAAAAAGCATTATCTCCATTTATTATTTCTAAATCTTAAACAATTTTTGTATATACTTCTTAGAATTAGGCCCTAATATGGTTTCGGCTAGGAGCCGTTGGGAAACGTGCCGATTTCTAAGGAGCAAAACTATGGCTCCAATTTTTAGAATGTTAATATGTGATGGCTAACCATTAATTCCAACGAATTCAAGAATTGTGTAGGAAACCGAGGTAGCTAGATTTCATCTTCGGTATTAATCTGCTGACACTAGTGTATGGTTTTGAACTACCAGTTATAAGCCCCGTGACTTTCAAATTAATTAAGAATGACAACTTTTGAGAAACTTTTAACATATTTCGCAGAAGTGAACGTTTTGCTATAAAATTCAATCACGAAATCATCATGGTCTAAAATTCTGGCTGATAGTTTATTAACATTAGTTCCGTCAACATGTACAGAGGGGTAGTCACCATTACCGATTTCTTGTAAAAAATAATCGAATTTCATTTATTATTGTTTGTCCTCATATTTTTATGTAAACGGCGTGTTTTGAAGAAAGATCAAAGAGGAGAATATTTAATAAAATTATAAATAAATAATATGTTTGACGATACGCATGTGGCAAAACCTTTATGAAATCTCCCCAAAAAATAATTTTCCTATCAGAAGCAATGGACGATTCATACACATTAATGAATGACTTTGTCATCGGGGCATTATCCCATATTGAGCCGTGATAATAGAATATCGTCAGCTACATTGGAATTTAATTTTTAATCCAGACACCGAATTCTCATTTTAATTTGGATGGATTTTGAATGTAGTGAGCTCTGTTCAACCACTAGGCAGAAAACCAGAGGCTATTTCTGTCCTCGAAGTACAGCTGACCAGGAAGAAGTCTGACTGCGCATGCGCGCCTATCCCCTTCCACCTCCCCTATCGTGCCACCTGCTCAGCGCTCTCATAGTTCAGCCGGCCTTGAAGTACTGGCGAGCGCTTTGACAAACCAGAATGCTGCATTTTTATTTAATAATGTCAAAATATACGACAAGGAAATTTTATGTTTTTAGAGACACACTGCAAATTTACTGGCCAAAAGCTTTCGTCAGAATGCTTTACGATGTCAATCGATTTAGCCATTCTCTCAAACTCGTGGTCACAAATGCCAGCCTAGTTTTTATATATATAGATACTAATAATAATAATAATACAAGGGGTTCACCTTCCACGGCTATTTAAACTGCTCACCTTCTCTACGGCCATCTATGCCAACTGATTTGAACTTGCAGACTCCCAAGAAATTTCGTTTTCTTCTGTTAGATGGCTCTACCATCGATTTATTAGTGCAATCTCACGGACTAAAAGGTAACTTAGAGCTTAGGAAATTTCATTTTTGTTATTGGTAAACCTTTTTCTCTGGATTGTTTTCCTTAATGTACCGAAGTTGTCAACACTTCTGCTGGTTCCTCCTCTGTTGTAATCCACCTATTAGAGGCTTGTAAATAGGTTCTCTAGCCTATCGAAACCGCGGGTGCGTACAGGAATTCAGGCTATCAGCTATGTTTTCTGGAAGCTTCCCCTTATGGAACTATAAAAGCAGGAGACTTTAGGGCCGTCTTGTTTGAATTGCTCCAGTGGTTGGGAGTGCGACTTGACACGAGCACAGGAGGCAGGGGAGAGGCCTGCTTGAGGAAAATACAGCGACACATGGTAATGGTGATAGCGCATGTGGGTCGTTCGTCGGGTTTCAAACGTTTTTCTTTTAATGCAATTTTGTAAACTGGTGTTTTTAATGTAGGATTATCAGCGAAGTATGAGGACTATTATTTCTATTCCCCACTGGGAAATATGTAATGTAAGGGAATAAGAGTGATGACCCTCTGCTGTTTCCCATTCAACCTTGCACTGGATGACTGTTTTCAACCTCAAAATGTTGTAAATCTCATCTCGGCGTTAACTGTTTCTCCTTTTGTCACACCTTGTAGTATAGAATTAGCCTCTGTATCAATGAGCCATAAGCCCACTTATAGGGTTTTAGCAATGTCTATAAGGAGTGCAGGTGTGACGTCTCCTTGCCTTTTGTTTATAGCCGATTAAGTGCAATCCTTTTCTTTTCACTATTAACGACATGTAGTATGGGCATTTATGCCAATGTTTATTCTGCAACTATTTCTGCGTTTTGGTTCCCTTTAGGAGCAGTGCTTGAAGTTATTGTTATTGTGGAGCAATTGATGAACACTTTTAAAGTTAATTTAATTTCATGTGGCTATTTCTAGCCGGTTGCAGCCCTCGTAAGGCGGACCCTCCGATGAGGGTGGGCGGCATCTGCCATGTGTAGGCAACTGCGTGTTATTGTGGTGGAGGATAGTGTTATGTGTGGTGTGTGAGTTGCAGGGATGTTGGGAGCAGTACATACATCCAGTCCCTGAGCCATTGGAATTAACCAATGAAGGTTAAAATCCCCGACCCGGCCGGGAATCGAACCCGGTACCCTCTGAATCGAAGGCCAGTACGCTGACCATTCAGCCAACGAGTCGGACACTTTGAAAGTGGGGTCACCCAATGGGTTGCTTAGTGTAATTGCAGTGCATAAAAGAACTGATTGCCTCTGTGAGGCTAGACTAAAGTATTTTGGAGCTCAGACTCCTGTGTAAGGTAACCGGTAGGAGCAAAGCTAGCTCTTGTGAACTATTGTATCTTTCTAGAGCAATTATGCTCTACGTAAAATGAAGTACCTTGTAATTATCGCAAGTTTTGTCTGACTCGTTGGCTGAATGGTCAGCGTACTGGACTTCGGTTCAGAGGGTCCCGGGTTCGATTCCCGGCAGGGTGCGAGATTTCAACCTTCATTGGTTAATTCCAATGGCTCGGGGGCTGGATGTTTGTGCTGTCCCCAACATCCCTGGAACTGAACCACCACACATAACACTGTCCTCCACCACAACAACACTCAGTTCCCTACGCATGGCAGGTGCCGGCCACCTTCATCGGAGGTTCTGCCTTACAAGGGCTGTAACTCGGCTAGAAAGAGCCACATGAAATTATTATTATCGTAAGTTTTGTACCTGATGTTCGGACTTCTAAGTCCCCTATATTGTTATAGCTGACGAGCTCATTAATATTGTTTCTTATTCATTCAGATACTCTATCTCTCAATTTTAGAAAAGGAAAGACATAAAATTTCCAAATTTGTTGTGTTATATTCTGGTCTAGTCAATTCTTTGTCCAGCCAATCAAGCCTGGCGCTTCTTATGAAGAATATTAAATAAGCAGAGACACCCATCGCCGAGCCGTAGGAATTAACCATACACAGTTAAAATCTCCAGCCGGGGCCATCTGAACCGAAGGCCAGTAAGTTGACCATTTAGTTAAGGAGCTGGTTAATAATAATAATACAAATAATAATACATCTTGGATATTTCAATGCACAGCTGGGTAAAGAGAGAAAGTTCCAAAACATCATCGGAAGTTATCCGGCACACCAGAGAAGAATCGGCAACGGACAGAGGCTCGTGGAGCTATGTAAGGCCTTCAAGTTGGTTATTAAATCTACAGCTTTCAAACACCTGTTAAGGAAGCAGAAGGCTTGGACATCTCCAAATCCCAGTTTCGAGGAGTTTCAAATTGACCACCTCGCAGTATCCCGTAAAGCTCAAAGAGAGATAGAGAATGTGAAGGTTCTAAAGAAAGCCAGTCTATATCCGGATCACTATATATCCAAAATTAAAATTAAACTGATTTCGAGAAACACAGGAAGGGTCCATTTGAAGAAGATCAATCGATTTGATACTGAAAATCTACACCCATATCCTGATTTTACGAAGAAATTAGAATCCCTGAATCCCCAGAACTTGGAAGAGCTACAACAGACCTTGGTTACAACAGCAAAGGAAACAGTCCCACTGATGAAGTCAAAGAAGCATGCATAGCGAAATGATGAATGTAACTCAGTGGTAAAACAAAGAATATTTGCCTGGCAAAAATGGTAGTCGGAAAAGAGCCAAGATAACTGGGAAAACTTCGTGAACGGGAGACAATGCGCGGCAAAAACTATTCGCAATGTAAAACGTGCTTACAACAAGAATCAACTAACACAGATTGAACAAGACAGCCAGAGGAACAAGACACGGGACTTTTGCAGAACCGTCAAACGCAATGTAAACAAGTAAAATCCGACAAGGTTACAGTTCAAAAACTCGGATGGGAAACTAGCTTACAATGACAAGGATAATTGCCTGATTCCAGTGAAGTACTTTGAATCTCTTCTCAATTGTGAAATTCCAGTATCCACTATCTCGTTTGAAGGTAACATACACGTCCACACAGATTCATCCCCTCCACCGAAAGAAGAAATCAAGCAGATTATCCAGTCCCTTAAGAATAACAAGGACCAGGTGAGGACTCTATAACTGCTGAATTGGGGAAGTATGCTGGTAACGAAATGATTGATAAATTGACTGACATCATCAATAAGATTTGGGAAACCGAGAAACTTCCACATGACTGGACTTTTGCCTTGATTCACCCACTGCATAAGAAAGGTGACCTAACGTACGTTAACAATTACCGTGGCATTTTCTTCTCATTGGTATCTTACAAAATTCTCTCAAAAGCTCTGAAGATTAGGGCAGAACAACAACTTGATCCACAACTGGGAGAGTACCAAGCAGGGTTCACGAAAGAGTGTTCATGTGCCGAGCAAATTATGAATCTGAAATCTATCCTCTCATATCTGAAACTAAGGAACAAGAAATTTGGGGTGATATTCGGCGACTTCAAGGAGGCCTATGACTCGATTGATAGAATCACTCTTATTCAAGTCCTAAAGGAATTTGGCTTGGATAACAAAACCAAGGCAATCATCGAACGGACCCTAGCTAACAAAACCTCCAAAGTTAAGTTTAGAGGAGAAATTTCAGACGCTTTCAAGATAAAAACAGGAGTTAGGCAGGGAGATGGGCTCTCACCCCTGCTCTTCAATTGCGTCGTTGAAAAAGTCATTCGTGAGTGGCGCAAAGAAATTAACAACGATGGGCTCCAAAATGGTGTGTGGTTGGGTTACATGAAACTTTCAACTGATTGCCTAGCTTTTGCAGATGATCTAGCAAATTTCTCTGATTCTTTAGACATGGATACAAAGCAAATTAATCACCCGAAGACACAGGCGGAACAACAGGCCTCCAGATCTCTTTGGAGAAAATGCAATTCATAACTATCATCAGGCCAGCATCTAGAGAGCTAAAAGTAAATCTGGGGGCAATCAAACGGACAGATAAGTTTAAATAGCTTGGCGAGTGGATAGAACCAAATATATCTGAAAAATAAGTTTTCGGGTCACACATGAATAAAATGGAAATGGCTTATCAACTGATCAAAGGTGTTTACAACAAAAATTCCATATCCTTGAACGCAAAACTCAGACATTACTGCACTGTCGTAAGACCAGAGGCTTTGCATGCAGCGTAATGCCTTGCTATGAACAAGATAGGCCTGATAGAAAAATTGGAAATTAAAGAGAGAAAGATCTTAAGGAAAATTCTTGGCCTAATTAAAGACAACGATAAATATAGACGTCGGCATAACCATGAGCTGTATACTCATGTTCACAAGATCTCTGATGCCATGCGGAGAAGGAGAATTACATTTTATGGCCACTTGCTAAGAATGAAACCCACACGAGTATCGAACCAGATCTTTACGAATTTTAAAGATAAGAAGACCCAGCCAACTTGGTTCAAGGAGGTGGAAAGGGACCTAGAGGAGATGGAGATCACTTATGAAGATACACAAGAATGCAACACACTCAGGAGGAAACTAAAAGACCACCAGGATTTCCAAACTTGAAGACGGGAAAGACGTGGACGGAGGAAAGAAAAGAACAACACCGGCAACAAATGAAGGAGCACTGGACGAGGACCAAAGCCCAGAGAAGACAGTAGGCCGATACGAACAAATAATAATAATAATAATAATAATAATAATAATAATAATAATAATAATAATAATAATAATAATTGTTACGGAGATCTCCGTGGTAGTTAGAG